>NC_044978.1:137040952-137671089 GCF_008728515.1 Papio anubis | reverse complement strand
TTACAAATTCTCATAGTAAATGTATCAACATTTCACTCATGAGATATCACTTACTGAGCGTGCCAAACTATTTTGTACCTGCTATAAAACATAACATTAGCAAAATTAAAACCCCAAATGGTCAAAACTGATGCCACAAAGTAAACATCCAAAGCTCATAACTGGGATAGTATCTTTAGTCTAACTGTGAGTAATTTGTTCTTATTTTAGACAAATTTTTACAAAATATTTGTTACATTTTATAACATATATCTTTCTCCATAGGAAATTCACTCCTATGCACCTTTAAGATCTACTTCAAAATTCTCTGCTTTAAATTCTTCCTTTATCCACTGATGCTCAGTCCTTTCAATCCTGTCCTGGCCCATCCTACGTTGTCAAAATCCAGGAACACAAGCCACATTTTCCAGAGAATGAAATCCTAATAATTGCAATTAGCACACACAAATTGTAATTACTTGTCTATATCTCTACTTCTTTCTCACCTGACAACTCTTTGAAGGTTAAGACCATGTTTTATTTATCTCTGAATCCCTAGCATTTAGTACAGTGAGTAATACATTGTATAACCTCAATGCATATTTGCTGAAATAAATTGCATTTGAAATAGCATATTACAGATGGAGATGTTGAAAGGGGAGATGGCAATAGCAATTACAAAAAGTAAGGGCAAACAGTCTGAATGCAAAAAAAAAAAAAAAAAAGAGAGAGAGAGAAACAAAAACTATGAAAATCAGATAACAGAATTTAAAGTTCATTTAATGTAGGAGAAAAAAATTATGTACATTTCAGTAATCCCTCATGGTATTATAGTATTAAAGCACACTAAAATAATGATTTTTCATAGTGATCATTTGGGATTAAAACACTCTATTTATAAAGACAGAGAAATGTGTAATGCTTGAGTGGAAAGCTTTAGGTATATGAAAAATTATAAAAATTATCTGACAGTAACAGAAAACTAAAACATTACTAAGCTATTGTTAGTCATAGTTAATGCATAACAAGTTATTGTGTCTCAGGTTTGTATAAAGATAAGGAGAAAAATGCTAGTCTTTTAATCACTCAAAGTTTACAGAAACATCTTAAGTATAATAAAGGTGAAAAACATTACATTTAATAATACTGAAAAGAAATACTAGTTCCATAATATACTACTTCCTTTAAATTTTTTATTGAGAAATATTTGGAGTCCATCTTGAGGCACTATGCTTATCCTACACTGTATTATGTTAAATCTTGCTTCACATGGCAAATTTGAACAAAAGAATAAATCGTTATGTGGCTTAATAAATCCAGTTCCTTGATCTCATCTTTTTCACAGGATAAAAGCTATTATAATATTTATATGGGAATGTTACTTTATAAATCTTATGGCTAAAATATTAGTCAGTATGTTCACCTAAACTCTGGTAAAGAGTGCTACTTTCATTTTCAGCAAATGGAAGTAACAGTGATATATTTTTAGCATCTTGGTGACAGACAGGATGGTTTATCCTGGGACTCTTGACAACTGAAACCACTGCTCTCCATGAAACCCATCTGCAGACTTCTCTTTTGATCATTTAAGCCCATAAATGACACCTCATGGTAGAATTATGCTTCTTTAAAGGCAGTAAAGATAAGTCTTCTCCATAGGTGGTATGTCCTGGTTATCACTAAGGCCATGAAGAGCACAGATTTTTGGGGGGGGGAAATAAAAAAAAAAAAGAGACAGAGAGAGAGAGAGAGAGAGAGAGAGAATCTAACAGATATATTGGGTACCTGGATGTATTTGGTTAGGGGTTCTTCTACCTAGTAGTTATGCAATGCTAGTCTGTCTTTGTCCTTTAAAATCACCCCATTTAAGCACACTGTTTCTTTCAAAAAGCCTCCCCTTTTGTTTGCCAGTCTAGTATAGATCCTCTTTTCTGTTCTCAAAAATCCATGCACACCTTGACTTAACTCTAACTGTGATATACTGAATTGTCTTATTTATTTCTCTTTTCAATCAGTTGGAATATGCTAAGTGGAGACAAAAGCCAATTTATTTGTCTTTTTATCTCTAGATCCTAGTAAAGAAATCATCAAATAGGTTTTCAACAGATGTTTGTACAATTAATAATTACTGACTGATAAACAAAAAGTTTCTATTTCATTACAAATAAAATTAGATCCTCAACTGACCATAAGCCCCTGAAGGGAAAGTACAATAACTGGTTTAGGTTTTATTTCCCAAAATGTCTTGAATGTAATAGATGGTCAGTAACACACAGTGACATGTACATTCAGGGTTTTTCTGTTCAGGAACATGGAATGTACCTCAAACAAAGGGTGTTAGGTAGAACAAATGTAACCATCATGGTAAATGAAGCTGGAAATTTAAGAGGAGAGAGTTCTGATACCAACCTGAAATTTGACAATCATTTGAAGGAGTGTTGCAATGTTTAAAAAGAATTTTATACAGATTTTGTTTTTTTCCTTCTTTCTTACATTAATGTTGTAGGTTCATTTTCTAAAGTAGTTGTGTCTTTCTTAAGAAAGATTCCAGGAACTGCTGTTATGAATTCATCCTAATTATCTGAGAAGCTACTTAGCCTTATTTTTTTCATTATCATATTCATGTAAGATCCAAGGAATTCTCAAATGAGGATATAAGTGACTGAAAGCTTAGGTCAACAATAACAGAAAAATCGTATCAACACCAAGATTCACTTAAAGTGCCTTAACTTTCTCTATACCCTCTTACTGTCCACTGAACCTACATTCTAGCTGCCACCATGTAATTAATTCAACAGTGTTTACTGAGTGACTTCACAGGGAGGGCACGGTTCCAGGTGCTTATAATAATTATTGTACTCTTCAAATCGCCCAGATCTAACATAATGACACGCCAAACCCCATCTTCCTCTGAAACTCTTTAGATGCTTAAACACCTCACTGAAAAATATCACTACCATAACATTTGTCATATAGAATATTAATTATTTACTTGCCAGTTTTTTCTTTCATTTTGTGAGTTCCTCTAGGGGAGGGATTATGCATTCGCTGCATTCTCAAGACCAAATTCAATAAAAGGTGCTTATATATAATATATAAGGTGCTCAAATTTGTTGAATTAATAAAATTGTGTTTAGCACCATAAAACTAGCATGGACTGTTATGCCAGAACAGTGCTGACAATGAAGACATAGCAGATAAAAACTAAAAGATGGTATTTTTCAAAGAAGCATATTATTTCAAAAGACATTTACTGACCATCTATTACATTCAAGACATTTTGGGAAATAAAACCTAAACCAGTTATTGTACTTTCCCTTCAGGGGCTTATGGTCAGTTGAGGATATGCATGTAAGTGCTCTTCTACTCAATCCATTCTGATGAGAAAAGTGGTGATGAATAAATGCAGAACGAAGTGACTTCCAGGAAGATGTAGTATTAGAACCAAATTGTGAATGCTGAGTAAGGTTTCATATGGGTGAGGGAAAGAGGTATTTCAGGAAGGAAGTATAAATAGTAAAACATACAGTGACATGTACATTCAGGGTTTTTCTGTTCAGGAACATGGAATGTACCTCAAACAAAGGGTGTTAGGTAGAACAAATGTAACCATCATGGTAAATGAAGCTGGAAATTTAAGAGGAGAGAGTTCTAAGAAGATAGAGAAAATTTGGTATATCCAAGTAACTTAATGAATGTCAACTTACAGCATTTACAGCAATCAAAACTGGCTTTTAAAATACATCATCAGCACCTAACTCAGGTGTGAAGTGTACAAATAAAATAGCAGATTTTGAGGTGATGGAGCGTACTGGAAGTGAAGCAGTCTTGACTTATGTGTGAACCAGATTGTAAAGAAAGTGGAAGATACATGTATGTGAAAGACCCATCTTACAATGAGCTGAAGAGTGTCACTTTCAACAAGTAGGCAGGATGAATGAAGTAAAAACACCATCCCACACAAAACAAAATTTATTTAACAGTAAACAAGAGTTTAAGGAAGGAGAGTATGAATTAGTAATTTTGGAGAACAACATGAGACAAATACATCAGAATAATATCTTGATGACTTGACGATCTAAGGGACTGTATAAATTACAAAGGAGTAAAGCCAAGAGTGCATTTATTGCTTTGCACAGAAATCTCTATCAAACTGACTGAGGATTTAGCTTTCTTGCCAAGTGATGAGAAAACAACTGACATATCTATGGAAGAGCAGAGAATACTGATCATAGTAAACCCATAAAAGGAATAAAAAATAAAAGACAAGTTGAAACTGGGTGGTATGCAATGGGGATCCCCTTTCTTAAGTTTTTAATTAGAATTCATTTCATTAAAGCACAGTCGTAGTAATTTTCCTAAAAGTAATTCTTCTAGTATTATAAGAAATCCCATACCTACTGTCATGATGATTTTGATAAACGCAAATTATTAATCACTTATTTATACTTGGTTTTGTTCCATTTTACTTTCTCTTAAAATCTGTGTTTTAGGCATGTTATAACTCTTCTTTTGTTGAATCCTCACAACTCTAACTTACACATTAGGTTCTATCATCCTCATAATACAGATAAGAATCAGAAGTGCTAAGTTAATGGCCAAGATCTCATAGCTAATAAACTGCAAAGCAAAGGCAGGTCCAGCTGAAATTATGTATACTCCACAGCTTCAAGGGTCCCATGTCCAGAATTGATCTCCCAATTTTCATGCCCCTACCCACCCCAAAATGTTCTTCCTGTAGGCCTCTTATCGTATTAGATACAACTCTAACCTTCTAGTTGTTCAAACCAAGGAACTTGGAGTCATGCTCGGCTCTTCTCTTTCTCTCAGACTCCACATCCAACAAGTTAGCAAATTCTGTCTCAGCTATTCAGAATCAGACCACTTCACATACCCTTCATTGCTGCCCTTGTGGTCCAAGCCATTGCCATAGATCACATGAAACTGCCTGCTTCCACTTTGTCCACTATAGTTTACTCATAACAGAACATCTACTGTGATCCTTTTAAACCTTCATTCAGATAGCTCCATTTCTCTGCTCAAAACTTTGTAGTGCCTTCCTACTCACTCCAAAGCAAAGCCCTGACACTGGCTATTAAAGTTGTACATGATCTGGCTCTGGGCCACCACTGACTTCCACTCCTGTGACCCTCCCTCTTGCCCACTGCTCTCTGCCTGCTTACTGTTCCTTGAGTATGAAATCATGCTCCTACCTCAGGACCTTTGCACTGCTGTTCCCCTTGTGTGAAATACTCTTCTGCAGACATCTGCATGGCTTGCTCCTTCACCTCTTCAGGTTTCTGCTCACATATTAGAGAGTTTATCCTTGATCACTGTATATACATTACTAAGTCCTGATCCACAACTCATCCTATTCATTTTCTCCCTGACCTTATATTGTCCTTTGTAGCACTAGATTCCAGATTCCATAAAAGCAGAATATGTTTGAAAAAAATAATGTTTAAGCCAGGTGATGTATGAGAAAGACGATCCCACATAGCATACACTAAAGCAATCTTCCACATTTTCTCAGTGAGATACCCTGGACAACTACTTTTTATATGAGAAATTTTTCATGTGAATTCACTAATACATTTAAGTTTTAGAGATTGCCTTCTTGAAATATAAGAATCAGAAAAACTGGAAAAGACATTTTTCTAGCCATAAATTAAATAATAAGACTGATGGTATGTATATCCGGCCCAAAGACTGAGGTTTACATAAATGCTGCTTCCATCATGAAGCACTGCCTGATTCTTATAGCCTACAGTGTCTGCTACCTCCTTCATATTACAGTAACCTTGTTACTCCAGGGTCATATTCTATTTACACACAAACACACACAGACATACACGCACACATACACATAATACATACATATGTATTTTGGACATACAGTGAGTACTGTGGGAAAATTGGCTCTGCTTTGGCTCTCAAAGGCTTGCACCGTTGGTGTGGGTATGTGTTGGTATGGTTGAGCTTGGGCAGCCAAAATGCCACTCTCAAATGGTTTTAGGGGACACATTAGTAGATGAGAAATCTTGAGAGGACTCTTCATGAGCACTCAAAATACTCCCATAACTGTATGAATCACTGAAGGGAGGCTGTAGGCACTATGTTCTGCTGCGGGACATGAATCAGTGAATTTGAAGTTCTCATTGATGATGATATGGCCTTGTTTGTATTCCGTAACTGGTGAGGCCTAGAGAAATCTGGGTTATGATAGCATGAGAGAATCACTGATGATAAAACTAAGAATTAGAGTTAACATCAAATCAAACTGTTTCAAAGTTTGCCTGGCACTTGTTCCATTTATCTGTGTCTGTGGCAACATGATGAAGCACAATGAGTTCACTTGATACCTGTTTAGGGGCAGAGAGAAACATGCTTGTAAGGGACCTGCCTTCCATTAATGGAGACTGCTTCTTTATTTAGGATTTAAACAAGCTATGTCTTCTCACTTAGTTAAATGAAACATCTCATGTTTTGTGGGCAGTTTAGCTAGAATCTAATTGTTTTGTTTCCTCAAGGAAAAGCACTCTTCTTCCTTCATGAGGGATTAGTTTGATCTGGTACTATTAGACAAAGAAATTATGGAGACAACATTTTTCTGAGTTAATAGGGTTTAAGTCATTTTTTAAAATTTTGATAGCCTAATATAAACTCTCATGCTACTACAAACATTGCTCCCAATTTAAAACTGAAGAGATTCACCACTCCTCTCTTTTCAAGACAACTTGAAAACACCCTGCTACCTTTTCCTAATTAGCTTTCTGGCTTTACTGAGTCCGATCAAGAGTTTTGAGCTGTGTCTCTATGTTTATTTATGTTCCAGAAAAATGTTCTCAGGTGCTTTCTTTAGAAGCAGATCAAGACAGAGCTTACTCTATTGCAAAAAAAAAAAGTCACTGAAAATTCGAAAAACTTTTAGGCACTGTTCTAGGTACTGGGCACACCACCATGAATAAAACAGACTATTGTTTGCATAATATTTGCATAATATTCCTGCATATTATGGGAAGGACATAGGTAAACATAATATTTATAGTGTGCCAGGTGGTGGTGGTGCTATGGAGAAAAACAAAGCAGGAAGAGGGATGAAGAGAACCAGGGTTGGCAGGGATGGGCCTCTGTCTTTAAGTAGGTTGATCAGTGATGGCCTCAGTGAGAAGGAGATGTTTTGTCAAACACCTGCAAGCAATACAGGAGTAAGTCATTTAGATATTTGGGAAAAACAAACAAACCAAGAGCTTTTTAGGCAGAAGTAAGTAAGGAGGTCTTGAGGCAGGAAGCTGCCTGAGATGTTCCATAAGTATTAAGGAAGCCAGGTGGCAGGAGCCGAATGAGCAAGGGTTTTGGGAAATGGAAGAAGTGATGTCAGGAGCCACAGGGAAAGAGTTGGCAAGGCAGGGAGCCCACATGCTGTAGGACCATTGGGATAACTTTGCCTTTGATTCTGAGTTAGAGGGAAAGTCACTGGAGAGCTCTGAAGAGAACTGAGCCATGATCTCACTTAGAGTTTATATAATGAGAACCACTCTTGTTGTTTTGTTGATGATAGACTGTAAGAGAGCCAGAGTAGAAGCAAGGGTACTGCCATTTGTGACTGACTACACAGCTGATTATCATTATTCAAGGTAGTGATATTCCACAAAATCACTGCAAACACTGAATTCACTGATATTCAGTCATTGTTCCTAGAAGAAATACAGGGTTAGGTTTCTGTGAGACTTTGGTCACTACATTTTCATCAACAGATTAACCCATCAACTTGTTTTATGCATGTTTCTGTTTATAGAAGGCTTATTTAATATATATTGTGGATGAACAAACATTAAGCTCATGGCAACAGCACTGTAACTCAAGTGTGAATGAGCTTATTGAACACACATATTTTCTCCATAAGACACACCACAGCCTTCTTGCACTTAGGAGTATCAGACAGCACTTCAGCACTATTCAGTGTCATTTTAAAAAGCAAAATCATCAACTAAACAAAGCACGAAAACGCAAAAAACATGACACTGAGTAGAACTCAAAAAAGGACACTTGTTTACTGCATGAGAGGTAAAACAAGACTGTAGAATGTCACCTTGCGTGACCTCAGCTGGAAATTTAAGCATCAAGCAACTCAAATTTTCACCACTCTGTGCCTTTCTGTAAACGACTACGAAAGCAATGCAAGTACTGATTTGGAGGTTACAAATTACTTTTAGTGAGTAAGCAAATTCTCAAATGCAGAATCATAATGAAGATTGACTACTGTATTTTGTTGGGATGCAATTCTCCATTTCATTTCTGCATATCTGGGGACAACTTTCATCCTGGACTCTTTTCAAGGATGCTTGTATAGCCAACACACTTGGGGGATAGTAGTACCTTTCTTTAGGTGAGAGGTCAGTTTTTTTTTTCTCCCCCTGTGGATAAGAGATAATATCTCCCTCGGGGCAGTGTTTGGGCAGGTTTTCTGGCAATCTCAATGTAAGACTGGGGGCTTTCTAAATGCCCTCTGTAAGCAGGATCCATCTGGGTCTGCCTTTGTATTATCTGCATTGACTCTGGAGGCAAGGGGAACTGGTGAAAACATAAGGCCCATGCTTCCTGTGCTATGCATAATACACTCTTATTTCTGACCCAGGAGTCTTGAGTCTTCTGTTAGCATCAGTGAAACTGTAGCAGGCTAACTTGGTAGCTTGCAAGTCGTATAAAATCTCAGACTGTCACAATTTTGGACATATTTATAATTTTAAACTTTGATTTTTAAAATATATTTTTAAACTTTTACTTACATGTTGTGGGGGAGGGAGGCAGATGCATGACTACTGCCCCATTTGATAGAATTTCTCATATTTCTTGATAGAAGATTCAACCAAAATAATAAGGCATTTACTCCATAATCATTTCTAATACACAAATGTATATTTGAATTAAATCGTACCTCTCTGACTTCCTTTTTTTCTCACTATGAAATTTTAAAAAAGGTTCCTTTTTCTGACTTCAAGCACCTGTAATATAAAACCTCTTTGGGTGACTACATGTATCTACTGGCATATCAAAATAATATCATTTCAATGTGGTTTCACTTTAAAATGGTATAATTTGAGAAATAACCATAATTTTACATATATAGGAGCTGTTTTGACTGAGATAGCATTTTAACTGACATTAAAACACTGAGTAAATGTAGCTAGAAATACAGGATCCCCCCTCTTTTCACATGCGGATATTCTTTGTTAGAAATAATTCAAATGGATAATGTTCTTAAATTCAACTCTAATTATTTAAGTCTTCTTTTACAAAAAAAAAATTTTTTAGAAAAGCCTCCAACCCTGGATCAGGAAAAAAAAAATCACTAATAGTGCTTTATTTTTGACACTATTATCATACCAATGCTGCTATTCATGTAAAATAATGAGTCATATGAAAGCAATTTTTTAAAGTAAATTAAAGATTCCATTATGAAAAGAGGGCATTAAAACCTTAATTGAAAATGATATAGTACAAAAGGGTCAGATCTTATATCTTGATGAGATTTTCACTTTAAGAACTAGGTCTCCCATCTTCAGTACGGAGTCCTCTGAACAGTGAAGCTTAATTTAATATTTAAAAGAGACTGAGAAACCAATGGAAATTCGTACTGATGACTCAGCTACGTTTGGGTCTGCAATCTGCCTATTAAACCTTCATTATATCTCTTCTTCCTGATGTCTTATTCCAGATTGCCAATCATTCCGTGCAGGGAAATTTATGGCAGAATGCAAAATCTAAGAAGTCTAAAAAAGGGAATATAACCTTCCTTTAATCATCCCTTCTTCAGACCTGACATCTATCAAATTAAAATTTTCTCTTTTAATTTCGGAACTCTTTATTTGTCAAATTGAATTTGAACACATATATTTTTTAAGTTAAATATGATATGAACATAACCATAAGATGTACGGGAAAGAATATTAGTAATTCGTTGGTGAATATATAATCTGTGTCTCTCAGCCTATACCTACAATGGAGTCAGGTGTGATGACAACTTTATAAACAAGCAGTATTCATCTGGTCCATATGCACTCCTAAGTGTGAGACCTCCAGCCTCTGTAAATTTCCTTTCAATTAATTTTGGGGATCACCTGTGCACATTTTACATGCACTTCTGGACTTTGAGATGTCATATGGCCCTTTTACTTCCAGTTTTTGGCCTTTATTTTTTTGCCTGATTCTAAGACCTTTCAAAACTTGGAAGCCTGATAAACATGCCTCCTTAACTTATCTGTTGCTGCCGCTGCAGCTAAATTGCTACGCTAGACTGTCTTCCTGATGATAGGGCTGTTGATGCTACTGGGCCGGCTCTGCCCTTAAGTCTGTTAGGACCTCCATTCAAATGCTTGCTCGAGGGCCCTGAAGTCTCCCCAGAATTGTGGAGAGTACTTTACCCCTGGGCCATGCTCTGCTAACTGGTTACAAAGGTTTGTTAACATGTGCTCTCAAGTTCTTGCACAAAGTTTGAGTAAAAATAGTTTTTTCAGTTGCTTTGTTCAGTTTCCCTATATAAAAACTATTCACTGGAGATTGGACACTATGACATTCTAACATTGCTCTTACCCCCTAATAATGGTGGCAAAACGATTCAGCCAAGCATCCCCATCCCTTATGACTCATTCATTCTCTAGAGGACTACTCAGAATCTGAAGGCAATAGAATGCTGGTGGCTTATTTCACCAGTCATTGAGACTGGTAATAGTAGAGTGGATAAGAACATGGACTCTGGAGCCAGACTAATAAGGGTTTGAATACCAACTCCATTATATACTGCTCTTGTGATCTTGGGTAAGCTACTTAAGTCACTTAACCTCTGTAATCTCCAGTTTTTGTTTTTTTTTAAACTGTAAAACACGGTAGTTGCAAGTAACAAAAGATATATAAAGCTTTTAGAATAGTGCTTGGTGATAACATGCCTTATACTGGCCTTTGCTATTAAAAGTATTAAAGTGGTATTAATTCAATATTAAATAAATAAGACCTCTTTATTAATTTCTAAAATTTCTGTAATTTTATACTAACTTCTGTTGATGTTCCAAATATGTCTGTTTAATTTTTATCTTTGTCTATTTTTGAAATCTCTTATTCAGCCCAGTGTACTGTCATCCTATTTCAATTACCTACCAGCTAAAGTCATTGAAATTAGTTCAACAGGTCAGTCTAAAATGATAGGGTTTATTTCATGCTCTAAGATTGACAAAAAAATCACATTATTATAAATGTTGCCCTAAGATACAAGTGGCAAACATAAAACCTTGTTTTTTGCTTCTGAAAATTCCTATCACTGTTGTTGGAAGAAGGTGAGAGCAATAACCTTTTTGAACAGTATCCCAATGGAAGTAGAAATGAATGGTCCATTTCAGTTCAACACTCATTCTGAAAACGATCCAGGTCACTGACTCAGTACAAATGAAGCTCCTCTCTGCTTCAACTCAATTACTAATGAACATCTTGATTGCCCTCAAAAGTAAATTGGCAGCTGTATTGGGTTCTACAAGAAATTTGTACCTTAGGCAATCCAACTATAGACTTCTGTCCTCAATGTAGCTTGGAGACAGTCCCCCAAGGAGATGCTTAAGTAGAACATTTTGATTAAGAACTCAACCACAGAAAACAAACGAACAAACAGAACTAGTGCCTTCAGTTTGAGTTCTTTGAAGTTGGGGCAGAAGTGACTGGAAGTAGAGGGATCAGGTTTTTTTTTTTTTTTTTTCCCCCCTAAATCTATGCTTGAGCCTTTGGTGCACAGGTATGAATCAAAGAATGTAGTATTACTTTGTTTTTTGTTTGCCTGTTTTTGTGTGTGTGCATTTGTGCATGTTTTTATCCAGGAAGACATTGTGATAAAAAATATTTATGTCGCATCAAATCAAATAGTTCCATGATAGAGTACTTAAAGTACAGAAACATTTTAGAGTTTGGTGGGAGCTCTTCTATAACTCTGGAGTTCTATAACAATGGTTCAAAGTCATTTAATCAATCTACAGTTTAATTTCAGTATTCACTCCTTATTTGTTAAAATATGTACAGTATCCTAAGTATTACATATGATATACAATATTCTATATATATTAAAGTATTATAATAATTATTAAGATAAATTAAAGTGAGTTTCTACCAATATGCAAACACATAAGAAGTAGAAGCAGAGATTTATAAGGAAATACTGTGTGTAAAGAAATAAGAATATGAATAAAATATCATCTGAAGATAGGGCTAGCTAATGAATTTCCATTCTTAAACAGATGTTATCAAAGTATATTCTCCTAGGTAGAGTTACTCAAATGCCAGACATTTTATACATACCACAGGCCCAGAACATACCAACCAATAACACACTGACACCTTTTTCCCCTAGGGCAGTAAACCATCTTATCACACTTTCAAAACTACCTGAAAAAACAAGCTTACGTGAGCTTGTCTGAAATTGTGGATCCTGTTAAAAAGTTCAAGAAAAATTGAATATCTTATGGAAAATTCAATTGAAATGACAGCTGGAATTATTTGACTCTTTATATTACAGCAGTTCTTTCTGGTATGGAATTATGAATCAAATACGGGAAAGGTGATGCATGTATGAGAGTGTGGAATATAGTGAGCAGTATATGTATGTAAGGGGTTGTGTGTATAAGTGTGTGTGTCGTGTGATGTGTGGATGTGGATGAGAAATTTAACTTTGTAATTAGCAAGTCTGCTAAAATTTTCAATTATCTGTTTATTGATGATTTATCTTAAAATTTCTGCTGTGCAATATCACTTTGCATATTATTTGTCTTATTTGATACAGGTATTGCATGTTGACGATTAGGCTAAATTTACTTAGTAACAGACATAATCATCTGTAGTAGATCTAAGCTGACATAATAATTTTTCAAAAATAGCAAATAGGTTAATTAATACAAACAAATTACTTAATATATTTTAGGGCTTTTCTTGTCCCCCAATCTTCACACTTTATAGTACTTGTTATTTTCAATGCCTCCATAGACTATGGAATATAATTAAGGTTAAAAATATTTATTTCTTCAAAACAAAATGAATTTAAATAGTTCCCACTTAGACAAAATATATTTATCTGTTCTAATACATTAGAGAGAAACACTTTACTAGAATGACTATTGACTCCAATAAACAATTATTTTTTTCTGAGAAAAAATTTTAACATTTTAATAAAAATGTTAATGTTTTAAATTTGCCTTGATGTACTGAAGATACATATATATAATGTTTTTATGATATATATTGCATAACTTTTGAGTTCTTTTAAGTATCTCAACATTTTAATATTCAATAAGCTATGGCTTTTAATATAAAACTTATTTATGGATTTGAAAACTATGCTAATGAAGGTAGTTTTTAAATTAAAAAATGCTTTCTGAATCCCATTGGTGTATATATCACTGTAATGACTTTTCTGAGCATACATCTAGAGTTATGCTATTAGTCATATGGTACCTAAAGAATCAATATACATCAAAAAGCCATTAATATTTGCGAGAAGTTCCATGACAATGACGAGGTGGGACAATGAGGTCTTTAGAACAATTGAAACTGCCTAAAGTTTTCCAAATGTAATTTTCATATTTTGTTATGAAGATTCAAACAGAAATAAAAGAGTCATCCTTATTTTGGGGCCTTGAATAACATTTAGATTAAACACAACATCTTTAGAAAGAATTAAATCATTTCTAGAAACAGAGTAAGCAAGTAGATGACCTATCTTTTGGCTTTTACAATTTTCTTTATAATTTCTTCCAGTTTTGATAATTACTCTTATCATAACTTTCTTTTTTTAAAAAAGAAACTGAGTTTCCAAACAGTGGATCTGTTAGAGATTTTTCACATCTAGCATAATTTCTTGACTATTATTTTAGGAAAATATGTTGAGAAACATATGAGGTGAAGCAAATTCATAAAGTTATATAATTGCCCCAAAGATAAGAGCAACACACCTTAGATTTTTCTGTTCTACTGATCTGTGGCATTAATAAAAGTGTTTTAGATTTTTGTATTTTATTAGTTTACTTTTGAGAAGAGGTTTGAAAGCTAATTACTATGGCTTATTTAATTTTCTTATCTTATGCTTTATGCAAGTCTTGAAATTTGAGGAATTCTAAGGAAGGGCCATCCCTATAGGCAGAGAGGTTCCCTGATTCCCAAATGGATTTCTATGGTACTTATCTGGTGTTCAGTTCTGAAGTACGGGTAAGATCAAAAGATGGAGAAAAGAGCAGGCAAATGGGACACAGGTCTTCTTTCAGATGACAGGCTCAGTAATTTATCAAGAATGATAAAGGATCTGGATTTCTAATTAGTTCCTCATAGTTTTTTATTATTTTTGGTCAAAGCATGTGTTTTTTGTTGTTGTTCAGTAGGGGATTTCATGTTAAAATTTCTCCCAATGACAGCATCTATTAGCAGAGTCTACTTAAATATCTGGTTACTGGAAAGGAAGTATGTGATACTCAATTATTCACTGACACTGGGGCAGTGGAATTTTCTCAATCGGCTCCTTATGATTTTCAAAAAATTTCCATTCCTTTTTTCTAATGGGGTTTTGAATTCTATATGCCTATTTTGTAATCCTACATTTTGTTGGCCTTTTAAAGCATGCATTTATATGCATTTATTCTATTTTTATTCTCTTGTATCTATTGTTTTATTAGGCAGTTTCAGTATTCTGGTACTACATAAGTTTTTTTCCACCTTACTCAGGCACTGTAGTCTGTAATAATAGCAATCAAGGCAGTTCATTCTGACAAATGTGTGTCAGAAAAAGCCTGCTGTGACTTTGAAATATTGCAAGTGACTGATAACATAATGTGTGAAGCAGAATAAATGCATACAAATGGAAGTTTTAGCTGAGCAGTCAAAGTATGAACTAAATACAGTGTCAGAACTCGGCCCTGAAAGCTCTCAGTGCCAGTGGTTACAATGGCAAATTACTAAATGCACTTTGCAAAGTGTTTTATGAATAAAGCAGGGGCCAGAGTTTTATCATTTCTCTTTGTTCATGGGCTTCTACTGGAAGCAAAATGAAGTGATGTTCTCTTAAAAATTTTCTGGTATAGAAAGTCACACATAGTTTAAGAAGAAGATAAATGCAGTAAAGGGTAGTTGGGAAATATGATGAGAGAGAAAATGATCGTGGATATGAAAAGGCTGGCCACTAGACAGACAGACATCTGGGCTACAATAAGTCCACTTACTAAGAAACACCCAGGAAATAAAAGAAAAACCTTGACTGACAATTTTCTGAAACCTATCTTTATTGTTGAAAAGCTTACTGACATTTAAAATGGAGTGCTTTGAAGAAAAGGATAATAAAAATAAATCCTTCTAATATTTGAACATTGCATAGATGGCAAATAAAGTTTTCCCATGTGTGAGACTCACTGACTTTATATACTTCTTGCTAACTCCTGCTTGTCCAAAGGTAGAGCTCCGAAGAAAATCAGACATACTGACTATGTATAGTTTCCAGCAGAGATTATAGTCTCATCTCAGAGAGGAACCACATCTTTCATGCACTAAAAGTAGGTTGTTGAAACAAAGAGATTGACTAAGCAGTCAAACTAGTTGGCGGTAAAAATCTCTTTTTTTTCCCCCTATTTCTACTCCTTCCTCTACTCTTCCTTTCCTAATCCTTTCTCTTAGCTAACTATATTTAGAAGTCAGCTTATTCTTCTTCAGGGATGTCAAGGCTGGAGATGCAAGTTAAGAGGGTTTGTGAGTATTGTGTTGGCAATTTTCACACATACAAAATAGCACACTTCTGGGAAGTGTTTAAATATAGGTATTATAGAATGTGCCTCAATCCACGTTCTTCTTAGAAGTGTGAATTAATTTAGCATTCTCGGGTTTCAGAGTTCAAGAGTAAAAGCCTGAGATACACTGGAGTTGGCAGGTGCCTTAGGAGAAGTTGCCAAATATATTAACTAATAAAAACGGAATTTGCCTTCTCTTATAAATATGGCTATTATGAGAAGACTAAACACTGGGGTAGAAATGTGACAGCGTGGAGGAGGCTCAGAGATGGTTCTAACAACTTTGTTCTCAAATTGTTCCTTTATAATAACTCAAATTTACTTTTCCAAACATTTTTCCCCCATTTGCACTGTATTTTAGGTTGGTATCATCTCTTATCTAGATTAAATTTCTGACTGGTCTCCCAGCTTCTAAGAGTCTTGCTCTCAGACAACTAATAATCAGCACTGCAGCCAGAATGAATTTTATAAAATGTAAGCTTTTTATGTTTACTCTCACTTAAAAACTTCTGGTGGCATCCCTTCATGCTCAGGATTGAGTCTGAACTCTGGCCAGGCATCTCAGGCCCTTCTCAATGAAGCCAAGAAGTCCCCATGTCCTTTGTGTATCTTCCCAGGCTCATTTGCTGCCATTTCCTGATTAATACTCCATTCAAAGTGGTGCCTCTTGCTCCAGTTCTTTTTTTTTTTTTTTTTTTTTTAGCATTTACTGTCATTCATCAACTGTATTAGTTCACAGGCAGGGCTGCCATAACCAAATACCATGGACTGGTTGGCTTGAACAAGAGGCATAGTCACGTGTTGCTTAATGACAAGGATGTGTTCTGAAAAATGGATCTTTAGGTGATTTTTGTTATCGTATGAACATTATGGAGTGTAGTTACACAAACCTAGACCGGATAGCCTACTACACACCTAGGCTGTATGATATAGCCTATTGCTTCTGGGTTCAAGCCTGTACTGCATGTTACTATACAGAATACTGTAGGCAATTGTAACACAATGATAGGTATTTGTGTGTCTAAACATAGAAAAGTTACAAGAAAAATGAAGTATTATAATCTTATGGAACCATTGTTGTATATGCAGTCTGTCATTGACCAAAACGTCGTTATGCGGTATATGACTGTATTAATTTTCTCACAGTTCTGGAGGCTGAAGTCTGAGATCAAGGTGCTGGCAGGGTTGATTTCTTCTGAGACATCTTGTGTACTTTATGGATGGCTGTCTCCTCCCTGTGTCTTCATGTGGTCTTTCCTCTGTGCATGTCTATATTCTAACCTCTTCTTATAAAGACACAAGTCATATTAGATAGGGCATGCCCCAGTGACTTTTTTAAACCTTAATTACATTTTAAGACCCTGTATCCAAATATAGTAACATTCTGAGGTACTGGAGGTTGGGACTTCAAAATTTAGCCCATAACATTAACCAACATCAATTGTTCTTTAAATAATATTTCCAGTATCAATTCCACTAGGAAGCTTTCCTGATATTTTTCACCTGAGGTCTACACTGCTTCCCTGTGGTCCCAGAACACCTATCACACCAAACAGAAAATGGCTCATTCACGTGTTCACCTTCCCTTCTAGCAAACAAGAGGTTTGGAGGTTGGGGTTGTGTATAGTTCAAAGCTATAGCTCCGCAGCCTGCTATAACTCCGCAGCCTACTATAGTGTCTGACATTTAGTAGGTGGTTAACAAATACTTGTTAAATGGGATGAAACACTGCTAGTTTGTATATATATATTTTCTATCTCTTTTCAAACAAGTTCACATTAAATTGAAACATATTAAGCATAATGCAAGGCTGACTCTACCAGTTTCAGTATATATGTTCCTTTTAGGTTGACTTAAATTTTCATTGCCTTTTAAAAGTTATTTTTCATATTATGCTAGCAGTGTGACTGCATCAAAATAGGCATACAAGTGGGAATATTGAGGTGATGCGAGGTCCCCATTAAATGCTCTGCCTAACAGCAGCTTCATGGATTTCCAAAGTGTAAACATGCAGAAGAAAGGGAAGCTTAAGGATTCAAAGATGCGCTTTACCAGTTGTTTCATCGTGAAGCCTATCTGCTGGGCACAGTATAAGCTGCACCAAGTGACCACATCCTTTTGGAGCTCTTCCTGTGAAATTTGGCAGTCCTGAATTTTAAATCCTATGTTATCGAAAGAAAAACTCTCTTGTGCTGCCTGAAAAACTGGTCCTGTACACAAGGTCATCTTTGGTGGAAAAGAAATGGAACAGTCTAACCTGTAGGAAATACAGGCAGCGGTCGTTTGCTGTGAGGGATAAGATGGATTTTCAATGTTGGCAAAAGATACGAGGAACTCTGAAGGGAGTGTGAATTGGCTCATTATTTAAATATTTCCTAAAGGGATTTCCCTACCATCTTTTGTGAGATGATGCAGAATCTGTGTCCTAGAGGTAGCCAGTTTTCAGAGAAATGATTTTATAGAGGGTGGTTACAATGACTATTTGAGACCTCAAATGGTCACCTTCACATCTGAGTAAGACGAGTCTGATCATTTCGCATTCAGTAAGCTGACTCTAGAAGCCTTTGTTTTCAGAATGAATATCTTTTTGCAGTATGTATATAAAATATTTTAAGGGACAACTGCTTTTAAACCTTTCAGTTTGTTCCCCTTCTTATTTTAATCAATGATAACAGGGAGAAGCTTTGCTTGAAGAAAATTTTTAAGGTTTTCTTTGAACAGGCTACTTTTCTCATTTATTTTTTACATTTTTCTACATGCACTGAAGGTCAAAAGAGTTCTTAGATTTAAACCAGGACATAGCCTTCTGCATAAAACATCCCAAAGGACTTTTTTTTTTAAATGTAAGGAATCTAAAAAGCATTAGCTTAGAAACTGCTGTGTTTCACATACCACTATACAAGCACTGGGCTGCTTTAAAAAGGAATTAAAACGGAGGGTCTTGTACAGCAAGTTGGTTACAAATTTCTTATCTTTGTGTCCCTTTTTCTAGACTGAATCTTTACACAGTAATTTTGAGTAAGGGATATGCGATTCCAAGACTTTCAAATCTCAGGAAAAAAAGTTGGAGGGATTGACAGAGGTTGCTCAATTTTTATTTTGTTGAGGTATTTTAAAAAAATATATATGCTTTTTCATAAGTAAAATAACATATAATTCCCCAAATATAAAAAGGATATAATCTCAGAAAAAAATGACAGTTCTTTTAATTGAGGTAATTGAGTTAACATCTGATGATTTTGTCATTTTTTTTCCCACTTTCCAGTGAATTTTGGAACATATCTTAGGGCTGCTTTCTGTCTGTGGAAAGGCATTGGAAGTTGGCAATAAAGGTGGCCAGATTTCACCTTAGGGACAGGCTATTTAAAGTGAGATAGGAAATTGAGTAGGAGTTAACCAGAGGAAGTGTGAGCCTAGGAATCAAGGCCCTCACAGAAGCAGGCACCAAGGGTAGCCTAGTGCCGTGGAATGTAGATGGGCTGGGTCAGGGGGGTGGTGGTGGGGGAAGGCATATAAAAGGTGAGCTGGGGAGGAACCTTGTAGGATTCTTTTTATCTATTCTGTTTTTTCTTTTTTTTTTTTTTTTTTTAATCTTCATAGTGCCTGATTCAAAACGTATGTAGCTAGTCACATTCTGAACATCATAATGTTTTGAAGATGGACTAGGATTTTGGGGTTATAAAGTTATGCAACAGAAAGAATTACACAAGACCGACAATAGGGAAATCTGGGAATTTGTGTAATTCTAACTCTGTCAGGCTGTACCTGAATGACTTTGGCCCATTCATCTCTCCTCTTGGAGACTTCATTTCCTCACAGTGACCTGGATAAAGATGCCTTTGAAACAGATGATAAATTATCACTCTTAGTTTTGACTTTATGGTTCTGTGATTTTAAGTTATCAAGAGGCCTATAGACTTTATGGTGTGATGCAGGGAGAAAATACTAGGACTATAGCCTTGGGAATATAGCAGGAGACTTGTTTTCCTTCTTTAAGTGAAAAAAACTTTTCTTAGTAAGTTCTTCTTCACCCTCCATGAAAACTAAACAAGCTTTAATGACTATAAAAGGCGAAGTTTTTATTGTCAAATAATTATTATGTTAACAAAAGAAAAAAATAAATGAAACTTTACTGGGACAAGGAGAGTGGCCAAGTAGGATATTGGCTTACGTGAAAGTCTGAAAGACTGCTACCCAATACATTAGTTAACATCATTTTGTTTGAAAGTCTGAAAGACTGCTACCCAATGCATTAGTTAACATCGTTTTGTTGATTTCCTATAGACAAAGCACTGTTTGAGACATTAGGCCAAGTTAGAGAAATGAGTTGATCAATAAGAAGGATTCTATACAGGCAAAAGGAACAACAAGCACAGAATGATTTTAAAAATTATGAGATATGGTCCACATAGCCATTATAAAAATGATTTTGGTTGTTGAAGGTGATATCGTGGTTGATCAAGTAGAAGAAATGAAATAAGTGGAATTGGGGAATAATAGTTCAAAAAGAAATTAGAATGTTAATCTGTTGTATAGTTTAGGTTTATTGATTCAGTACCAAAGTATTTATCCTTTGTGCTAAGCTTTGATTTATAATCTATAAGACAGGCACAGAAATCATTCTCTCAGTGATGTTTTACAAGAATTAAATAAAATAATGTAGAGTAGTAGCAATTCTATGTGTTTGCATATGAAATCCAAAAACATGAAAAAAGAAGAGAATAAAGAAGCAAGAAAAAGATGCAAGGGAGAGAATAAGAGCAAGGGAGTCAAAGACCATGTATTATAAGAGTGGTTCTCAAAATGTGAACTAGATCTAGAGCAGCAGCACAGCATCACCTGGCACTTGTTAGAAATAAAAATTATACATGCCTACTAAACCAGAACCTCTGGGGCTGGAGCCCAGAAATGTGTTTTACCAGACCCTTCAGGTGATCCTGATGCTTGGCTAAAAATGGAAAACCACTGTGTTAGAGTGAGGAACCACAGGATGAGCTGAAGCGGTCTCTAGCAGCTGTTTATTCACTCATTTAAGAAATAGCCCTTCAACAATGGCTTTGCACAGAGATTGCTCGAGGTCTTGAGGATATACAGATTTCATAGTTTGCTGTCACTACTTAAAAGGCATGTTTCTAGTCATTTCCTTACTAAAGCCTCTTCCTCTTTTTCCTCTAACATCAATCCTTGGGGGCTTTGTTCCTTTTTCTCTGCACATAGTTTCTCTTGATTTTTCCCCTTTTTACTTTTTATTGATAAATCCTAAATCTATATTTCTCTCCTCCATCTTACCTAACTTCCTGTCTCATACATTCCACAGTTTTCAGACTTCTTGATGTCACTACAAATTCAATATAACTAAACCAATATTATACTCTTCCTTTCCATACGATCCCCCTTCTCATGTTCCTGTTTATAATTTTCCAATTGAGTTTATGGTATCATTGCTCTTTCTATTTTCATTTAACTAGAGAAAACTGGTTAAGGGCATGACAGCTGAAGTCAGATTTCTCTGGATTTACATCCTAGCTCAGCCATTTATAAACTATAACTTGAGTAGCTACTCTATGTGTCAGTGTCCTTGACTATAAAACGAAATGATAATAGCAGCTCTCCTGGGGTGTTATAAAGACTAAAGGAGTTAGTCCATGTAAAAACTTTAGAAGAGTAGCTGACCCTTAATACATGTGCAATAAATGATAGCTATTTTATTATGGGTGTTAATTCTTTTTCATTTATTCCTTACATTCTCTATTATCTGTCAATTCTTTCTTTAGATGAGTTGTAGGGAATGTTATACTATAGGTATAGTATAGTATACCTTCCAAAGTTTCTTCCATCCCATTAGATAAGGAGTCTAAGCCGTCAGTGTATATTCTTATGTGGATCTGCTCAGTGCGTGGCTAAACCTGTGACCTAAGAAGATGAACTGATTTGGGTAAAGATATGGCCTGAGATGAACTAATTAAGCTGAAGAGACAAAGTTATCTTAATCTGTTTCTGCTGAGAGGAGAGATTTCTCCTGAATGAGAATAAGGAACAATATTATCTCTGTCCCTGCAGTCATGATACTTATGCCACAAGACAGGTCTGCCTGAGGACAGTTTTGTCTCACTCACCGTGGATGGATGAGTATAGAGGTGAAAAGAACTTTGGTTCTTGAGAACATTGTCCTGTTGAATCTCTGAATTGAGCAACCATGGAGCCCATTCTACCATCAAATATGTTGCTATATGAGATAAATTTCTTAGGAACATTTGATTTCAGATTTCCTTTCTTACAGTCAAACGCATATAACGAAGTAATTTGCCATTCTCATTCCTAGAATTTAGGAACTTTATAAAAAGGTGCATATCTTTTTCTGCTTTGATTCTCTTCCCACCCACTTCAGTGTATATCTCAGATCATTTAAGCATCCCTTGATAATAACTACTAAAGTAATCTCTAACATCATCAAGCTCAAAGTCCTTCATCTACCCCAGAAATCTTTCATAACCTAGTACCTTTTACCTTTCAAATTGTAATTTTTATTTATTTTGTCTTCTGAATTTCACACTTATACATCTGTTATAATATAACTTAGATTAATCTGTCTAATAAAAATCTCAAGCTTACTAAACTCAAAGCTGAGGTGTTAATTTCCCTTGTTTGTTAACCTACCAGCTCAGTTAATGATACCATCATCCATTTATTTGTTCAGAAAATAAGCTTATCCTGATTTCTCTCTTTATCTCACTCCTCATATCACACCCAAACAGTTTCCAGTCCTATCAGTTTCACAGCTAGATAGACTGGAAGCTGCCACTTTTACATCTCAATTTCACCTCTCTAGACTAAGCCATCATCCTGTCTCTCCTGGATTACCACACTGGCTTCCTACCTTCTCTTACTGCATTCACTCTTGCTCACTGCCTCTGCTGCACTCTTTCCTTCTCACCATATATCTTTCTTTACTTTAAGAGCCAGAGGTAATAAATGCTTCTTAAAAAAGTTCCAATGGCTTGTCTTTGTTATTAGAAAAAACTCTTAAGTCTTTACTATGTTTTTCAAGGTTCTCTTGTATATCTGGGCCCAACTAACTCTTTACTCTCCTTTCATATGACTGCCTTTTTTGTTCCCTCTCTTTGAGCCACACTGGCCTCCTAGTCATTCCTTAAACACTCCTAGCTGATTCCCGCTGCAGGGCTTTTACATCTGTGGTTTCTTATGCATCGGATACTCTTCCTCCAAATTTTCCGTTTGAGATTGTAATAAAATGTTCCTTCCTTTGGACAGTCTTCTGTGTCCCACCCCCACACTGATCTATCTTTATTCTCTGTCCCAGTTATATTTTCTTTCAGGAAAGTTTTCCAATATGAAATTATCCCATTTATTTGTTTTCTTATTTGTTATCTGTGTCTTCCTCTGACTCTCTGGGAAAATGTAAGCTTCAGGAAAGCAATAATCTTGTCAGTTTTGTTCACTGTTTTATCTCTAGATAAATCAAAGAGTTTCAATCATTAAGTAATTGCTCAATAAATATTTACTGCTTGAATGAATAAACATGAATCCTAATCTCTAGTAAACTGCTTGCCTTAGTAGTCATAGTGAGGACACGGTTGTATTTTTTCCCCTTCAAACATTAGTAACAAAAATTCATTGAACACCTACTTTATTATGGAAGATAAAAATGGAAGTATGATAGATTCTTTGTGTGCTAAGAATTTAGAACATATTTGAAATGTCAAGTATGAACACAAGAAATGATTAATTAACAAAAATGTGACATCAGTAGTACAGGGAAGATAAAATATGGAAATATAATAAAGAGCTGAATTTTCTAGAGAAGCCTTATGGTAAGGCTGGTCATGAGGTGAAGTCCACAGATTATTAGATGTGAATAGTCTGCAGAGAAAAGGATAACCCAGGTTTCCAGGAGACAGGCAACATGATGTGCTAAGAGATTCAATTAGGTTTGTGACCACAGAATGAAAAGAATAGGAAAGCAAAAAAGAGACATTTGAAAACAAATTGTTGCCTCAACCTTTTTCTGTTTATCTCTATGCCCTTTCCATGGGCTGTCTTTGGCTTTTACTATTTTAATGGAGAGTTTGCCCAAGTCAATAACCATCGCTCCAGGCTCTCTCTCAAATTCCCACCCTACTTTGTCATTTCTTTGTCATAATCCCTACATTTCCTTATACGGGTATATCATCCTCTAGTGCTCCAGTTTCAATATACCTAGACAAAAATTAGCACTTTCACTCTCAAATCAGTTTCCTCTTCTGGCTTCTCTTTTGTTAATGACTTCTTGATCGATCTCTCAGCCAGTGAGGCTAAAGATTTCACAATGATTTTGCCCCTCCTTTCCCTTGATTTCTGTGTCATTTGATGCCCAACACTAAGTTCACAATATCTTTTCCTTCCCTTTCATTTCTTTTGCCTTCACTCCAGGTCAGGCCTTTGATTTTGCCTGGGTCATTCATTCATGAATTTTTTCACTCAGCTAATATTTATCAAACAGCTATTATGTATTAGGCTTTCTTCCAGGTGCGTTGGAATACATCTGTGAATAAAACAGACACAAATCTCTACCTTCTTGGAGACATTATAGATACAACATGGCCTCCTATGTGGTACTCTCTCATCTAGTCAATTCCTTTTATTTCACTGCATATATATTTTTTCAAACTGATCAAAAAGCATGCTTCTGATTATGGCTAGGCTTTTCTAAATCTTTCAATGATTCCCCTTGTCCTAAATTGAGTCAGGCTGGTCTGATATTTACAGGCTGTGAGTCCCAGTCTATTTTCTCATCTACCTTAATGAATGACTTTGGGTCACTTTACTGAATATATTCTGGTTGAGAAGTAATTTGTTTGGCAAATTTCTGCACTTGCTAAAAACATGCAGAAAAGAGGAAATTAATACTAGTAAAATTCATGCTGATTAGCACAAAGAATATAAGAGGCTCCCTAGAAGGGCCATGATGGTTTTTGTAGAGAGTACTACAGGGATTTTGGTTCATTAATGGAAAATATACAGAAAATTGAGAAAAATCATCAGAACAAAAATTTTACTATCAAAATCACTATTTTGGATAAAGATAAAACACTTTACAGAGTAGAAATCTCATGATTTTTTTTAGTGTGCCAGCTCCTTTCTGTCATGCCATATCCCATGCTCATGGAACACTAGTAAAAATATCATTAACATGCAAGTTTTAAATATGTTTTCTTAGGCCAGTAATACACAAAGGAAAAACATATTGGATTGTGATCATTTTCATTAGTTACTAACATTTCAAAAATAAAGAGCTTTTGTAAAATGACAGAAGCAGAACGGATTATTATGAAAAAAAGTAGGTGGGGCAGTTCCAAGACGGCCGAATAGGAACAGCTCCAGTCTACAGCTCCCAGCGTGAGTGACGCAGAAGACAGTGATTTCTGCATTTCCAACTGAGGTACCGGTTCATCTCACTGGGGCTTGTTGGCCAGTGGGTGTAGGACAGTGCATGCAGCCCACCGAGCATAAGCCAAAGCAGGATGAGGCATCACCTCACCCAGGAAGTGCAAGGGGTCAGGGAATTCCCTTTCCTAGCCAAGGGAAGCTGTGACAGATGGCACCTGGAAAATCGGGTCGCTTCCACCCTAATGCTGTGCTTTTCCAGTGATCTTAGCAAATGGCACACCAGGAGATTATATCCCACATCTGGTTTGCAGCAACATTTGCTGTTCAGCAATATTTGCTGTTTTGCAGCCTCTGCTGCTGATACTCAGGCAAACAGGGTCTGGAAGGCACCTCCAGCAAACTCCAACAGATCTGCAGCTGAGGGTCCTGACTGTTAGAAGGAAAACTAACAAGCAGAAAGGACACCCACATCAAAACCCCATCTGTACGTCACCATCATCAAAGACCAAAGGTAGATAAAACCACAAAGATGGGGAGAAAACAGCAGAAAAGCTGAAAATTCTAAAAATGAGACTGCCTCTCCCCCTCCAAAGGAACGCACCTCACCAGGAACGGAACAAAGCTGGATGGAGAATGACCTTGACAAGTTGAGAGAAGAAGGCTTCAGACAATCAAACTTCTCCGAGCTAAAGGAGGATGTTAGAACCCATTGCAAAGAAGCTAAAAACTTTGAAAAAAGATTAGATGAATGGCTAACTAGAATAACCAGTGCAGAGAAGTCCTTAAATGACCTGGTGGAGCTGAAAACCATGGCAAGAGAACTATGTGACAGATGCACAAGTTTCAGTAGCTGATTCGATCAACTGGAAGAAAGGATATCAGTGATTGAAGATCAAATGAATGAAATGAAGCGAGAAGAGAAGTTTAGAGAAAAAAGAGTAAAAAGAAACGAACAAAGCCTACAAGAAATATGGGATTATGTGAAAAGACCAAATCGACAACTGATTGGTGTACCTGAAAGTGACAGGGAAAATGGAACCAAGTTGGAAAACATTCTGCAGGATATTATCCAGGAGAACTTCCCCAACCTAGAAAGGCAGGACAATATTCAAATTCAGGAAATACAGAGAACGCCACAAAGATACTCCTTGAGAACAGCAACTCCAAGACACATAATTGTAAGATTCACCAAAGATGAAGTGAAGGAAAAAATGTTAAGGGCAGCCAGAGAGAAAGGTCAGTTTACCCACAAAGGGAAGCCCATCAGACTAACAGCAGATCTCTCGGCAGAAACTCTACAAGCCAGAAGAGAGTGAGGGCCAATATTCAACATGCTTAAAGAAAAGAATTTTCAACCGAGAATTTCATATCCAGCCAAACTAAGTTTCATAAGTGAAGGAGAAATAAAATCCTTTACAGACAAGCAAATGTTTAGAGATTTTGTCACCACCAGGCCTGCCCTACAAGAAGGAAGCACGAAACATGGGAAGAAACAACCAGTACCAGCCACTGCAAAAACATGCCAAATTGTAAAGACCACCGATGCTAGGAAGAAACTGCATCAACTAATGAGCAAAATAACCACCTAACATCATAATGTCAGGATCAAATTCACACATAACAATATTAACCTTAAATGTAAATGGGCTAAATGCTCCAATTAAAAGTCACAGACTGGTGAATTGGATAAAGAGTCAAGACCCATCAGTGCGCTGTATTCAGGAGACCCACGTGCAGAGACACACATAGGCTCAAAATAAAGGGATGGAGGAAGATCTATCAAGTAAATAGAAAACAAAAAAAGGCAGGGGTTGCAATCCTAGTCTCTGATAAAACAGACTTTACACCAACAAAGATCAAAAGGGACAAAGAAGGCCATTACATAATGGTAAAGGGATCAATTCAATAAGAAGAGCTAACTATCCTAAATATATATGGACCCAATACAGGAGCACCCAGATTCATAAAGCAAGTCCTTAGAGACCTACAAAGAGACTTAGACTCCCACACAATAGTAATGGGAGACTTTTAACACCCCACTGTCAACATTAGACAGATCTGCAAGACAGAAAGTTAACAAGGATATCCAGGAATTGAACTCAGCTCTGTACCAAGCAGACCTAATAGACGTCTACAGAACTCTCCACCCCAAATCAACAGAACATACATTCTTCTCAGCACCACATCACACTTATTCCAAAATTGACCACATAGTTGGAAGTAAAGCACTCCTCAGCAAATGTACAAGAACAGAAATTATAACAAACTGTCTCTCAGACCACAGTGCAATCAAACTAGAACTCCAGATTAAGAAACTCACTCAATACCGCACAACTACATGGAAACTGAATAACCTGCTCCTGAATGACTACTGGGTACATAATGAAATGAAGGCAGAAATAAAGATGTTCTTTGAAGCCAATGAGAAGAAAGACACAACATACCAGAATCTCTGGGACACATTTAAAGCAGTGTGTAGAAGGAAATTTATAGCACTAAATGCCCACAAGAGAAAGCTGGAAAGATCTAAAATTTACACCCTAACATCACAATTAAAAGAGCTAGAGAAGCAAGAGCAAACACATTCAAAAGCTAGCAGAAGGCAAGAAATAACTAAGGTCAGAGCAGAACTGAAGGAGACAGAGACACAAAAGACCCTTCAAAAAAATCAATGAAATCAGAAGCTGGTTTAACAAAATTGACAGACCACTAGCAAGACTAATAAAGATGAAAAGAGAGAAGAATCAAATAGATGCAATAAAAAATGATAAAGGGGATACCACCACCGAGCCCACAGAAATACAAACTATCATCAGAGAATATTATAAATACCTCTATGCAAATAAAGTAAAAAATCTAGAAGAAATGGATAAATTCCTGGACACATACACCCTCCCAAGACTAAACCAGGAAGAAGTTGAATCCCTGAATAGACCAATAACACGCTCTGAAATTGAGGCAATAATTAATAGCCTATCAACCAAAAAAAGTCCAGGACCAGACAGATTCACAGCCGAATTCTACAAGAGGTACAAGGAGGTGCTGGCACCATTCCTTCTGAAATAGAAAAAGAGGGAGCCCTCTGTAACTCATTTTATGAGGCCAGCATCATCCTGATACCAAAGCCTGGCAGAGACACAACAAAAAGAGAGAATTTTAGACCAATATCCCTGATGAACATCGATGCAAAAATCCTCAATAAAATACTGGCAAAACGAATCCAGCAGCACATCAAAAAGCTATCCATCATGATCAAGTGGGCTTCATCCCTGGGATGCAAGGCTGGTTCAACATATGCAAATCAATAAATGTAATCCAGCATATAAACAGAACCAAAGACAAAAACCACATGATTATCTCAATAGATGCAGAAAAGGCCTTTGAAAAAATTCAACAGCCTTTCATGCTAAAAACTCTCAATAAATTTGGTATTGATGGAACGTATCTCAAATTAATAAGAGCAATTTATGACAAACCCACAGCCAATATCATACTGAATGGGCAAAAACTGGAAGCATTCCCTTTGAAAACTGGCACAAGACAGGGATGCCCTCTCTCACCACTCCTATTCAACATAGTGTTGGAAGTTCTGGCCAGGGCAATCAGTCAGGAGAAAGAAATAAAGGGTATTCAATTAGGAAAAGAGGAAGTCAAATTGTCTGTGTTTGCAGATGACATGATTGTACATTTAGAAAACTCCATCATCTCAGCCCCAAATCTCCTTAAGCTGATAAGCAACTTCAGCAAAGTCTCAGGATACAAAATCAATGTGCAAAAATCACAAGCATTCTTATACACCAATAACAGACAACAGAGAGCCGAATCATGAGTGAACTCCCATTCACAGTTGCTTCAAAGAGAATAAAATACCTAGGAATCCAACTTACAAGGGATGTGAAGCACCTCTTCAAGGAGAACTACAAAACACTGCTCAACGAAATAAAAGAGGACACAGAAAAATGGAAGAACATTCCATGCTCATGGATAGGAAGAATCAGTATCATGAAAATGGCCATACTGCCTAAGGTAGTTTATAGATTCAATGCCATCCCCATTAAGCTACCAATGACTTTCTTCACAGAATTGGAAAAAAACTACTTTAAACTTTATATGGAACCAAAAAAGAGCCCTCATTGCCAAGACAATCCTAAGCCAAAAGAACAAAGCTGGAGGCATTATGCTATCGGACTTCAAACTATACTACAAGGCTACAGTAACAAAAATAGCATGATACTGATACCAAAACAGAGATATAGACCAATGGAACAGAACAGAGCCCTCATAAATAATACCACACATCTACAACCATCTGATCTTTGACAAACCTGACAAAAACAAGAAATGGGGAAAGGATTCCCTATTTAATAAATAGTGCTGGGAAAACTGGCCTGCCTTATGTAGAAAGCTGAAACTGGATCTTTTCCTTACACTTTATACAAAAGTTAATTCAAGACAGGTTAAAGACTTAAATGTTATACCTAAAACCATAAAAACCCTAGAAGAAAACTTAGGCAATACAATTCAGGACATAGGCATGGGCAACGACTTCATGTCTAAAACACCAAAAGCAATGGCAACAAAAGTCAAAATTGACAAATGGGATCTGATTAAACTAAAGAGCTTCTGCACAGCAAAAGAAACTATCACCAGAGTGTGAACAGGCAACCTACAGAATGGGAGAACCTTTTTGCAACCTACTCATCTGACAAAGGGCTAATATCCAGAATCTAGAAAGAACTCACATTTACAACAACAACAAAAAACCCATCAAAAAGTGGGTGAAGGACATGAACAGACACTTCTCAAAAGAAGACATTTATGCAGGCAACAGACACATGAAAAAATGCTCATCATCACTCCCATCACAGAAATGCAAATCAAAACCACAATGAGATAACATCTCACACCAGTTAGAATGGCGATCATTAAAAAGTCAGGAAACAACAGGTGCTGGAGAGGATGTGGAGAAATAGGAACACTTTTACACTGTTGGTGGAACTGTAAACTAGTTCAATCATTGTGAAAGACAGTGGCGATTCCTCAAGGATCTAGAACAAGAAATACCATTTGATCCAGCCATCCCATTACTGGGTATATATCCAAAGGATTATAAATCATGCTGCTATAAAGAGACATGCACACGTATGTTTATTGCAGCATTATTCACAATAGCAAAGACTTGGAACCAACCTAAATGTCCATCAATGATAGATTGGATTAAGAAAGTGTGGCACATATACATCATGGAATACCATGCAGCCATAAAAAAGGATGAGTTCGTGTCCTTTGTAGGGACATGGATGAAGCTGGAAACCATCATTCTCAGCAAACATAGCAAGGAAAAAAAACCAAACACCACATGTTCTCACTCATAGGTGGAAATTGAACAATGAGAACACTTGGACACAGGAAGGGGAACGTCACACACCGGGGCCTGCCATGGGGTTGGGGGAGGGGGAGGGATAGCATTAGGAGATATACCTAATGCAAATGACAAGTTGATGGGTGCAGCACACCAACATGGCACATGTATACATATGTAACAAACCTGCACATTGTGCACATGTACCCTAGAACTTAAAGTATAATAAAATAAATAAATAAATAGATAAATAAAAAGAAAAAAAGTAAATGAATCCATTGAGGTATGTATTTCTCATTTTGAAATTGGTGTTAAAACAGAGAACTAATTTCACAAATACAGAAATCATTAGAGCTTATGTTAGACTTATCTGGGCTATACAGAATAATGGCTCTTATTCCATATAAAAATTCTTATATTTTCATCTTAGTCATAATTCATGTTTAGAAGTATCAGATTCTGTTTCACATTAGTAAACATTTAACAGGTAAGTAGACAGTCTGACCAATTATTATGTTAGTTTATTTGAACTGCTCAAAGAGCTATGAAATGAGATAGGTAAGAGGCAATTATGAATTCCACCAATTAAAATGTAATGATGAATTAAAACTTCCATGAAAGAAGAATTAAAGTTTTGATTATGTAGAGTCTTAAGCTAACTTGTAGCAAAGGAAGGTGAGAGGAAGGGAAAATATTTCAGTATCCTCCCATAGCTTTCAATTTTCAATATATTTACTTCTAGTCAGTTGATGTAAGACAGCTTCAATTTCAGATGGATCTCTCCCTCCCTGTAATGGAGGACCCTTTGGTATTGTTATACCATTTAAGTTTCTAAAAATATTCTGCATTTAATTTAAACTAAAATGTGCAACAGCATTTTAATATGAAGGCAGGCAGCCACGCCGGCAGTCATGAAGACAATTTAGATACTTATTATCCTTTTCCAGCATTGGTGCATGTTCTTAGACTTGTGGGAAAATGAGCCAGGATAGTATAGTCTTTGACAGCATGGGTTCAAAGCCTGGCTTTGTCACTTATTAGTTTTATGATTTTGGAAAATTTCAACTCATTTCTGTGATTTAGTTTCCTCTTCTATAAAATAAAGCTAATAATATTTATCTCACACACTTATTATGAGAATTAAATTATTTAACATAGTTAGGGCCTTTATAGTGATACTTGGCACCTGGTGAGTTTTCAATGAATGTAGCCTATTTTAGGCTACAGCAGAGTTTCTTTATAAGTTAGAGAACACATCCCAAAGCACTCTATTCATCTTTGTGCTGCATTTTCTTGTGTCTATGAAGTAATGACAATTTTTAAACAGATGTTCTAGTTATGTTTATGGCTCTGTTAAATTATTTCCTAATGAATATTCCTGTCCTTTATGTAATATATTGACATGACTATGTTTGTGAAAACATATATTTTACTGGTAAATTTTAGGGATAAAAACTGACTTTTTTTAAACAAAAGGAACTGGCAGAACAGGGCAGGGGATGGGACACTGGACTGGTAGCCTGGACCAGTGGTCTCCAGGGCATGGTTTTAACCCAGGGTTATACCCTGGGCAGGGCACCCCACTTCCCTTCTTGGTTTCACATTTGAAAAATCAGAGAGTTATCTAAATGCATGCCAAAGGCTCACTCATGGCTCAAAATCTATGATTGTTTCCTCTACCGACATAATTATTATGTAAGCCCACACGTTTATTCCCATGATGTCACTATGCTTACAATATTTTAAGGGTCTATGAAAAAGTAGCATGTTCTTTATTTTTGATGACATCAAATTTTCCTTTTAAAAGTAGACTGAATTTTTCAAACAGTAAAAAGTGTCTTGAGGCTATGTTTGTTGAGTAGAATGAGTGTTTTGAATGTTAAAAATGTGATTTAACTATAAGGGAATAAAAGGGTTTTTGAGAGAGTGATAATTACTCTGGAGTGTGTGTGTGCGTGTGTGTGTGTGTGTGTGTGTGTATTTTCAAGTGCAATGCAAATTTGTGGTTTTAAGTTCTGGTATATTTTGTTTAAAAGCCTTTACTAACACCTAGATTATATCGGTAAAATAACTATGCTTTTTGTAAACCAACGGTTTTTTTAAGAAACAATATTTACTGAGATCTAGAAACAGCACAAATCTTATTTGTAAAATGGCTGATCAGACTTGCTGCTTGAAAAGCAGCTTGGTCCAGCGTCATGGGCTTATTATCCAGCTGAAATACTGCCTTGCACCTTGCACTAGTCATTTATCTTCCCTGTAGCTCAGGACTTATCCCAGAAAAGTCTAATAAAGATGCTTGTTCATAAAGGGTACTGTTGTATCTTGAATACAGTGTTCCCCGAATGTAGTACAAGAAGAATGGAAACACGTATCACTTAAAAATCTACCCCATGGGCTTGCTGTTTGATGCCTACGTTTGTGCTTAGCAGTGAGAATGCTATATGCTTCTTGAAAGTAAAGGTTTATAATTGTTTAAAATTTGGCTACAGCTTGGCAAGATTAATAAAACTAATCTCAAATCATATGGAGCCCATAAATATTTTTGAAATATTCACATACTGGAAATATCACTAACTATACTTACTCTGTCATCTATTTAGATTAAACTCTAAAATAGATGTAAATTATTTAGATTCTCCAGTAGAAGTAGCAGTCAGGGTGCTTACTAAAACTCACAGGATATTTGTCATAAAAATAGCTCCACAAGGATTCAGGAAACAGAAAAAGATTGATAGACCAATAAGCTTACTCATTTTTCTTGTTTATTGAAGTTTTTTAAATTAAAAATTCTAAATTTAAAACAGATGTTTTAAAGAGGAGGTTGCTCTGCTATAGGAATAGCATATTCCTTTGTATGGATTCCAGAGGGTAGTCTTTATCTAAATAGACGTGTATTATGTGAGAAAAGAAAAGAATTTCCTTTCACATTTTATAGGATAAAATGTCATTCTTTTAAAGCAAAAATATGTGTATAAATATATATAATAGATATATTATTATATATACACATAAATAAAACATGTGTGTGTATATATATATAAATAAAAAAAAAAACATCTGATGTATTGTGAGAGAGAAGAAGAATACCAATAGGAATCTGTGACTGTGATGTGAGCAACAACAGAATAGAAATCTGTAGGCTGTATGGTTCTTAGAAATAATTATCTGTTTACTGGGCAGTGAATGATCATAATTAAAATAATTAATCGTTGCCTTTCTAAAAATGATGAAATAGAGCTGATGCAAACTTGTAATAGATGACCAAGAAGGAGAAGTTAGAGAGCTGGAAGAAGTAGGAGAAATGAGGGGGCTGTTTGTGGCCACTGAAATCTGCACAGCCTTTCTCATTCAGGTTCCCGGATTTTATGCACTTCTTTGATTTTTCACCAAGTTCTCCCTATCCCTTCTCCAGACTTATCTTTTTTTCTAATCCTTTTTCATCATTCTTTTGTAGTATTCTTACTGCTTCCCAGCTGGAATACTACAGCAGCCTTGCAAATGGCCTTCCTCAATGAATAGTTAACCTAACACCTCAGACTCTTCAAATCCTCCTCTGTACAGATATTTCTCTTCTCAGAGCCCCACAAAGCTGGTGGAGGGTGCTGAGTAAGGACATGAGCTTCAACCTGAGTCCTAGATCTGTTTGTTATTAGCTATGTGAATTTGGCAAGATACTTAAGTCTGAGGCTCAGTTTCCTCAAATTTATGAAATGCAGTGCACAGAGTTGTGGCAAGCAGTATATGAAACATATCAAGTGTTTAGCGCAGTAGATGCTTTATAACTAGCAGCTGTTGATAGTCTGTCATGTTCAATTTTAGTTTCTCTACCTAAATCCCTCGACTAATATTATCTCCAGTCAAGTTGTTCCTTCTCATCATCCTTTCAACACATGATGACTGTTTTTATTTATGTGAATTTCTCATGTTTTCCTATTTTACCTGCACCTGTTCTCATATCCAAATTTGATTTATTCTTGAATTCTCCCTGCTCAAGTCTAGTAACCTTTTTTATTCTAGTCTTCACTGATTTCGTTTTCCTTAAAATTTTTTCTGCAAGTGTTGTCTATACTACATGGTTTAATGTATACTTTCATATTGCTTAATGTTTACAAATGTGTCTCAGTAACATCACTTCTGCTCTCAGAGCTTGGGGCTAGTTTATATTTTGCATCTCTAAAGGGAAGCCAGTAAACTGTTTAACTTCTGGTTTTATGTACCTTTCTGAGAGATTCTTTTAACCAGCTGAATACAGAGCTTAAGCCATTTGTTTACCAATCCTGGAGGCACTAAGTGGGCAATCAATAGGGGCTGCTTTTTTCCCCTTCCCAAATGGTGAACAGAATGCTTGGAAAGCACCCCATTCCAATTGGGGAATTAAAGGATTAGGATTATGCTTTCAAGTTAAAGGAATGTTTTTTACTTTCCTTGTGGGAATGAATGCATAAAAATTATTACAGTAGGGAGTTGGAAAGAAGGGTAGGCAGGTGCTGTGTTTGTTTTCTTTTTCTTCTTAGCTTTTTTTTTTTTCTTAGCTTTTTTATTGGTTGGATGAAAAACTGTAGAAACCAAGAAAGAAAGAATAATTATGATAAAAAGGAAGACGTTAGAAATTATCAAGCAAGCAAAAAGCACAGAGGTTTATCTGGCTATAAGTAAATGGGCTGACCTTTAGCCAAAAATTAAGTAGATCTTTTATCATGTATGAAATAATTATTGAATGCTTACTGCATGCTAAACAAGAAAGTAGGCACTAGAGATGTACAAACACATGTGTGAACTCAAGGAGCTTAGGAGCTTAACAACAGGAGGTAGGACCCAAGAGGTAAAGTGTAAGAAGTATCAAGATAGAGGGAGCTAAAAAGATCTAATATTCTCTTTTTGAATCCAAGTAAAAATACAAAAAGAAAGCACTAAATATTCTAATAGTTAATAGGAAAATAATTCCAATAGTTATAATATTAAATTAAATATTCTAATAGTTAATAGGATAAAAGACTACAACTAAGGAGTTTAAAACTAACCAAATAAATGAATAAAAGTAGCTATTTATGGACCAATAATGACAGTATTGGTGAAGGATCAAGGATTGTGATTAATTCTACTGTGTGTGTGTCTGTGTCTGTGCATGCGTGCATGTGTAGAGAGAGATAGAAAGAGAATCCCTAAGTATTTACTTGAAACACACTTGTTAAAAGCATATGTCATTTTTGGGAAAAGCAGTATAGCAGAATGGTTAAGAGACCCAATTTTTGGAGCCAGACTCCGGGTTTGAATCTCAGCTCTAATAATCGACAGCTTCGTGAACTTGCGCAGGTTACTTTACTTCATTATGTCCCAGTTTCTGGGTCTGTACAATTAGGACAGCAACAGTATTTACCTCACAGGTTATTATGTGTAGGAGCTTAGAGTCTAGCATGTAGTAAGGACAATATAAGAATATAAGCTTGACATTATTCTTACATGCTTTTACAAGAAATATAAGGGAAGATAGAACGTATAGTGACCAGAAAAATGGATATGAAATCAGAAATTTTGAATTTTTTCCACTTTTATTGCTTCTTTTTGTGATTCTAAGCCAGTTGTTTATTCCTGTGAACTACTTTCATCCCTGTCAGAAAGAGGATAGATACTGTTAATTCCATTTCCACAAATTCTCAAATTCTGTGATTAGTTTGAACACCTGTTTATATATGTGTCACTATCATGAATCCAAGAAAAATTATTCTCCATGCAACTTGGAACATGTAATTGTTTTTGTGCTTTGGGTAGTTCTATATCCCAAGTTTAGGAACTAGAAGCCAATAAGCAAAATGTGACCTCTTTATGGATGAACTATAAAATTAAACTAATGAATTAGTTTTTCCTAATATCCACTTAAGATTTGAGAACAGACGTGAGCTCATTCTTTTTGGTTTTCTTTTTAGCTTTCTGCATCATCAAGATTCTGAAGTCAACACTGGAGTTAATTTTATTTATTGCACGATGAAGGCAACCTGAAAAATTCAGTTTTCTTCATTCTTAAACGCCTTTAATGAGACAACATATGACTAAATTTTTTTAAACTAAGAAGTTACAAGGTGAGTACCACATAAAACATCCGATGACAAATAGTGTCAGGTAGAGAATTCACTGCAAGCCTTACTTACCCCCCACACACACATCTGATGACCAAAAAAAAAAAAAGACTGACTTTAACGTCTGCTGCCAAGTTATCTAGTTTATGTGCAGAAAGGACACAAAAGGAAGCAAAACTCTTCTAGCCATTTCTATGGTTATATAAATTGTAGCGCTTACTGGTTCCTTGAAGTCATTCCAATGTGTGTTCACTCACATACAATCGTACATGTGAGTGTATCACTATAACCCATATCTCCTAAGCTGAATTCAAAAGTTGTCCAGGTGCAGACTCATCCACTCAGTGTATGCACTTGTAGCATAGCAGTCATGCACTAATAAGCAATGCTATAATGAACAAATGTGCAACACCTCATATGATTGTTCTAAAGTGCCTATGAAATACATAAACATAGAAGACATCTGACAGGTAGCAGATAATAAATGTAGTTACTTATCACTATATATTTTTCATTTTACATGCTAATATTTGTTACATATTAAAGTACCTTAATATTTTAGAAGTTGTTATAGAAATATAGTCACCTGAAAAGTAATATTGAATTATTAAAATCACCTAGAATACTGTATTTTCATTGAAGATAATCACAATAATAATAAGTGATTTAGTTTAATCAATGGCCCTGGATGCCAATGTATGAAACATATTGACCAGAATGTACTAAAATGGTTAAATTTGATGATCTTCATAGTTTTTGAAATCAGTTAACAAAAAGAGAAGGTCTCTTTTTCCTTATGGCTATAAAAAAAATGGAACAAATGCAAATATTTTCTGAATTTAGCAAGAGGTTTTGGGTCATAAATTAATGTGGCACATGTGCATAAAGAGAGGAGCTGGCACACCACTGATGATTGCCAGGCAGGTCCTGCTTCTTTCCTGGCTCTCCCTTTCTCCATTTGTTCAGGGAATCAGGATGCAGGATGTCATTATCAAGAAACTCCACAGAAAGGAACAATTTAAACTGCCAACATCTATACTGCATATCAAACAAAGGAAAAATAATGTTCAATGCTTAATATTACTTTTTAGCAGTTCACTAGAGTACATTTTCTGAGAATTAAAATCTCTGATAGGTAAAGCACCACAGGGCTAATAAGAAATGCAACACTTGGTGTAATTTATTAAATATTTCTTTAATTACTATTATGTTCATGCATTACTTTTTACATAAAAGATACAGAAAATCTCTGGGTGTGGTGGCTCATGCCTGTAATCTCAGCACTTTGGGAGGCTGCGGCGGGTGGATTACCTGATGTCAGGACTTCAAGACCAGCCTGCCCAACATGGTGAAATCCCACCTCTACTCAAAATACAAAAAATTAGCCGGGTGTGGTGGCATGCACATGTAATCCCAGGTACTCGGGAGGTTGAGGCAGGAGAATCGCTTGAACCCGGGACGGAGAGGTTGCAGTCAGCCGAGATCATGCCACTGCACCCCAGTCTGGGCGACAAGAGTGAAACAATGTCTCAAAAAAAAAAAAAAAAATCCAGAAAATCAAGTCCGAAAAACAAGAACATTTTTAGTAATGAAAAAGCCAATTAACCATAACTAATCAATAATCAATAATCCTTTTCTCAATTATCTGAGTAATGTTAAGGATTCATTAAACAGTTCTGCTGGTCTTTCACCATGAAACCCAGGATCCCTTTTTATTCTATTATGCTTTTCCATTCTCACATCTAAATTAAAAGCAGCGGTGTGTTTGTTCCCTTAGAAGGGTCTCTTCTATTTGTTATTTCTCCTTATTTGCCCTTGCCTGATTAAGGTCAAGTTCCAGGCTTACCTTCTCTGGAGAGTTTTCACTCATTTTCCTTTGTTAACTACTCTGCATGCTGTTCAATTATTTCAATACCTTAACTATATAACTTAAAATAATATAAACAAACAATACTGATATTATATACATATATATCAACACACATTTATAGAAATGTCTGTATTGTTCTTTGTTTCTTGTGTGTGGGTCTTGTATCTCCAACTAGATGCCAAGTGCTTCACAGACTGATTCAGAAATCTGATTCTCTGTGGCATGATACAGAAACTGATTCCCTATGGCATAATTGATTTTTGTAGTTTGTTCCTCTGAGAATTTGCTCATCAATAAATGTGTTTTGATTGATTATTATTTAGTATTTTGCTTCTCAGTTAATGCCTATGTATTTCACTTTCAGCTCACTGCAACCTCCACCTCCCAGGCTCAAGCGATTCTCATGCCTCAGCCTCCCAAGTAGCTGAGATTATAGGCATGCACCACCACACTTGGATAATTTTCATATTATTAGTAGAGATGGGGTTTCTCCATGTTGGCCAGGCTAGTCTCAAACTCCTGGCCTCAAGTGATCCACCTGCCTTGGCTTCCCAAAGTGCTGGGATTACAGGTATGAACCACTGCGTCCAGCCTGTTCATAATCCTTTACTCCTTCCTTCCCTGTATGTGGAGTACATTTACCCACTCCATTAATTTTGAGCTTGGCCATGAGACTTGCTTTGGTTTGTGATCTGTGGGCAGATGGAACATATGCCACATCCAAGCAAGAAGCACAGGAGACACTGCAGGTTTCTGCCAACCTCTTTTGCAAATACTCTTTGCAGTGAGAACAGCATGTCCCTGTTAGGTCGGCTTCTTCAGCCTGGGCCTTGGAATGAGAAGCTTGCACAGAGTAGACCTGCAGTTGACCCACAGTTTGAAGCAGAGCACAACCAAATTACAGCCTTGTTTCATGAATGAGAAGTAACTTTTCTAAATCACTTATACTTTAGAGTTGTTTTCTACACAGAAAAGCTGACTAATACAGGACCTTAGAATTAATCTAACTTCATTTTACATGTCATGAGAGAGGTTTAGATTTTTATGGTTTGCTAATGGAAGAGTTATGGCATAAATTGTGAACTACTGATTTTTAGTTCTTTTAAAAAAATACACACAAAATGCCTGGCTGTTTTGTTATCCTAAAATTTGGAGAAATATAACTCAAATTGTTTGAAATTTACGGCCTTAGTACTATCTGGAACTGCCCTCTTAGACTATCATTAGATTCTAGAGAATAGGTAGAAGAAAATCTAGAAACTAAACAAAATGTACTTTCAGTATAAAATAGGATATACGTCTACGTGGAAGATATTAATCTGTCTTAGGTCCAGGCTTGTTTGGTAGGAGATAGAATGAAATGCAGTAATCTTTGTGCATTCCTTTCAGGCCCAAGTCTTTCATATGCATTGTTAATCTAAAATATATATTTAAAAGTCTTCCATTGTAAACAACTACTTTATCATAGAACATTCTTATTTGAAAATGGATATAATGTCTTAATAAGTTATCTCCTTGATTTCCATGACAAAATCTACCGTATACTTTGATGCTAAGTGGGGAATTCCAAAATCTTAACTGTTTCCTTTGCAAAATTCAGGTGGAAACATCCCTGTCATTATGTGCTTCAGTTCATCAGAACTTTAACTTGGTCCTGAAGTTTATGTTATGCTTTTGTATTCTTAGAATGAATTCATTTTCTTAACTCTGTGACATTTGTTACTAAAAATTCAGACTAGATTACTAGTTTACTTCTAATAGAAATAACTAACACACCTACTTTCTTTACCATATCAATTTTTGGAAAGTAAAACCAGTTATATGTAGCATTATTTCTCCCACTACTTATGGGAAAAATAATACTTCATGTTTTAGGTAATGAGTGTCTTATTGAACAACCACTTATAACTATCTTTTTTGTTGTTGTTGTTTATTGTGCTTCTCCTAACAAAGGAAACAAAATGTAATAAACCAGATCGGGTAACCAATGGATATTCTTTGTCTAAATTTCATCTCTCCCTTTATTTGGTCATACACAAATCTTACCTTTGTGAAAAAACATCTCGGTAAGGACTGCCATGTTGTAATGCAATTCCATATCCCCGATCAGCAACAGTATTTCCAATGGTGTAAAAGGAACAATCTGGGTCATTGATAGCCACATATTCCAATACAGCTGCATCCCATACAAAAGCATAATTTCCATATTTTACCTGTGAAAACATGAAGAACAAAAGAAGAAATAGGGTTTAAAGTTGGAATTTTAATTTACATAGACAGGATGAAAAACATTACATTGGTATATATTTAATTATGCCAAAAATAATAGAACATACAGTCATCCTTCAGTATCTGTTGGGGTTTGATTTCAGAACCCCTGTGGATACCAAAATCCAGGGATACTCAAGTCCTTTATAAAATGGCATAGTATTTGCATATAATCTCTATACATCCTCCAGTATACTTAAATCATGTCTAGATTACTCATGATACCTAATACAATGTACATAGTATGTAAACAGTTGTTGCACTGTATTGTTTTTAATTTGTATTTTTATTATATTATTACTCTCTATTGTGTTTTAAAAATATTTTCAGTTCATGGCTGGCTGAATCTGCATCTGCAGAACCTGCAGATATGGAGGGCAGACTGTATTTCTAAGTAAACTTTTATTCTGAATGAGAATTTGTACTTTGGTTAATTTATAGCTCTGTTCCGAAAACATGGAAAAGGTCGAATATTTACTATACTTTTAGGCCACGTTGCTTGTAGTAAAATGATCCTTGAGGGGAAAATGTCATTTGGATTGAGAGAACAAAAAATGCATGAAAGGAAGCCATGTCTTTGAGCTTCTACCATTTCAGTGATTCGTGTGACTGGGACTGTCCCTTTTGGGGACCCTGAAAGTTATGCCTTTGGAGTTATTACAAGAGCTACTGATGACTTGTGTTACCAGGCTTCTAAGCCAGGTGGGTTTCTGCACTCACTCAACATAGGTATCATCTTGCATGTCATCCCTGTTCTAAATGAAAGCTGCAAGTACAACTCACATTGAAGAAAAATGAGCAATGCTGCCCTGCTGATGAGCTACATCTCCTGTCCTATATCCTTCTAAATTAATCTATTATCGCATGTGGCCTGTGGATATCTTGCAGCTGAACTTAGAAGAAAATTCCCTGGTGGGCATTGCAATGAGGAAAATACAACGATTCCACAACTTCCTCTATCATCATTTTTGGAACATAACTTTACTCTGGTTCACTTACAAAGTCTTTAGTGATTATTTTTTTCCCCTTAGTAATGACTCATACACTGAGTCACAAATTTACCCCCCTCAAAAAAAGCCTGACCTACTACCCTAAGCATCTCAATAAAGTATATTTTCACTTTATTACATGTAAAAATGGACTTAAGGAATTCATAAAATAAATAGAAGTAATAGTTAAACTCCAAGGTTAGTTTGCTTATATTAAAAGAATAATGCAACATTATTAAACAAGGAAAAGCAACACTGGTTTAGTATTGGAAATGTTACTGGGGTGACAGTATATCTTACAAATGAGGCTTTATAAAACTTTTAAATGATCTTTCAATAGACACAAGAAAGATACTTGGCAAAATTATAAACAGTTATCTATCTATTATCTATCTAGTGGTAAACCAGGAATAAAGAAAATCCATAATGAGATACAGAATGCTTCAAACAACAGCAAACCTATTTCAAGCTTAAACTCTCACTGTATTACCATTAAAGTAAAGAAAATGATGCTTACTATTAACCCAAAATTAACATTATTGTAACAACTTTATCCTATGCAAAAAAGGATGGAAGCAAAACTATGATTTCAATCTATTAGGTAAAAATTATCATCCAGTAGAGACAAAATTATCATTATTTGATGATATATTTAAGAAGCCCATCAGAATCAAGTGAAAAGGTATTTTAAAAATTCAGATTTCAAAAAATAGATTGATCGTAAATGGATATATACAAATGATTTGTTTTTCTATTAATATATTAATGAGATGATAGTTTGAATAAAAATATCTATGTACACTAAATATAAATACAGAGAGATAAATTTAACAATAAATTAGTAGGAGCTATATGAAGAACACCTTAACACTTGACTGAAGACGGCTTGAACAAGTTTCTGGATAGATATAACATATTCCTAAGAATGCGGATGCATAATTACAAAAGACATTTAAATTTTCCCCAGATTCTCCAATACAAAATGTAATTCTAAATAAAATGCCCAAAGTTTATTTTAGAACTTCTTAAGACCTTTGCAAATTTAATTAGGAGAAAACAGATAAGAATAGTAAAGAAATTTTGAAAATTAAAAAAATAATAATTATCGGAGACTTAGAATACCAAGTAATGAGACAAGCTATAAAGCTTAAAAATAAAACAGCACAAAATGTATTTCAGAATAGAAAATCAGTGGAACAGAACAAAAGCCTACTGTTTTTAAAAGTATTTAAATGTCATATAAAGACTGTATTAGACTGCATAGTATTCCATAGCATATATGTGCCACATTTTCTTTATCCAGTCTATCATTGATGGGCCTTTGGGTTGGTTCCAAGTCTTTGCTATTGTGAATAGTGCTGCAGTAAACATACATGTGCATGTGTCTTTATAGTAGAATGATTTATAATCCCTTGGGTATATACCCGGTAATGGAATTGCTGGCAGTTCATGTCCTTTGCAGGGACATGGATGAAGCTGGAAACCATCATTCTCAGCAAACTAACACAGGAACAGAAAACCAAACACCACATATTCTCACTCATAAGTGAGAGTTGAACAATGAGAACACATGGACACAGGGAGGGGAACATCACACACCAGGGCCTGTTGCGGGGTCAGCGGGCTAGGGGAGGGATAGCATTAGGAGAAATACCTAATGTAGGTGACAGGTTGATGGGTGCAGCAAACCATCATGGCACGTGTATACCTATGTAACAAACCTGCACGTTCTGCACATGTATCCCAGAACTTAAGTATAATAATAATAATAAAAGAATCCTCTGCCATCATAAAACTTTTATCTCTCTTTAAAAATAAGACTGCATTAGAAAGTCAATAAATCAAATCAGTGTGGCAAATATGAAATATTCAAAAAATGTGACTGGGACTGGTGATAATTGCAAAAATGTCAATATCAGAGCGCTACGTCACATCAGACAAAATAAATGTCTGTAGTGTAATAAATTAAATATAATTTTTAAAAAACAAAGTTTTAAGAAAAGAAAAACTAGAAGAACATGTGAGACTTCTTTCAGTACTGAAAAAAGAATGGAATATCTAAACATAAAAGTAAAGGAAGTAAATATAAAAGAAACATTTAATTGTTGCCTTTTAAATACATTTGCTTAGATCCCACCAACATTGGATACCCAGTAAAAAGTTTCGTATGAAACAATGAATGGCCTAAACCCTTCAGTCCAGTTAACTGTGCTCAGTGGATACTTACTGTCTTTTGTTGAGGTGAACCCCAACCAAACCATGAGGTATTGAAACAGACAAAAGTTTTTTCCCTAAAGAAAGCATGTAATGCAAGTATTACTCATGGAGTGTCTGTGGTACCCTAGATCCTAGTTTAGGTACTATCGGTCAGTGTTTCTCACAATGTGATGCTAAGACCACCACCATTAGAATTACTAGGGGATTTTTGTGTTAGATATGTAGATTCTAGATCTAATCCCAAACTTACTGCATGATGATGTTTGATGTTTAAGGCCTGGGAGTATGCATTTTAACAATCCTGACAGCCTATACACACTGCTTTTTTATTACTAATGATGCTGATGATTAAAAATATGAGTAATATCATCAGAAACAATTTTATATACGTGGGGTTTGATACAATTATAAACTAGGAGATGCTTGGAGTCTTGGTGTGAGAGAAGGAAAAACACTTGTATAGGTTTCCTCTACATTGATTTCTCACCCACAGAGTTATCCCATAGTTTCCCTCTTTTCTCTGATCCTTTGCAACCAACTTGCAGATCTGCTTTTAGCTCCCTAGGTCTAAATTTACAGTGATTGGGAGTAGCAGTGACCTTGAAGCTTCCTCTAACAACCTACTTTGATTTTTTGTGATTATCTTCTGTTTTAAACTGTTAGTTTGGCCTCCTGGATCCCCTGGCAGCTTCTTTACAAACCTCAAGGGACCTCCCCAGCAGGGGACATATTGCTTTGCTGTTAGAAAAGTTTTCTAGCTTTGTTGTCAAGGCTTTGTGAACTGTAGAGCTCTACTTAAATGTATAGTAACATTATCTTTGCCACTATATATGCTGTCTCTTGCAATACCGATGTTCCAAAGCATTATGAATGGATTTTTAAAAAAGAGAATCATTAAGACAGTATGATTATAGCCTGTAGCAATGGCAACGAAATGTTGCATAGTAACCCAAACTATTTTAGCTTTTAAAAATGGCCCTGGCCTTTTCCATCAATTAAAACATATAATCACTGCCTTTTGAATGGTTTTTAACCATCAAATTAAAACTCTATAAAATACTCATCAACAAAGCCTAAACTCACTTTTCAACAGAATAATAACTGAAGGACTGGTCTAAAAATTTTCAATCCATCTGACTAGGTAATGGAGTTTTCTTAAAACTTTTCAACTAGCCCTGTTCTTGAGGCCATGTTTAGGTAGGTAACTGAATCACATGCCATTGATTTATTTGCTAATGAATTCCACACCAGCAGAGTCCTTCATAATAGGTTAAACAGAAGAAAGCAAAACTGAATCTGGGAGCTTCATGTCAGCATATTTCAGGTCTCATTTTGAGGAAGGAAAAATAATCCAAAGTGATACCCACCTCTAGTGTTTTCAATCTCCAGACCCCAAAGTAGAGATGCTAGGATGCTATGGTTATTGATTGACATTGGTAACTATTGAGGCTTAGCATCTGTGTCCTCATAATAGTGCCTGAGATACCAACAGCCTCCTGGTGATAAATTTCTCACTTTCCAGATAACACTAGGAGCTAGGTTTTGTTCCCATTTCTATATTATTTCTATAGCAGTTGTTCTTTAAAGTCAATTTTACTAACAATCATTAGACATTAACTCTAAAATTCTGAAGGTTAAGTTTATAAGGAATATAAAGGTAAGACTTGGGCCCCCATCGTCAAGCTGCTTACAACTCAGTAGTGGAGATAATTCAAGTACTAAATTGTTGTAACACGAATCCTATTATGGTAAGGATCATACAGACAGTTTTTGTTTAAAGTGGTAAAAGAAAACTGAAATTAACTTTTATTGGAAGGAATCAGGACAAGTCTCAAATATTCTGGTAACTGAAATAGCTGTATAAGAAAGCCCCAAATATTTAAATTCCTTATCAATAGTACCTAACCAATTAAAAACATAGATATGCTTTGGAGACCATTTCTCGTTTATGCACACTCCTCTAACCTAAAGGTTTTTGAAATTTTCCATTTGTCAGGGGAAGAACTGTAAACATTCAATGTTATTTTCTCAAATATTTGCATTTCTTGCCACATAAAGTGAAGGATGGGAAAGTGCATTTTCAAAACCTGCACCTGTGTTCCTCAACATGTTAGGGATTATGACACATTTCTATTTGTTTATAGATTACTCATGTATTGTATGCTCCTGTTCTGACATCTCCATCATGAGCTGATGCTGAAAGCACTTTGCTTTTTAATTCATTAGGTAGCAGTCTCCTGTACTAACTACAGATGTCCATGCCACAAACAAACTTATCTCTACCTGTTATCCCACCAATCTTGATTTGAATCGGGAGGACAATATTCTTTCTCACATGAATCTTTAATTTAGCAAATTTGTTAAAAGCTCACTTCAAAATCGACAGCTTCAGAGAGACACAGAAATGATGATCCTTTCTTATTAAAAAGCATTCAGTGGGAACAATTATGGAAAAGTGACATTTAAACCAAAAGGGTTAGATAGGAATTTCCTTTGCTAAAGAAAGAATATCCTCCCTCTGTCCTCCATTTATTTCTTATGATAATAGATAACATTTACCAAACATTTTTCAACTGCTAAAAATGCCATTTTCACACGTATTTATTTGTTCTTTACAACACTGTGAGACAGCTGATACGATATCTAATTCACAGGTGAGGTAATTGTGACTCGCTCCAAGTCATACCAATGATTTGTGGTAGATTTGGAATGTGAGATCAAGGCTATCTTCCTATGCTCTTTGCACTACATTAAATATAAATTTCTGGGAGATTCTCCATAGGAATACAAAAGCATGTGAGATAGAGTAGCCTTTGCCTGTAAGGTATAGCCTATGGAGTTTGAGAAACAACAGTTATGTAAAGAAACATAATGCTATGTAGTTTATGGCCAGGGCCACAGAAAGCATGCAATTTCCTCAGTTCTATAGGGTCATGCTATTAAGATAAAAAAAATTGGGCTTTTAAGAAAAAGTTTGCTTACTTCTCAAGATCATTGGAAAAAATGAGTATTTGGTTTATATGACTCTGAACCCTCGAGGCCTGTTGATTTTGTAGCCATTGCTCTCTTAGCATTTCTGATTCTTAGGAATGAAACAAAGCAGAGCTTTTGAAAATTAAAATAAAGGTTGAAGAATGAAAATCTGTTATTTTTCCTCATCAAATAGAAATGAAAAGGCCTGAGAATAATGTGAGAGAAATAAATTCTAACCTTGCCCACTAAGCTCCAAACTTCTTTCCAATTTTAACTAATGGTCAGTGGGGGATAATGTGATTGTGAATCATAGGCACAAAGAGTTATGATTAACCCAGAATCGATTTGCAGAGGTCCTTATAATTCATTGCCCATATAAGTCTTAAAGATGGGATGGCTTTAATATTTATAACACATGGTTTAGGTGGTAGCCTCTCACACTTTGGGCAAATTAATAACTTAGCAGTATTCATCAGTTCTTCTGAATTTATACAGCACAATAAATCATGATCAAACAAGTTTAAGCACTGAAGACTGACTTTAAAATATATATGGTTTTGTTGACTGCTACCTTAATGGTTGGCCTATGATAACTTACCTGCTATTTTGTTGAAATTTTAATTTGTGCTCTCACATAGTCATCATGGGGCACAAACTTTCATAAATAATCTAGGAATATATTTAAAATAAACAAACATCAACTTTTTTTAAAAAATCAATTTTTTAACCTAGAAAAGAATTGTTATGCCCACCTCTAAATCTTATCTCTTGCCTGTTCTTTTTGAGATTATCAGGAATACTAAATCTATTTTTTAAAGTTTTTAAAAGCATTCTAGGAAAATAGAGAACTGAATGTAGCTTCTTTCCCTTCCACTGCCAACTTTTTCCTGAAACAAACGGCTACTGGGTTCTGGAAGACAGAAGGTTAGAAAGGTTGGGGCTCTAGGTAACTGCATGTGGGAAAAGAACTGGTGATTCTCTCCTTCAGGCTGGGCGTGTCTGCGAAAACAAGTACAACCTGCAGGGAAGGCAACGAAGAAACTCAGTTTGAGGAAAGCTTGGTTCACAGAGATCTGTGGCTCCCAAGTTCTCCTGACTTCCTTCCTTAGATATTGGTTCCCATGAATATACATGTTCTGTTGCCTTTAAACTGGCCAGGACGCAGGTGAATGGATGGACAGAGACCTCCCTGTCCTGGAGCCTTGGGGCTTGGGACAGACCAGAAGACTGGAGAGCCCTTAGCAGCTTCTGTGTGTCTCAGGAGGGGAATTGAGTCACCTTGTTTGTTCTGGTCCACAGGAAGAGAGGATATTTTACCTTCTACAATTAGCAAGACTGCCAGTTCCTAGGCTACTTCAACAACTAGACCTGAATCCTCATGAGCTGACAAACAAAAAAGAATAATCCATGTAGTGAGTTCCACAGTTGGAAAGGGAAAAATGAATTACAACAAGTAGAATACACTCCAGGGAAACAGCAGTGTGGAAGATTACAATTCTAACAGAAAAGTAAAAAGAGCACTTAACTGGATTCAAGTGAGACCAAAAAAATCTTTGAGGCTACAAACAAATAATCCAGCCCCAATTTCTCAACCAAAGTATTGAATAGATGAATTGAAGGAAATGCTCATAAACGTAAGCTTAATAGGAAGAGCTAGGGTGACAACTGCCCAGATTTGCCTCCAATGCCTAGTCATAGCACAAAAGCCCCATGTCATGAGGACCTTTCAGGGAGGTAACAAATCCAGGTTTTTGGCAATGGGTACAGAAGGTTAGGGAGGGGTAGTATCAAACCCATACAGCAGCTCAAAAAATAGCAGTTGAAAGCAACACTGTGTTTGTAGCAGATGGATATGGCATAGATTATCTGTTTCCCACAGTTGCTGTCACTGTTTTTCCTCCTGACTGCTGATGTTGGCAACTGTGATTTGCTGTTCACAATAATGAATCATCCCTTGTTGCACCACTGCGAGTGCTGAGGCTTAAGTGTGTTACTTAAGCACATTGTAATCATGGGTATTAATAGTCCTTTGTCTGTGGATTGACGGTTTTCTTGGTATCATCTCGATACCAAGATAATGTTAATTTAACTTTCAATACTGTTTTTTTCTGAGAGTTCAGATAATAAATATGAGAACGATTATAATACCAACGCCAGCATGACCTGAATATCGCTGAAAAATAAGGCTAAATGACAATGTTATCTTATTACAAATGGAAGGACATAAATAACTGGATCAGGGAGGCAAATAACCAAAACAAACTACTGCACAATCTGCAGAAAAGAAATTTGCAATTGGGGTATGATGGAGAAAAGGATGTGAAAACACATATGTAGACTGAATCTCATAGTTTGGAATAAGACAGGGAATACTTCTAAATCAATCAAAAGTTCCTGTGTCTCCCCAAAGACACCAATGCACAGTTAAAAACAGTGGCTACTGAGTTAGTTTGGGCATGCCACATGAAGAAACATAACTATTGTGCGGTTCCCCTGATAGCTCTATAAAACGGAATGAAGCTACTTTTCCTCATTACAAGGTTTCAAATAAAATGTTCTGTGGGAAAACAAAAGGACAAAAGTTTGCTAACAGATGTGTTGGCCTCTTACTGTATAGAGCTGATTCCTTCAGATCTTACTTGAATGAGCATGTTTTCTACAGTAAAGTTACATGCCAAATAATGGCAACAAAAGCTGATTCTTCTAGCTTTTAGGTACTTTTATTTTAAAAATGGAGTTTCAAATCATCTTCTCGATTTTTATGAATATTTTAATAAAACCGCAGAAAACATAAAGCAAAAGTCTACTGATATTTTGTCCAGATACTTGCCCTCTATCTGCAAGTTCTATAGACATTGCAAGTGTACATTTAAGCAAGTTTTGTTTAGTCTATAAACCTTTTTTTTTTTTTTTTTAAAGACAGAGTCTCTTTCTGTTGCCCAGGCTATATAGTGCAGTAGCTCGTCTCAGACCACCACAGCCTCCACCTCCAGGGTTCAAGCCATTTTCCTGCCTCAACCTCCTGAGTAGCTGGGACTACAGGTGTGCGGCCACCACAATTTGTCTAATTTTTGTATTATTTTTGGTAGAAACAGGGTTTTGCCATGTTAGCCAGGCTGGTCTCGAACTCCTGGCTTCAAGTGATCCACGTGCCATGGCTTTCCAAAGTGCTGAAATTACAGGCGAGAACCACTGTGCCTGCTCTTAGTCTATAAACTTCTTATCAAAGAAAATTAAAAGATCTTACCTGCAAAATGAACTGCACAGCTTGTGTATAACACTGCTTACCTGTGATATGAAAGCTTTCATAATTAAAATTTTTGGTCACTTTTCAGTTACCTCAAAATGTGCAGAAAAACTTGAGGGTTTTTACTTAATAGAGATGGAAGGAGATAACTAGCTTCTTTAGACATATGACTACAAGATGACTATTAATGGCTAAAATGTTGGACTGTCATAAAATCATTTTCAAAGTGTGAGACAAGAAGAGTGTCCTTCTCTAATTTGGAAATACATTGAGTGACAATGCAGAAAAGAATACAGTAAAATAAGAATTTATGTGCTATATTTCCAAACTTGTTTGATGATTTTTGAAAAAACCATAGGAGTGTAAAAAAGGATGAACTGACTGCGCCTGTGTTGTTTGATGGTATGTGTAGGTTGTAACAAAAACTCATTGTGAAACAATGACATATTAAAAAAATAAAACTACTTCAAAACTTTTTTACTACTGAAACAATAAAAATAAGAAATAAAATAGTAAGTCACCAAAACAAGGTAGCCAAGTTAGACAGGACTTTCTCAATTTCTTTTCTTTCCTTTGTTTTTTTTTTTTTTTTTTTGGTGAAGGCCTTCTTTTACTATTAGCACATAATAATAGTACATATTTATGGGAGTGTAAATTAGTTCAACCATTGTGGAAAACAGTGTGGCGATTCCTCAAGGATCTAGAGCTAGAAATACCACTTAACCCAGCGATCCCATTACTGGGTATATACCCAAAGGATTATAAATCATGCTGCTATGAAGACTTTCTCTATTTCTTTACTAAAACTGTAACTTTAGAATCTAGCACCAATTTCACAAAATTCAAATTATCCTTGTGCTTTAAAATCATTTTCCTAAGAAAGATTTCACTTAAAATAACATCCAAAACACTTAAGAGTGTTTAAAAATGATGGACACCTTAGATATATTTAGCTTATATGATGAATTTATAGACGCAAAGATGATTGACAAAAGTCTGGTCTTTAAAAGAAAGCTTGTAGAATCAAAGTGTATGGACATCTTTTTGGAGAGCTGGAGCTAATTTCTACAAGTTCGAAAGCATTATTGCTAATAACTGAACTCCCATTTTATAGTCAAATGCTTGTTAAGAGTATATTTAGCTTGATGTTATCACATTGGAATGACACCAGAATCAATTTAATGCAGGCTTGATAAGAGCAACATCGCAAACCAAAGTGCATTTTATGTTTGACTACATTCGGTTCTACAACTAAATAAAAGAAAAGGAAGCCCACCAAATTACAGGCAATTCATCGAAGTATTATTGGAGAAGAAAGAGTAAAATTATTCTACTATATTTGGGGACAGAAAAGAACATGTCATTGCTGTTGTTATTTAATACAGTTAATATCTGTTAAATTAGTCCTGTAGTATTTATGTTCCCCTTTTAAAAAGTTTCACATTTATATGTCTTAAGTACACACTACAAATGTAAATATCCAGCACAGAGTCAGCAAAGAGTTAAAAATAATTGCTGTATTAGAGGACAGAAAAAAACCTTATTAAAATATTGTTATACTTTTGTCACATCTATTATTTAATTAGTACTACTATCAGTTACTACTTATTGACCCTGTTCACTAGTCCTATTGTTTATGTAACAGCATTTTGTAATAAAAATAAATAATACAGAATAACATATAATTTTAAATAAATGCCTATTTCATGTTTTTATGTTAAAGTAATAAAACATATATAATTATTATTACACATTATATTTTATGGGTTTTGGTCTGATGCATTTGTGTTCTGGGTTGTCCATCTAAAAAGCTGGTCACTTTTTAATGAATGTTGTTGGCGTAATTGACAGGAAGAAAATAAAATCAAGTCTTTTTTGTACTCTAATCATTTTCAGTTGGATTAAATAGTTTAAAATAAAATAATAAAATCCCTATAAGAAAAACCAGGGGAGCATATCTAACACATATAAGGAAGGGATTTTTAACCAACTTATTAAATCCGGAATATATGTATATGTAAAGTTAGACATTTGTTTTACATGAAGCATTTAAAAGTAGTTTTGTATGAGAAAAGATACCATTCACAAAACCAACAAAAGACTGACAAACTTGGAAAAAACTAGAACACAGGGGACAGACAAACAGTTAATGTTTAAAATTTACAGATGCTTCTCTAATGATTTAACTAGAAAAGAATAGTGTATGCAAAATCAAAATAGATAGCATCTGAAGAGGCAATTCAAAATTGTACAAATATATATGTCCAACAGCATATGAAAAATACCCAAACTCATTAGTGGTGAGTACAAAATAAAATGAGTGGGATACTGCTTTATATCTATTAAATGTCTGGCAATGCTTAATATCTGTTGCTGGTGGAGATGTATGGAGAAGTGTTCTCTCACATATTGTTAGTGGAAACGGGAAAATGTTATAGCCTTTTTCAAAAGCAACATCTATTCAAATTAAAAAATACATAGATGTCTTCTGGCCTAGCAATTCCATTCCCAGGAATCTATCCAAGAGAAATAAAAATTTCAGATTAAAGTACAGGAATACTCAGTGCATCATTGTTTATTGTGACACCAAATTGGAAATAGTGGTAATGCTCATCAGTCATAGAATGACGATGTGTTCTTGCCAGGAAACATTATGGAACCATTAAAATGAATCTACTAGAGCTATACAAGGTGCTATGGAAGGATTTCTATGATGTGTTTGCAGAATATTAAAAAGCAAGGCACAGAAAGTATTTATAATGTAATCCTATTTTTTAAACCAACAATGACCAGGAATTATATAAATACATTGGTATATGTGTAAAAATGTTAGTACATTATTAAAAATGCTTACAGAAAAATATGGAATAATACTATGTATTCCATTTGTTATCTTTTGAGGGTAGAAAAATATGGCTAGAGGTATGAAAAAAGAGAAGAATTGGAAAAAGCCAAGAAGAACAGTAAAAATAATGCTTTAAAAGACATGTGTAGTTACATTTATGCATTTATGAAAATTACGTATGTGTAAATATGTAATTGAAGGTTTGTGTTTTTTAATAAGATTTTTTGAAAGTCAAGTTTATTAAGGTCTAATTTATACACAGTCAAATTCATAATTTTTAGGTATATAGTAAAGAATACTGAATAAAAGTCCAAAATTTTTGTTTTATGTTTAGAATTTTTAAATAGCATCATTAACATATACAGTAAAATAACAGTTAGCTTTTGGGTCCTATGCTTTATGAGTGTATAAGTCCTAGGGTATTCATAATTACATGCTCATAGTTGCTTTGCTCTAATAACTGATTTATTCTTAGTCAGCTAGGAGGGCCATTGACAGACCTTAACTTTAAACTGAACAATATATTAACACAAAATTAACCCAATACACATAAAATTTATGCTAAAATTGCTAGATCTTGCCATCTGTCCATCTGTATTTTCCTTTCCCAACCACTCTGTTAATAGGTATGTTCGTATGGATTCTGAAAAAATAGTAGGGAGAAAGTTTGCTTTTGAAATTATATTGTAAAACAAACTAAATCCTAAAATAAGTGAGATTTCTACCTTTATAACAGAAATCAATTTTGTCTCTAATTGGGCTGACCTTCATGAACAGCATTTGCTCTCATTTCTCATACTTAAAATTCCCTAAGTGGCTGTATTATTTCTTGCCCTTGGTTCTTAGCTATTCACTTTCTTTTGCTTGGAGTGTTTTCCTGTTCACCTTCCCCTCTCAGTTCTACTTTTTTTATTTGTAGTTTTTTTTTGTTGTTGTTTTTTGAGTCAGAGTCTCACTTTTTCGCCCAGGCTGGAGTGTAGAGGTGTGATCTCAACTCACTGCAGTCTCTGTCTCCCGGGTACAAGTGATTCTCCAGCCTCAGCCTCCCAAGTAGCTGGGACTACAGGCACAGCCACCATGCCCAGCTAATTTTTGTATTTTTAGTAGAGATAGGGTATCACCAGGTTGGCCAGGCTGGTCTCAAACTCCTAACCCGGAATTATCTAGCTACCTCTGCCTCCCAAATAACTGGGGTTACAGGTACGAGCCACTGTGGCCAGCCTCAGTTCTACTTTCTACTATCCTCTCTAACTTGTATTAATCTTTTCATAACTGAGATCAGCTTAGATGTCACTTATTCCTAAAAGCTCTCCAGGACCCCAGGCTTTGGTTAGTGTCCCCTTATATGATCCTATTGCACCTTGTATTTACTCCTAAAACAACACTTTAGCGCATTGCATTATACTTACCTCCTTTGACTTTGCTCTATGCCATGTAACTGTAAACTTCTGGCAGGCTGGAACTGCAGGCTTTTCATGCTAGTATCATCACCTCACCTATGTCTAGCACAAGGCCCAATATTATCAGGAGTAGGCAAGTGATAAGTACTTTTTTTTGAAGAATTATTCACTTTCTTTCTTTCTCATAGTCACAAGACTACCATATCTTGAACTCCCTATTCATTAAACTATCACTATATCCCAATTCTCAAACATTGGTAATAAGGACCAAGAAATAACAGAATGTTGTGACAGATCAATGATATTTCTGCTATATACAGACTATACATAGTGTTCCATCTGAATAAAGGTATTTAAGTTATCATTATTAAGTTAAACCATTGTGGTTTAAGTAGCATAGATACCAAAAGATTCAAAAAGTGTAGGTATGACTCAGCACAGTTTCCTAGAATGTTTTGAAATGTTGGCAGTGTTCTATGTCTATGCTGTCCAATATATACCCACAAGCCACATATGGCTACTGAGCACTTGAAATGTGGCTAATGTGATTGAGGAATTGAATTTTTAAATTTTATTTAATTTTAACACATTTAAATTTAAATAGTCACATGGGGCTAGTGGGTTATCACATTGGACATTACAAATTTGAAGATATTTGTTCCTATGGAAAAGTATGATTTTTAGCCCTCCTAGAACCACTCAAGAACAGTCATTTTTGGCATATGATCATAGATGGGCTTGGGTTTCAATTAGCTCCTTTGTATCTATACATTACTATTCTCAATTATAGGCATACCTCAGAGATACAGCAGGTTCAGTTCCAGATCACAGCATTAAAGCAAACATTGCAATAAAGTGAATCACATGACTTTTTGGTTTCCCAGTACATATAAAGGTATGCCTACACTATATTGAAGTCTATTAAGTGTGCAATAGCATTATGTTTATAAAAGCCAATGTACATACCTGAATTAAAAAAATATTTTATTGCTAAAAACTGCTAACAATCATCTAAGCCTTTAGCAAGTTGTAATCTTTTTGCTGGTGGAGGGTCTTGCTTCCATGTTGATGGATACTGACTGATCAGAGTGGTGACTGCTGAAGCTTGGAGTGTCTGTGGCAATTTTTAAAAATAAGACAACAATTAAACTTGCCACATTCATCAAATTTTTCTTTCACAAAAGATTTATCTGTAGCATGTGATGCTTTTAGACAGTATTTTGCCCAGAGTAGAACTTCTTTCAAAATTGGAGTCAGTCCTCTCAAACCCTGCTGCTGCTTTACCAACTAAGTCTATGTTATATTTTAAATCCTTTGTTGTCATGTTAACAATGTCTATAACAACTTCACCAAGAGTAGATTCCATCTCAAAAAACCATATCCTTTGCTCTTCCATAAGAAGTGACTCCTTATTCATTCAAGTTTCATCACAAGATTGCAGCAATGCAGCTATGTTGTCAGGCTCCATGTCTAATTACAGTTTTCTTACCATTTCTATCACATTTGCAGTTACTTCCTCTACTAAAGTGTTAAGCCTGTCAAAGTCATCTATGGGGGTTGGAATGGACTTCCGCCAAACTCCTACTAATGTTGACATTTTGACTTTCTCCCATGAATCATGAATGTTCTTACTGGCATCTAGAATGGTGAATCTTTTCCAGAAGGTTTTCAATTTACTTTGTCCAAATTCATCATAGAAATCACTTACATGGCAGCTATGGCTTTGGAAAATATATTTCTCAAATAATAAGATTTAAAGTCAAAAGTACTTCTTGATCTATGGGATGCAGAATGGATCTTGTGTTAGCAGGCATGAAAACATTGATCTCCTTGTACATCCCCATCAGAGCTCTTGAGTGACCAGGTGCATTGTTAATGGGCAGTCATATTTTGAAAGATTTTTTTTTTTTTTTTTTTCTGAGCAGTAGATCTCAACAGTGGGCTTAAAATATTCAGTGAACCATGCTGTACCCAGATGTGGTGCCATTCAGACTTTGTTGTTGCACTTATTGAGCACAGGCAGAGTAGATTTAGTGTAATTTTTAAGGTCCCTAGCATCCTCAGAATGGTAAGTGAGCACTGGCTTCAACTTCAAATCACCAGCTGCATTAGGTCCTAACAAGAGTCAGATAGTGCTTTGAAGCTCTGAAGCCGGGCATTGACTTCTCTCTAATTCTGAAAGTCCTAGATGGAACTTTCTTTCAATATGAGCCTATTTTATCTACATTGAAAAGCTATTGTTTAGCATAGCCACCTCCATCAATGGATCTTCACTAGATCTCCTGGATCACCTGCTGTAGCATCTGCATCAGTTCATTTTGCAGTTCATTTTTGCAGTTCAGTTCATTTCTGTTGCTTCATTTTGCACTTTCATTTTATGGAGACGACTTCTTTCCTTAAACCTCAAGAACCAAGTGCTTATCTTCTAACTTTTCTTCTGCAGCTTTCTCATCTCTCTAATAGAGGTGAATAGAATTTAGATAAAAGTTATTGCCTTGCTCTGGCTTAGGCTTTGGCTTAAGGGAATGTTGTTGCAGCTGGTTTGATCTTCCAACACCACCACTACAACTTTCTCCATATCAGCAATGAGGCTGTTTTACTTTCTTTTCTTTTCTTTTTTTTTTTTAGCGGGGTGAAGTCTTGCTCTTGTCCCCCAGGCTGGAGTGCAATGGCGCGATCTTGGCTCACTGCAACCTCTGCCTCCTGAGTTCAAGCAATTCTCCTACCTCAGCCTCCTGAGTAGCTAGGATTACAGGCGCCTGCCATCATGTCTGGCTAATTTTTGTATTTTTGGTAGAGATGGGGTTTCACCATATTGGCCAGGCTGGTCTCGAACTCCTGACCTCAGGGGATTCACCTGCCTCGGCCTCCCAAAGTGCTGGGATTACAGGCATGAGCCACTGCGCCTGGCCTGTTTCACTTTCTTATCATTCATGCATTCATTGGAGTAGCACATTTATTTTCCTTCAAGAATTTTTCCTTTGCATTTAACTTGGCTCATCATCCGACAGAAGAGGCCTAGCTTTTAGTCTGTCTTGGCTTTCAACATGTCTTCCTTACATGTGACTCTTCCTTTCACTTGAACACTTAGAGACCATTGTAGGTTATTAATTGGCCTAATTTCAAAATTGCTGTGTCTCAGGGATTAGGGAGGCCTGAGCAGAGGGAGAGAAATGAGTAAACTGACAGTTGGTGAGGCAGCCAGAACAAACACATTTACTGATTAAGTTAGCCATCATGTGGGTACAGTTTATAGTGCCTCATAACAATAGAAATAGTAGAATCAAATATCACTGGTAACAGATCACTTCAGCAGATATAATAACAATGAAAAAGTTAGAAACTTTGTGATAATTACCAAAATGTGACAGACACTGTTGGGAAAAATGGCATCAATAGACTTGCTTGATACAGGGCTGCTGCAAACCTTTAATTTACTAAACACACAATCTCTGTAAAGTGCAATAAGCCCCATAAAACAAGGTACGCTCATGCATCAAAAGCAGCTTTAGGGCAGACATTTTTTTAGACTGACTATACAGGGCAGACATTTTTTTAGATTGACTATACAGATAATACTTAACTAAATTAATCGCTTTGGGCAAGAGTAATTACATAAGAGTTAAGGGAAAAACTCAGCATTTTATTATTGCTTAATAGTGAAAAAGAATTGCCCATGTAATTAATAACACAATCCCCTCTGAAAAGCAAAATGGGAAGATTTTGTTATAAAATGAAGTGGAAAATGAGTAAACTCTTAAATTAGGACTTGGTGTTGGCAATATCACTCACTGAGCATGGCAGCTTTTCAATTACTAAATTCAGGATTTTTACATTATTACCTTGTCGTGTTATGAAAACATGATGACATTTTAAGGTGATGATAGTTCACAGTCTATTATTACACATTACACAGGGCATTAAAAATAAATTTATATGGTGATCAGTTGTCACAATTCAGTATCTCACTAACTTCTTGGCCCAGCAATGAGAAAATAAAGGTGTAATATAACAGTGTTATTCATAATAATATGGTTACTCCAAATAAGGATAGAATGATTTCCAAAGAAGTCAGATAATCAGTATTTTTTTTGTCATTTTGGAAAAAATTATATAAAGTGGCTTGATGAAAAAAAATTATTATCAAAGTTTAAAGACAGGGGAACAAAGGAAGAATAGAAATTTTGGTCAGAAGTTAAATAGAAGTAATCCCAGTAAACATTCTACAAGTAATATTTTAGAAGCTTCAGTGAAACCTATGCCTCAGTTGGCTTAATCTCGCATAGATTCAATTACTAATCTTTTTCATAGCTGAACATTTGGAAATTACTAGCTAGCAGAAATAACTCAGCTGTTGGTGTTATCAGGATTCCTTAGTTAAAATGTCCCTCACTGAATGCAGCAGTTCCAATTTATTAAAAGAGTAAACCCTGGGAAAAGGAAATAATCCTAAAGAATAGAAGTGAGGAATAAGGCACGAAAATGGGACAGGTTTCAGGACACCCGTGTATTTATGTTAGGGTAGGATATGACGTATAGGAGAGGGGTGAGTCAGGAACTTCCTTGAGTAGGCATACACTCTATTTTCAACTCTTATCATCTGGCTATGCTGTATTTAAACCAGTCCAACTGTCCAATCCAATCCAAACCATAATCATGCTATATTTAATCCAAATCCAATTCAAATCACACAGTACAACCATTTGTAGCATGATTTGTAGGATGTAAATTTACTTATCATGAAAAGCACAGATTTTGAGTCTTGAATTCAATGAATTTTCATTAAAAAATACACCTGTGAATGTACTGCCTCCATTAAGATACAGAACATTTCCATCACTCCAGAAATTTTCCTTGCCCTCTTCCTCACCCTCTGGGCATTATTGCTCTGATTTCTCTCACCATGATAGATTTGTTTTGCTGGCTCTTGAGCTTCATAGAAATGATATCAAATGGTATGTACTCTTCTGACTCTGACTAGTTTTGAACAGCACAATGCTTTTGAGGTACAGCCAATTGGTTTGTGTATCAGTAGCTCATTACTATTTCTTGCAGTATTGTGGTGTGAATAGACCACTGTGTTTTTCCATTTCCCCACTGTTGGACATTTGGGTTGCTTCCAATTTGAGTCTTTTATGGATGGAAGTTTTCATGTCTTTGAAGTAAATACCTGAGATTGGAACTGCTGAGTCATAGGCTATATATATATATCTTCAGTTTGGTAGGAAACTGCTAAACAGATTTCTAAAGTATGTTTTGCACATTTTACATCATCAATATATGTAAGTTCTAGTCACTGCACATTTTTACCAATATTTGGTGCTATTAGTCTTCCTAATTCTAGCTATTATAGTAGATGTGAAATGTATATCATTGTGGTTTCAATGTATATTTTCTTGGTGACTAATGATGTTAATTAATTATTTTTGAGTTTATTGGTAATTTGTGTATCTTCTTTTACGAAATGACATTTCTAATCTTTTGCTTATTTTCTATCATATTAATTGTCTTTTCATTATTGATTTTAGTTCTTTATATATGAGATACAAGGTCTTTGTCAGAGATATGTATGCATAGTAAATATTTTCTCCCATTGTATGGCTTGCCTTTTTAATTTTCTTAATAGTGTATTTGATAAGTAGAATTTTTTTTATTTTTATAAAATTCAATGTATCAAGTTTGTGTTTTTGTTTAAGGAACTTGTATTTGTACTGAGACATAGTTTTAATCTTACAAATTCATTCTGGAATTTTAATGGAATACCTGATAAGTTTACTCAGCCCTTTTAATTTGGCAGGGCTTGAACTCCAAACTTTTTCTACTCTGTGGTATATGGCAGATAAGTTACGCTTAAATCTTGGGCCTTCTAGCTGTTGCTTTTTCCAGCATGATTTCTCCCCTGTGCATACACAGTTCAGGGTTATCCAAGAATTTGAGGGCAGTTTGAATGTCAATTTACGACTGTTCCTGTTCTGATTCTCATCTTTCTGGTATTCCCTCTTAATTTTCAGAGTTTTGGCAACCCTAACTCCATCCTGTGACACTCCAAGCCAGTAAAACTGCAACTTTATTCTTGAATTCTAGCTGCTTTGATCTGTGTATGGACTTGGAAGTGTGCTCAGGGGAAAAGCCATATAACTGCAACTTTTTTTGTGTGCAGTTTCTTCTCTCAAGGGTTGTATCTCCTCCAGCTTCTGCTTGCTTTTGTGAAAGGGTTAGTTTGGTACAAGATACTCAGCCAATACTGGAATCAGAATATAGCATTTTTTGTATGTATATAATCACATTGTTCTCCAGTAGACTGATGGAAGCAAATGTAAGCCACAGTTTTAGGATTATTTTATCTCAAACTTAAATGATGCATTTGGAAATGAAATTTACTTAGGATAAAATTACAAAACGTTTCAACGATGATAAAATTATTTTTGTGAGACATTCTGTAATCATCTAAAAGCTTTTTTCACTTAAAGAAATGTCTACAATTTACTTGTCATCTATTTACCCGAAGTACACTTGAAGAGGCTGGTCTAACTCTAAATTGTAGGTGAAACACTTTTAAGTCTCCTTGGGCTGAGAAGTGCCCACTAATGACAGTGCTATAAAATTTTTCTCTTCTCCAGATCTGCTTCTTTTGCACTCTCTAGTGGAATAGATGCTGAATCATTAAACAGAGTGCTGCAGGTGACTCACATTCAAGTCCATCCAACAACATTTGTTGGGTATGGACTGTGCACCAGCACTCCATTGGGTGTCAGACCAGAAGTGAAAGGAGACAGGATCATTTCCTGGTTTTAAATATCCTGGAATTGAGTTGGAGGTAAAATTTTATGGCAATGCTTAATTCAGTGTATGATTTTCTTAGTCTAGATTATATATGTAATTACTGAGAAACTTAAAAAGAAAAATTATCATAAACAGCATTATTTAGTGACAGAGTGGGTTTTGTCCTATGCTTTGAAGAAATTATAAATAAAAATAATTATAGTATATACTCAATATGAAGCTACATTTTATACAATTCTTGCTTCAGTCTCTTCTCTGCACACATACATACACAAATTCACATTATTTTGTCTGAATAAAACATAGAAACAGAAACAGAAAGCTATGAAAGAGGATAAAGAAAGAGACAAAAGATAGTTTTAGTTTGCATCTAGAGGTGCATTCTCCTTCAAGAAGATGCATTTTGGCAGATACAAAAATCTGTAAATATAAAACATATTAAAATGAAAATATAAATAGTATTATAACTTGTTCATAGGGAAATCTTCTTGAAACTGGGTTAAATCTTAGAAAAATAAGTAAGATTAATCAGAATAAATTTGGTTGAAAAGAAATCAGAGCAATCACCTAAGAGAGGGGAAAGTTACCATTTTTTTTTTTTTTTGGTCAGCAAGAAACCTATTAGAAACCTCTTAGAGACAGTGATTCAAAGCAAAATTCATTGGTGTTTAGCACAGTAAAAAAACTTTAAAAGAGAGTGAGTGAGAAAGGAAGCATGAGAAGGAATGAGTGAATGAGAGAAAGAGAGATAAAGAATGGAAAGAAAGAGACAGTGGACTATGGGGGGAGGGATAGCAGCTGGAAGAAATGTAATAATTTTATGAAGTTGCAAGATTGCCTATGTGGAATGGAAGCTATAAAAATAAGTGATATCATTTGGATCTAAGAACACAGAGTCTAGAGTCAGACCACCTGGGCGTGAAATGTGAAATCTGACATTCCTCTTATTAGACTATGTTAACTTCAATGAGCTTGTTTCCACAACCGTAACTTGAATAGTTGTCATGTATGTTGTACCAGAGAATGTATAGAGCATGTGATAGCCCATTGTTAGTTCACAGCAAACTGTCTATGTTTTTAATCTTTCCTATTGATATTATTAAGGAACAAGGCTGCAATCCTTTAAGTCAGGGCTAGCTAATAGAAAGCTTTCAATGCAACAGTTTATATTTGATCCAGAGGTATCAAATAAAGAGTAGCAAAAAATGAAATTCAGTAGATGGAAGTTTAAGTGTGAAACACAGCTTGGGAATAGAATATCACAGGAACTAAGTGAATAGCATTTGGTTGTAAGATAAGTACGTAGGCAAGGATTTTCATTGAGGCAGATAGAAATATTTGGATTCAAAGGAAGTAGAAAGAAGCAGCTGAACCTGCAAGCTAACAGATTTGGGAGGCAAAAGAGGATAGGTAATGAAGAGTGTCTTGGGATTTCTGGGTTGTGTGATAGGGAGATTCGCTGGAGTGACTGCTCTGATAAGGATGATGAACAATAGGGACAGGGATAGTTCTAAGGGAATTATAGGAAGTTCTCTCCTAGGAAAGAGAAATTACAAATGAGCAAGTAAGCATTAAAATTCATTCTATTGGTAAGTCAGGCAAAACGATCTTACACATAAGCTAAAAAATATACTGACTTCTAATGCATCCTTGGAGAAGTTGGTAAGTCTCTTGCATTCTGTTTCCCTGTGAACTAAAAGATTGTAAAACATCCATCATGATATTTTGGAGCTGCAGATTTTCAAAACAGAAACACATAAAAACCACAAGTAGAAATATATTTACTTCAAGTAACAGCTTATCAAAATATATAAAATAGTTACTATCACATGAGGAAAGGCTCAACAAAGTAAATTAATTTTCAATTTGTTAAAAAAATAGCTGACTTTGGGAGTTCTTATATGCTTGTTGTTTATTGTTATTGTTTGTTTAATTGAATGAAGCTGAGAATCCAATGTTTACCTAAATAAAACTAACATATCTCTTTGAAACATATTTTCACTTTAGATTTCTGCTCTAAAAATGTGATTATTTCTGCATAATTACACATCTGTTCACCATCTACTGATAATTTTCTTTTACAATTTTCTTCATGCCCATGAGTAATATATTTCTTATCAAATCATACACTTGAACATTGCATCAAATTGCTGAATATCAAAACAAATACATTAAATATTAAGTCAGATATATTTTAAAATTAAATACACCAGCCATAAACCAGATCCCTGTTAAATCAATTACATTGTATGTAGAACAGCCTCATAAATGTCCATGTAATACATTAAAACTGATCTATCAAAAACTAATATCCAAGAATGAGACAGATTGTGTTTTCAGCAGTAATATCTAAGTGATATATCAAATTAGACACTTACTAATCAAAACATTGAGCACCGTTAATGCTACGAAACAAAGCAATGTAACGTACTTTTTACTTGCATCTGGAAAAAGACTTAATATAATAACTTGGTCATTCTCAAGTAGCCTTTATTTTCTAAGAAAGTCATAATGGGGTATTAGAAATATTATTAGCAATATAGCCTTAGAAGAATTTATTGTACATTAAACATATACAATTGCAATATTTCTAGAAATTACAAAGATTTACTAGGGTTAATTTGTATCTGAATGGCTCAGTGGCAAATGGTAATAAACACAAGGCAAAAGGAAATTGGCAAGAAATGTATAGCCTTTACATATAGATCTCATTTCAAATCCAGTTCTGCCACACTGATGTAAAATAAACATAAATAGCTTGCTTAACTACTCGGGACCTCAGTTTTCTCAGCTGTAAAATTCATGTCAAAATACCTTCCTTGTGGAGTTTTGAACACTAGTGACAAGGCAAGAAAAATAAATATCGAGCACAGTGCCTGCCACATAACAGGTGATCAATACATGGTATGTAGAAGTTGTTATTAACGATATCTGAAGAGCAAATAATGACTTCATTTTATTTGTATTCTATATGATCTTTATACAGAAATTCAAGTAATATAATGATGAGGAAATCTTCAAATATTGGAAGAAATATTTTCACAGTAATATTATTACCAGGAAGAACTGCAGAATGTTAGCTGTGCAAAATTCTAGGGCAGTAAAAGGCCTATAGGTAAAAAGAAATCAGGGATAAGTCATTAAATAGCTCTCAAGAGAGTGACAATGGTAAAGAAATTATAATAACATAAACATTTTCATTGAGTTCTTACTGCATCCCTGACACTGTGCAAAATGCTTTTCATGCAGTGCTTCATTAAGTTTTACAATAACTTTATGAGTAGGTATTATTCCCACTTTACAAATATTGGGAATGAATGAAGATTAGAGAGGATCAATAATTTGCCCAAGTTCCCACAGCAAGTAAATACAGGGCTGAGTTTGGCTCCTAGTTTGGCTCCTAATAACAGATATCAGAACTTGGTCTAGTTGTGAAAAGATTATGTAATGCAAGAAAAGAATGCATACACACACAATTATGAAATGTTAAATACTAAAAAAATTAAATCTCAATGTACCCTCAACAAGGTGTCAAAAGAGAGGCCACAACTGAATGCTAAGGAATTTCATGGACAATTGACATTGAAGGAAGGGATACTACAGGAGGCTTCCTAAAGAGACGAAAGCCAAGTTGGATCCTACAAGATAGAGGCCTGGAGGTCACCATTGTTTGAGGAGAGTTGGCAGTATGTCTTAAAAAGCAAGAGAGTGCAGAATCATGAATGATGCTGAATTCTAGGCTAAAAAGCTAGGACTTCATTCTGGGTATAATGCATACGATGAACCTGCTAGAGAGTTCATGTCCCATTGATCAGGCAAAACCAGGAACCTGCTGATTGTTGTACAGCTGGAAAGCAGGTCCAGTGTTGTCAAATGTTCTGATTTGTTTAGAGAAATAAAAAAGTCCACATTACAAATTTATCTTGTTGTCAGGGAATGTAAGTATTTTTAAACATTTCTCAGGCCTTGGCCTTCAGGGAACCAGTACTGGGCAGGGGGTGGGGCTCAGACTTAGTTTACCCATCTGCTGTAGGCAATTGTGAGTGTGACTCGGCAGCCTTTAAAGGAAGTTTTTCATTGATTTCAGTGGAGAAGCTGGGTGGGTATGAATCAGAATGAGAGCATGAGCTGATGGCAACAGGAAAACATGGACAATAGTACTGGGATTTGATACATTTTCTGTTTGCTTTCTCTCTTGAATAGTTATTGCAAACTACAAGGATGTAAAGAATAAACCATTCTCATTCTTACAGAAACACTGGTGATCGACTGTTTGCATTGGCTTATAGGTTATCTATAACTCTGAACCCTAATTTTTTGTAGTCCTGTATGATATTAATGTAAATTAATGGAGAGGAAAACATTTACAACCTTATCAATGTGTACAAAAGACCTATTATTCCAACTGCAAAAAAATTTTGGCTGTTTTATAAATGTTCTTTAGCTTATTCATTTAAAAATAGTGTCTGTCTCTCCCTCCTTCCCTCCCCCTTTCTTCTTTTTATATTTTTTAGGTGGTAGTTTCTGTTTGGAAAAATCACCTCTTAACATTTACCATATAACATGTAAATACAACTTTACAAGTTCTTGACCATATTCTTTATTTGTTCATACGTTTCAATAAGGTATTTTCATACTACCTTACATGTTAACGTTTTTCATTTCCAAATTGAAAGACCACTGCATTGTTTCTAGACTAACCATAAAGTAATAGCAAAGGTTAATATAGAATTATTATCTCTGGATTCTTGGATCATCCCTGGGTTTATCTAATTTTGCAGAAAGAGTGATTATCTGATAACCACTTTTAATAATATGCAAAATGTCTCTTAATATCATTCCTTTCAAGAAATCCACATCAACCTCACTTCAATTTCTCTTTCCTTTGGAAGCTTTTCTTTGAGTGATTGAACGCATTTATGTGTAATTTAGTCAAAATTATAACAGGGCTAGGTAGAAAACAATGATTATAATGTAATATAATAAATTTTCTTTGCCAGTGGAGTAAAACATCTAAATAGAAAGTTAACCTTAGAACACAGTGTAAAAGACTAGAAAATATTAGAGGAAGTCCAAGAAATACTGAGGATAGTAGAAATCCTAAAAGCTCAGTAATACTAAAATGAGGTCATAGATTTCAAGAAGCCTTTGGATAGAAAAAGAAATTACATGTTTTAAAATATACTCTAACTAAAATTTAATAACTCCCCCAAATATGGATGCAGGCAAAAATCACAGTAGTATTAGCAGTACATGTCACTTTGCCATCAGCAAAAATTACAGGTATTTCCATGATAGTATTATTGCTACAAGTATCTCAAAATACAATCTGTGCTTATCAGTAGGGCAAAATTAACATATCTATAAAATACATTGCTAGATTTTGTTATTGATGTATTCATAATTATATTCCTATATTATACTTTTTAATACTTAGATAACTGCATTTTAATAAAATTGGTTTCCTTTGTAATCCTGTGCATCTAATTTTATACAATTTTAAATATAGTTACATAGGCTGTGCTCAGTATCTAGAGCAGTCTGCGGCACAAAGATTGCTGGGTAGAAGTTTCAGAGGCAGAGAACAGAGGGAATAAAGAGAAATGATAGACAGAAGGAAACTTCACAGAGGAGAAGAGATCTAAGTCTTTAGATTAAACGAATTCAGTCAACATCAGTGTCTGAAAGTGATTAGCTCTCTTGGGAGGAGATTGGGGCTGTGTGGAGGATGGATAATTTACTCTAATTACTTTTGCTTTATTTGAATTTTTTAACAACCTGAATGCATTCTTCCATGAATTTTTTAAAAGGGCACATATGTATGAGGTTAAAAAAGAGAGAAGGAGAGAAGAAAGAGAAGGTAATACTTCGGTATTACTAAAGTAACTGTCCATGCTAGGGAAGATCAGCATCTGAGCATTCCGGATCATTAACAGCCTTTGTGTCCTGATTTTACAAGTTTCAATTTAGCAACAGGTTCAGTGGAACAGAAGGTTTTGCAGCCAGACCATCATCCTAGGATTGAACCCTAGCTCTATCATGAACTAGCTCAGTAGTCTTGGCTAAATCATCTAAGCTTTCTGACATTCAGTTTCTTCATTTGTAAAATTAGGGTAATATCTATCTTACCAGACTGATATCAGATGAGAGCTAATGCAAAGATATGTATGTCAAGTATCTACAATAGGCACAAAAATGTCAATCACCATTATTATTGATCCTAGGCTGAGCACTAGGGCAAGTTATTTAAGGATTTATAAAACTACTTAATGGCAGAGGGGTACTCATTTAAATGGAGTCAAGAATCTAGGGATAGAGACAGATTAGGTCTTATTGTAATGTAGATGAGCAGAAGAAATGGAGATAAGGTAAACGATATGAGAAAAGTTTAGGGGACAGGTATCTCCAGATTTGGTGGTCAGATAAGTCCTGAGTAGGGGGGAAACATCTGGTGACCTCAGATATCTGAACTGGTTGAATGAAAGGTTGGTGGTATATCCACAGAAATGCCAGGTTTTGGGCAAAGGGTGATATGATTAGTTTAGAATATGTGGAAATTAAGATCTCCAGGGTAACTCAAGTAGTTTAAGTAGTCAAGTATAAAATATGTTTGGATATAGAAGTCAGACACTCAGGAGTAGAATCTCTGCTGGAACCATAGGTTTGGCTATCATCAATGTAACAGATATTAACAAACTCATGGGTTTATGTAAAATCACCAAGAGAAAGTGCAAAACGTGAGAATGAAGGGCTCAGGATAAAATTCTAGCACACGTGAACAATTTAAGCAAGAGCACCTTTTATTTATTTATTCAGTAACTAAAGCTGGATATGCCATGTACGAGAGAGTCTTCAAAAAGTTCATGGAAAATGTGTAATATGAAAAAACTATGCATAGATTTCATTTTTTTTTTTTGCACCAAAATAACTTGTATTAACTTGTTATAACATGTCTGGGCAGGATCTAGTTTGAAGCATTAAGAAGGTGTCCCTATTAGAGCAACATGAGCTCTCCTAAAATTGAGGCAAGAACAAATATCAAATTTATGGAGAAGCTGGGGTGGAAGAATAATGAAATGATTAATGCTTTACAAAAATTTTATGAGGACAATGCCCCACAAGAAAGCAGCTTACAAATGGACCTCATTTTAAGAAAGGATGAAACCATGTTGTGGGATGAAGTCCTCAGCAGCAGACCATCCACATCACTTTGTGGGAAAAAAGTTAACCTTGTTGATGCCCTAATTGAAAAAGACCAATGAAACAATAGTCAACACCATAGACATCTTAATTGACTCAGCTTACACAATTCTAACTGCAAAATGAAAGTTGAGCAAAGTTTCCACTTGCTGGGTGCCAAAATCATTGTGCCCAGATCACTCACAGACAAAAATGGAGCTTTCAATGAAAATGTTAAACAAGTGGGATCAAGATCCTGGGAGATTTCTTTGAAGAAACGTAACAGGAGGTGAAACATAGGCTTGCCAGTATGATTCCTGAAGACAAACTCAATCAAAGCAATTGCTACTAAGAGGTGAACCTGGTCCAGGCAAAGCAAAACTGGACTGGTAATAGCAAAGGCCATGGTAACAGTTTTTTAGGATGCTCGAGGTATTTTGCTTGTTGACTTTCTGGAGAGCCAAAGAATGGTAACCTCTGCTTATCAAGAAAGTGTTTTGAGAAAGTTAGCCAAAGTTCTTGCAGAAAAACATCCAGGAAAGCTTCACCAGAGAGTCCTTCTCCACCATGACAATGCTCCTACTCATTCCTCTCATCAATCAAGGGCAATTTTATGAGACATTTGATGGGAAATCATTAGGTATCCACTTTATAGTCCTGATTTAACTCCTTTTGACTGACTTTTGTTTCTTAATCTTAAAAAATCTGTGAAGGATACCCATTTTCTTCAGTTAATTATGCAGAAAAGACAGCATAAACATGGTTAAATTCCCAGGACCCTCAGTTCTTTAGGAATGGAGCAAATGGATGGTATCATCTGTTACAAAAATGTCTTGAACTTGATGGAGCTTATGTTAAGAGCTTATGTTAAATTCCATTTCTAATGAATTTTTTGAAATCCCCAATATATTATTTGACTCATAATTTTATTGTATTATCTTACAAAAAGAGAATAAATTTAAGAGTAGAACATAATAGTTCAATTAATAAGAGAAAGGTGATACCCCTCATGTCAAAAAACAGAATTTTCAACAATTCAGGGATAGTACAATAAAGAAAGGAAGAAATTTTTTTTTCAAAAGCTCTACTTAAATGTTTATCAAAAAGAATTGTTAATGTATTTACTGATTCTGTCAACATCTTCAAATACTTATCCTATTTAAGGACCAGTATTCAAAATGCTCGTATTATTTTTTCCTAGTTTTATTTATTAACCAATATGGTGACAATCTTGCTTTCTAGTTTGTTTGTTGGCTTATGTTTACTTTCAAGTTATGTTATAAGAGAGCCTTTAGAAGGATAGCACTTCTATTTAAAATATTTTTCAAGAAATATGTTTTTTCCCCAAGGTAAATTCATTTAGTAAGTCAAGGAACTTCTAGATATATTTTACTCACAAACAGTTGTGTCTTTATGAAACTGTTTTTATTTCATTTGTGATCTAAGACCAGAATCCTAAAATTCTTTCCAAGTTAATAGAAGTCATTTTTCAATGACTCTAGAGAAATGTTTCAGCATTTTCCATCTGCTTCCTGTGGTTCCCAAATCCAATAGGACTGTTTAATGATGTCTTGTTCATTGATTTGTTTTCTCTTTTTTCACTACTCTTCAAATTTTTGAAGTTCTAGTTGTTGTTGTGCTATTGCTGTAGTTTGCTTGCAAAAAACTTGAAGGCTATGTATTTGTCAATTGCTAGTGTATAAGCTTGGAGGTTAATTCAAAAGTAAGAACTGAAGGAGAATGGATGTGTCTGAGGAACAGCCTTGGATAGAATGGACCTTAAGATGAGAATACTGGAAAATTGGCACAGAGAGGAATTTTGTTATATCTGATTCTGACCCCTGCCACTTCCTAGGTATATAATGCTGGCCAGGTTACTGAGCCTTTTTGAACTTCAGTTTTTTATGTGTACTATAATAATAGAACTACTTGCCAGGATTGTTATGGGGATTGGATGTTGGTAAAGTATCCAGCACTATGCCAAGAACATAGCAAAAAACATTCAACGAGAAACATCGTTATCTTTCTTCCTCTCATTATTATTTAGCATTGAGAGAATTCCCAAGAACTGGATCAATATTAATAATAATAGAAAAAAAGGTCCACAGCACCAAAGAAGAAAGCAGCTAATGATTTGTTGTTATTTATTTTTCAAGCAAAGAGAAGTATAACACAAACTAGAAAGTCAATTATAAAGAATAATTCCTTCATACATATTTGTACCTGTAGCGAGTTAAATAGTGTCCTCCTCGAAATTCATGTCCATCTGGAACCTCAGAATGTGACCTTGTTTGGAAATAGGTTTTTGAAGACATAAGTAAGGTAAGGATCTGGATGAGGATTAGGATGATTCTAACTTTAATGAAAGTATATTTGTGAGAGACAGAAAAGGACACATGGAGATGTAGAGACAGACGAACATGATGTGAAGATGGAGGCAGAGATGGGAGTGATGCTCCCACAAGCCAAGGAATGCCTGGAGCCACCAGAAGTTGGAAGAGGCAGGACAGGATTCTTTCTTAGAGACTTCAGAGAGAGTGTGGCCCTGCCAACACCTTGATTTTAAATTTCTAGCCTCCAGAACTTTGAGAGAAACTCCTGTTGTTTTGAGCCAGTAAGCTTGTGGTGACTTGTTATGGTAGCCCTAGGAAATTAATACAACGTCCATAAAATCACTTCTATTGAAGGGATTTAGTTCTCTCACCTTTTAAAGAACCTAAGGAATTATTTATTTTCCAAATCTAAATATAACCTCACATTTCCATTTCTTTTTTTCTCCTTATTTTATTATTTAAAAAATACAAATACATAAGAAGTGAGGTCTCCATTATTAACTTGTAATATGAGAGAGGTAAATACATTTTGTAAGAGTCAGAAATTATATTTATTTTAGGCAAATGTCCGAGATGATCGCTACTTCTCATTCTATTTCTGATAAACCTGAAGAAACTGTAAAACTAAAGCAACATCTAGTGAGAAACAAATTAAAATAATTATTTTAGGTTAAGTGGGCAGCGTGATAATGCTTTACCCCACTCCAATATGTCTACCTCCCAATCCCTGGAATCTGTCCATATGACAGCATACATGACAAAAGAGACTTTGTAAATATGATTAAGGTGAGAATTTTGAGATGGGGAGATTATCTGGGATGATCCAGTTGGGCCTAATCTTAAAAGAAAAGGGTCCTTTTAAGAGGGAGTCAGGAGGGTCAGAGACAGAGGGAGACTGGACGATACGATGCTGCTGGCTTTGAAAATGGAGGAAAAGGCTTTGAGTTAAGAAATGTAGGTGACTTCTAGAGGCTGAAAAGACAAGAGAATGGGCTCTCTCCCAAAACCTCCAAGAAGAAAACAGACCTGCTGACACTTTATTTTTAGCCAGTAAGATCCATTTTGAGCATTTGACCCAGAGAAGTATAAAATAGTAAATTTGTGTTGTTTTAAGCCATGTTTGTAATAATTTGTTACAGGAGCAATAGGAAATTATTACATGTAGCACAAAATATGCAGAGATTTTCTATAAAATATTAGGAAAAATTTCAACCACAAAATCTCATGTTTTTAAGAGTTGAGATTTCTATCTTCAAGGATAATGAACAAAAGGGAACACAGTATCTCTTTAAAAACAGGAGTTCCTGAGGATCCAAACTACTGTTCAGTCTAATTTGTAAACTGAGTGCCACATCACATAAAATTATTCAATAATGCAGGATTGATAGAGATATGCAGGATATTTCAGTGAAAGAGTTCTAAATTAATTAGCAGACATAGAATTGAGCCCTGACTATCTCTAGCAGGTTGTAGGTTTAGGGTAAGTTACTTCATTTCCTTGGATATCAATTTTCTCATCTGTACATGAGTAGGTTGGACATTTGGTCCTTTCTAGTTTAAACAAGCTACAAGACAGAAACAAAAACAAAAACAGTTGAGAGCAGCCCTCTTAACTCTGTGACAATTGGCTTCCCTAACATTATCAATTTAAAATATTTTATATTTCCAGATTTACTATAACATATTTATGGATATCAATACCACGTAGTTTAGGGGTTAATAGATGAACATGGAGGCCCTGGATATACCTTGAGTTCTGTTTTATTCTACAAATAACTCTTGCTACTTTTTTCACTTTGATTTTTGGATAATTAACCATTTATAATAAGCCCCATTTCAGTGAGACTTATGAATAATAAAATATTCTCCTTTCACCTCTATCACTCAGGAAATTCCAAAAATCTAAACTAACACAAGAACAGAAAACCAAACACTGCATGTTCTCGCTCATAAGTGGGAGTTGAACAATGAGAACACATGGACACAGGGAGGGGAACATTACACACTGGGGGTTGTCAGGGGGTGAGGGGCTAGGGGAGGGATAGTATTAGGAGAAATACCTAATGCAGATGAGGGGTTGATGGGTGCAGCAAACCACCATGGCACCTATATACCTATGTAACAAACCTGCATGTTCTCCACATATATCTCAGAACTTAAATGATATATATATAAAATATATAAAATGACAATTTGCAAATGCTATACAACTGCACATGTATCCCAGAACTTAAATTATATATATAATATGTAAAATGACAATTTGCAAATGCTATACATCTGCACATGTATCCCAGAACTTAAATTATATATATAAAATGACAATTTGCAAACGCTATACATCAGGTTATTGTTGTTTTGTGGTATGGGGGTTAATGGGGGGTTATTTTGAGAACTGGATATTAAACGCTTACCAATACCAAAAAAAATAAAAAAAACAACCAAAAACAAAAAAACAAAAGAAAACTCTTTGCCAGAACTGGGGAAGAGGATCCCACTTTCCACTTTCCTCACTGACAGTTTTCTGACAATTAACGATGTAATGCTTTGCAGAGTGTTTTAAAAATATGCCAAGGGAAGTGGTGATGCTCATTTAGAATATGGCATTATGATATATGAAAGAAAAAAACTGCCTAAAACATTCATGCCTGGTGCAACAAAATAGTTGTCAAGTCTCTTGATGACAAAACAGTCAACTTTCATAGCTGTCTTGCAAGTTTTATTCCATACTGCAGTCAATTATGGATACATGTGGCTGAACTATAAGCCTGAAAATACAGGAGTTCTTTCTCGAAATATTAAGAAAGAAACAATTATTGTGCGTCAGTGGGTGCTATTGCATCAACACATCAGGATCTCTCCCCATTTGCCTACTTTAATGGTAGGAAATGGGGGGAAGAATAAGATAATAGTTCGTTTGTCACAGTTTAACGAAAGCTTCCTATCGCCTTCTGCATGTTCAACTGATTTGCTGATATGGCTGCATAATGTCTCATTCTAGAAGTTCTAGAGACTGTGCCGAGCAAATGCTGGCAGCACTTCACTGAAAAATCTCACCCCTACACACCAGGGAAGAAATGTTTTCATCAATATTCACTGAAGTCACTGGCACTCATTCTTTTTTATACTCACTGTACATCTCAGTTAAATGCCTTCTACAAAAATGAAAAGGAAGAATACAGATGAAATATCAGAGATGTAAATAGTCCATTCTTCAAAATAATTTTTGGAGAGCCTTAATAACAAAGAACATAGATCAGAGCATTGGAGAGGATCCAAATGACAGATGTATGCACATCTCTCTGCCAGTCGGTCTTATTTTCCTCATGATCACTCAGTCTTTGGTTGGATAAAGAAGTGACAGGGTTAAAGAAGATGAAAGCAAGAGGGAGTTGGAAAGCCTGAGAGGAATGTTAAGCAAACCTTAGACATGTGGATTTTCTTTAGGGCCAGATGTAGGCTAAGGGAGATTGGTGTAGGCAAGGTTGCCTCAATGCATCCTAGACAAATGCAGGCTCACTGAGAAGCCACTAGAGCTCAAGGTCAGTGTCCCTTAGTTGTCTGGCAAAATTAACATACTTTAATTGCAATCAGTTAAGACCACTGTCTCTTTCAAGACCAACTACCCCCCTATCATACTTCCCATTGGTCAAGTGGCAATGGAATAGCCTTAGGTATTTTTATGCATGAGGGTAAGAGGAATTTCACTTGAGTATATTTTAAATAAGTTTAGACGAAAAACTTTAGGTGATTTGGGGTCATTTCCCTATATGGTTAATTGTGTGGAAATGACTGCAAATCACCTAAAGTTTTGCAGTTACAGCCGTCAGGACTGGAATATTCCTATCACCTATTGGGCTGTCAGTATTGAGCTTCTCGACAAAAAGGTACCAGAGTTAGATTTTGTACTGTGATATGAATGTGTCCTCTAGTGCTTGACACTGGAACTGTGTGGGTAGTGGAGGAGAAAAACAGTTTGGAATGTTCAGAGCCAAAAGCTAGTCTGTGAAATATTCTTCCAAATCTGACAGTTCACATACAAAATATACTTGATAGAGGATTTCCTAAATTTTGCAACAATTCTAAAAATGTACATGTCATAACCAATAATGAGCTGTGAAGCTGAAAGAAGTTATGTCAGACTGTTAAGAATAAAAAAAAAAAAATAGATTTGGATCACCATGCTAGTGGAAAGACATTTTTCTAATTGCTCTCCAGAAATGCTCTTACAAAGTCCTTCATAAAGAGGAAATCAATGAGTATATAGATAGAAAATTATAGGAGAAACTATTATAGAAGAATGTCTGACAGTTAACTAAAACAAGGCGGCCGGGTGCCATGGCTCACGCCTGTAATCCCAGCACTTTGGGAGGCCAAGGCAGGTGGATCATGAGGTCAGGATTTCGAGACCAACCTGGCTAACACGGTGAAACCCTGTCTCTACTAAAAATACAAAAAATTAGCTGGGCGTGGTGGCACGTGCCTGTAGTCACAGCTGCTTGGGAGGCTGAGGCAGGAGAATGGCGTGAACCCAGGAGACGGAGCTTGCAGTGAGCTGAGATCGTGCCACTGCACTCCAGCCTGGACGACAGAGCGAGACTCCGTCTCAAAACAAAACAAAACAAAACAAAACAAAACAACAACAACAACAAAAAAGCAAGGTTATTTTTCTGGATTTCGTGATACCTACAGTGTTTATCAGCTTTCTGAGCTTTGTAATGCGATGTGATCGCTTTTCTCATCCTAAGTAAATATTCATTTTTGTACCTAATTCTGAATTTGTAAATTTGTATTCTTTAAAAAAAAAAAACAACAAAACCAGTATTTCCACTCCCCCACCCCTCCCTGCTTTTAACAGTATAAGCTTTAGGACCCCCAGAACCTGGATCTGTACCTATGATAAGGTGATCAAAATTGCTCAGTGGGCTAAAAATATCATAACCATCTCTCAAAATACCTATTTTTCTCCTCGGGAAACCATTTTTAAAAGATACATCTGATGAATTGGGAATGCTCCCTAACTGGGTGTAAGCGCAATCCCGTGCAGACAAGAGAAGCCTTCTCCTGAATGTTGACGGGAGGGTGGAATAGCACTGTTAGTGCTGCTATGGTAGTTAAGATGAAACCACAGAAGAGCATATAAAACATTAGGTGTAGCAGCACTTTGCTGTGAAAGAAGCTCTCAACAGTGGCCACCCTCAAATGAAACCTGCCGCACACACATCCAGAGAGCAATTATGAGAAAAATGCCATCTCCTTGCAAATCTACTCTGCCTCTGTAATTTTCTTGGCACAAACACTCCCCTTCTAAATAATTGTGCCCATTTTATTGTTATTACCAATCACATTTTCTTCTTAAGGTCAAAACAGAAAACAATATGACCAGAGTTAAGTAGATATTAAATGCAAATTTGCTTCCTAATGATATTAGGCCTTTTCCAGAAAGCTGACAAAACTACTTGCATGCTTTATAAAGCACAGGACACTTCATAGCCTGTGCCATTTCACTTTGTAAAGGGGAGTACAGAAGACTTGAGGAAAATATTTGGTTTATGTTCACTTTCAGTTCCATGAAGGCAAGGACTAGTTTTTTCCCTACCATTTTATTCCCAGTAACTCCTGGGGTCTGGGACATAGTATTTGTTCAATGAATAAATATGCACTAAAATATGTAATCTTTTCCTCCAAAAAATTGGCACACATTTACTGATAGAATTTCAAACAGAATTTAATACATGCATGACAATGTATTTTCAATACTCTTTCTTCGTATCCTAAATCTTGACTGAATTTGGGGAAAATTATCATCTTGTTTCTTCTTTTGTTTACTTACACTTTCCCTTTTATTTTTTGTAGTTTTGAATTAAAAGGGTCCTTCAATCACTGTGGTTTTTTAGTGGCTGCCTTTGCATTTAAAAGTGTTTTCTCTTCTCTAGATGTTTCCATGACAACTCCCAGATGCCCACCCCCTCCTCTTACAAAGCACAGCATTTATTAGGAAATCCATAATTGTACTTTGACCTTATTCATTCATATTTCTCTCTGCCACACTGGGCTTTAAGATATTTGAGGGCTTTGTATGACCTTGTATAACAACTTGAGTGTAAACACTTAATACACGCTTAATTAAGGAAGAAATAGCAGACTCTTTGTCTATATGAAACCAAATCGGTAAAAAACCACATATTTTAGGGGAAAGGCAAATGACTCTTTGATTTGTATAATTTTCCTGTTATATTAAAAACATGAACCTAGGCAATTTGAATATACTTCTAAACTATTTTTCCTGGATCGATCAGAAAACAGAAACAATATTTGTTTAAGCATTTTTCTTTTTCATCCTTCCATTTCCAGGAAAATTGTGTCCTCTTTCTTTTCTTCACCCTTTTCTACCTCATCTCCTGCCCCTCCCAGCCAATATGAATCACCTGAATATACTCTGAACACTAAAACACATGCACTTTTGTGTTCCTTTTCTTCTGGAAAACATATCTCTTTAAAGAAAATTCTTAGATCAAGAGAAAAAAAATAAAAGGAAATACACATGTATCAAAGAACCAGCAACACAGACTCACTAAAACGTCAAAAAAAAAAAAAAAAAGTGTTGTGAACTACGTATGGGCAATATGTACCTCATGTGGGCAATATTCTCTATATTTGAAAAATATATAGATAATTTAATAGCTCCTAATGCAAAAAAGCAAAGTGATACTTATCAGGTTTTTAAATACATATGAAGTTATTGTTAAAATGACCAAAAGTTAATTAAAATAGTGTTTGCAAAATAAATATATTGAATATTTCAACTTCTCACTTGTCCTGACCCCCCAAAAGTAGCATTTTGTGGTCTAATCCCTTCAGTCTCTTCTCAAAGCAAAGTTATTTTCTTTTGTCAGCAGATTTTGTTTTTGGATGTGAAGAGAAGAGGTAGTGGAGTGAATTAGAGGGTACAACTGTTGCTGCCCGTAAGGCAGTAAAATTCATTGGGTGGAAAAGGGAATGTGAGTAGAAAATTGATTGCTGTTGATGCTGCCAGAAACATTCCTTGCTCAAAAGGAAGTCTTAAATTCTAGAGGGTAGCATAGTAGCAGGGATAATTCGACTCGCATTAAGTACCTGTGTCCACTTTAATGTTTTCACATGTAAGCAATACCAAAATATTCTTGTAACATAGGATGTTACAGGTAAGTGAATTCTATATAGAAGTTTCAATAAATATCACAAGCTTCTCAATTAAAGCATCTTAGCATAACTATTTTAAAACATGTTTAACTCAGATTACCAAATAAGACTGCCCAAACTCAAAAATGTTAGGATTACAACCAGAATAGTTTCCTCCTTTTAGAATTAAAAACACTGATGCACAAAAATATCAAGGCCTTCACTAACTTTTCAGAATGCAGCACTAAAATATAGAATTTATTTTGTATATAAATACTTCTCCAAATTTTGAGGCTATAAAATGTTTCTGTATGAATTACTCAAGAAATCTATTCCTTTATGAAGTATTAAAGTGGGGCCCATGGATGAGAGATCAGACACAAATTAAACAAGTACACCAGGCTATCTTTATATCAGTAAAATATAACACTAACATTTAAATTTTATTCTGGACCAGAACTATTATTTTCTCATAAAATCTTAACAAACTTAATTTTTGTAACAATCATGTGAAGGAAGAAACCATTATTATCCTCATTTTGCAAATGGGAGAACTGAGGCTCAAAGAGGTCAAATACTTGCTCAGGGCCACAATGACTGTTAAGTTGCAGATACGGGAAGGATTTGGCTTCTACAAAACCATCAAAGCCTACATATTCCAATATATAATTAAACATTAGCTTTGATGTTAGAATCAAGGTAACATGATGTCAGAATATAGTCCTTGCCACTAGAAAATTTATCATCTTGAAACAAGGAGTACAGACATGAACTAATGAAGAAGACTATGAAGGCAAAACAAACGCCGAAATATGTGGTATAACAAAGCAATAGAAATGAAACGGGGATGTCAATTACTGCTTACATTTGTGTTTAGACTGTTACACTGGTGGCCCCAAATGAACTACACCTCTTGGGATTCATGTCCCTATGTTGTCACCTCACACATTGGCTATGGGATAAGTCCTGTGATTTGCTTTGGCCAATAAAACATTAACAAGCATAATACAAGCTAAGACTTGAGTTTCTCTTGGAATAGGCTCTCCTAAGATCCCTGAACCACTATGTAAAATGGTCTGGCTATGCCGCCAGAGAAAACATGTGGTAATAGAGATGCCCAGTTAGAATCAGTTATTCTAGCCATGTCAGTTAAGGCACCAGACAAGTGAGTGAAGAAGCCATCCTTGGATACGATTTTGAGCAGAAGAGCTACCCAGATGATCCCAGACTTTATAGAGTTGAGAAATAACCCTTATTATGTTAGTTCACCAACTTTTTGTGATTTATTACACAGCCACAGATAACTAAGGCATCTTATAAAGCATTTTAAAGTTTGTAATATCTTTTATTTGTTATCTTATTTAATATTTGATATGGTTTGGCTGTGTCCCCACCAAAATCTTATCTTGAATTCTCACATGTTGTGGGAGGGACCTGGTGGGAGGTAATTGAATCGTGGCGGCAAGTCTTTCCTGTGCTGTTCTTGTGACAGTGAATAAGTCTCACGAGATCTGATGGTTATAAAAAGAGGAGTTCCCCTGCACAAGCTCGCTCTCTTTGCCTGCTGCCATCCAGGTAAGACATGAGTTGCTTCTCCTTGCCTTCTGCCATGATTGTGAGGCTTCCACAGTCACATGGAATTGTAAGTCCAATTAAACCTCTTTCTTTTGTCAACTGACCAGTCTTGGGTGTGTCTTTATCAGTAGTGTGAACACAGACTAATACAATATTCAATACAATTCCACAGCCATTTTAATAAAATGGAAATTGAACCTCAGAAATGTAAACTGACTTGCCCAAAGTCATATGATGAATGAAGCAAAACATTCATATTTAACACAGGCTTTCTGGCATGTGTTTGCAAGCAATTTCCACAACAGGAAGGGTAAATGGAAGAGATCAACATGAGATGGGCATAGCTGGAGGAAGTACAGTTTGATTTGTGCCTTGGAGGAAAGATAGGCATTGAATAGGGACTGTGAATTTAAGTCACAATCCCAAACCTTTATTCTGTACATACGTTGAAATGGAAAATATAAATGTAAAGGTAAAATATTACTTTTTCCTATCTCTACCCTCTACCAATGATTACAGCATCTTTATTGAGTATTTACCCTTCAGTATCTATTATTGCCCATGATTTCTCTAATTCTTACAACAGTGCTGAAATAGTTTCCTGTTTTAGAAATAAACTAATGCTCAGAAATCTAAGTTTAGCTAATAAGTTGTGGGTTAGAATTCAAATCCATTTGCATTAGGTTCTAATTCATAAATTATTTCAACAATGTTTTATCTACATGTGGAACTCTATTTGCAATAGTCCAGGGTTACAGGAAGGTTGCAAAACTCCCAAAAGAACATGATTTTATTAAGAAGGACATCTATGATTCCCAATTATCATACTAGAGATATACTAAAATGTTAGCACCATAGCTCTTAAAAATTATTTAAGGGGGATCTGGATATACTTCATAGAATTAAAAAGTCCAGCAGCAGCAATATCAATAGAGAGTCTGTGCTTTACTAAGGAGGATCTGGCAGAAAAAAATCCCATAGATGTTGTTCTCATGTTTCAAGTTAGTCTGGATTCTTAAATTGATTCACATCTATCCCATAGCAATCTCATTTGCAGCTGTCCAAACTATTGAAAGCACCCTGATGAAGATAAAGGCAGGATACAGTCATGTTGCATTAGACCAATTTCAGTCTTCTTTGTTTAATAAGATAATATACATTAACATGTATAGCACTGTGCCAGACACATAATGGACACTCCATTAGTGCTAGTTTTCTGTCTCTCATTTTAAATTGTAGGGGAATAAGAAAAGGTACCTCAAAATTCTAATCTTACTCTAAGTACTTTAAAAGAGTTGTACGATAGGGGCCTAGTGATGAAAAATAATGAGATATATGCAAAGTCAAACAATAAAAACTCAAAGTTAACTGAACACATTCCTGCCTTGGAATAGCAGGTCAGCCTATATGTAATTTATATATTCTCTGTTTCTCTCTCCTGTGTATTCCATGAGGTGCTAAGCACTGATCTAGGTACATGATATACCTCAGGGAACAAAACTGATAAAGATCTGGGCCCTGGTGGAGCTTACATTATAGGGGGAAATAATATAATACTTAAATATTTTGCAGTTAAATTTTGCCTTTGGACTCGCACTTCTTTAAACTCGTACAATAATACAGACCTGAGAAAATAAGTGAAAGGTTGCAATTTAGTAAAAGCATGTGCTGCAGGTTGCTGTATCTCAGGATCCAACATGGCAACCCCTCTCTCCATACTCTGACCTGGAAAGGGATGATATGAATGGGAATAAATGCTACTGTGGGTGTGGTAGTGTGCCTGAGATGTAGCCATGGAAACACAGGTAATGAGTAAATAAATTCTATTTTCAAGTTTCCTTTGCTGCAATAAGTCTATCATATTTACTATACATATTTTATTAGAATTGTTTCATTTTTTGGACCTAGCTAAAATAAGACATTCTATATATGTCAATCATAAGGCTGACAAGCTCATTATTATTTTAATATACTGTAATCAAATAGGAAAGATGTAACATTTAAAAAGTGGAGAAGAGAGGACAAAATTATAATATAATGAGGTCTCTAAAATTATATTAAATTATATATGTGTCTAAAAAGAGAAGAAAATGATTGAAAAATGAATTTCTACCTGAAATGCTCGTAATGGAACTCAAAGCATATCATGAAAAATACTGGAGCATATGCTCATACATCTAAACTAACTATCTTAGGTCACCTTGATAGGCTAGATGAAATGCTTCTCATACTGCCTTCTAAATGATTACGGTTCTTTGAAAGGGTGAATTACACAATGTTTTGCATTTTATATGAAATAGATGTATTAGATAGTTCAAGAATTTTGCCGATGTCTTTATACCATTCTCTAAAATTTGACACATGAATAAGTTCTGAATAAAACGAACACATCCCACTTCATAGGCCAAGTCAGATGATCTTTCAAGCAATCATTTGACCTTTTACCACAGAGGAAGGCCAACCAGCAACCATCAGTTTCTCATTTGCTTCTGATGTTTAATTCATTTAAAATTAGCTTTAAAAAACCTTTATCCAAATACCAGGAAGCCTTTTCTGCTATTAAGCCTGATCCATCTACTATCCTTTTGTCCATTTGCAGCGTCCATATGCCAGTTAACAGAGCTGGGGAGTACAATTCCTAGCCTCTATTTCTGAAACTTTGGTTCTGCCTCCATATTATTACAAACTTATCTTCCCTTTTCTGTAACACACCGAGTCATTCCTCTTACTTTTCATTTTATACCTTTCCATGTTGAGCTATGCATTACTATTATTATATTACTTTTCTCATAAAATAAGCATTACTTTTATATATACATTTTCTTGACTTAAACTTTTCTTCCCTAATAGGTTTATGATAAGCAACATTTTACTACAGATGATATGATGTTGATAAACTTTGTTAGTCTAAATGACTAACCTGAAACTGTCACACATTTTTCAATTAAAGGCTTTAAAATTTTCAGTTGGAGCTATAAAGGGCCTAACCCTTTCTATACTCTTTCTGAAATATATGCCCAAATTCAGTTTAATGTGAAACAGCACCACTCAAATAAAAGTTAGCTTTAAATGGCAAACATCCACAACTGTCTCTACAGATATGTTAGATATAATACATACTTACATAATTTATGTAATAACATGCACAGTTATATAAGCTATATACATTATATGCATTTCTTCCACAAACTTCAGGGGAAAAATGACCTCAAGAAAATTAGTTGTATTTATTGTTAGAGATGAGATTTCAAGGTGAAATAGGGAAAGAAGGTATATTTCATGAACCCTACCTTTTTAGGACCTTCACCCCTGTCATCTGCCCAAAACATTCCTTCTCCATGTGATTTCTGTTTAGCATACTAGAGATACACTAAATAGCAGCAATAATTAATTCCTAGTCTTCTTTCAGAGCTCAGCTTAAACTTCTTCAAAGAAGCTTATCTTGACATCCCAGACAAAATAATATTCTCTCTCACCCTCTTTCTCTGTCTCTCTTTCTTATGTTTTATAAATAGCTGTTAAATGAATGAACAGGGATAAATAAATGGATGAATGAAAGAAAGGCAGAAGGAGAGGGAAGTAGTTTTCTTTAGGGATTTTATGCCTCCATTTACCATTTTGTAAATCCATATGAAAAGGCAATGAGAAGAATTCAAGGTCAATTTACCTGATGCCCAGTAATCTACAGCTAGACTATCAAACAAAACCCATAAGATGTCTATAATTATATATTTCATGTAACACAGTAACCTTAGTCTTTCATTTTCTTTGTATTGTAATTAATTTTTTCAACACATACTTTATTAGCTCATTTTTAATGTATTTTTTAATTGACAAATAACAATTGCACATATTCATGGAGTTCGCGGAGTACATAGTGATGTTCTGAAATATATATAATGTAAGTGATTAGATCAGGGTAATTTGCAAGCTTTAGGCTTGCTGGATGTTTATCTCATTCCCCATAGCATAATCATTTGCATCACTTAATAAAGCTTTTTAAAATAAATGATTGCTATCCTCTAGAGTAGTTACTTTTCCCGATAGCCCCTTAACCAACTTCTTTTTTTCCACCACTTTTTTCTGTCTTTCTCCACTTGTTTTACTTAGCTTTGCTATTTTTCTCCTTCCCCAATATCAACAACCTAAGAAGTTCCATTCTAGCATTATGTGGTGTCAATACTAAGGGAAAGTCTGTAAGCCAACAGTGAGGCTGAATGAGGCTGAATTTGATCAGAGTTCTTGAGCAGAACAAACTCCAGAAACATGGGGGAAAAGTATAACACATGACCAAGAGCTCAGCTGAGTCCCGGCTCCACCACTGGTTACTGAGTGACCTTGTGTGAGCGTGGACAAGCAATATTTAAAGCCTTATGTTTGTCATCTCTTAAATGAGAAATCACTTATATTTCATTTATTTAAAAAATATTAATGAAGCTTCTGTTATGGTCGAGGAACTATAGACATTCATAGTATATTTCACAAGGTCCCTCGTCTCAAGAATTTATTAACATATTCTAATAACATTGAGAGCATGTCAATAAGTAAACAGTAACAAACAAAAACAAACAAGTTAATGTCACATAATAACAAATATTATGAAGAAAATAACTGCAGTAATTTATGATGGAAAGTGTTGGAGGATATGGGATTCTATGTTAGATTGGGTAGTCAGACGGGTTTCTTTTTTTAAAGTAACATTTGATCTGAGATGAATGATGAGAATATCTGAGAGAACAGCACAGTCAGAATCACACAGTGTAGAGTCTTTGAGGTGAAATACGCATGGAAAAAACAAAGACCAGTGTGGCTTAAGGAAAATGGGCAAAGCTAGGATTTGTTAGCAGATGTCACTAAAGACGGAGGTAGGGACCAGAGAAGGTAAACAATTGTAGGTATAGTAAGATGTCTGGAGTTTATTCTAAGAGCAAAAGGAAGTAGTGATAAGATTTGAAGCATAAAAGTGACATAATATCATTTACTTTTCAAACGATGCCTCGGGAAAACGCAGAAAATGGATTGGGGTTGTTAAAAGGCAATTGCATGAGTCCAGGTAAAATTATGGAAGCTTTGATCTGAGTGTAGCACTGGATTTGGTGATAAATGGGTGGATTTGGGATGTAATTTGGAAGGTGAACCAAAAGGATGAGTGACTTGAGGAAAAGAGAGAAATTGAGGATATATTAGGGTAGGCTTCTCCAGAAATAGAAACTAAGATAACGTTTCATGTACAAGTGATTTATTGAGGAAGTGTTCCCACAGGAAACTGTGGCGAGAGTAATGAAAGCAGGGTGGGGAAATAGAAGCGCAAGTAAAGGCATGATTTTAGGCATAGTCCGGAAGACAGTAGCTTGAACTAAATTCTGCAGGGGACTCAGGATAAGTGATGCCTCAGAGTTTGTCCTGACTTGGCAAAGGAATTGAGGTTTCATACTCTCATACCAGTTAGTTATTAACTCAAGCTCTCCCTAGAGAGATCTAAACTTCCAGGCACTTACAACTTTATATCAGATTTGGCAAAGCAGCTCCAGTAGCCACAGTGCCTGCCCAGGGGAGTCACAGGTACAGGTGTTGAAAGTAAACCTTGGGCAGGGCTGAGGTGGGTGCAGGAAGCACAAAAATGGTAACAGGTGTCTCAGGGTGTTTGGCCACAATGCCAACAGTGTTTCCTACAATTATATATTGGTTTGTGCAACCAATGTTATTCCGATTTTTTTTCAATGTTATTCAGATGCAACTCAGTATGGCCTGCTGATGAGTTGTTTAAAGTACAGTTATTGAATCAGATGCTTCATTTTAACAAGATCCCCATTTGGTTTTTATACATGTTAAAATTGTGAAGCATAGATATATAGTGCACTCCCTGATGGTTTGTTGCAAAGGATTAAATGAAATGATGTAAATTGCCTTGTGAAGGACTATTGCCTTATTACAATTATGGTTATGATGTTGTTAATGACGTGTTTATTGCATCTATCTATTATGGCATTTGTTTTGTTTTCTATCCACTATTATAGTCGATTCATTTCAGCTTCCTTTACTATGCTGTTTCTCAATCAGGGTGCTATTGGCATTTTGGGCAGGATAATCATTTTGCTGTTGCTCAGGCTGTCCCATACATTTTAGAATCTTTAGAATCCATGAACATGAAGAATCAATAGCACCTCTGGTCTTTGTAACATCCAATAATATCCCCATACAGTTTTAGGAATTCCTAGAAGGCGATTACCAAACACTTTGAGAGCCATGGAACTTCTCAGAGGGAAAATCATGTCTTATTTTAATTGTGTGCCTTCCTTTTCCTAGGGAATACAGTGCCTGAAGCAGATGAGACTCTTAAGATACGTTCATTAAACAATAAAAAATAATAATTATCTATCCTACTATCTTACTCAATGTTCACAATGACCATGCTTGCAAGGCTATTCTAATTTCTACCTTATAGATGAGGAAACAGAACCTGGAGGAGGTTAGGTATGTTGTCCCAATGCACACAGATAGGGCAGAGCTGAGATTGTATCTATTTCTGTCTGACTGACTTTTAGGCTCATACTCTTTGTAATTCTCCAAGCTACCTGAATAAATAAAAGATTTCATAAGTGAATGACTTCTTTTCTGTGAATGCCAGTCTGTTGTGAATACTGTAAGTTGGTTTAATGAAGCAGAGTAAAAGCTAACTTCCCGAAGGTAAGTGACAGACAGCCTATAAAACATTTAATTCCAAATGCATTTTCATTGTTCATGGAATTAGTTTAGGCTGCCTCTGAAATCCACCAACAAGGCTGGGAGCATGGCAGTGACCCTGGTCACAAGGTTACTGTTCCATTCTCTAAGTCTCAAGAGGAGAATGGACCACTCAGCAAGCCATGGGCAAAGCTTACACTAATGTTCTGAGCAAGTATGGCACTACACAAGTGAAAATGCATCTGTTAAATTTGTGTCTTTTATTTCCCAACATAACACACATATATCTTACATTATCTGTCTTACTTTAGCCTTTTCTTCAGAGTTGGTAATAAGGAAATTTTAAGAGATATGCCTCCATGTTCACAAATCTAAGACCAGTTAACATTTTATTTTTAAAATTTTAATATTTGTAAAATTAATCAGAGGTCAGAAGACGCCTTTCTTAATCCTTTGGCAGAGAAGTCGGAAATTTCCTTGCTTTGGTTTGTACGAGTGTTACTAATTCATCGGTAACATAGCACAAGCTCAAATTACAACTTAAATTGTTTAAGAGGTAGTTAACATGACAGTAAAATGTTACAGTGTGAAAATGAAAAAGGTATTGCAAATAGGAATGTGGGAGAAATAACCATATCAGATTTAAATTTACTATAAGTGAAGTATATGTTTATCACTGGAAAAATAATCATGCTTCGTATTTTTTTATAAGCCATCACTGCTTTTAAAATTTTAGCATGACCTAAGGAGCTTGTTAGCACACAGATTCCTAGGCCCCACAGCTAGACATCCTGATTCAAAAAGTCTGCAAAGGGAAGGTGGAGAAGTGGGCAAAAGAGTGTTTCCAAATAGCTCCCAGAGCTGCTGCTGCTGCTGCTCTGCTAACCACCCCTTACAGTGGCACAGAAGGGAAGATACTTTTGCAGACATTTAAAAAATATGTTTCTCCTGATTTAACCTTGAAAGTTGAGATAAAAGGTGTAAAGCATGTATTAAACTTTTAAAGAGTCAGGTGTGTTAATATATAATGTATATATAAAAAATTCATTCTTTGTAATCACACAACTTGATGGATTTTTTTGACATTTGTTTGTTTGTTTTTGAGACAGTCTGGCATTGTCACTCAGACTGGAGTGCAGTGGGGCAATCTCGGCTCACTGCAACCCCCATCTCCTGGGTTCAGGCGATTCTCATACCTCAGCCTCCCAAGTAGCAGCTAGGATTATAGGTGTGCACCACCATGCCTGGCTAATTTTTGTATATTTAGTAGAGACGGGGTTTTGTCATTTTGTCCAGGCTAGTCTCAAACTCCTGGCCTCAAGTGATCCACCTGCCTCAGCCTTGCAAAGTGTTGAGATTACAGGCAGGTGTGAGCCACTGGTCCCAGACTCAACTTGGTGAGTTTTGAAAAGTGTATATAATCATATAATCATGACCATAATAAAAATACACATATTTCCAACACCTTCAAAAATCCCCTCTTCTCCTTGCAGTCAATCCCTTCCCCAGCTCCTAGTCTCTGGCAACTACTCATTTGTCCCTTTGGTTTTATTTCCTCTAGAATGTCCTATATATATAAAATTCTAGAGTTTGTAACCTTTTGAGTCTGGGCTTCTTGCACTTAGTTTAATCCTTTTGAGAGTCATCCACAATACTGCATATTGCGTGCATCAATAATTTGTTTCTTTTTATTGTTGAGTAGTATTCTGTATCCTGACCGTGCCACAATTTGCTTTTCTATTCTCTAAGTGACGAGTGTTTGAGTTCTTCCCTTGTGCCAGTCAGGTGCAGAAATATGGTAGAGGACATTGACGTCTTAGAAAAATGATAAATCACCTGCAGAAAAAATCCTTGTTCCCTGAATGACTGTGTGGAGCAAATCCCCCACCACTACATTGAACTTTCAGATGAGTGTCAAATAAACCTTTGTTGGGTTAAGCCACCAAAGATTTCATACTCTAATATAGTGCCTCTAAATTATACTATCAGTTCTACAAACTGCAAGATAATGTGCATGTGCCTGATTGTGTGAAACTGTATCTTTTACTTGATGCTATACATAACTCTTTATAGATAGACTGATTCCTAAGAATTTTTAGACTCTAAATGCAAAGAAAGCTTAGATTTAAACCTGGAGAATGATAACAATGAAGAAACAGGTTTGACATATGCTAGGATTTACAGAGGGAATAACTATTTGCTTAAAAAGGTTTTTCTTCTTTTCTGCATGTGAACCATAATTTTTATGGAATAACTTGCTTACTCATTGCATTTCTCTATTGATTTTATTAGAGATTGATTTGTTCTTAAATTACATTTGCATTTAGAATGTATTTTCTATTTTTAATAAAATAGGTTTGTGCAACAGAAATAAGATTGATTATATTCTCCTGCCTGAAAATTTAAACTTCTGTCCATAAAAATGTAGAGTTTTTCCTTTCTTAGTGAAACTTTTATAGATAATTGTAGATTCATTTTCAGTGGTAAGAAAGGTACCTTGTACACTTTGCTAGTTTCCCTAAATGGTGACATGTTGCAAAACCATAGGGCAATATTCACAATCAAGATATTGATATGAATGAAATCCACCAGTGTTATTCAGATTTTCTCAGTTTTACTGGCAATCTCATGTGTGTGGTGTAGTAAGTTTTATAATATTTTATTACCTGTGGTAGATTTTTAAAATGAATGACTCATTTCTTATAGGTATTTATAATCTTTATTGCTATTGTTATACTTTTAAGAGATTGTTTATGAAATAAAATTTTTCAGTAAGGAAATATTTATATAAAGTTCTATAATTAAGCTAATTTGACAGTTCAATTGCAACTAGATGTGTTTTATATTCATTAATATTTCCTCTTTATTACAAAAGCCATATATTTCTTTTTGTAAAATGCATTTAATAACTGTTTTCTCATTCTAATTGAAAATGTACAATATTCACTTGACTTAAACATTTTTCTGGGATGCTAAAATCTATTATGAGGTGAGCAGTTACAAATTGTTTCAGATATAAATTGAGTAAATAGTGACATATGTTTGTTATATGGTGCTGTATTTTCCTGAAATTCTACTGTATGAATTTCACAAACCTTTCTTTATCTTTCTCTCCCTGCTTTTACTTTTGGCAAAAGCTACCTCATCTCTATTATGCAGAGGCATATTGATTTATAAGACCAGTATTTTCAAACCAGAGAACTGTGGTGTCTACTTCTAATACATACAGTACAGAATGGCAGGTTACATAAAGAGAAGATGGCTCAAAAAGTACACTCATTATTCTTTAGCCTGGGGGTACCATCCACTTATTAAAAAGCAGATTTTGAGCTTTTGTGTGCTGTCGACATGTTAAGAAAATAAAGTCAATGCTACTGTCAATTACCTTGCCAAATGTCATACTACTTTTGACAAATATCTAAGTTGACTGCTGGGAAGTGCACTCAGTGCAACCTTAACTTCATGTCTTACCTAAGTTCTTTCTTGTCTAAAGAAGACCACTGCACCTATGGACTAAACCTTTCAAGCCAAGAACATCTGAGAAATAGCAAAGGAAAAGGAAACAAAATAAATAAATGAATAAAAGGACACCTATTAGGCAGATTGCACCAGAAAACTCCCTTTATCCGTTAAAGAATGCCAATCATGCAAAGTAAAGTCAGTGAAGTTCAGAGTTTGACAAATTTCTATGAAACAGTTTCAACCTTACAGATTTTTTTAAACAGCCCTTTCTCTGGCATTTATCTGACTTAATAACATCTTCTACCTTTTTTATTAATTTCTGAAAGGATAGTACTGAATAGGGCAAGTTTCTATTTACTTTCCACTGTAAAATTTTATGTATAATTTATTTTCTTGGTTGTAGAAGACCTCAGGAAATTCTCCTCAATTAATATTAACATCTTTTTCTTTTCATTTAATTTTTTTCATTATTTAATTTACAGATTTGAAATCAGTGTTACTCTATTAAAATGTAGTAACATTTAGCCATGTTTGTTGATAGCATAAGAAACACTACAATAAATAGTAAATTTGATCAAACTAAATCTGATAAATAAAAATATATTCATAGAATCCAACAAAAGCTTTTCTTCATGGCACATTTTTCTTCAAATATTAAACTAATTTATGTACCAAGACACTGAAAAAAATAAAATAAAACAGGCCTACTGAGAACTTCATGGTCACTTCCTTTTAGATCTGAGTTTGCTTTGTGGGAATGAGATTGTTTTTAAAAAAACATACTATTGTTATACTTCATTTAATTAATAATAAATTATAGGATTTTTCTTGGAACTCTAATACAATCTTTAAGAAATAAAGTTACATGATACATATTTTCAACACTGGGACTTTTGGGCCAATTTTATTTTTGGTACAAATCTATAAGATATATTCAGAAAAGATAAGCTTATTTAGTTTGTCTTTATGGCTGAATGCTTACTTTCTTAAAAGACATTAGTCACAACTTATGACCAAAATAAGAAAATGAATTGGTACAATATGTTCAACAGAAAGAAAGACCAGCGGTGCAGGTCAACAAGATATACACCATTGAGAGAGCTAAGAAAATATAAAGGACATTATAAATGGAAACAATGACGCTTTACAAATATTTAACAGATGTTTAGACAGATAGGGATATAAATGGTGCTTTTTAAAATACGATATAGAAACTTGCATGTACTTACCTAAGACTGACAGTTTGTTTTTAATGATTCAGTGTATTTCATCATAAACACCAAATTTTATTTCACTAGTCATGAACAAATGGTTGGACATTTACATTATTTGCATTTTTTCACTGCTCTAAACCTATCCTGCATAATACTGAAGAAGGACAAAGTTGGAGAACTGACATTACCTGACTTGAAGGCTTACTATAAAGCTACAATATGATACAACTTGACTTTAAGACTTACCATAAAGCTACAGCAATCTAGGAAGTATGGTACTGGCAAAAGAATGGACAAAGAGATCAATAGAACAGAATAGAGAGCCCAGATATAGACCCACATAAATATAGTAATCTGATCTTTGACAAAGGAGCAAAGGCAATACAATAGAGAAAAGATAGTCTTTTCAACAAATGGTGCTAGAACAGCTGGACATCCATAGAGGAAAAAAGAAATCTAGATAGTAACCTTGCTCCCTTCATAAAATTTAACTCATAATAGATCACAGACCTAAATGCAAAAACACACTATAAAACTCCTAGAAGATGACATAGGAGAAAATCTAGATGACCTTGGCTTTTGCCATGACTTTTTAGATATGCTACCAAAGGCATAATCCAAAAAATTAATAGAGTGGACTTCATTAAAATTAAAAGCTTCTGCTGTATGAAAGACACTTTTAAGAGGATAAAAATATAAGCCACAGTCTTGGAAAAAATATTTGCAAAAGACACATCTGATAAAAGACTGTTATCCAAAATATACAAAGAACTTAAAATTCAACAGTAAGAAAATTAATGACCCGATTTAAAAAAAAAATGAGCCAAAGACCTTATCAGATATCTCACAAAAAAAGATATACAGATGGTAAGTAGGCATATGACATCTTATTATTATTATATGATGCTCCACATCATACATCATCAGCGAAATGCAAATTAAAACAATAACGAGCTATCACTACACACCATTAGAATAGCAAAAACAAAAACAAAAACAAAAACAAACAAACAAACAAAAAAAACTCTGACAAAACCAAACGCTGATGAGAATTTAAAGCACTAGACACTCAGCATGGCTGGTGGAAATGCAAAATAGTACAATTATGTTGGAAGACAGTTTGGTGGTGTCTTTACTAAACATATTGTTACCATATGATTCAGCAATTGCACTCCTTGGTGTGTACCCAAAGGAGCTGAAAACTCATGTCTATACAAAAGCTTGCACACGAATGTTTATACCACCTTTATTCATAATTTCCAAAACTTGGAAGCAACCAAGATGTCTTTCAGTAGGCTAATGGATAAATAAACTGTTGTACATCCAGATAATGGAATATTATTCAGAACTTAAAAATGAGCTATCAAGTTATGAAAAGCCAAGGAGGAAACTTAGATGCATATTACTAAGTGAAAGAAGCCAATCCCAAAAGGCTAAATTCTGTGACTCTAATTGCATGATATTCTGGGACCGACAAAAGTATGGAGGCAGTAGTAAGATCAGTGGCTGCCAGTGTTCAGGGGATAGGGAGTAAGTAAGTGAAGTGCACAGGATTTTTAGAGCAGTGAAACAATTCTGTATGGTAGTATAATGGTGGATACATGTCATATATTTGTCCAAAGTCAGAATGTACAACACCAAGAGTGAACCCTAATATGAACTGTGGACTTTGGGTGATAATGATGTGGCACCGTAGGTTCATTAATTACAACAAATATACCATTTTGATGGGGGATGTTAATAATGGGTGAGGCTATACATGTGTAGGGGCAAATGGTATATGGAAAATCTCTATACCTTCCTTTCAATTTTGCTGTAAACCTAAAACTACCCTAAGAATTGAAAGTTTTTTAAATTATGATAAACACCGTTTAAGAAAAATCGGTGGTTGAAATGTGTGCATTATTAGGGCTCCGTTAGTACTCTCTAAAAAGCTGGTATGAACATACAATCTCTTTTATTTTTAATTTTTCATTAAGGAAAATTTCAAACTTATGTATAAACGGAGAAAGCAACATAATGAGCTAGTATGCACACATTATACTCATCTTCAACAATTTGCAACTGATAACCAATATTATTTTGTCCATTCCATTATCTGACTCCCCCCTACTGTTCCAGGTTATTTTGAAGTAAATCTCAAACATCATATCATTTAAAAAATAAACACTGAAAAGCATATATTTAAATGCTCAGAGAAAACTTAAGTATAAATGTAAGGTCATAATCATATAAAGGAAGCTCACTCACAATAAATAAATATTTACCAAATAAACATTAAATAAAAACATTTATTCCTAAAATACAAACACAAAAGCATTGAAATTAAAAATAGAAACAATAGGTAAACTATTTAAAGAAAACAATTTTATTGCATGTAACGATCCATGATGTCTGTATAAAATATATGTGTAGACTGGGCATCCCTACACATATATGGCTCATGCCTGTAATCCCAGTACTTTGGGAGGCCAAGTTGGGAGGACTGCTTCAGGCCAGGAGTTTGAGACCAGCCTGGGCAACACAGCGAAATCCTGTCTCTACATAAATAAAAATAAAAACATTAGCCAGGTGCTACGGTTTGATCTGTGTCCCCATCAAATCACGTTAAAATATTATCCCCAGTGTTTAAGGTGGGGCCTGGTGGGAGGTGTTTGGATCATGGGGCTTTTTGCTCATGAATGGCTTAGCTAGCACCATCCTCTTGGTGATGAGTGAGTTCATGTGAGATCTGGTTGTTTAAAAGTGTGTGGCAGCTCCCCCTCACACTTGCTCCAGCTTCTACCATGTGATGTGCCTGCTCTCTCTTCTCCTTCTACCATGAGTAAAAGCTCCCTGAAGCTCCCCAGAAGATAGGCAGATGTGGGTGCCATGTTTGTATAGCCTGCAGAACCATGATCCAATTAAACTTCTTTCCTTTATAAATCACTCAGTCTCAGATATTTCTTTCTGTTTTTTTTTTTTAAACTGTAGGTCCTAGGATACATGTCATGCAGGTTTGTTACATAGGCATACACGTACCATGGTGGTTTGCTGCACCCATCAACCCATCACCTGCATTAGGTATTTCTCCTAATGCTATCCATCCCCTAGCCGCCCACCCTCTGACAGGTCCCAGTGTGTGATGTTCCCCTCCCTGTGTCCACGTGTTCTCATTATTCAACTCCCATTTAAATGAGTGAGAACATGCAGTGTTTGGTTTTCCTTTCCTGTGTTAGTTTGCTGAGAATTATGGTTTCCAACTTCATCTATGTCCCTGCAAAAGACATGAACTCATCCCTTTTTATGGCTGCATAGTATTCCATGGTGTACATGTGCCACATTTTCTTTATTTAGTCTATCATTGATGGGCATTTGGGTTGGTTCCAAGTCATTGTTACCGTGAATAGTGCTGCAATAAACATACGTGTGCATGTGTCTTTATAGTAGAATGATATATAATCCTTTGGGTAAATACCCAGTAATGGGACTGCTGGGTCAAACGGTATTTCTGGCTCTAGATCCTTGATGAGTTGCCACACTGTTTTCCACAATGGTTGAACTAATTTACACTCCTACCACAGTGTAAAAGCATTCCTATTTCTTCACATCCTCTTCAGCATCTGTTGTTTCCCAACTTTTTAATGACTGCCATTCTAACTGGCATGAGATGATATTTCATTGTGGTTTTGATTTGCATATCTCTAATGGCCAGTGATGATGAGCTTTTTTTCATATTTTTGTTGGCCACATAAATGTCTTCTTTTGAGAAGTGTCGGTTCATATCTTTTACCCACTTTTTGATGGGGTTGTTTTTTCTTGTAAATTTGTTTAAGCTCCTTGTAGATTCTGTATCATAGCCCTTTGTTAGATGGATAGATTGCAAAAATTTTCTCCCATTCTGTAGGTTGCCTGTTCACTCTGATGATAGTCTCTTTTGCTGTACAGAAACTCTTTAGTTTAATTAGATCACGTTTGTCAATTTTGGCTTTTGTTGCCATTGCTTTTGGTGTTTTAGTCATGAAGGCTTTGCCCATGCCTATGTCCTGAATGTTATTGCCTAGGTTTTATGGGTTGGTCATAAATAGCTCTTATTATTTTGATATGCATTCCATCAATATCTAGTTTATTGAGAGTTTTTAGCAGGAAGGGGTGTTGAATTTTATCAAAGGCCTTTTTTACATCCACTGAGATAATCACGTGGTTTTTGTCATTGGTTCTGTTTATGTGATGTATTACATCTATTGATTTGTGTATGCGGAACCAGCCTCGCATTCCAGGGATGAAGTCGACTTGATCGTGGTGAATAACTTTTTCATGTGCTGCTGGATTTGTTTTGCCAGTATTTTATTGAGGATTTTCACATTGATGTTCATCAGGATATTGGCCTGAAATTTTCTTCCTTTTTATTGTGTTTCTGCCAGGTTTTGATATCAGGATGATGCTGGCCTCATAAAATGAGTTAGGGAGGATTCCCCCTTTATCTATTGTTCGGTATAGTTTCAGAAGGAAGGGTACCAGCTCCTCTTTGTACCTCTGGTAGAATTCGGTTGCGAATCTTTCTGGTCCTGGGATTTTTTTGGTTGGTAGGCTATTAATTACTGTCTCAATTTCAGAACTTATTATTGGCCTATTCAGGGATTCAACTTCTTCCTGGTTTAGTCTTAGGAGGGTGTATGTGTACAGGAATTTATCCATTTCTTCTAGATTTTCTAGTTTATTTGCATAGAGGTGTTCATAGTACTCTCTGATGGTAGTTTGTATGTCTGTGGGATCAGTAGTGATATCTCCTTTATCATTTTTTATTGTGTCTATTTGATTCTTCTCTCTTTTCTTCCTTATTAGTCTTGCTAGTCGTCTGTCAATTTTGTTGATCTTTTCAAAAAATCAGCTTCTGGATTCATTGATTTTTTTGAAGGGTTTTTCATGTCTCTATTTCTTTCAGTTGTGCTCTGATCTTAGTTATTTATTGTCTTCTGCAAGCTTTTGAATTTGTTTGCTCTTGTCTCTCTAGTTCTTTTAATTGTGATGTTAGAGTGTCAATTTCAGATCTTTCCTGCTTTCTCCTGTGGGTGTTTAGTGCTATAAATTTCCCTCTAAACACTGCTTTAGCTGTGTCCTACATATTCTGGTACATTGTGTCTTTTTCTTATTTGTTTCAAAGAACTTATTTATTTCTGCCTTAATTTCATTTTTTACCCAGTAGTTACTCAGGAGCAGGTTGTTCAGTTTCCATGTAGTTGTGTGATTTTGAGTGAGTTTCTTAATCCTGAGTTCTAATTTGACTGCACTGTGGTCTGAGAGACCGTTTGTTATGATTTCTGTCCTTCTGCATTTGCTGAAGAGTGTTTTACTTCCAATTATGTGGTCAATTTTAGAATAAGTGCCATGTGGTGGTGAGAAGAATGCATATTCTGTTGATTTGGGGTGGAGGGTTCTGTAGATGTCAATTAGGTCTGCTTGGTCCAGAACTGAGTTCAAGTGCTGAATATCCTTGTTAATTTTCTGTCCTGTTGATGTGTCTAATATTGACAGTGGGGTGTTGAAGTCTCCCACTATTAGTGTGTGGGAGTCTAAGTCTCTTTGTAGTCTCTAAGAACTTGCTTTACGAATCTAGGTGCTCCTGTATTTGGTGCATATATATTTAGGATAGTTAGCTCTTCTTGTTACATTGATCCTTTCACCATTATGTAATGTCCTTCTTTGTCTTTTTTGATCTTTGTTGGTTTAACGTCTGTTTTTATCAGAGACCAAAATTGTAACCTCTGCACCTTTTTTTTTTTTTTTGCTTTCCATTTGCTTGGTAAATATTCCCCCATCTCTTTATTTCAAGCCTATGTGTGTCTTTGCACATGAGATAGGTCTCCTGAATACAGCACACTGATGGGTCTTGACTCTTTATCCAATTTTCCAGTCTGTGTCTCTCAACTGGGGCATTTAGCCCATTTACATTTAAGGTTAATATTGTTATGTGTGAATTTGATCCTGTCATTATGATGCTAGCTGGCTATTTTGCCCGTTATTTGATGCAGTTTCTTCATAGTGTCAATGGTCTTTACAAATAGGTATGTTTTTGCAATGGTTGGTACCAGTTTTTCCTCTCCATATTTAGTGCTTCCTTCAGGAGCTCTTGTAAGTCAGGCCTGGCTGTGAAAAAATCCCTCAGCATTTGCTTGTCTGTAAATAATTTAATTTCTTCCTCGCTGATGAAGCTTAGTTTGGCTGGATACGAAATTCTGGGTTGAAAATTCTTTGCTTTAAGAATGTTGATTATTGGCCCCCACCCTCTTCTGGTTTGTAAGGTTTCTGCAGAGAGATCTGTTGTTAGTCTGACAGGCTTCCCTTTGTGGGTAACCTGACCTTTCTCTCTGGCTGCCCTTAACATTTTTTCCTTCAACCTTGGTGAATCTGATGATTATGTGTCTTGGGTTTGCTTTTCTCGAGGAGTATTTTTGTGGTGCTCTCTGTATTTCCTGAATTTGAATGTTGGTCTCTCTTACTAGGTTGGGGAAGTTCTCCTGGATAATATCCTTCAGAGTATTTTCCAACTTGGTTTGATTCTCCCTGTCACTTTCAGGTACACCAATCAAATGTAGGTTTGGTCTTATCACATAGTCCCATATTTCTTGGAGGCTTCCTTTTCATTCTTTTTTCTCTAATCTTGTCTTCACACTTTATTTCATTAAGTTGGTTTTCAATCTCTGATATCCGTTCTTCTGTTTGATTGATTCGGCTATTGACACTTGTGTATGCTTCACGAAGTTCTCATGCTGTGTTTTGCAGCTCCATCAGGTCATTTATGTTCTTCTCTAAACTGGTAATTCAGTTAGCAATTCCTCTAACATTTTTTCAGCGTTCTTAGTTTCCTTGCATTGGGTTAGAACATGTTTCTTCAGCTCAGGTGAGTTTGTTATTACCCACCTTCTGAAGTCTACTTCTGTCAATTTGTCAAACTCATTCTCCATCCAGTTTTGTTCCCTTGCTAGCAAGGAGGTGTGATCCTTTGAAGGAGAAGAGGCATTCTGGTTTTGAAATTTTCAGCCTTTTTGCGCTGGTTTTTCCTCATCTTAGTGGACTTATCTACCTTTGGTCTTTGATGTTGGTGACCTTCAGATGGGGTTTTTGTGTGGACATTCTTTTCATTGATGTTGATGCTATTATTTTCTGTTCGTTAGTTTTCCTTCTAACAGTCAGGACCCTCTGCTGCAGGTCTGCTGGAGTTTGCTGGAGGTCCACTCCAGATACCGTTTGCCTGGGTATCTCCAGTGGAGGCTGCAGAACAGTAAAGATTGCTGCCTGTTCCTTCTTCTGGAAGCTTCGTCCCAGAGGGGCACCCGCCAGATGCCAGGTGGAGCTCTTCTGTATGAGGTGTCTGTTGACCCCTTCTGGGAGGTATCTCCCAGGCAGGAGGCATGGGGGTCAGGGATCCACTTGAGGAGGCAGTCTGTCCCTTAGCAGAGCTCAAGTGCTATGCTGGGAGATCCGTTGCTCTCTTTGGAGGTGGCAGTCTGGAACGTTTATGTCTGCGGAAACTAACTTCACAGCCACCCCTTCCCACAGGTGTTCTGTCACAGGGAGATGGGAGTTTTATCTATACGCCCCTGACTGGGGCTGCTGCCTTTCTTTCAGGGATTCCCTGCCCAAGAGGAGGAATCTGGAGAGGCAGTCTCACTACAGTGGCTTTGTGGAGCTGTGGTGGGCTCCACCCAGTTCGAACTTCTAGGCAGCTTTGTTTACATTATGAGGGGAAACCCCCCTACTCAAGCCTCAGTAATGGCAGACTCCCCTAACCCCACCAAGCTTGAGCATCCCAGGTCGACTTCAGACTGTTGTGCTGGCAGCAAGGATTTCTTTTCTTTCTTTCTTTCTTTCTTTCTTTCTTTTTTTTTTTTTTTTAAAGACGGAGTCTCACACTATCACCCAGGCTGGAGTGCAGTGGTGCAATCTCGGCTCACTGCCAGCTTTGCCTCCCAGGTTCACGTCATTCTCCTGCCTCAGCCTCCTGAGTAGCTGGAACTACAGGTGCCTGCCACCATGCCTGGCTTTTTTTTTTTTTTTTAAAGTTTTAGTAGAGACAGGATTTCACCATGTTAGCCAGGATGGTCTTGATCTCTTGACCTCATGATCCACCTGCCTCGGCCTCCCAAAGTGCTGGGATTACAGGCATGAGCCACTGTGCCCAGCCTGGCAGTGAGAATTTCAAGCCAGTGGATCTTAGCTTGCTGGGCTCCATGGCGGTGGGATCTGCTGAGCCAGATCACTTGGTTACCTGGCTTCAGCCCCCTTTCCAGGGGAGTGAACGGTTGTCTCACTGGCTTTCCTGGCACCAGTGAGGTATGAAAAGGTATCTGCCCAAGTGGCCACCAAGTTTTGTGCTTGAAACCCAGGGCCCTGGTGGCATAGGCACCCAAGGGAATCTCCTGGTCTGCAGGTTGCAAAGACTGTGGAAAAAGTGTAGTATCTGAGTTGGAGTGCACCGTTCCTCACAACACAGTCCCTTACATCTTCCCTTGGCTAGGTGAGGGAGTTCCTTGAACCCTTGTGCTTCCTGGGTGAGGCAATGCCCTACCCTGCTTCAGCTCGCCCTCCGTGGACTAGACACACTGTCTAACCAGTCCTAGTAAGATGAGCTAGGAACCTCAGTTGGAAATGCAGAAGTCACGCACCTTCTGTGTTGATCTTGCTGGGAGCTGCAGACCAGAGCTGTTCCTATTATGCCATCTTGCCAGCCACCTCCCATCTCAGGTATTTCTTTATAGTAATGTAAGAATGGCCTAACTCACCAGGCATGGTGTCGTATAACTGCAGTCCTAACTGATGCTGAGGCAAGAGGATTGCATGGGCTCAGGAGTTTGAGGTTAGAGTAAGCTAGGATTGCATCACTGCACTCCAGCCTGGGTGTCAGAGTGAGACCTCCGTCTCTAATTTGGAAAATATGTATGTGTATGTGTGTTTGTACCAAAAAAATGATAAATGCTTGAGGTGACGGCTTCACCAATTGACTGATTTTATCATTACACATTGTACCTTGTATAAGAATATAAGATGTACACTATAAACATGTACAATTATTATATATCTATAACCAAAAATTTAAAAAAATAAAAAATTTATGTGCAGAAAAAAAGATATAAATGGACAATTTAATCAAGGACAGAGGGAAAAGAAAGATTCAAACTTCTAAGAATAGTATCAAGAGGGTTAAATCCAAAGTGTAATGAGAATTGGGATAAAAGCAAAAGAATAAAAAGTATTTTATAACCAGGTTTGCAGTAAAGAGAACAAAGAAGGATAAGCCTCAGTTTACGGCAGATGATGTCATGATGAAAAGAAATAGTAATTACGTAAAGTTCCAATTTCTTTTTATTTTTTGTATATATTATCCATTCATAGCAGTAATCTTCTTCAACATAATTGTAGACCAAAATGGTTTCAAGGTACTAGAGAGATAGTGAGAGTGAATCTCACTACTGTAATAGAGTTGATATCTTAGGTTCAAACATATTTAATTGTTTAGAGATAAAGTCACAGAATCACTGTCAGTAATATTTCAGGAATTTGTATTAATTAGTATGGGTTCCATAAGCCATAAGATAGATAAATGTTGATTCAGTTTTCAAACAGATAATAACTATAATCTACAGTTGAGTAAGTATGATATTCATGGCAAAAAATTAGGACAAATGATTAAGAAGATGACTTTAACATCTTAGAAACATAGATAGTAAAAATTAGTAGTCTTCCTGTATTTGATAAATATATGCTAAACTAATTTCCGATTTTCCTTTTTGATAAATGTACTAGGTTAGAAATTAATGAGAATTCTATAGAACCTTAGACAAATCTTCCTTAATAAACTTGTGGATTAACTTTTAAAAGTTAAAAGTAGGTTCATAACTTGTTGTACAAGTGTATCTTACAGGTAATTTAATGAACTCATACAAGCTTGCAGGTATTTGTAGCAGTCAGAACAAATTACTTTGTCTTCTATTCTAGTCCACTCTTTTTATTAGGATTTGAGTTGAAAATGTAGAAGGCAAGTTTATCAGAACACACACAGTTGAGAGGAATAATTGAGCAAGATTAACTATAATACGTATAAACCTCTTCAAAAATCAGTTACAGAAATACAAGAGGGGTTAGAACCAAGTTAGCAAGAGTTCCCATTAAAAAACACATTTAATCCAAATCAAAACCACAATGAGATACCATCTCACACCAGTTAGAATGGTGCTCATTAAAAAGTCAGGAAACAACAGATGCTGGAGAGGATGTGGAGAAACAGGAGCGCTTTTACACTGCTGGTGGGAGTGCACATTAGTTCGACCATTGTGGAAGACAATGTAGTGATTCCTCAAGGATCTATAACTAGAAATACCATTTGATCCAGTGGTGCCATTACTGGGTATATACCCAAAGGATTATAAATCATGCTACTATAAAGACACATGCACACATATATTTATTGCAGTACTATTCACAATAACAAAGATTTGGAACCAACCCAAATGTCCATCAATAATAGACTGGATAAAGAAAATGTGGCACATGTATACCATGGAATACTATGCAGCCATAAAAAGGATGAGTTCATGTCCTTTGCAGGGACATAGATAAAGCTGGAAACCATCATTCTCAGCAAAATATTACAAGGACAGAAAACCAAATGCCACATGTTCTCACTCATAAGTGGGAGTTGAACAATGAGAACACATGGACAAAGGGAGGGGAACATCACACACTGGGGCCTGTTGGGGGGTGGGTGACTGGGGGACGGATAGCGTTAGGAGAAATACCTAATGTAAATAACGAGTTGATGGGTGCAGCAAACCAACATGGCACATATATACCTATGTAGCAAACCTGCATGTTGTGCACATGTACCCTAGAACTTAAAGTATAATAAAAAACACATTTAAATATTTCAGCTGACAAGAGCACAATATAAGCCATCAATGTATCTTGACTTCCAAAAAATCTGACGGAATTTTCATATGAGTAAAGTTTAGGTTGGTGCAAAAGCAATTGCAGTTTTGGCCATTATTTTCAGTGGCAAAAACCACAATAACTTTTGCACCAATCTAATATGTTGTTCATGTCAAGGGCAGTAACGTGATTAAGAGTTAAGGCTTTAGAGCCAGAGAAAATTGGTATCAGTCTGTCAACTTAGATAAGATGTTTTATCTCTATGTGCTTTCTTTCCATTACCTATGAAACACTACATCCTATGGCCCCTGCTAACTTTCTGATTCACCTCCTAACTTGCTTAGTCTTCTCTAGCCACACTGGATGGCTTGCTTTCCCTAAGTATCACTATCTCTGCCAAGCTCATCTCACTTCAGGACCTTTTCTGCTGGCCTTTCCCTCTTCTGGGCACACTGTCCCACTAGGTAGTTATTTGGCTCTCTCCTTTATTTCATTCAGGTTTGTTCTAATGCTGCCTCCCTATGGGAGCCTTTTTACACCTACATATCTAACCTCCATCCCCAAAACCTTCCAGCTTAGCACTTCCTGTCCCCTTCTATGCTTTATTTTTAAATAGCACTTATCTCAATGTTGAGTTATATTATTTCTTATTCAGTTGTCCATTTCCTCCATACGGTTACCTAGTCTCTACAGTAGTAATAATGGTAACTACTAACATTCCTGACAATTACTAGGAAGTAGACACACTTCTAAATGTTTCACATAGACAGCTTGATATTAAAACAAATCTTAAAATCTCATTTACAATTGAAGAAACTGAGGCATAGAAAGGCTAAGTTATTTTCCCCCAAGTCACAGACTAGTAAATAGTAGAGTCTGCATTGAAGTCCAGGAAGTCTGGCCCTGAAGATTGAATCCTTAACTGTTATTTTACAGTGCCTCACTGTAGGTGTCAGCTAACATTTTATTGGATGACTAAATACAAAATTTGAATAAATTAGGACACTAACAAGTATATGCATCTCAAATATTTAGGACATATAATAAGTATGCAATAAATGTTCATAATACTAGCATTATTACTATTCTGTACTGGTAAGAACATTACTGGAATATGATGTTCAGCTTTATTTAAGGATTATTCAACATATTGGAATATATCTTTTAAAGAGGGTTCAAAATGATGAAAATTTGAGAAATTATGTTACTTGACAGAAGGTTTGTAGTGGTTGGGAACATTAGGCTAGTGAATAGTCTTAATGCAGGCATCTAATAGTCTTCAAATCTATGAATGCCTTCAGAAGGAAGAACAGTGATGTATGAATGCAAGTTATAAGTAAAAATTTTTTTTACATCTATAAGGATGACTTTTTCATAAATGTTGCTGATCAAAGGGTCATGGGCAGCCTTTGTAAACAGTGGTCTCTTCTGTAACAGCCAAGCATTGGGCTATATTAGTGGAAGTTCTCTGAAATTCTGCTCTAACAATGTCTACTTTTATAGTCTTTCCCTTAGACCTACCGGATTGTTAAATTACTTTGTCACCAGAGGTGTGTTTGTATCTTTCTCTTCTTTATGAAATATATTTAAAAAACCTCAGGAGTGTGGCCAGCATCTATAGTCCCAGCTACTTGGGAGGCTGAGGCAGGAGGATTGCTTAAACGCAGGAGTTCAGAGCCAGTCTAGGCAGGTGACCAGACCAGTGAGACCGCTGTCTCTAAAAATAAATATAATATAATATAATAAAAATATCAGAAAGAGTCAAGGAACTAAAGGAAAGTGAAGAGAGAACCGACAGATTAGTCATTTTCTCATTGTATTCTTACAGCAGTCTGTGAGGTAAGTGTTATTCTGATTTCATGCCTAAGGTTCAGGGAAAGTGAATAATTTATTCAGGTGAGTTGCAGGGTAAGAAAGAAGTGGAGATGTAGTTGGAATACAGGTTAGTGTGATTAAAAACCTGTTCTCAGTTTACCACATTGTATTCTTATTTTTTTTTTCCACCCAGAAGGAAAGAAAAATAGAATTCCTTGTAGTTTTTACTCAACTCTGCTGTAGGTTCAACATAGGCTGACACATTTGCTTCCCCTAATTACATTAATTTGCTTGGCAGAAAAGTCCTCTCCTTTTTATGAACAAGAACTTCAACAATCCATTGTGACAAAACAGGCCTTGGCAGAAAGAAAATACTGTGGAATTTTATGGATATGTTTCTCCTCAGTCAAATTACTCTCCATGGTGTACGTCTGAACACTGGGCGCTGGACACTGATATTTAAAGTCTGTCAGTTTGAATTTGAATTTAGAACATTTCCCTTATTACTTCTGTATATGAAGTATGCCATATGAAACCCAATGAACTTGCTCCAAACACATGACCTCAACAGGTGTTTGAAATATTTAAGCTTGTTGAAAATGTGTTTTAATAGTGCCACTGATAATGGGTAATTCTGTTTTTTCATTCTTACAACATGGTTTACAATTGTAAATTCTTGTTCCTTTACCTGAAGACCTTTCCTGCTTATCGTGTACTAATTTTATCAAAGAGTATTCTCTACATCCTACTTTTTGGTATAAATAAATGCAAGTACAACTTTTCCCCTCCCTTGGATGAGTTTTTGACTCTTTTATTTTTCCTGATAAAAATATTGTGATCTTGGTTTGACATGTTTTAGTGAGATGATAGTTCAGTTATTCTCCAAGACAACTAACTGTATTTGATCAGGAGAGAAAAAAATATTTTTTTAAATAATGCATTGTTTAAGCTATAGATTTTTAGTTGATATTTTATTTGATAAAGAGATATTTTAAAAGTTCATATGAATTTCAAGGGACTTGGCATTTCATATTTATATTAACTTATTTGTTCTACACCTTGAGTTTATGAAAAAATATGTTTTTTTTTCTTCTCTAAATCAAGAAATCAAGGTCACAATCCAGATCTGGTACTTTATTGATGTGATTCAGTTGGTCATGGCAAAGATTATTAAGAAAATAAATGAAAGCCATGTTTCAGTACATTAGTTCTACTCCATCTGTCTAAAGGAATATTAGCAATAGGCAGAATATATGCCACAAAATGGGCATACTGTGACTTTAGAAATGGGATTCAAGGCACTATTAGAATTGGATAGTTCTGCTCCCTTTCTTAAAAAAAAAAAAGTATGACTATGACCAGGACCGACAATCTTATTGAGAACTATCGTATATAAGGGTACAGACTCTTCTGATTATGGCTTTGATTATTTTATATACTATGACTATCTTACCTTTACTGAGTACTGTTCTCAAGTAGCTCAAAATATTACCACTATAACATCTTTTCCACAATGATTATGCCCTTTGCACAAAGGAATTGCTATAACTGACTCTAGCTCATAGATGAGAAATAGATTTGAAAAAAGTAAAAAGCCTTGTTCAAAGTCAAGAAAGAAATTTACCATTAGAGTTGGGACTCAACTTCCCATGAGATGGTTCTCCATCCAGTGCTACTTCCATTCAAGTGCTTCCAGTTTTAAAACAATTTCTAGTATGTACTTCTTGTGGGTCAGTTCATTCTTTGGATAAGACATTATTGTCTTCAGAGAGTTTCTGCTTCACTAGTATTTTCAGGCCTTGAAATTCCTACTAAATTTCAAAATGAGGAGAGCTTTTTCTTTCTTTTTTTAAAATTGAGATAGCGTCTCGCTCTGTCGCCCAGGCTGGAGTGCAGTGGCACCATCTCGGCTCACTTCAACCTCCGCCTCCCGGGTTCAAGCGATTCTCCTGCCTCACCCTCCCGAGTAGCTGGGACTACAGGTGTGCACCACCGCGCCCAGCAGATTTTTGTACTTTTAGTAGAGACTAGGTTTCACCATGTTGGTCAGGCTGGTCTGGAACGCCTGACCTCAGGTGATCTGGCCACCTCGGGCTCCCAAAGTACTGAGATTAGAGGCATGAGCCACTGCGCCTGGCCCTCTTTACTTAAAATAAATTTAGTAGTCTCTGTATTTAGAAAAAACATCATGTGCTAGTTATTGGTCCTATAATGGCATTTCAGACAGTTGTACTACAGCTGCCTAAAAGGCAAGCTCCTACATAGGTCAGGCACATGGCTCAGAGGTCAAACTTCATGGGTTTGAATCTCAGATCTACCACTTTCTGGCTACAGGAGTCTCAGAAAGTTCCATGTCTCTCACAAACTTCACGTTCATAATTGGGTAACAGAAGTATTTAATGCCTAAGTGTTTTGTTAATACTATGAAGTGTAACTTAGAGATAACAATTAGCATGTGGCCTGAGAGAGAAACACAAAAAATGGTAAATTATCACTGTTTTACGTTCACGAAGTCGCATCTCACTAAGAGCATACATTTCAGAGGAATGGTCCTTCTCTGAATTACACAATACTTGGCCACTTGGTGAAAGAACATCATTTAAGAACTCTAATTACATTTTTAAAAATTGGTCAAAATTTACTGGATTAAATGCAGTGCCAGGTTAAAAACACCTTTGAGTATATAATTGGGGAATATTAAGACTTTCTAGAAACTTCAGTCCTCAGGATCTTAGATGAAAGCAGGTAGATGATCCTTCCATCCCCAACTCCCCATCACTAGGAAAAAAAAAAAATTGTAATAATATTCACCCAGATTAGAAATCCCTAGTCTATTATAGGAGTTTTATTTACTTGTTGAAAAACTCTAAAATAGTAAACAGAGAAAATTGTATATAATAAGCAAAAGTGCTAGTTTTCTCTATCAACTCTAGGAGATGAATTCTGAGAACACGGTTGCCTTGCTAATGGTAGGCTGGCTGTGTGCTGTGGCAAAGCACTGTGTCTTTTACCTTTGATGGGCTTTGTTGATGGCAAAATTAGAAAGACCCTAGACATCATGACTTTGAATTAATTTTTTCTTATTAGGATTATTCACCCTCCAGCTTTTTCTATGATATACTTGAAGTAAGACAACTCCTTTAGCCAACTAGAACAGAAAAGAGTAGGTACCAGAACCTCAAGATGGTTCACCAAGTATATTAATATTACTCTTTACAGAACATAAAAATAAATTAGAATAGGGCCATTTTCAACATGGGCCTCTAAGAGTATTCTGATAGAAAAGCCAGGACATGACTCCACTGCATCTTTAGATTACAAAGCATACCTACTATCATAAATTCTGTGGATCCCCATTTGTATCCTATTAAATTGACTGAAAAAGAGTCATTACTTTCATTTTACAGATAGAAAAATGGTGGTTCACAGAGCACTTTTATAATTTAACTAAGCAGGATCTAGGTTCCTGTTATTTTGAGCTCTTGTACAGGTTACTTTTTAGTACACCACACTAACAGTATCACTGAGAAATGGAATATGCAAATACAGACCCTCCCTGGTCCTCTTTGCTAGGTCTCCTTCTCTATCCAGTTTGGAAACTTTGAAGTCACCTGGCTCAGCCCTAAGTCCTTTTGTCTCTAGCTGCATTTTCTCTTCAGGGTATCTCATCCACAAACATGGCTGTAAATACCATCTGTATTCTGACAATTCCCAAATTCATTTCACCACACACACCTGGATCTCTAGATTCTTCTAACTGCCACTTTACTTTTACACTTGGTGCTCAAATAAGCATCTTAAACAACTACAACACAGGACTTAGTTCACTCCTCCAAACCTATTTCTTTCCCATTTTTTTCCCATGTCAATCAGAACCTAGAAGTAATCCTTGAGCTCACATTTTGCATCATTCTTCATATCCAATTCACTATTAGGTCTTTCTTAGTGCAATCTCCAAATTATATCCTGAATGAAACATGAAGCACATTTGAATATGAGAATTTGTGACTTCATTCCATTTGGAAATTCTTAACCACATCTCTTTAGGTATGGTCTATCATGTTTTCCTTTTTGCCTTTTTAAAACACTATTATTTTATATTCTCTTTCAAATTGTTGCTTTATTAAAGTCATTGTGTTGCTAACCCTGGTTATTGTCAGTACTGACTCAATCATACTGAATTGCTTCCTTATGTAATTTTTCATTGTAAGCTCCTCTCTCTTTATTTTGAAAAATAATTTTTTGAGGTATAATAGCATAGGGTAAAGTATACAGATATTCGCTTTATAGTCCAATTAATTTTTACATATGCATATAGTTATGTAACCACCACCTAGATAAAGACCACCATAGCTGATTTTAAGCTGCCAATGTGATGCCACTGAACACAGAGCTGGGAAGGGATGCCTAGAATCAGCTCCCATGGACAGGTGGTCACTGGTTCTAGCACAGCATTAGGAAATTATTTCCAATTCCTTTGGATAAAATTCAAACTGCTAATCATGATCTGCCTCTTGTCTACCTCTTCAACTTCATTGTATACCAGTCTGCCATTACCTACTCATATTATGGCAACACTGGCCTCTTCCTGCCCCTAGCATATGATAAACTCATTCCTGTCTCTGGGTCTTGAACTTGTCGGTCTCTCTGACCCAGCTCTTCCCATAGGTAGTAAATCTTATCCTCCCCAATTCAGCAGTACAATGTCATATACAGTACTTAGAAAGACTCCACCAGGTCATCTAATCTAAATTAGTTCCTCCCAGTCTTATCTTAAAATTTCTATTTCCTTCTTTCATAGCACAAATTGGAATCTGCCATTTTCGTTGTTTTTTTTTTTTTTTTTTTTTTTGGTTCTTTGTTATCTGCCTCTGCACTTGAATTTAGGCTGCATGAAGGCAGAGACCTTGACTGTCTTATTCACCACCGTATTACAAGGCCTGGCTCAGGGTCTGACAAGGAGAATGTGCTTAATGCATGTGCTGAGTGAATGAATGGACACATGGATGGTATAGTTATAAAGAAGTGGTGATAAATTCACTGAGGGGGTGTAAAATGGTATCTTAAAATTGAAATGCATCATTTTATACGTAAAATAGCACGTTTTAAGAATGAGGCAGTGACCTCTAAAGGGGCAGCATTAGAGGAGGTGTTTTGGGGTCAGATAGCCATGAGTTTAAATGCCAAGTATGCCACTTAACATCTCTGAGCCTAAGTCTTTCTTAATTTCTTTCTCTCTTTTTTTTTTATTATTTATTTATTTTTTTTTTTGAGGAAGTTTTGCTCTTGTTGCCCAGGCCAGTGTGCAATAGTGTGATCTCGACTCACTGCAGCCTCCGCCTCCTGGGTTCAAGCAATTATCTTGCCTCAGCCTCCCGAGTGGTTGGGATTACAGGTATGTGCCACCATGCCTTGCTTTTTTTGTATTTTTAGTAGAGATGGGGTTTCTCCATATTGTTCAGGCTGGTGTCGAACTCCTGATCTCAGGTGATCCATCTGCCTTGGCCTCCCAAAGTGCTGGGATTACAGGCGTGAGCCACTCACCTGATGTCTTTCTTACTTTCTAAAATAAAGGTAGCATTTAGCGCTAAATTTTAGAATATATGAAATATGCAGCCAACAGACACATGAAAAAATGCTCATCATCGCTGGTCATCAGAGAAATGCAAATCAAAACCACAATGAGATACCATCTCACACCAGTTAGAATGGCGATCATTAAAAAGTCAGGAAAACAACAGGTGCTAGAGAGGATGTGGAGAAATAGGAACACTTTTAAACTGTTGGTGGGACTGTAAACTAGTTCAGCCATTGGGGAAGACAGTGTGGTGATTCCTCAAAGATCTAGAACTGGAAATACCATTTGACCCAGTCATCCCATTACTGGGTATATACCCAAAGGATTATAAATCATGCTGCTATAAAGACACACACACACGTATGTTTATTGCGGCATTATTCACAATAGCAAAGACTTGGAACCAACCCAAATGTCCATCAATGATAGACTAGATAAAGAAAATGTGGCACATATACACCATGGAATACTATGCAGCCATAAAAAAGGATGAGTTTGTGTCCTTTGTAGGGACATTGATGCAGCTGGAAACCATCACTCTCAGCAAACTATCACAAGGATAGAAAACCAAACACTACATGTTCTCACTCATAGGTGGGAATTGAACAGTGAGAACACTTGGACACACGAAGGGGAACATCACACACCAGGGCCTGTCGTGGGGAGAGAGGGGAGGGACAGCATTAGGAGATATACCTAATGTAAATGACGAGTTAATGGGTGCAGCACACCAATATGGCACATGTATACATATGTAACAAATCTGCACGTTGTGCACATGTACCCTAGAACTTAAAGTATAATAAAAAACAATATATAAAATAGGGCTGGCATAGCGTATCTGCTCAATAATTGGTAATTATTATTATTGCTATAATTATCAAGATGTATAATTTTTGGTGGATTGGGACATATCAAATACAGAATAATTCTCATATTTGGTTTTATACTTGCTTATTTTAAAAGCTAACCCATCTAAATTTTTACAAATTATTTCCCAAAGAGCTCAAAAGAGTTCCATATTATCTATTCCACATATTTGAGAACGAGTGTCATTAGTTTTATTTTACTAATGAGGAAAACAAAAATATTCTGTTTCCAGTGTTTAGAAAGCAAATCTCTGGGAGAGCTGGTCTCAGAACTAAGGCAATCTATATCCAATTTCCTGCACTTTCCTCTGAAATGTGTCTAGCATGAAAACATCATAGTAGTATGTGGTGTAATATAGAGTGTGTGGAAAAATATTAATCCAGAGCCAAATATTCAGGAGTCAGTAGATAAAAGCATTGATAATAATTGCCGAATAATATAAAAAGCAAATTTACAGTTCTTACATTGGTTGCATTTTTGTGGTTTGGTTCTTATAAAAGTATCTGCACAACTTGTTCTCTTGCTAATAAGAAGCTTTCTTTTTCAAGGTCACCCAAAGGCCATGCCGGTGCGGTTGCTATGACTTCAGGATGCTGTGCTGCTAAATTTCTGGGTTCCCTGTGATCCTGTGAGTGCTGCTTCTCTGTCTCTCTGTCTCTCTCTCTCTCACTCACTCTCACTCTTGCTCTTGTTTTCAATCTCTTGCTCTCACTCCCTCGCCCTTACTCCCAGGCCTTTTGATATTCTCACACATTGAAGTTACTGTCTACTGAGACATTAATACATTCTATTTTATTGCCAACCGGCTTAACTGAACAAACAAATATTTCCAGCAATTTTATTTTCACTCACTCATGCTGACAATCCAGTTTATAACAATACCTAACATAATATTTTCTTCTTGTTTCCTCAGGGCTTTGGGTACAATGTGTTAATGCATAGCAATCAGAGAGAAATAATTGAGACATACTTCCAAAGTTTACTAATGTTTACTCTGTTGGCAACTCAGAAAAATTTATTTTTTAAAAATCGGCTTTTAAAATGTATTTATTAAATTTGACAGTCAAGTACTTAGCATTTTTTTTCTCTACTTTCTTCCCCCTCATACCAAAGCTACAGATTATTTTGCCTTCAAACTGTCTGAGAGTTGAAAAGCTTACAATCACAGACATATAGCATCCAAATTCAATTTGAGCTTTAGGAAATAATGGTAGCAAAAGTAGTGCGTTTTTCATTTTATTAAAATCATATTTCTTCTGTTCAGTTTCCAGAAGAGACCTTGGGGAAGGGATGCAGTGTGAATCAGTGACCTGTTATTAGGAGACCACTTGCATTTTGGCAAATGCCCAATAACAAGGCTTGAAATAGAAATGAGTGTGTAACCCCTTCAAATTGTTGGCTTGTAACCTGAGTGATGGCTTTGATAGGCTGTAAGCTCATAGGGCCAGGATCTATGCAAGGATGGTATCAGGAAGAAAGATGGTTAAGACCACTGCTTCTGTGAAAGGAGAAGATGCTGGGCAGAGAGGAATTTAAATTTTACTAGAAGGAAAATGGTTGGGACCGAACAGTAGGGGAATAACATAAGGTTTTAAATAAGAAGGCAGAGGCTAGGTGCTCTGGTCTCCTCCTGCCTTCTGAGCATTGCAACCAGGCCCACCTCTTCTCAGAGAGGTGGTGTTTCCAGCCCTCCTCACACTTTTTCAGCATCTCCCTTGGGGGAAAGTGAAGCTAAAAGAAATCATGGCTCCCCCTATCTTATTGACTTCATGATCCCACCCATCCTCTGCTCTTTTCTGCTTTTTACTTCCAGTGAAAAAAGGCAGAAACTATGAAACTGTACTTTCTTATTCTATGATGTGGTTATGTTACAAATTTGTGGTTTAATACTGGCAATCAGAATTGTCGGCTATTTGCTGGAGTTATGGCTAGCTTCAGTAATTCGTTCCACATTTTCTCTCTCAGTAGAATCCAAAAGAAAAATTGTTGAAACCAAGGAGAAAAGGTACTTTTTTTCTGGGGCTCAGTTCTGGCAAGTCATCAAAGGCTGGATACAGGATAGCACAATATTTCACTCAATACATATTAATTCAGTGCCACTACACATTATTTTAGGTGGTAGAAACACAGCAATGAATACAACAGATGAGACAGACAAGGTCTTTGAAGATTCTCTACTGCCCACACTTTGCCCCAGTCTAGTGAGAGGAAACAGACAATCTGAGGTTAAAATAAAATCAAGTTAACGTTAGGTAGTGGTATGTGAACTGAAGAAGATTAAAGAGGGTTATGTGAAGGGTAGTGACCCAAGTTGGGCAAAGTAAGGAATCATTTCACCCTAAATGGCAAGCTGAAGTAAAATAGTTCAATTTAGGAAAATATAATATTCCCAGGAAATTCACATGAAATGGTCCTTTCAAGTCTTCCATAACTTATTGTCCATCCATCTCTGCAAAGCGAGGTCAGAATGATGAGGGTTCCCAAGTTAAGGGCAATATTGAGTAATTAATCATTACTTGATGGTTATGCATTAGTGATATCATGAGATGTAAAATTAGGATAATTTTTTCAAGTTACTATGTAAATGTCTACCATTTGGTATTTCAGATCAAGTGTCACATTGTATAGCAACTCCCAAACAGTACTGTATAAAGTTTTCCTTCCTGTGGCTTTAGAAAAATGAGACACAGCTCACAAGGTTGCCCCAGCAAGACCATGTATAAATGGCATGAAAGTCTGTAAATGACTACAAAATGTTTGAAGTATATATCGGATATTGTTTGGCAAGATTTTTACAATTAAGTGGAACCAAGATAGAGAGAGAATTCTTATTCTCACACTGCGGTTGTATTTATTTTTCTTTTCCTGACAAATGGGACCCACAGCTTGCATTTGAAGAGAAAAATATCCCAAGAGTCACTTAACTCTCACTCTTTCCATGACAAGAGTAGAATACACTTGTACCCTAGAAGTGTTGAATCCTTACAATTTAAGAGCTGTCTTGTGGGGTGTTTTGCTGGGAAACATTACAGTCATGTTGTTAACTTTTATAATTCTACAGCTCTCAAGAAAATTTCTCAGCACTTTGAACAAAAATCACACTGACACTGTGGGATTTACTGTCCGCATGTACTAAATGCCTTTTGGGAAAATGTCTCTTAGATTTCATTGTCTTCCTTCTGCCTTTTAAAATCTAATATACTTCAATTTCACTGAGTTAGGCTAAGTTTCCTCCGTAGTATCTCTCAACGACATTTCCTTGAGTTAGGTAAACACATTCTTTCTCTCTATCGGGCTGTCATGTTCCTTTTCATTTGGGTTTTGGGAACTTTAAATGATGTCAGGAATAGTATATTTATAGTCGCTCAATATAATTGTAAATTCCAATAGAAAATTTTTAGTGATAAAAATGTTAATAGGTTTAAGAAAGGGCTTCACTTTCTTCACCAGTAAAGTGAGGAAGTTGATATTTAATGAACCAAAATTTCTACAGTTCAGTGAATGACAAAGCTATATGTGACTTATAAATATAGCATTCATAAAAAGGAGCTGTTGTGATTTTCTTGGAGTTTTCAGAAGACAGCTGGGGCTGGACTCCTGCCTGGACAGACTGTGTGCTTTCCATTTTCCAGGTGTAAATCACGAAGCTCTTTGGCCTTTGCCCTGAACTTTTGGTCTAAGCCTCAGCCTAAAACATTCTCTCTGGAATGCAAAATTAAGATCTCTTACATTTCTACCCTTCCTCACCATAGTCCAGTTCTTCTGTCCCATTTTTAACCCTATTTTGCCAATGAAACAAGCTCAACCCTGCCTTAGATCTTTCACAACCCGTTTTTCTTTTTACATGGGGTGTGCTTTTCTCTCTCTTTTTATGCCTAGTTGTTTTTCAGAGCTGCCAATTAACTTCTTGGTTTTTAATTTTAAAATATGAGCCTCCATTCGAACTTTAGCAGATATCAAAAGTCTCTACTACAACAGTGACTAAAACAATTAGAAAAGAAAAAGGAGCTTGGAAGGAACAGAAGATGCATGGAAAAGAAAATGTTAAAGGCCAATCCATACAACCAAGACAACACCAAAAGAACTATCCTTATATATTTAAAGAGTTAGCACACATAGCAATAAGGAAATATTGAATTCTAAAGAAAACACAACATTCAGAGGACAATAAAAGAGCTGTTGAAGTTAAAAAAAATGCTAGTAGACATAAAAAATAGGAGTTTTGAAAGATAAGAATAGAAAATTTCCAAGGAAAAAAGCACACAAATATTGAATAATTATATAAATAAGAAAGAATCAATCAGAAGGCTTTAAATATAAATACTAGGAACTCCAGAAAGAAATTACAAACAGGTAATTGAAGTAAAGTATCCATCAGCAAAATAATTGTTTAAAACTTCCAGAACTGAAGAACATGAGTTTACAGATTAAATGGGGCTCTCAGGTGCCCAGCACAAATGATAGAAATGGACATATCAGTAAAATTTCAGAACACAAGGAACCAAGAAGAGATATCACAAATTTCCAAGCAAAAAAAAAAAAAAAAAAAAAAAAAAAAAAAAAAAACAGGTCAGACATATTTCTGATATCTCAACTGAAATATTAGATACTATGGAACAATGCATTCAAATTTCTGAAGGAAGAAAGGATTCTCCCAACCAATCCTGCAAATAAAATGCAAGTACGATAGTGATGTATTCAGGCGTGCAGGTCTCACAATTTTATCTCCAACTCATTTTTCCTAAGAAGGCTATGCTGTGTTACCCAAACCAAAGAGTAAACTAAGGAAAAAGAGCATGAAATATATGAAAAAAGAAACCTAAAACATGCTAAGGGAAAACAGAATAATGGTGAAGGAATAGTTTGTGAAGACATCTTTTACCATATCAACAGAAATAAATAGAATACTGGGCACATTTGAACATTTTGAAAGGAGACTTAGACAATGGAGAAAAGCTTGAGGTTGAATAAGTGCTAAGGGCATATAAATTAAACAAATGAACAAAATGAGATGATTACTAAATCCGGTAAAACAAGAGGATAGGCAACAAGGAAAAGTTATTACAGTTTGTTAAATGGGTCAGCTGTGAATAGAAATATATGATATATTGATATGAGTAAAATTATAATAGGAGGTTTGGTAGATGGGAAGGTTGTACATGTACGGTAGAAGCAAGAGAGGGAAAGAAACTAAATTCTTGTCTTCCACAGTCAGAAATAACAGTTAATGCCTAAAATAGAAAAATCTAGATATGTATCAATAATTTTGAAGTAAACTATTCTGGAATAACTTTAGACTTACAAGTATTGCAAAGTTAACACAGAGTTCTCTTATACTCCCTAACCCATTTTCCCCTAATATTAGTATCTTACATTACTATGGTACATTTGTAAAAACTGAGAAACCATCAATAGGACATTACTATTAAGTAGACCTCAGATTTTATTCGTATTTCACCAGTTTTGCTGTTAATGTCTTTTTTTCTGTTCAAAGACCCCATCAAACATTACATTTAGTTGTTATGTCCTGTTAGTTTCCTCTGGACTATGACAGTTTCTCTATCTTGCCTTGTTTTTATAACGTTGACAGTGTTGAGGAGTACTGGTATAATATTATGGAGTATGTCCCTTAATTTTCTTTTATCTGATTTTTTTTCCTCATGATTAGACTTGGGTTATGAATTTTTTAAAAGAATACTATGGTAGTGGAATGCCTTTCTCATCTATACATCAAGATATCTATGTATCACTGATACCTTGATCAAGGTAGTGTTTGTCAGTTATCTCTATTTTTTCCTGTTCCATACTCTTTTCTTTCACTAAGTCCAGTCCACATTAAAGGGTTAATGGAGGAGTATAAAGCTCCTGTGGGAAGGTAGTATCTACAAATATTATATAAAATTCTCTGTAAGAAATATTTTTTTCTTCTTCCACCTTTTTTATTCAATATTTTTTTCATATCACTATGAACTTGTATATTGAGAGTTTGGGTTGGAATCCAATATTAAATTCTTCATCTTTCTGGAGTTATTTCTGTTCTGGCCATGAGAAAGTGTTTCCACTTGGCCCCTTTGTCCTACTTGCTCCTTTTGTTATTTGAGCACTTTCTTATTTTCCGGCATGAAAAAATTTTCCAGACTCATCTTCTATTTTTCCTGTACCAGTCTTAACATAACCCATTTCTCCAAGGATTCCTGGTACTTTTTATTAAAGAACAGTGTTCAGAGAAAGGATTTGAGTATATAATTTTAAATAAATAAAAAGTTTAAAAAGAGAATACAGGTAATTCTTAAAATTTTTTATGTAACAAAAAATATTTATTTGTTTAGTTTCATGTTGCAGAAATATTTTAGGATAGAAAACCTTTACATAACCTTACCTAGAAATTATTGATTTGTGAAAATTTGTTTAATAATTGTATTATTGAGATAAAAGTGAGATAAAAAGAACCTATATAACAAAAGGAAAAAATGAACATATTTTGATAAGAAATAAAGGGGTATAACAAAGGGGGAAATATTTAGAATTAAAAGATAATTTTATGGGGTTGTTCTGCATTTTGCTTAGTCAATAGAGGTTAAGGATCAACCATTTCTAATGAGGACCACAAGGTTAATGCAGAAATAAGTTGTAATGTTGACAGAAAGCATCAACTCTCCAAATATCTTTCCACAATTTCCTTTCAATCAAATGTAATTTGTGAATGAAGTTGTCATTTGCCTTCTAGCCAATTTTATCTCACAGGAACCAAAGGGATAATGAGAAAAATTGCTACTTTAGATTTAATTCTGAAAATATTAAAATAAGAAAAGAATTATATTTTCCTCTGTCAATTCACATAGAACTTAATCTGTGCCTTTCTTTGATGGTAATTATCACTTTTTACCATGTATTACAGCCATTTGTTTTTATAAATTTGATTTGTCTTATTTACCAGAAGGCAAAATTCCTTGTAGGCAAAATCTCTGTGTCTTACTTCTCATCTTAATATCTCTCTCAAAAACCTGCTTAATTCAAGGCAGAAAATAGGAGCTATGTAAACACTAAAAGAAGGCACAAAATAATAAATCAAGAGATTACTTGATGGGGTGGAAATGAAAATAGCCTTGGAGAATGATATGTTGCCATTAGTAAATTTAACTAACTAAAGAAAGGTATGTTAGGATGAGTTATATAAACATTTTAGCTTTCAGAAAAGCAAACTTTTTCAAGTCAGAAAATAATTATACATAATCTCATGGTCAGAGATACAACCAAAAAAGTAGAAGCTTACAAGAATTCAAAGATTTTTTAAAAATATTGAGTGTTATTTATAAAGGGGAGATTATAAAGAAGTCTAAAAATATACAGAGACATCAAAAATTAACAATGTGAGGTATGTCACCAATGACAAAGGAAAAAAGATACATGGAATACATCAAAATTTAAAACTTCTATCCTTTAAAGGACTGAACATGTTTCTGGCAAAATTTTGTCAACACCTTTTCATGACTGAATTATGTTGGAAAATGTAAATCATTTATAAGCACAAATATGTCCCTTATTTATTTGATCTATTAATCATCGTGCGGTCTCTTTTTCAGCCACGACCACCATTAAAAACACAAGTCAAAGTAGATTGAATTTAAAAACAGACAATTGAATCTGTAAATCAACAAGTGTTGAAAAAAAAAGTCAAAAATATCCAAAAAATCATTGTCAAGACCAATGGCATGGCTCTTCCTCCATTATGTTTTCTTTCAGGAGGTTTAGAGTTTCACATCTGCAATTAAGTCTTTATTGTGAATTAATTTACATAAAGATTCAGTTTCATTCTCTTGCATGTGGATATCCAGTTCTCCTAACACTATTTATTAAGGAGACTTTCTCTTCCCCATTGTGTATTCTTGATGTACGTGTCAAAGATTAGTTGACTGTGTATGCATTGGTTTATTTCTGGGCTCCCTATTCTGTTTCTTTAGTCTATGTGTCTGTTTTTATGCTAGTATCATACTATGTTGATTACCATAGCTTTGTAATACAGTTTCCAATCAGGATGTGTGACGCCTTCAGCTTTGTGTTTCTTTGTTACAATTGCTTTGGCTATTTGTAGTCTTTCGTAGTTTCATTTGTATTTTAGGATTGTTCTTTCTATTTATGTAAAATAGTCATTGGGATTATGATAAGGATTTCATTGAATCTATAGATCCCTCTGGGTACTATGGGCATTTAAACAATATTTATTCTTCCAATCCACAAACATGGGATAACTTACCATTTATTTGTGTCTTCTTTATTTTATCAATGTTTTACAGTATTCTTTGTGTAGATACTTTACTCTCTTAGTTAAATTTATCTTGGCATAAATTTATCTTAAGATATTTTTGGATTTTACACAAAAAGTATAGGCAACAAAAGCAAAAATAAACAAATGGGATTACATCAAATTAGAAAGCTCTGCACATCAAAGGAAACAATCAACAGAGTGAAGATACAGCTTACGAAATGGTAGAAAATATTTGCAAACCATACATCCGATGAAGGGTTAATATCCAAAATACATAAAGGAACTCAAACAACCAAATTAAAAGAACACAATTAACCCAAATAAAAAATGCGCAAAGGGACTGAAGAGACTTTCTCAAAAGAAGGTATACAAATGGCCAACATGCATAAGAAAAAACGCTCAACATCATTAATCAATAGGGAAACACAAATCAAAACCACAATGAGGTATTACTTCATACCTGTGAGAATTGCCATTATTAAATAGCAGAGAGTAGAATGGTGGTTACCAGAGCCTGGGGTGGGGGTGAGGAATGGGAAGATGTTGGTCAGAGGACCGATATATTTTATTTTCAGTTAAGAGATAAATAATTTCTGGAAATGTAATGTACAGCCTGATGACTGTGACTAACAACAACATACTGTATACTAGAAATTTGCTCAGAGAGTAGGTCTTAAGTGTTCTCATACACAAAATGTAACCATGTGAGGTGATGGGTGTGTTAATTAGCTTGGTTGTGGTAATCATTTCCCAATGTATACATATATCAAATCATCAAATTCTAAAACTTAAGAATTGTTAATTTAATATACTTTGAGTATTTTGTCCAAATAATTTTTACTGTAGAAAAGGAACTCAGAGGCTATTTGCTTTTTATCAATTCACTTTTGTTTAATTTTTTGGGTTATTTTGGGGGCCAAATTCATTTTTCAACAATTATTTATTGAAAATCTTCTATCTTTTAGGCACCTATAAGGTGCTTGGGATCTATCAGTGAGTGAAAAAGGCAAAAATTCTTGCTGTCACAAAGCTTACATTTTAGTGCAGCATATACTAGAACAGTTAATTAGGAAAATGGTATACTAAAAATTTCCTGAGAGAATAGATTTTAGGTGTTCTTACTATAAAAAACATGGCTATATGAGGTAATGGATATGTTAATTTCTTGACTGTAGCAACCAGTTCACTAAGTATATGTATATCAAAACACCATGTTGTAAACCTTTAATGCATATAATAAGAATCAATGTTAATTAAAAATAAAATTGCAAGTAAATTATATATTAGTAAGTGACATATGCTATGGAAAAAGAATAAAAGCAGGAAAGAAGTATAGGAAGTGTTGAGGTATCGGGGTATTGCATTTAGAAATAAGGAAGTCAGGAAAAGTTTCTGGAAAAGGTAACATTGAGCTAAGACTCAAATATGGCAAGAGAGTAGGTCATGAAGCTACCTAAGGGAAGGAAAGATAGGAAGAACAGAAAACAGCCAGTGAAAAAGGGAGTGTGGTTGGCACACCCAAGAAACAACAAAGAAACCAGATAAGCCAAGCCAGAAAGATAACGAGGTGGGCAAACATAGATCATATTCAGTCTTGCAAGATATTGTAAGAGTTTTTGGCCTTGAATGGAGTGGGGAGCCAATGGACAATTTTGAGCAGAAGAATGACCTGTTAGCTTCTATTGCAATATTGAAAACAGACTATGGCAAAGTACAGTAAAATCAGGAAGGCTTGGTGGAGAGCTATTGCAATAATCCAGGAAAGAGACAATGATGGCTTGGACCAGGGTAATAACGATGGAGGTGGTGAAAATTTGTATGTTTTTAAATAAAGAACCCATAGGGGCCAGGTGTGGTGGCTCCCACCTGTAATCCAAGCATTTTGGGAGGCCAAGGTGGGTGGATCACTCGAGGTCAGGAGTTCAAGACTAGCCTGGCCATCCTGGTGAAACCTCATCTCTACTAAAAATACACACACACACAGGCACACACACACATTAACAAAAATAACTGGGCATGGTGACATGCATCTGTAGTCCCAGCTACTCAGGAAGTTGAGGTGGGAGACTTGCTTGAATTTAGGAGGCAGAGGTTGCAGTGAGCCAAGATCATGCCACTGCACTCCAGCCTGTGTAACTGAGTGAGATTTTGTCTTGAAAGAAAGAAAAGGAAAGAAAAGAAAAGGAAGAGAAAGAAAGAAAGAGAGAGAGAGAGAGAGAGAGAGAGAGAGAGAGAAAGAAAGAAAGAAAGAAAGAAAGAAAGAAAGAAAGAAAGAAAGAAAGAAAAGAAGGAAAAAGGAAGGAAGGAAGGAAGGAAGGAAGGAAGGAAGGAAGGAAGGAAGGAAAGGAGGGAGGGAGGGAGAGAGAGAGAGTGCGCGAGCAAGCCAGCCAGCCCTACAGGACTTACTGATGAATTAGACATGAGGTGTAAGAGAAAGAGAAGAGCCAATCTAAGAAAAATGAATTTGCTATCAAGTGAGAAAGAAAAAATAAAAGGTGGGACAACAACTGTTGGGTTTTGGATATATTAAGTTTGAAATCGCTGGATGACTAATAGAGAATATCAAGTGGGTAAATATTTTTGGTCCAATACATCATTCAGTGGCTCTCACAGCACACACAACTTAAAAAATGTGCATATTAGTAGACAAACACTAAGACAAAACTAAAAGCAATTCTAAGACTCTGGATAAGACTCCTGATTTTCAAACAGTATATTATCAAATAATATGCAAAATACTGTGAAATGCTGTCAGGAGTGCAGGGTTAGAAAATGAGATTTGAGTCTTTTATTATCGTGTATAATATGTGGAGCAATTTCTGAAAAACAGCTAGATTGACAAACTAAATTAGATTCCCTAAAGCAGAAAGGAAATTTGTCCAAATTTGCATATAATTATTATATCTGAGGCGCCAAATGGAGAAATGGTAAGACCATCTCTGTTGCTGGAATTGCATAAATGTATTTGTGTTAACATGGTGCAGGAGAATATTGATATTTTGAGTTGATAAGCTGATAAAAGCTTCTTGGGTTTCACAATTCAAGCACAGCATTTCACTTGACTGTAATTCACAACTCTCCTGCAGGCTGAATATTTTATACACAGAGTTAAATACTCAAAGTATTAAATGCAATATATTTCTGACAGTATAATTTGAAGCAGAAAACTTCCATCACATTTACATACTGCTGAACAGATGGGGTGCTCAAGCTTAAGGTATTAGATGAGAATAAGTAAAGGAAGGCATATTGTTGGCCTTGTCATGGAAGGGGAAAGCAATAATTTGTGAGCTGCTATTCTTTCCTGGAAGTCTCCTATGTTCTTTCAAAACAAACACTGCATCTTTATAGTACAAAGCACTTAATTTTTAATTGTTAAAAAACCCCAGAAGCTCAGGGGATTAAAATACATGTATTCATTGAATTAGCCCAAGTTTATTGATCCCATCCTTTTACATTTTCCATATTTTAACACATATTTTTCCTCTGTTGGGGTAAATTACAAATTATATGCAACATTTAGGGAAATTTACCTGGTAATTTCTCAGAACATGACTAGGCCTCATAACCAGTTAGTATGGAATTTCAGATTCAAATTCCATTTTTAATCTCCCTCTTTAGCCCAAACAACAAAAGTTTAAGTCAAATATTATCTTGGATTCTTAAATAAATATTTAAGTATGATTTAGAAATTGTCAGAGATTAACAAGTAAATTATTCTAAAATGTGGCAAAAATTGTAACTAATTCTAATAAGGAAAAATAAGCATAAAAATGAAAAGTAAAAATAATTTAGAATCAACCTTCCTGAGTTAATACAATGAACATAATAATATATTGTAACATGCAGAAATACAATATGCAATACGTAATATGTATATATATTGTAATCTACATCTGTCTATAGTATATACATACTGTATACAAGTAAACAACATGGATTTACATTGATGTTGGTAGAATCTTCCATCATACTTGTTTTTGCTTATCAATTATCAACTTAACATAATATTTAAAGTTAAAGACTGAGAGTATTTAATAAAGGTTGTCTGTCTCCCTTCATGCCTTTCATCTTCTCTATTTTTCCTTTATTTTTTCTTTCTTATTTTGTTTTCTGCTTCCTTCTCATGGCTTCGTCTAGGATAAGGTGAGTAAAGCACCTGCCCTGTGTGCGTAATTGAAGGGTGCACCAAACTCAGTAATCAAAGTAAATAATACTCTAATGCAATATTTTAAGAAAAGAACAAAATTAATATAAAAATCCATTATAAAATATCAAAATTTCAAATAAAGACTACATTTGCCAGTACCATATGGAGCCATATTGGTGCCTGGGGCAAAAGGGAAGATCAGCAATGCTGATCCCATCTGATTATTCTGTTTGTTTGGCGCCCCCTTCAATTATGCACCTGAGGCAAATGCCAAATTTGTTTGAGCCTAGCCTTTGCCTTACTCTGTCTTTCTTGCCTTACTTCCCAGCTGTCTAGACAAAAAATGCAAAATAAGTACATACAGCTGATAATTTTGCCAAACTTGAAACATAATTCTACATGGCATCCTTCCCTAATCAAAATGATAGGTCTCAGTTACATAAACATACGAGACTGATAGCATTTAAATTGAATTGAAAATTACTGAAATTGTTCTTATAAAGTATTTTACTGGGAGCCTTTAAAGATAGTGAATAAGTTGTGCCACCCAGAATATAAGGAAAATATATAAATATCTGGTCTCTTTAAGAGGAACACTATGAGGACTCAGGCTGAGACATTTGGGATCTAAATTCATGAATAATCTGATATTGATTTCTATGAAATATTTTAGTCATTCAATTTGGAAAGAAAGATTAAGAATCAGGCTTGATTCTGTAGAGATGGAGGGATACAATGATGAATCACGTATGTGTTCTGACCCCAAATAGTATACAATCTAGAAGGATAGACAAGCAAAGACAGTTACAATATTAAAAGGAAACCATTTGTGGAGATGGATATATTGTTAAAAAAGTTTAATGGAGGAAGAAAATATTTTAGGAAAGACGTCATAGTACAACTGAGATAGATCTTGAAAATGAAGAGCCAATGGACAGAAAAAGAAGGCAGGCAGAGGAGTGCATTCCTGATGGAAAGAAAGAAATGAGCAATACCTGATATGAAAGAACACTGCGGGGTATGAGAGAAAGCCAATAACTTGGTTTGATAGTAATGTAAGGCATGTGAAACGGAAGATACCCAAATCAATACCGAATAGGTGTTATTTAAGTAATGAATGAGTAAATGAATACTGAAAAACAGAATAATACTAACGTATAGAGACATTTGAATGCTAGCATCAACAATTTGCACTAGAGATAAAGTGGAACACTTACAGGCTTTTGAGAAAAGATGGATCACTTTCAGTGCTATGCTGTGGGAAGATGAATTTGCAGGAGGGGGCCAATTAGTTAGTTATTTCTGTAGTCCAGGAGGATGGTAATAACGACATGAATTACTAAATTGGAAGTAGAAAGTGAAAGGAGGGAATAAATTGGAGAGATGTGGCAGAGGCAGGATTGATAGTTAAAGCTATTAATTGGCTCTAGTAAGAAAGATGAAGGCAATGAAAATAACTCCTAAATTTCTAGCTTGATGAAAGGGAGGGCAGTGATGCTTTTAACAGAAATAAGGAACACAGAAAGATAAGCATCAACTTGCAAAGAAAGGCAATTAGTTGAGTGTTAGACATATGACTGGCAGGAGCACTGACAGGACATCCAGGTGGAGACGTACAGCAAGCAGATAAGTATTGCTTTGTTCCTAAAATGTAAACGATGTCACAAGGGGGGATGCAATATTTGCCACTTGATATGCCCCATCACTTAACCTCTACTTTTCAATCAATTGCATGTAAGGAGCAAAGAGAGGGAAGGTTTTGTTCCTTAGTATTGAAACATTCAAGACAATCTCTCTCTCTCTCTCTCTCACACACACACACACACACACACACACACACACACACACACACACTCTCCTGGTAGTATCAGTTAGGGTGATCAAATATTTTAGATTACTTTGATGCACCCGAAGCCCTGGATTCCTAAATCCTCTAATTCAAAGGCAACATAATAAAGTGAGTGGCTTGCTTGGACTAAAATTCAGCCTACGCCACTGGGTCTCAAACGTTAGATGCATTGGAATCACTTGAAGAGCTTATTAATAGACAATGCTCTAGTCTCTCCCCAGGAGTCTCTGATTAGGTAGTTCTGGGGTGGGATCTAAGACTTTACATTTCTCATAGGTTACCAAGTGGTGTCAATGCAGCTGGACCAGGAGATCACTGGCTTAAGACCAGGGCTTTTAAATAGTACCCAGAAGAGTGATTCTCAGAAGATAATCTGTGAACAATGTTTATCAGAATCATCTGTATTGCTTATTAATTTAATTCTTGGATCCCACCCCAGACTCAGTGTATCTTGATACTGTGGTTCGGAGGTTTGAGAATAAGCATTTTGGACAGCCTCACTAGATAATTCTTAATAGCATATAAAGTTTGAGAACCACTCAAATTGTGATGTGAATTTTAATTAGTTTTGAGAGGACATTACAGACTTAAGTTTTTTAACTGTGATGGAAAGTGCAAGTGACCAGAATTAAGAGATGTGGGCTGGAGACATAAATGTTGACACTAATTAGCTGTGTGGCCTTAGGTAAATCACTTAACCTTTTTAGGTGTAATTTTCTCATCCATAAAACAAAATGATTAATCTAGAAGTTCCCTGCAGTCCTTTTCAGCTCCATAACTGTGATGAATTCTGGGAATTGCAATGGCAGAGTTAAACATTCCCAGAGTTTAGGAAAACAAATTATTCTCAATTGGATGTGTCAGAATAACATGAGTTTTTGTTCTGTTGAACTATACACACTTCCTTCCCCCATTTTGACTTGCTTCTTTTGCGGGGGGCTGGTAGGTTATTGGTCTTTTCTATCTTTGAGAATCACTACTGGGATGAGACATATTTGTGGGATAGATTGAGTCTTACCTCTCAGGAATGCTGATCTTTATATGATAAGCAAGCACAACCCAATTTTTATTGGAGCATATGGTGAAGATGATAGTCATTCAAGTTTATTTGCCAAAATAGTGCCTCTTAAAAATGCATACTAAGATAGAATTTAGATTTACATGATTTCTATCGCATACCCATTAGGATGGCTACTATCAAAAAAAACACAAAATAAATGTTGGTGAGAATGTAAAAAAAATGGATCCCTTGTGCATTATTTGTGTGAAGGTAAAATGGCGCATCCATTATGGAAAACAGTAAGGTGGTTCCTTAAATAATTAAAACTACAATTGCCATTTTGCCTAGCAGTTCCACTTCTGGATATATACCCAAGAAAACTGAGAGCCATTATTCACAACAGCCAAAAGGTAGAAGCAACCCGTGTCTATTCATAATGAATAGATAAATCAAATGCAGCATATATGTGTGTGTGCATATATGTATATACATATATATAGTATATATATAAAATGCAGGATATATGTACACACATATATATACACACATATATACACAACAGAATATTATTTAACCTTAAAATTGAAGGAAATTCTGACGCATGCTGCAATGTAGATGAACCTAGAGGACATTATACTAAGTGAAGAAAGCCAGTCAAAAAAGGACAACTACTATGTGATTACATTTATATGAGATATCTAGAATGTTTAAATTCGTAGAGACAGAATTGATTGCCATGGCCTTGAGGGGAGGAGGGAATGGGAGGAGGGAATTTTTAGTGGGTACAGAGTTTGAGTTTTGCAAGAAAAAGGGCTCTGGAGATGGATGGTGGTGATGGTTGCACAATAATGTAAATGTATTCAATGCTACTAAACTGTACATTTAAAATGGTTAAGATGGTGAATTTTATGTTACATACATTTTATAATTTTAATAAATAAAATTTAAAACATCAATAAAAATTTTTCTTGAAAAAATGAACTTTAAATATTAAAGCTGTGAATATGATGTGCTTAGATTATATTACAAGCCAATTTTTATCACATAAAAAGAGAAGCTTTATCTTTAGCTATGGAGTTTTTTAAAACCTAGTCTGCACTTTTGGACTCCAGTATTTAATGTTATGTATAATAGGAGAAATAAAGGAATAATGGAAGCAGCCAGTTATTTTCTACAAAACATAAGCATGGTTTTATATTGTAATATATTTATTTCCCCCAAACACTATCAAGACATTCAAATTTTATTTATTTTATTATCTCCCAGGCAAAGCTGGCGCCAGATAGCAGAGCCCTAAAGGATTCTGCAAGAAATATTGATTTAAAATGAGAAAAATAATAGAGTTATGGATATTTAACAAGAAAGGAGGAATTTATAATCAGAAGCTTTAGTGCCTAAGATGACAATTAATCTGAGAAATGTAAAAGCAGAAAGATATGCTAATAGTCATGGCATTTATATTTAGTCAGAGAATTGAATTTAGCAGTTGAAAAGGAGAAAATTGTAGAACACTGAACACATAGAATGAGAGGAGAGGGAGGGCTCTTTTGAGGATATAAAAGAACAGTCGGACTGGGAGTGTCTGAAAACAAATGAAACTTACGTACGTATAACATACATATATACTAACGTGAAAGATGTTTTTGACAAAGAAATTGAAAAAGATAAGGGCATGAAAACATTTTATTTTTAAAAAAGTCAAAATGGAAATTAAACAAAAATTGTATTCATATGTGACTATTTGCATATGTGTGATTTTTGCAGATGTCTCCTGTTTATTTTATTTTATTTTTATTTTTTATTTTTGAGATGGAGTTTAGCTCTTGTTGCCCAGGCTGGAGTGCAATGGCACAATCTCAGCTCACTGCAACCTCCGCCTCCCAGGTTCAACTGATTATCCTGCCTCAGCCTCCTGAGTAGCTGGGATTACAGGCATGTGCCACCATGCCTAGCTAATTTTATATTTTTAGTAGAGACATGGTTTCCCCATGTTGGTCAGGATGGTCTCGAACTCCTGACCTAAGTAATCCACCCGCCTCAGCCTCTCAATGTGCTGGGATTACAGGCGTGAGCCACAGTGCCCAGCCATTGTCTCCTGTTTAAATAAATGCTGAAATTTAATGGAGGTAAACTCTGAGGGTAAAATTGGAGACTAAAATAATTTTTAAATTATGGTAGGTATATTAAGTTCATTTTCTCATAGCTATAAAGAAATGCCTGAGACTGGGTAATTGATAAAGAAAAGAGGTTTAACTGACTCACAGTTCTGCATGACTGAGGAGGCCTCAGGAAACTTACAATCATGGAGGAAGGTGAAGGGGAAGCAGGCACCTTCTTCACAAGGCAGCAGAAGAGAATGAGTGTGAAAACGAGGAAATGCCACTTTAAAACCGTTAGCTTGGCGAGAACTCACTCACTATCATCAGAACAGCATGGGAGAAACTGCGCCCATAATCCAATCACCTCCCACTCCCACCTGGTCCCTACCCTGACACATGGGATTACAATTTGAGATGAGATTTGGATGGGAACACAGCGCCAAACCTTATCAGTAGGATTATAATTTTTAATTTTTGGTATTTACCCAACAGAAAAATTTTAAAAAATGTATATGCATTTTCCAATTTGGGAAGTAACTTTGAGAGTAAGAAGTAAACCAAGGCAATGCCTTGGATATTTATTGGAATAATAAGTTTGAGAATATAATGCAAGCAGTGGGAAACAAATGCATCAATCTATTCCTTTTAATCCTGGGGAACTAGAAAGTTGGAAAATCCTTTGGAGAATTTTTTCACTTGAGTATGAGGCTGTGTGTTAAGTCAGGACTAACAACATAGGCTTGATGTTAGGGTCTCCGTGTTAAGGACTCCCACTACAGTCCTCTGCAGTTTCCTAGGAAGCATTTTCTCTCATAAGCTAGTAAACAGTTTGAAATTAGTGTCCAATGACTCACTGAATATTCATTCCAGAAAATAATCTTAGAATTCAAAAATTCTGTTTCCACAATTTTAAAATATGGAAGAAAACTAAGTTCAAAGTGGCTCTCTATTCTGCACAATCGAGAAATTTCTTTCAAATACTTCTGTTATTCTTTTTACATCTTATTGCTCATCTAGTTTGAATTATTATATTAATGTCCACTTAGTGAGTTCCAATGACACATGGCCCAGTAGGTGTCTTTGTTCCACAGGCACCTTCCTCCCCCACCACTTTATTGCAGCACCTTCTCTTCCAACTGCAATTGCTTTTTGTTTCATGCACATACTATGCTCTGCTCACCTTCATGCCTTTGCTTAGGACATCTCCTCCCTATCCCATTTATTGTTATTTCTATGTTACCTAATCAAATACTACTCATTCTAAGTTTAATATCACTTCCTTTAGGAAGTCTTCACTGTTCTGAAGTCGCATCATCCTTCAGGCTATGCTAGGTTCCCTTTCCCTGTGTTCTTCCAATGTCTTGTACAACTCTCTGTGGGGTAACTACCGTTCTGCATTTTACTTAGCAGCCACTGAATAAATGTTTGTTGATTAAAGGAATGAGTGAATGAATAGATGAATTAGAATTGAATGTAGCTAATTAAAAGAAGAATTGGAGCAGATCTGGCTTTCATCATGAATTAAATCACTATGGAGAAAAAGCAATTTTAAAAGAATATGCTCTGTCAACAGCAGGTTGGTAGTATCATCTTTATGTACATAAGACAGCACTTCACTGTTTCATCAGCATCCAGTATAATTCATAGAATTTGTATATATATACACACGTATTTTTTCTTGGTATCCGGAAAAACATGTTTGTTTGTAGTATTTGTAGTATGATTTGTCTGCTGTAAAACTTGACACATTGTAACTTACGTAAAATTGCTTATGACGACCTAAGAAGTCTTCACAAGCAATTTGTACATGTGTCACAATGATTCCAGGTTTCTCCTTTTGTTTTTGAGAAAACATCTAATCAAGGCTGATTTTGATTTCAAATATCCGTGAGTATTGTTAAAAACAAAAATAAGTCTTAATAATAATTAAAAAAAAATCCAACTCTACTATTAAAAATGCATTAGCACGGCTGCTGGAAATGATCTCTACATTTTTTAAATTCTCCCACTGTGCAGTTCTCTTCTTTCATTGTGTGATGACTGACACGGACCTAAAAACTCTGATTTCTAGGGAGCAGAAAACATGTCAGTGGTATCTGAGCTCTCAGCTGCAGGGTGTAGTACTGAAGTGAATCATGTATTTGTTGGAATCATTTAGCAAAAGGGCAAATGTAGCAAATCCACTGCTACCTCCAAGTCCAGTGGTATGACAGTCCAGGCTTGGCGTTTTCATAGAACCAAAGCTGTGGAGTTTGTTGTCTTGTTTTTCCCCAAGCCATTTTCAGTTTGCTTATTTATTTCTCTAATAAGGGCCTAACCCAGATTTTGAGGTCATATACCTAGTCAGTATATTAGCAAGTCGCTCACTAAACCTCCAATTAGTCCTCACCCTCCTTCTGCTGCTGGCTCATTAATTGTCATCTACTTGGGCATTTTTACTCAATGACAAATGATGCTTACAGCTCTAGAAAGAAGGGGAATGGAACGAGCAGAAAAGAGGCTATGGCCGACATGCAAGATTAGGACAAAGTATAGGTGAAGCTGTGTAACAGTTGAAATCTGTTTTCTACTCACAGCCTTTTTTCCTTTGGGCAACGTGGTGCAGAGTTGCTTCATCCTTAAGTCTAGCATGTATCAGCTGCTATCTTTCCCAGCCTCACTCAGCTGTGGGAAGCAATGCCCTGAAGACTTTCAGCTGCTGGTGAGATTGCTGTGAGTCAGGCTTCCACTGCCATTGTCAGGGATGAAGAGGGACCTCACGCTTCAGTAAGCGCCTGGCAATATGCTCACCCCTCCTGCCACCCCACTCTCATCAACACAATTTGCCTAGAGTCTATGTTGGTCCTGGATTCCTAAATGCTGCCCTCATGGAAAGTCTGAAATTTCCAGATGACGCTTTAAATCTCACTGATATGGATCTGCACATCCCTTGATTTTGACCAGTTTTCCTATTCCTCTACAACTCTCCAGGTTCTTCTACTCTGCTCTATGAAACCTTATTATCCGCAGGATGTGTATATCTAGGGAGGTCATACAATTTGTTGTCATAATGATAATACTCTTGAGAGTGAGTGGGAATACAATTAATAACACTGGGACAAGTGGCAAAATCGAGACTGTCCCAAGCAAACTAGAACAAATAATCACCTTACCTATAACCTCCATTTGTTTTTTGAAATTTCCTTTTACTTTATTTTGCTAAGTAGAATGTACTTATCTTCTGGGGATACTGCATTGCCTGTGGTCTTGTGGTGGTTATTTTTTTTCTGCTACAACACTCATACCACTGGGACAGGATCTGGGGTTGGTATCTTCCTTGTCCCTCAAACCATTTCTAGACCCTTGTCCCTAAAATTCTCCAACCTTGAAACTTATGTTATCAGACTTTACTGCCTGCCACTCAGTGTTACTGTGGCCATCTACTGACTCTGCATCAGTCCTCCAACATTATTTGAATATTTTTATCACTTGACTTTCTGTCACTCTCCCAAATAGGAGTTCCGTGTTTCTTCTTGGCGATTTGATTATTCACATAAGCATCTCTTTCCAGTACTTGCTTTTTCAGTCTCAAGAATTCTTCTCCTCCAAAGATTTTTGTCTTTTCTATTACCTCAGCCAATAAATCCCATGTCATATAAATTTCAATGACTGTATTATTTTCATCATTTCAATTTCAAACATGTCATCTCAGAACAAGCTTCATGTTACTTCCAATTTTATCCTTCTTGTTTGCTGATTCCAAGAATTCCAGTCCCATCTAGGCCCGCAATGCATTGTTCCTGCCATCCTTTTCATATCCTCAATTCCCTTTTGTCATTGCTTTCCGGTTATATAGCACAGATTCCATGATTCATAACAATAATTACTTTTGTTTTGCCTGTCCTCCTAATTTCCTTGCTTGCTCCTATTATCTTCTATCATACTCTTCTTAAAACAGTAATTCTGGTGAAATATATTCTTTGTGGACTTTGCACTTCTACTCAGTCAGCTAACGATGATGACTAGAGAAAAAACTCACAATCATGCTGACTGGTCTCAATGTATAGTCATGACCACTGATTACAAACCTCTTTAGTCTTACCTAGAAAGTTTATCACAGTTTAGTAGTCTACTATCTCTTCCATTTTCCAGGACAGCCATTCCTATTTTCTCTTTCTTCAAATCTCCAGAAAATCTCTTTCCTGCTGCTTACACTTTGGTGATGACTTTGGTTCCTGTTTCTTTGAGTAAATATAATACAAGCACTCAAAGATGAACTTCCTTATGCTCCCACCACCACATCTTCTAACTTATTTCCTTCTCTCCTCTTACTAAGTCTGTGGACTGTGCTTCTAAGTCCAAACCCTCTACCTGTGCACCAAGAGGCCATAACTTATCTCCTAATCAAAGAAAGTTCTCCAGCAATACTGCAGTCTTTTTCCTGCATCATAGGCTTCCTTCGCTTTATTGCATCCTTCTATCAATACACAGATACTGTATATGTCTTCTTTCCAAAAAAATTCCCCAAACTTGACATCCTATTCCAGAAACCCCTCTCATTACTGAGCATTTTCTTTCAGCAAAATTGCTTTAAAAAGGAGTTATTCCTTTAAAAAGAACTATAGTGTCTACTTGTCAGTTTTACTACAGTTATCAGCAGTGCAGTGTCACTCCTCCAACATGGCTTGAAGATTTTATCACTTGGCTCTCTGTCACTCTCTCAAATACTAGTACTGTGTTTATTCTTGGTGATTCAATTATTTGTATAGGCATTTCTTTCCAGTACCTGGTTCTCATAGTCTCCTTTTCCTAGTCTCATAATCTCCACATCCTCTCTTTTACTTCTTTTCTTTTCTCCAATCTTTCTCTAATCTCTTCTTCTACTCTACCAGGCCTGTTGTTGTCAGGTCACCAGTGAATCCTGGTTTCCAAATACACAATTAATTCTTAGCATTCATCATCCTTTATCATGAGCATCATTTGACAGACAGTTGATCTTCTGAACTTCTTGAAATTCTTCTTTTCTTTTGGTTTTGAAACTACCACTCACTCTCTCTTGTTTTCCATCCTACCTCACTAGCTGATAGTTTCCTGATGCTTTGTTATGCGCTCTCTATCTCTGCCTCCTCTAAATATTAAATTATGTTTAGATTTTTTTTTCTTTTCTAGATATACTCACATCCTCAGTGGCCACATCCAGCCTTGTGGCCTTAAATACAAACTTTGCCTGCATAATGAGTAAGTATTTCATATTAACTACCATGCCGAGACAAATTCTCATTTGACTTATCAAACCTACTCTTGTCGTGGTTTTCTCAATCTCAATAAATGCCAACTTCATCCCTCCACCTACGTAAGCCAAAGACATTGAAGTCATCCCTAACTCCTCTTTTTCACCCCACATTTACTCTTTTAGAAAATTTTGTCAGTGTTACCTTCAAAATAGTTTAAATTTAACCCCTTCTCATCACTTTCACTATAATCACTCCGGTCCACTCATCCTTATGTCTCACTTGGATTATTACAGTGGCCTTCTCACTAAGCTTGCCACTCCCACCCTTGAGCCCCCTGGTCTCCCCACAGCATCTAGAGCAGACTTTTAAAAAGAAGTTACCTTGTGTCATTGTGTCACTCATCTGCTCCAAACTCTTCACTGTTTTCTCATCTCAGAGTGACCAAGGTCATCAAAATGACTCACAGAATATTATATCAGTGATTGTCAACCCTTATTGTGAATCAGAATCACTTGAAGGAATGTGAGAAATTCAGCCACCTTCCATTTGCCAATTAAGATATAATTAGGACTTTAGTGGGGCCCAAGCACCAGCCTTTTCAATGGCCTCCATCCTGCCCACTTCCCACTTATCTGCCCCTCCATCCCCTAACCCCATCTCTGTGCACCCTGCTCCAGCCTCACTGATCTTCTTGACATTTCTCTCCAGCAAGCCAAGCTAGCTTGTGTCTCAGGAATTTTGTAATGAGCATTCCCTCTGCCTGGAGCACTTCCTGTTCCCTCTCTCCCAACTATATGCATCGTTCACCCCCTGTCCTCTTTCAGGTCTCCATTCAAATGTCAGTTTCTCAGAGAAGTATTTCCCAACCACCCAATATGGGATGGCAACATCCTCTTCATGCTCTGCTTTTTTTTTCATTTTTACTTTTCCAATTTTTCTTTAGAGCCCACATTTATGCTTGTCTGTTATCTCCTCTTCACTACAATATAATCTCCATTTAGGCAGGAACTTTACCTGTTCTATTATACCCTCCAATGCCTAGAACAGAGCCTTGGAAACAATAGGTATTCACTGAATATGCGTTGAATGAATATATAAAATAGCAGGTTCAAGTCCACTTAGTTTTTCAGCCAGAGCTGAATAAAACTGGGGTAGGCTTACTCACTAGTTCATAGGGTCTGAAATTTGTCTTCCTGCCTCAGTCTTCTAAAACCCATGACACTGGCTCATATTGATATGACCAATCTTTTGTCTTGGCTTCCATTTTAATACATCACTTTTCCAGCTGGGATTAGAGCTAGGCCCTGAAGTCCAGTGGCTTGGCTGCAGCCCTGATGCCCACTTTGGAGCTTGTGAGTTCCCCCCAGTAATAACACCCTTTTTCCCATATTGCTCTCAGACTTCTACAGACAGACAGCCTTATACATTAATGCTATCTTTATGACTGAATACTGCTGGTGCTGGCACCACTACTGACTTCCCTGTTACTATGTTATCCATTTGAGCGTACATATCCCCTTGGAATTTCATAGTCTGAAGTATTATTCACTTACAAATCCTATCCTACCAATCCTGGTTTTATTCACTTCTCTAGTGGTCTTCTATGCTGAGATTCTAGAATGATTTGTTTTTTTCCCCAGGAGTTATAATAGATTAAAGGAAAGTGAATATCGCCCTCATAATAATCAGAGACTTCCCTATTTTAGTACTCCATATGATCCTTAATCTCTGGTCAGATCCTTACCTGCCACCTGGAAGTTTCTACATCTACTCTCAGAAGCTATATCTGTTTATGTCCTAGGCCCTTCTAAAATAATCTAATAGACTAAATTCCACTTATGTGCTAATGCCAATAACTGCTCAAAGTCACAGTCTTTTAAGATGTATTTGGGTTTTAAGAGAAATGAACTTCTCATGATGTAATTTCAGAATGTTGCTGAGTCACCATCATGGCCTCCTAACTGGCTTCCAGCTTCCATATTGCCATCTTCCATTTGTCTCAGTACAATAGTCATACGATTTGCCAAAATATGTTATCATGTTGCTCTTCAGTTCAAAACCATCCTGAGGTTTCATATCCCACATAGAGAAAAAGTCACCTTAGAATGTTCTAGACAGTCCTGCATTAGCACAACTCAACTTTAACATGCATATGAACCACCTATGGATATTGTTAAAATGAGATTCACATGTAGAAAGGCTGGGATGGGGCATGAGAGTCTATATTTTTAGGAAGCTCTCACGTGATTCAGACACTGCTAGTCCACAGGACTACACTTTGCATTGCTAGACCCCACATGATTCATCTTCTCTCTACCTTCAGACCTTTTACTTCTTGACCTTGTTGCACTTCTGGTATTATTCCTTATTTCTGAAGCCATACTGGCCTCTTTCACATTCTTGGAACATGTAGGCATGCTTCTACCTCAGGGCCTTTGTACTGGCTGATCCTCTTTCTAAAAACACTTTACTCAGACATACACACACTCTCCCCTCTCCAACCTGCTTAAAGTTTTTATTCAGATGTTACTTTCTTAGTGAAGACTTCCCTGGCTACCTGATTTAATAAAGCAGATTACCTTGCTTCTCAGTATTTCCCATCCTCTTCTCCTACTTTATTTTTTGTCCTTAACAATTCTCACTACTGAACATACTTGTTTATTGTTTACACCTACTATAATGCAAACTCCATGAAGGCATTTGTTTTCACTTCTGTCCATCCCAGTGACTAATGTACTGCTTGACACGAAGAAGGTGCTCAATACATAATTGTTGAATGAATGCATAAAACATGCAGTTGCATGTTAAAAATCATATTTTTTCTACTTATGCAAAAGGTCTTGGTTGAAACAAGGCAGAAAAAAAATCTGTTCTAGTTTACTTAGGGTAGTTTGATACAAAGGATAGCAAATCAGAACTCATCTACTTGATGCTCATTTACACAGATTTCTTTGGTACAAGCTGAATCAAGATAGTGGATGAGATCAGTATCTACCTTTCAGTAAGAGAAACTTAATGAGACTAGTAGCACAATTAAGAATAAACAAAGACAGAGACATTAATGGAATCTATTTAAAGTTATAGATTGTGAGGATGGTTTTTCTCAGTGATTCAGTCTTTCCTGGAAGGCAGTTACTATATATATCCATATATATATATATATAGTGTGTGTGTGTATACATATCCATATATAGTGTGTATATATATCCATATAGTGTGTGTATATATAATATACATTATATAATGTACATAATATATAATATACATTATATAATATACATATGTAATATAACATATAATATATACATATATACACACACATATATGGATTTATGGATTCTTGCTCAAGATATTATAGAAGAAGTGTGGCCTTTTGTGAAATGTTGACCTAAAAGACCTCTGATGTCTTATCTGCCTGTATAAGTTAGAAATCAATGACAGAGAATAAAAAGCTGCTGTGTGAAATGTTCAAGACTCGTTTCTTGAAGAAGAATACACAACTGCATTTCATGTGTCATAGTTCTCAATTTCATGAAACTCCAATGAACTTTATCAGGTGAAAAGGTTATTATTTGATTGTTGGTTGTTTTGTTTTTTGATAGAAACTGGCCAAGACCTTGTAAACTTGAACCAAAATACGTATTATTATTAGCTGTTCTCTGCCTAATCAATTGTCAGCTGTTTCTAATTTGGGTTGAAAGAAATACATAGTACAAACAAATTTCACTTAGATATTTTCTATTATAAATTCATTCAGAAGGGCATTTTCACTAGCCCTCTAGTAAATCAGAAAACTGAATAAATATGATATAATAAATACTTGAGGACTTGATTTGCAGTTTCAAACTCATTAGCCCTCCTTATCAGCAGACGAAGAATAGAAATTATTCTCTACCTCTTTTATTGAATCTTTATTTTATTATATCACAACTTTACATGAAGGTTAGGAAATATTAAACAATAAAGCTTTATAATTACAAATCCCTCACATATACATTATCTCAGGTAATCTTCAGGGCCATCTTATGAGAAAGATTTATGGCTCTACTCATACTACTTATTGATGCTTTATATTTATTATCTTATTTAATCTTGACAAAAACTGTGTGAGGTAGAATTCTTATCTTCATGATGCAACTCCCAAGGCCCAGAGATTTTAAGTAACTAGTTATGTTTATACATTTTATTTTAAAAATGAGCTGGATTCAAACCCAGGTTGATGTGTCTATCAATACCATGCTGGTGGGAGAAAATAAAATTAAATTTCTGTGGAATAATACTGTATAGGATGAGGTTATAAAGGCATAGGGAGCTTTGGCTCCTAAAATGGAATAGAAATATGAACTATAAATTTCTATTCATATTAATCATCAAAAAAATTCATTTTTAACAGACATTATAAAGGAATGTAACTTATCTTCAAAGCCATTTAGTATACTTATTCTGAACACAAATTCATTAACATGCTATGAGTACCTGGTAAGCCTTAAAATGTCTACCCTCCTTCTCCCTTCCCCAAAAATACATGTTCATTTACCCACTTGGATCCATCCCTCAACCCCACACCCGATTAACTGGGAGAACCATGCTGAAACTCCAGGAGCCAATGGTTCTCTTGAGAAAGCCAAGAAATATTTTAGAATCAATAACTGAGTTCCAGAAAATGGGGTATAATCAGGGCAAAGAGGATAGAGGCCATTGCTAACATCTCCAGGATATTCACTTCCTTAAAGACATCATTAATACTTGGAGAAAGGTTTATGTTAGCATTATCAGCTCTCAGAAGAATGATATCAATATGGTGACTGCAAGAATTACTAGGCTGACTCTAGGGACCATAGTAGTAGCAGTGGCAGATAAAGGGTGCTAGATGAAAAAGCAGAGACTAATGCTGAAACCTGTCACAGAATAATTTTTATAGTCATCAAAATATCCTCTAGCATGATATTATTGAGTTTGCCTTTAGAACAGGAAACACAGACTTGGAGTCCAAATTATTCTGCAGTGGGAGGTCAGAGAGAAAAAGTGTATACTACTATTGCTGCTATTACTGACATTCATTCCTGCATTCTGTAATTATTTATTAAATGTCAACAACAATTTTCACTAGGTTAGTCACTAGAGATGATTTTAAGAAAAAACAGTCAGATATCTCATTGAGGTTGATAGGGTTTGAACTGCTTCTGTATATATGTTTATAAACTACAGCTCAGAGTAAAAATAGCTTTAAGATTTTCACATAAAAAAGTCTTTCTATGCCTTTTTAATACAGATAGTTATAGAAAAAGCAAGATGTAAATAAAGATTTTCACATTTGGAAATAGAAACAGACATCTGTAGGAACCTTATTTGTTGACAAGATTAACTTTTACTTCCAGATAACTTCACATAAGCACAACTAAAGATAACGGTTTAATCTAAAAACAAGTGCAGTGTAGAAAATACCCTGAGTCATTTAAAAGAATCAGATAACTTGAATGATATTTGGAATTGGATTTCTAAAAATCTTTTTAGACTTCATGTTTGTTAAGTCCTTAACCCTTTTCTGAACAAAATACCAGTGTGTATATTTGATTTTGGAATTCAAATGGAAACTGATCTGTTAGACACATTACAGAGGACTTTGAATTCCCTTTCTGGTGTCATCAGCCATTTAAAAAATCTTCTTTAAATCAATATAAGATGTAATTTAACAGGAAATTCTCTGTCAGCATTAAAGATTAAAAAAAAAAAAAAATCTCAACTTCGTAATTCCAGCATGGGAAACAAAATGGTAAGGACTATTAATGGACAACCATGGACATTACCTTTTGAATGCCTGCTTGGGACTCCAGAACATTGTTCTCCGATCCATTGCTTCGGTTGATCATCCGCCACATTTGGGAATACATGCTATCCCTCTCAAAAGGATTCAGTCCTTTCATGCGGACATGCTCATATACTGCAGAGTCTAGGACTGTGCCATAAGGGATTTCTGTTTGCTTGGAAAGGTCCTGGAGAGACCTTGATTATTGGGAGAGAAGAGAGACACAAGAGACAGTACTGAATATTTTCAAGTGGGAATAAAGTTAAAAGAAAAAAAAAGGCAATATGTGTGCAAACATACATCAAATTGCTTTTCTTGTTTTGTTGTTTCCTAATATTAGGATACAATGTGTAAGAAAGAAATTCCATCAAAGACAAGTTATATCAGACTGCTAGTCTTAATCATATGCTAATTTAGTAATTTTAAAAAAATTTCAATATGTTATAAGTATTAGTTCTACATTTCTTTAGGTAGCAAGGCTTATTTTTTTAAATTATAGAATTTACATAAACAACATGCTTTGAGGTCAAATGTAGTCTTAAAAATTAGTAGTTATGATAGTCGTTATTTATTGAATACATACATATCAGACAATTGATATATATTATCCTCACAGAAATGCCTCACATAAATAATTATTTGACCTACTTTATGGATGAGGAGACTTAGGTTGAGAGAGTAAGTGACTTGATCAGTGTGGCATAGTCAGTGAGTGCAAGAGCTAGAATTCAAATGTGGGTCTATCCAGCCCCAAAGATCACAGTATTTCCAATGCAAGATGCTGGTTCTTATTTCTGTATTTCTTTTGCTATATTTGCTTTAGCATTGTGTGTGTGTATGTGTGTGTGTGTGTGTGTGCGCGCGCGTGTGTAGTGTGGAAGTGCGGGGAGTGCTTTCTATTTGGATGAGAATACATTTCACGTTTCTGGAAAGCTGAAAACATATTCAGAATAATGCTTCAAGATTTTTAAGTCAATTTTTTGAGTTACAGATAGCATCTACTTGTCCCAGGTTATCTGTCTCTAAATCGGTGGTCGATTTCCCTCCATTTGAGTTGGAGTCCCTCTATATTTTCCAGCTTAAAGAACCAGTTATCATTCCACTGGAACTCATTGAATTTGTGTAGGTGCCCAACTCTAATGACTGACATTTAAGAACAAATACTGTGCCTTTGGCATGCTGTTAAAATCAGATGCTGGTACAGTTACAACTCACTAACTTTTGGGAATGGGAACATGCTTTGAAACACTATACCATACTTCAAACAAGAAAGAATGCGCACAGAACTCTATAACCATGAGCCATGAATCTCATGTAATGTATACCTCTGAACTTTTGGTGGGTTTCTAGATAGAGTTTGCTAATGATTTCCTGAGGATCTTTGCAACCAACACTAGCACTGGGCAAAGGCACTGGGAATACTCTTGCAGTTCACCAATCTCCATCATGTACAAAATTGTGTTGGAAACAATACATTATGGGCCATGTTTGTTAGAGGAATATTTGTGCCAATTTCTAATAGTAACTTTCAGCAAAATTTAATCTGCATTTTATTGAGTTTTGTTTTGTTGATGTATATTATTTACTCCATGGAAACTACTATGATAATTCCTCTTTGCTCTACACATCTGATGCATAAAATAATGCATTTAAATCATCCTATTTGAAGAGAAAGTGTAATTCTGGAATTTTCTGGAATATTCTAAACGATTAAATGAATTCTGCCATTTGTAAAAGATAAACTAAAGTGATAACGTAAATGAATAATTGAGGGTGAAAGCAAGAATAAAATGAGCCATATATAGTTAGGATGCAACTAAATAACAAAGTGAGTGGACATTTACTTGCAGGACATACTATAATTATCTTGGTATATTATAACAATAAAAATTTTGTTTCCAGAGAGCAATTTACTGCTGTTTTCAGTAGTATCAGTAAAACTGTATTATAAACATGAACATTTTAAACATATATACCTGTTTAGTGGAGGATACCCAAAAGTGGTAACACAGGAAGAAGAAACGGAACATATCTACACAAGTTATAACAATACTCATTTGTTCAGTTTCTATAAATACAAAGGTGAAGACCAGATGGTTGTACAGAGTACCATCTAGAACCTACAAGTCTATGGATGGAGAGAGCACATATTGCAGGTCACCAGACACCCTACCAGTACAAGGTTGGGCCCTTGGCTGTCTGGCAGTACTAGCAATCAAACTTAACTATAACCAGCAGAAGGTTTTAATTTAATGGAGGTGAGATCACAGTTTAGCACGATTTTTTTTTCCAGTGCCTTCATTTAAATATATAAATGGTTTGCCCAAATAGTCACCCTGGCTAAATGCTGCTAAATAAATTAGTGCTCCTTCTAATCCTTCCATGAAAAGAAAACTGAAACCAAATGTTAATATATTTAATATGATCAGGTTTTTGTGACATAGCTTCACCTTAAATATTAGCTTTACAGCCTGAAAAATCTAAGTTTTAATACAGTTTAGCTGGCGAAGTTGTTTTATACACAATACATTTTTAAAGGAGTATCTTAATATATTGCCTATGTGAAGCTCCTGGTGTTACAAAAAAGGCAGTTTATATTCAACATACTTCACATTTAGAATAGCAGAGCATTTCGTAATTTAGAACAAAGGCATGTTCTCTCTAGTAGTTTGTGATATCAAGTGCAACTTATAAATTTGCCTTGAGACATATTTGCAATAAAACTTACAAGTTTTCTGATTCAGCATGTTCCATCATAGTACACTACGATAGCACCAAAGATGACAAAAATAAAATGACTGAAGCAAAATGAAGTGAACACAAATAGCTTATTACAGAATGAAAAGGCCATTTCAGGAGCCCAACATAGAAAGGGAGTAACTATTATAAGTGGTCACTTTGTTTTTTTCATACTAAGAAGAGTTTCGAACAAGATTAGCAGAAATGCTGTAGCCTATATTATAAGCCTCTAAAGGAAATATAGTAGGTTATTCAACAAATAGTAATCTTCAAAAACTTGTATCTGAAGGTCAAAATCTGAGTGCATAATATTTAGACATGCCCAATCATTGTTTTAAAATGTAAAACAATCATAGAATCATTAATAGGCACCTAATATATACATTAATTTACCATGGCAAATACTGACATTTCTTTTTTAACAATAGACATTTTCTCAGATGATAGAAGGAATGGGAAAATCAGCTGGGTGCAGTGGCTCTCACTTGTAATCCCAGCACTTTGGGAGGCCAACGCGGGTGGATCACCTGAGGTCAGGAACTTGAGACCAGCCTGTCAACATGGCGAAACCCTGTCTCTATTAAAAAAAAAAAAAAAAAAAAAAAGCTGTATATGGTGGCAGGCACCTGTAATCTCAGCTACTTGAGAGGCCGAGGCAGGAGAAATGCTTGAACCTGAGAGACGGAAGTTACAGTGAGCTGAGATTGCACCATTGCACTCCAGCCTGGGTGACAAGAGCAAAACTCCACTTCAAAACAAAAAAAAAGGAATGAGAAAATCTAGAGTACTCCAGATACTCCAGAGAAGCGTTATCTGTGAACATAGTATTAGTATGTATAACTCATACTGCGTTTCTCTACCTAACCACATATACTCATGTAAAAGTCAGTGAATGCTCACTATGAGAACCCATTAAGGCCGGGCGCGGTGGCTCAAGCCTGTAATCCCAGCACTTTGGGAGGCCGAGACGGGTGGATCACGAGGTCAGGAGATCGAGACCATCCTGGCTAACACGGTGAAACCCCGTCTCTACTAAAAAAATCCAAAAAACTAGCCGGGCGAGGTGGCGGGCGCCTGTAGTCCCAGCTACTCGGGAGGCTGAGGCAGGAGAATGGCGTGAACCCAGGAGGCGGACCTTGCAGTGAGCTGAGATCTGGCCACTGCACTCCAGCCTGGGCGGCAGAGCTAGACTCTGTCTCAAAAAAAAAAAAAAAAAAAAAAAAGAGAACCCATTAAACCTGAGCTCTCTTCTCTCAAACCCACACTCTCACTCATGCACAAGGTAAAAAATGAGTGTCTATAGCTCTAAGTGGTGGATGATAAAAGAAATGCTTCGCTGCCCTAATCAGCCTTATCTTCTTGACACCTGACTGAGATTATTCTTTTATTCCTGCTACTGTTCTCCGATCAGACTAGCATCAAACTATGGGTACTGAACAATACTGAGAGCTTACAGGTAAGTTATATTTAGTTATCTGTATGAACAGTACATACACTGAGGAACTGTGTAATTTAGGGCAATTCTGTGAAAATAAATTTTTAAAATTTGAGTGGCTTTAGGTTTCTGTAAAATTCTTTCCAAACACTGAAACCCTTTTCAAGCATTTAAAATTAATTTGGGGCCAGGCACAGTGGCTCATGCCTGTAATCCCAGCACTTTGGGATGCTGAGGCAGACAGATTACTTGAGATTGGGAGATTGAGACCAGCCTGGCCAACATGGTGAAACCCTGTCTCTACTAAAAATACAAAACTTAGCTGGGCCTGGTGGTGCACACCTGTAATCCCAGCTACTCACGAGGCTGAGGCAGGGGAATCACTTGAATCCAAGAGGCAGAAGTTGCAGTGAGCCAAGACTGTGCCACTGCACTCCAGTTTGGGCAACAGACCGAGACTCCCTCTCAAAGAAAAATAAAAAATAAAAACAATAAAATTGAATTAATTATTTAATATTTGATAGTCTACTATTAGATATATTTGATAGCAATAGCTTTACCACTGAGTAGGTTAGATTTTAAAGTCAAGCATATCTGTCAAATCGTTACTTGATCAGGTTTCTACTGTTTTTATATAAAGATTTTTATGTTGATGATTCCTACTTCCACAATGTCCTACTGAATGATTTCTACTGGTATTTTTTTGTGGAATTTACCCCCACCCCCTAGCAGAGTCAGGTGATTCTTTATAAATACTGTTGAAGAAGAATTCATGCATTGAAATGGAATAAATAATGCATGATTTCCCTTCCAAGTATGAGATTGCGTGACTCTATGATACTAAATGGTCATTAATTTCTTCATAGTAAACTCTTTGGGACATTTATACAACTTTATAGTAATGAAATAAGGTAATATTAAATACGTTGCTAAAAACACATCTCTAAAACTGTCAACTAATTTTTTTTTATCTAATGCCTAATCCATCTGTGGTAAACTTTCACTCATATTTTTTTCCTATTTTACTTTAACAAGAGAGTAGATGTTACTATCCACATAAAACTTAAATAACTCTCATAAACCTCTCTGCCCCTTCTCCATTTTCTTTGTCTTCTCAGATTAAAAACTACATTTAGCCTGGTTGTGTGGAATGCTCACCAACAACTGACAAGAGTGACCTGCCAGCCTGGCTTTGGGGAATTGTAAGTCTAATCCCATTTTCCATGGGATGGAACAAGTCAACTTAAGTTATCACATCAGAGGAGATTTCCCTTCACAGGGAAAAAAAACGGAACGTGGCCGATAGGATAGGCACCAGATGCTTCAGGCAAAAGGGCTAACAGTGGAAAAGAGACAAATAGGGGTATATGACAAGCATCCTCCAACTCAGTTTAGGTTCCCCCTGATTCTCTTCCCAGTTTTCTCCTTTGGATGCTGATTTCAGGAACTGTCAAAGGACAGATACTGTTACAGCCCTGAGAGCTCATTAGCAACCATGTAAAGAGCCTGCCTGTCCATTGGTTGTAGCAGCTGAGAGCTGTCCTCTGAAGTGCAGTGACAAGTTTTCCAGCACAAAAAGTGATCCAAAATGTAGCACTTAAAGGAACAACTAATATGCCGGGAGGGTGAGAATTAGTGTTGTTCAGACCCAAGAAGCAAGTCAAAGTGTTAGAAAATGGATTGGGGTGCTTGGTAAGGCAGGGCACCCCTGAGAGGTACTGCCAACAGCCCAGCACTGAGCAAACTCTTCATTTCTAAAAGCATGAATTGTGAAAACATAAATATTTGTGTTTCAATCTTTGAGAAAATTATTTAAACTTCTCCAAAATGCAATTTCTTTCTCTATTAAGCAGGAGAACTAATACTTTCATATTAAGGTATCTAGAGGTTTGAATTAGATACTGTTTATAAGATACTTTCTTAGTAATTGGCTCTCTATGAGCACTCAGTTACCAGTAGTTACAATTATTGATGTTATTATGATGATTACTATTACTTTGTTCTCTATTACAGTTTCTGGAATTGCTATATCCTTATTTCCTATCAATTGGATTCATTCTCAGCTAATTCCCTTCCTTACCTGTGGCTCTTTAACTTCCCCACCTCGTGTACTGTCATCAAGTTCTGTACATTTTACCTCCTAAATTTTGTAATTCTGTCACCATCTTTGCCTTTCCATGTCTAATAGCCTTGTCATTTCTACCTAGACTATTATTTTTAAGCCTTTTCCCTATCTCTGTTCTCACTCACCACTAATCCATTCTGTGGCATAGCTAAACTGTTCTTTCTGATATGCAGATCTGATCATACTGCTGCCTTGTTTTAAGTATTGCCTGTGTACTTCACTGCCCTTTGAAAACAGTTTAAAGTCCTTAGCCTTCAAGTTCCTTCAAAAATTTGGCTTAAGTCTTTTCTATTTCTATTCTCAGAAACAACCTTTTGACTTATTCATATTCACAGTATAAGCCAAACACCATTTCTTCATTCCTGGCTGTACCACAGGTGCATGTCTTGGTAGATGTCTTCTTGGCATAAGATGCTTCTTTGTCTACCTGGAGAATTCCTTCCTTTCAACATGAAACTTCACTCTCTTCAGTGCTTTTCTAACACTTGGAATATGTTCACAACTCAGCATTGTGTTTAGGAATTGTATTTGTTTATTTACCTCATTAGAATATAGATTGCTGGTTCCCCTGATTTTTAAAAAACTTCATCTTTGAAATCCAGACCTAATCCAGGGTCTGGAAAACAGTCAGCAATCAATGAAGCTTACTTGTTTATTTATTTATTTATTTATTTTTTTGGAGGCGGAGTCTCGCTCTGTCGCCCAAGCTGGAGTGCAGTGGCCGGATCTCAGCTCACTGCAAGCTCCACCTCCCGGGTTCACGCCATTCTCCCGCCTCACCTGCCTAGTAGCTGGGACTACAGGCACCCGCCACCTCGCCCGGCTAGTTTTTTGTATTTTTTAGTAGAGACAGGGTTTCACCATGTTAGCCAGGATGGTCTCGATCTCCTGACCTCGTGATCTGCCCGTCTCGGCCTCCCAAAGTGCTGGGATTACAGGCTTGAGCCACTGCGCCTGGCCGAAGCTTACTTGTTTTATGGTGGTCTTCTTTACTAGAAAGATACTTCATTTTGGGAAGTAAGCATTCCCCTGAAACTAGCATGGCATAATAACAGCATTTAAACTATATATTATTAGCCATTCTACAGCTGACTAATCATGGCCAGAAGTATTTCTAATTAAAAAATCAAAAACGAGGCCGGGCGCGGTGGCTCATGCCTGTAATCCCAGCCCTTTGGGAGGCCGAGGCGGGCAGATCACGAGGTCAGGATACAGAGAGTATCCTGGTCAACATGGTGAAACCCTGTCTCTACTAAAATACAAAACCTTAGCTGGGTGTGGTGGCAGGCACCTGTAGTCCCAACTACTCAGGAGGCTGAGGCAGGAGAATCGCTTGAGCCCAGAGGCGGAGGTTGCAGTGAGCTGAGATCGCACCACTGCACTCCAGCCTGGCGACAGAGCAAGACTCCATCAAAAAAATAAACAAATAAATAAAAAATCTAAAACATTTTAAAAGAAATATTTGGCAATTTCCTCCGTGAAAATCAGCTGGGAAAGTTTTATCAAACCTCCAGTGAATTGCCTGTCATAATATTTTGCCACAAATGTAAAATAAATAAATTCAGAGGCAAGGCAAATAAAAAGAAAACCCAAACAATTAGGACCAAAAAATGTATTTTGAAAAGCTGAGGGTATTGTCCATGATTCTGGTAGACATAGGACCTGGTACAAAGTAGAATGTTTGTTCCTGAAAAAGTTACTTATCTGAGCAGTGCAGACAGAGAAGATAAGGAGTACATGAACTGAGTGATTTGTTCACTGAAAGACTGGAAGCAAACTGAAATGGTGAAGAAAATTGCTTAATTGAAATGCTTATAAATATCTAAAAGAATTCATGATTTTAGTAGCTAAAGAAGAGACAAGCCGCAGAACAAGTCGAGGACAGTCACCTTTGGCAATGTTGAGGATTACTACAGAAAATTAAATTTTAGGATTGTTTTTCCTGGTTGAATATTTAGATAAAGAGGAAGAAGGAGAGTATGTATGCTCTATGTATGGACAAATGGAATAAGCCTTCCACCTTCCTATTTGTGGCATAGTCAATGGCCACTTGTTCTTTGAGAAGCCACATTCCTATCTTAGTAGCTCCTTTTCCTTAGTGAAGTTTTCTTAATTACCTCAGACACCAGTTTGTAAAGTCTGATGAAATACAAAGATATCAAGAGTATATGGTGGGATAAAAAGGACTCCTGATATTTTCAAGGTAGCTTGGTCCATAATTTAGAGCTCTGTAAAACCTATTTTTAGTGCCTGAAGGGGTGTCCTTATTTAATGAAAGTAGGCTCAGGAAAGAGTTTTTAGCCTAATAGCACTAAGTTTCTTATTTTAAAAAAAATTAATGTCAAAGTCATGTTAATGGAAGACATAGGGTTCTCTCGTAGAAGATTAGATTGTATAGCCTAAGGAACCCAGAGACAGCAATCTCTAATGAAGGAATGTACCAGCACCAAAGTGCTTGTGTCTTCCTTCCTATTATGATGCCAGAGTCTTTTCTTCCTCAACAGAGCAGAAGCCTTTGAAAGAACAAGCTGAGGTCTGAGGCCACCACAGTAGAATGATACCATGCACGGCAGAGGGTTAGAACTCCATTTTGGGAAACTGAGAGAATTTCTCAAATGAAGCCTTCTAGATGGAGAGGGTGCCATAAGAGGAACAAAAGAGGGTTAGAGATTTACAGAGGGTCAGAAGATGAGCACCTCCATGTGGAATGCTTGAATAAGGTCTAAATGATGCAGCCTTTTCTAGTCCCTCCATTCTGTCCCTTTCCCCACTCCTGTCCTGAGTCTTTCCTCTTCCCCCTAACCCTCCTCATGTGGCACAACAGAATACATTAGATAAAAGACAGCTTCAGGTCCGTGTGCTCTGAACTCCTTAGAATGTCTATTTCATTTTTACTTTTTAGAACTGTTTAAATAGTCACCAGAATGTAAAATGTGTTTGGTCTAGGAAAGGTGTGCAGCAAGACTCATGAGAAGGGCACCTCTACCTGCTAGAACAATGGTCCTCCTGTGGTCGATTAGATTACAAAGTGCGGGGATTAGAGCCCAGCAGATGACACTGAAGTCTATCCTGACAGACTTGGGAATACTTTCTGCACTCTCTTCCGACAAAAGTAGTCTGGGGCAGCCCCACGCACAAAGTGGTAAAGATAGGATGGTCACAGGTAAAATTATAAGTTTATGTAAAGTAGATGCCCTTGGGAAGGGTGGATGTCATGGACTACTTAGGGGAACATCACCTTGCATTAAAAAGATCTGCACTTTCCATACAAAGTTAGGAGTTAATTCAGATTTGTGGACATGGCAGGCCATTTTAGAGAATCTAAGGAAAGATGGAAATGCTGCATGTCTTACTGCTGTTGGCTATAACCAATAAAAATGATTGTTAAACTGTCTCCGAAATGATGGTGTCATACAGATGCAAGAGAATAGTCATCTGAAAATCTGACTGGCTTGTCTGACTTCTTGACCCACATTACAAGCTAGAAACTAATTGTGTCACATCATGAACCCTGAAATGTGGCAGATACTGTATTTTTCTACCACAAACCTCAAAACTCTGACAGTGTTGACAGAAGTATCGTTTATGACCCTTTTCTCTATTTTAAATGGCTATTAAATAAACAAATATTTGGTACATATTAATATTTGATAATAAATACATTATAAAATAAATATACATGTATATACCATGAAAGTCTATTTTAGATATATTTAATATATGTGTATGATACATAAGATACATAACATATAAATTATTAAGCAAATCTTCACTATAAAATGTCCTAGTGTTCTGTACATTCAATTACCCTACATTTTTCCTGTGCATGGTACAAAGCATGTGCAACTTCTTTTTTATATATCATGAAAAAGCTGCAATACTTATTTATCTCAAGGAATTAGGAAGAAATATGAAATTATCCTAAATTTTATGGCCAGCATTTAACTATGTTACCACTGATTATAGACTGATTGTAAAATTTATGTTAAGATGATATCCTCAAATAATGCAATAGATTTTAGCAGTGAAATAGGGGATTTTCATATTCCTATATTCTTGAACATTCAGGAAGGACTTCACTAATTCCCATTAATTTCCCTGGAAGGATCAGATTTTTTTTATTATTATTATACTTTAAGTTCGTACATGTGCACAACGTGCAGGTTTGTTACATATGTATACATGTGCCATATTGGTGTGCTGTACCTAGTAACTTGTCATTTACATTAGGTGTATCTCCTAATGCTATCCCTCCCCCCTCCCCCCACCCCACAACAGGCCCCAGTGTGTGATGTTCCCCTCCCTGTGTCCAAGTGTTCTCTTTGTTCAGTTCCCACTTATGAGTGAGAACATGTGGTGTTTGGCTTTCTGTCCCTGCGATAGTTTGTTCGAATGATGGTTTCCAGCTTCATCCATGTCCCTACAAAGGACACAAACGCATCCTTTTTCATGGCTACATAGTATTCCACGGTGTATATGTGCCATATTTTCTTAATCCAGTCTACCATTGATGAACATTTGGGTTGGTTCCAAGTTTTTGCTATTGTGAATAGTGCTGCAATAAACATACATATGCATGTGTCTTTATAGCAGCATGATTTATAATCCTTTGGGTATATACCCAGTAATGGGATGGCTGGGTCAAATGGTATTTCTAGTTCTAGATCCTTGAGGAATCGCCACACAGTCTTCCACAATGGCTGAACTAGCTTACAGTCCCACCAACAGTGTAAAAGTGTTCCTATTTCTCCACATCCTCTCCAGCACCTGTTGTTTCCTGACTTTTTAATGATCGCCATTCTAACTGGTGTGAGATGGTATCTCATTGTGATTTTGATTTGCATTTCTCTGATGGCCAGTGATGATGAGCATTTTTCCATGTGTCTGTTGGCTGCATAAATGTCCTCTTTTGAGGAGTGTCTGTTCATATCCTTTGCCCACTTTTTGATGGGGTTGTTTTTTTCAGATTTTTGAATGGTGTTAACAAAAACATACTAAAATAATCATAACACCAGAGAGTTGAAAGAGTTACCAGAGACATTACATAATGTGATTAGGTACCTTAAGGCACATAAACCAGTTTCTAAAACTGACTTCATGTTTTGTTTTAATAAGGTACTTTAGTGACTTGGAAAACTTAACCAAGGGAGTCCCTACTTGTGCTTAGCCCCCAAATCTCCTATTTCACAGAAAACACTATTTTGTTCTCAATGAAAATGGACAATGGCTGCATAGCACCTCTAGTATAATATTTCTCTATGTAATAAAACACTTATTTTTCATTTTCCTCCTTTAGCCTTCTCTTTGTCAAATTAAACACTAAATTATTTTAGTTGTTATCTATAAGATATGCTACTTCCATTTTTAGACTGTTATTAACTAAACCATTTTTTTCTCTTATATTTTAGTTTTTGCATAATTTGTGAACCTTCTAAGTAGGTCATGGTAATCTTTACAAGACTTGAACAACTTACATGCAGCAGGGTCATTTAAAAAATAAACACTAATGCCATATTTCAAATTTATAATTGACAGATGGTTTATGCTGAAATTATCACAGACATACACAAATATACACACACACATTGTTTTTTCCATCTCTGAGTGAATCATCACATATTTGTCCCTATTAAACTTCATTGTACTTCTAATCACCTTGTTTTATTTGTAAAGGTCCTTAAACATTCTTACAGTGTAGTTCTAGTCAATAATCACCCCTACTCAATACACAGTAATCTGCATATTTAATAAGCTTACTCCCCATTCCATACTTCAAATCAACACTGAAAATGTTAATTAGAATCTAAGACCAATGCTGACTTATGGAAAAAATTTATTCAATATACCCTCCAAGGCTGACATTGAACTATTGATCACTACCTTGTGTATGGCCCACTAACAAGCTCTGACACAATAATACATAATACTACTACATGAAACAATGACCCAAATGAATACAGTGTGAATTCAAATGAGGAATCAATAATAATTTGTGATTTTTTTCCTCTATAAGATCTTTTGAAGAGCTCAAAAACATTAACCATGCTAACAAAAATTTCACAGTGGGAAATAAAAGACTAGGAGAAATAAGTTACCATGAATAAATGTAGGCTAATTTAATAGCCTATTTAAAGACCCAGTGAAACATTATTGTCAAAGTAAGGTAGAAGGTCATAGTTTCAGTGAAGCATCTAATGAACACGACTAAAACCAAAAATGCTGGCTCTTCATAACACAGGAACAGGGGACCAAGTCTCTACTGATAACTCAACATTTTCCAAAATGCAAAAGATACATTTCTCTTCCCAGTCCAGTAGGTCTGTGAATTTCTCAAAATAAATTTATTTTTATTTTTATTCTTAGAATGATTCAGAGAAAGTGTCCTCTATTCTCAAGTAGGTGATATTTCCTTTTTGAGAAATTTCAGCAAGAATTAGTATTAAATATATATCTTGATGCCTGAGAGCCAGGTCTTATTAACTGCTGTTTTGAGATTATAAATGCCCAAACTGTTCTGCAAATGTGCTCCACACCCCCAAGTCAACAGCAAATCTTGCGAATTCTGTAGCATCGCTCTCAGAGAAGTATAATCGTCATCTGCATAAAAGCAGCCCACCAGCAAGCTTTAGACCTTATTCCTCGCCTTTGCCTTCCTCACCACTTGCCATTACCTAGGGCATCTGGCTCTTATCCAGCATCATCCCTCCTTAGCATCAGGGCTTGAGAAATGGGGGTTGTAGTAGGGGTGTGTGTGTGTGTGTGTGTGTGTGTGTGTAGGAGTGGAGGAGAAAGCCATTAAAATAAATTAAATATCTTTAGATGACAGGAACTATGGAGGAACTAAGAGCATCAGAGAATTAATGGGGTCAAACAGATACTTAGTAGTAGAGTGTGGAGGTCAGCATACCAACATTACTGGCATGATCGAGAGGCTAGGGTAAGAAAAATGGGACTGGAAATAGAGAACTAGAAAAAGAAAATAAGAAGATATGACAAAAAAGGATTTTCTTTTCAGATTTGCCTTTCAACTTAAGATATCGGTTAATCAGGTTTTCATGTGAGTATTAGTTTTATCTCACACCTTGTTTAATAAGAGATCTCATTGGTATAGTTGATATAAAATTTTATGCCTGAAGGGATGTGGAAAATAACATCATTCAAACTGTGATACAAATATTTGTGCAGTGAGCAAAGAATTGGATCACTTTTTTAAAAGATGAAAAACTGAAGTGCAAAGTGGTTTTAAAATTTGCCTTATTTTTTAGTAGGAGAAAAGAGACTTGAACCTAAGTCTTCAGTCTCCTTTAATAGTATTCTTCTGCCAAACAGCCCTGCCTGCCAACTCCAGTCTTACTGATTTTCATCACCACTCTTCCCACATTAATTTCACAAAAGGTTTCTCCATACTCAAACTACGTCCTCCACAATGACTAAGCAGTATACTCCAAGTATAAGGTTTTTTTAAAAAACCATATCTATAAGTTTGTGGTAGACAGAATTTATTTATTCAGCAGACTTCAGTAAGGGAAGAAAATAACAGGAAATGGAGAAGACACAGGACTTTATATTCTTGAGTACAGTACTTAATAGGTTTCTAGGCTTAAAGGAGCAAGATTGGGAAGAGAGAGAAAAAGAGAAGGATTTGATTTGTCAAGAATGATTCATCTTGTTCAGAAGAAGATTATTTTAGAAGCTGTGGAAGATTATAAAATTGGTGAAGTTTTTGTCTTGGTAAGCTCAGTGTAAACAGAGTCTATGGAAATGCTAATATAGCCCTGCTCCTAGGAGCCACAGACAAACTGTGAGACAACTTTTAATTAAATGCTCACTGAAGGGTGGCTTTGAAAGACCAATATTCTAGGAAATTTTAACTTTTTTCCAAAAGAGAGACAAAATTCTGTCTATGACATCGAGATGGCTGTATGTTTGGGAAACATCCATCACTGCAGTACTTAAGTGCTAGGACAAGTAAGCCATTTCAACACTAACAATAGAGAGTAAGGAGATGAATGTCTTCCTCTGCTGCAGTGCTCGTGTGTTCTGGACCTAAGCCTATACAATTCTGTACTAAAATGAAACAGAAAGGCAGTATGAGCCAGACCTCGCTCACTTCATCCACCTTCATTGTGGCTGCTCCTAATAAAGTGTACAATTGCCTACTGAGAGCTATAAAAAAGGCTTCCACTGGAAGACTAAAGAGTGGGGTGACACAAAGGATACTTAGAGAGCATACCATTTTGGGTTTCCACTCTTATCCTGGAATAATAGGTCAAAGAAATGGCTTTCATATTTTTATCTAATTTTTTAAATGGGGTATACATACAAGTCATGGAGTTTCATACTCTCAGGTCAGATTCTAAAAAATGTCTTTCTAGTTCACTCAGTGAGTGAATATTTACTTGTAACCCACTAAATACTCACGCAATATACTACATAAGGCACTGAACTGGTACAAAGTTGATACAACAACCCTCAAGAATATGCATTTTAATAGGGAAGTAAAACAAGTAGAATAGTATTCCAATACGGAGTGTAAGTGAGGTAGATGTGAAGTGGTTCAAAAAAGGGAGACACTAAATGTAGTTATGAATATGTGGCAAGGATATAGAGAATAAGTGGTATTTGAGCTGTGTATTATGAGAGGGCTAAATAAAGATGAGTTAGGAGAGAAAACTTGCTTGGCAAATATGTATCCTGACCCAGGGGTCTTGCCAGTCTTTATTAGTAGCAACCAGATCTCAGTGCTAGTTAGTCACTAGCTAAGGTCAGATAACAGAGTGAATCATTCTAACAAGCCCTTATTTATGCCTAAATCAAGATAAGTCTTCCAGATGTATCAGATTTTTGTTTGTTTGTTTTGCTTTTACTTTCAGGGGAATGAGAGGATTAAGCAGCAGGGCCAAAAGACAACCCTCAGCAAATCAGACCGCAAGGTAGGATGGTGACATCTGTGTCAGAAACGGTAGCTCCATAAGCAAGAAACTTTGAGATTTAGGTGAATCAGGTCAAAGGAACAATTAATGTATAGAATTGTGGACAAAATGACAAAAATACCATCAAAAATGGGGGCAGAGAGAAAGACAGTCCAGGGAATCTACATGAGTGCCTGGAGAAAATGTAGAAGAATGGAAGCAAATGTCAGGTAGGGGCTGTCCATGAACTGTGCCATATTATTCATGCCTTTTGACTTTTTTTCATTTAATCTTTACACTAAACCTATGAAGTTGAATCTATCCCCTTTTTACTCTTAGGGAAAATATGGTTTATAATAATTATGAAATCCTGACAAAGTCATTGAGCTATTAAGTGGCAAATAATTTGAATGCAGATTTGTTTGAATCCAGTCTCCTATTACTGACATTTGGATACCACATAACTTAGAAATACCTGGAAGTAACTTAGCTAAACATCCTGCTGCCATTAATTCTTTTCTGCAAAGCTCTCTTTATTTCCTAAGAAACTTATAGTAACCCTTATGGATGTCATTTATTCATTTACTTATTTCATACAATAAAAGTTTAGTGTATTTGTAATTAGCAAACAATATGTTCCCTTGGTAAAAAGTTACAGTGCTAGATTGCCTGGGTTTACTACCCTAGCTTTTAGTTTCATCATTTATAAAATAGAGATGATAATAACATATCTCTCATGGGGCTATTACGAAGACTAAATGAGAAAACCCATGCAAAGTGTTTAGAAAACTAGCTGTCACATAGCAAGCACTCAAGAAATGTTAGCTGCTCTTATTCATACTATTGTCAGGTACTCTGAGAGGCACTCTAGCAGTACCATGATGGATATAACATAGTCTTTGCTTTTGAAGAACTTAAAATCACAAAGAGAAGGCACATGTGTAGTAATGACTAATTATGCCTGGGAAAATGGAAGATACCAGAAGAGAGGGGGTTTTGAGCCGTTTCAGGGAGAGAGAAGAGCATGTAAAGCTCCAGAGAGGCATGCAATGTCCCATAAGAGTCTAACTTGACTGTTGCATGAAAAAAATGAGAAGCAGTTCGTTGGTGCCCCTGGACAGAAATGTGGATGGGCCAGAAGGGCTCAATATGCTTTGCTAATGGAATTGTATTCATCTTGATTGGATGAAGTAATAATAAAGTTTTTCAAGCCAATTTTGAGGATGGGAGAAGGTAACAGTCTGGACTCCACACTCCAGTGGATAAACTGTAATGGGAAGAGAATGGAGAGAGAGGAGCAATAGATAAGGTAAGGGAAAAGAAAATAAGATGGGAAGCAGCAGGCAGGGGCAGTCATGATATTTTATAGGGAAGAAAATCAAGCAGAAAATCAAGACTTGGAGAAAAATATGGAGAAGAAATAGAAGAGGGGATTATAGTTAGCCAATACCTTATTTTAAAAATAGTTCTTGAAACAACTGATGTAATCCACTGAACAGGCTAATAAAGAAAAATTACCCAAGCATACCAATCAATAAAAAATGAAAAAGCATTTGTCAAAATCCAACACCTGTTCATGATGAAAAACACAAGGAAAATTAGGAAGAGAAGAGAACTTCCTCTACTTGAGAAATAATGTCTACAATAAAAAACTTGACAGACAATGTCATACCTAACAGTCAAAGACTGCTTTTCCAGCAAGATCAGGAACAAAGCAGAGATATTCACTCTCACTACTCTTAATTTGACACAGTACTGTAAGCTCTATCCAGCAAAGAAAAGGGAAAATAGAAAATAAATGGTATACAGATGAGAAAGACAAATGATACAACCATCCGACTTTGAAAATGGCATAAAGTGTACCTAGAAAATCCCAAAGAATCTACCAAAAACTCCTAAAAGTAATAAATGAGCTTAGCAAGGTTACAAGTTATACTTAGGAAATCCCAAAGGATCTACCAAAAACTCCTAGAACTAAGATATGAGCTTAGCAAGATTATAAGATAAAAATCAGCAGACAGAAAACAACTGTATTTCTATATCCTAGTAATGAATATATGAAAATTAAAATTAAAAATTTAATTGCTATGATTTTAATCCTTGTGTTCCTTCCAGAATTCATATTCAAACTTAATCCCCAGTTCAATAATATTAAGAGGGGGGCCTTTAGGAGACAATTAGGCCATAAAGGCTCTCCTGTCATGTCTGGGATTAGTTCCTTACCAAAAATTTTGATGGAATGAGTTTGTCCCCTTTTGACTTTTCATCTTTTCTGTCATGTGAGGACATAGCACAGCAGCCAGGGTACCATCTTGGAAGCAGAAACCTGGCCCTCACCAGACTCTCAACCTGCTGGCACTTTGATATTGGACTTCCCAGCATCCAGAACTGTGAGGAAATAAATCTCTATTCTTTCTGAATTACTCAGTCCTAGGTATTTTGCTGTAGCAGCACAAATGGATTGGACACCAATATCATTTATAATCACTGGGGAAAAAGAAACACTTAGGTATAAATCTAAAAAACCATGTACAGGACTTATATAATGAAAATTATAAAGTGCTGATAAAATAAATCAAAGATCTAAATAGGTGGAGAGACATACCATGTTTATAGATTGGAAGACTCAGCATATTAAAGATGTGAATTCTCTCTCCAATTTATGTAATGCAATTTCTGTCAACATTTCAGCAATATTTTTGTAGATATAGACAAGATTATTCTATAATTTACAATAAAAAGACAAAGGAACTAAAATAGCTAAAATGATTCTGAAAAAATAGTAGGTGGGAAGAATCACTCTACTCAACTTCAAACTACAGTAATCAAAACTGCGTTACCGGCAGAGGGACAGACAACATAGATAATGAAACAGGATAGGAACACAGAAACAGACTCACATAGTATGGCCAACAGATTTTTATTTTTGTACAAAGGTGCAAAACAATTCAATGAGGAAAGGATAGTCTTTCCAGCAATGCTGCTTGAGCATTTGAATATCCATAGTAAAAAATTGAACCTAAACCTTGCACTTTATACAAAATTAACTCAAAATGCATTAAATATGTAAATGTGTAATGTAAAACTATAAAACTTTTAGAAGAAATAGGAGAAAATCTTCATGACCTAGGACTTATTGAAGAGTGCTAGACATGAAACCAAAAGCACAATTCATAATATGAAAAAATTGATACATTGAATTTCATCAACTTCTAAAATCTTTGTTCTATGATGAACCCTATAACGAGGATGAAAAGACAAGCCACAGACTAGGAGAAAATATTTGAAAACCACCTATATGACAAAGCCTTTGTATCTGGACTATGTGAAGAACTCTTAATAGTAAACAACCCAATTAGAAAACAGGCAAAAGGCATGAAAACACCTTTCATGGCAGAGGATAAGGATTACAAATGAGCCCATGAATAGATGTTCAATACCACTACACGATAATAAAATACAAATTAAAACCACAATGAGACATCACCACATACCTATCAGCATGGCTAAAAAAGAATAATGATACCACCAAATACTGACACAGATGCAGACACCTTTGATCTCTCATACAATGCAGGTGGAAACACGAAATGGTACAGCCACTCTGGAAATGAGTAGGGCAGTTTCTTAAAAACCAAACATACACTTACCACATGACTGAGCAATTGTATTACTGGGCATTTATGCCAGAGAAACAACAACAAAAAATCCACAGAAAACTGCCACATGAGTGTTCTTAGCAGCTTTATATGTAATAGCCCAAAACTTGAAACAATAAAAATGTCGTTCAAAAAGTAAATTGCTAAACCAACTGTGGTACATCCATACCATGGATTATTACTTAGCAACAAAAAGCAATGAACTATTACATACAACAACTTGGATAGATCTCAAGGATATTATGCTGAGTCAATAAGAAAGCCATTTTTGAAAGACCTCATACTCTATGATTCAACCCTATAGTACACTCTTGAAACGCAAAACTTACAGAAATGGGGAACACAGTATAAGTTACCAGAGGTTGGGGTTGGTAAGGAAGGGTGAATGTGACTATAAAGGGGTAGAATGAGAGAGATCTTTGCCGTGATGGAATAGTTCTGTATCTTGATTGTAGTGGTGATTATAGGAGTCTGCATATGTAATAATATGTCACAGAGCAAGCTGCGCACGTTGTACCAATGTAAATTTCCTGGTTTTGATTTTGTAGTATAATCACTTAATATGCAAAAATTGGGGGAACGGAGAGAAAAATACATGATGCTGTTTGGTACTATATCATTGAAACTTCCTGTGCATATATAATAATTGCAAAATAAAAAGTTATAAGAAAGTTTGTTCAAATATTAGCAGAACTTACTGCTCCATGACAGTTTATGGATTATTATGCCTTGTCCTTCAACATCTTTTTGTACTTCCTATTTTCTCAAAACAGTGTGTTTTTTGTTGTTGTTGTTGTTGTTGTTGTTTTTACAATCAGGAAAAAAATGCATTCAAATTGAATAAAAATAAGTCTATCTTCTTTGTTGATGGCTCAAAGCTAAAAGTGAGAGGCAGATGGGGTCCACGAATAGTAGACCTTGAGATGCAACTTTTCTGCAAAATTGCATGTGAAATGCAGCCTAAATAGTCATTTCCAGAATATCCTCATTAATCACTGTCTTCTTTTTTATTTGTTAGCCAGAATGTAGTAAGCCACATCCTCTCTTTAAATATCTTAAACAAAATTAACTGAGGCAATATTCTTACATCCACTACAAATGTAGATGTTAGCCTAGAAATATGAAGTTTCTGAAGCCAAATTTCTAAGATACCCTTAATCATCTAGTATTATCAAATTAAGTAGCCCTTGAAAAAAGTAGAGACACACTAGTATCAAGTAGAAACATACTAGTTAATTGCTGTAAATATACATGCATTAGACAACTTTAATGGCTTCTCATGCACACCTACATTTTCTCTCTCCCACATGTCCTCCTCTCCACAGATAAAGTTGTCTTTCTACAATAATGCCACTCTCCATTACCTCCAGGAAAAATTCCAAATTCCTTAATAAGTCTTACCATGCCCTTGACGACTTAATCCCACCTTCCTTTTCTTTACAGAGCATCTGTCACTTGCTACCATTCCCTCTGTCCCCAGGCTTTAGTACCAGATTTGGTGATGCTTGAATTTCTAAGCATAATTAGATCATACTCACCTGTGAACACTTAGAAAAAAATTGCTTGATAATTATTTCCTTTTCAAAATGTAGACCAAGGTGATGGCAAAAATCCTGTTATTGATATGCTAGGGAAAAGGGGTTCTTCTTTAGTAATAGAATATTTATGGATCTCTTTTTGTATCAGTTTGGAAAGCAATGTTACCCCAGATTAGTTAGATTCAGTGGCAGAATCAACTCAGTATTTGTTTAGTCCAACCTTAAGCATTATGGAGAATGAAAGCACTGAACACAAAAATATGGTAGGATGTTGGGATCCCTTTGAGTAGATCCAAGTTTAATTGCAGTTCCTGGGAATGAAAAAACTAGAGTGTTATCACCAAAGACCAATTTGATTCTAAAGTTATTAATAACTATAACTGTGCAACCCTGATTTTCCTATAGCTATTTTCACTTTTATGTGAACTAGGTAGCTCTTGAAAGTAATATTACAATAAAGGCAAACAGAACTAATGTTGATGATGCTATTACCCAGTGCTTACTCTGAAGTACCTTCAAAGCTTCACATGCTCCATTTTACCATTGCCACTATTAGTCTAGTTATCAGGAGAAAAAAATTCATTCCAATTTCTAGGTGTTTGAAAACAATTAACTACATGTTGTTACCTCTCAGTGGGAATGAAAAAGCCCAAATTGTCATTAGAGTCTTGTGGAAATGGCATTTTTTTCCCTTTAAAAACTGAATTGTGTCATACTCTGTCACATTATATTATATTAAACATAGGACACAGTTTTGATGTGCTGCCCATATCACTGAAGGGATATGAAATTAAATTTATGGGTTATCTTTTCCAAGGAAATTTCCCTTTCAAAACTTTTATTAATAACAAGTGCCAGGCTGGGCGCGGTGGGTCACGCCTGTAATCCCAGCACTTTGGGAGGCAGAGGTGGGTGGATCACGACGTCAGGAGATTGAGACCAATCTGGCTAACACGGTGAAACCCGGTCTCTACTAAAAAAATACAACAACAACAAAAAAAATTAGCCAGGCGTGGTGGCGGGCGCCTGTAGTTCCAGCTACTCGGCAGGCTGAGGCAGGAGAATGGCGTGAACCCAGGAGGCAGAGCTTGCATGAGCAGAGATTGTGCCACTGCACTCCAGTCTGGGTGATGGAGCAAGACTCCGCCTCAAAAAACAAACAAACGAACAAACAAACCAACCAAAAAACAAGTTCCAGTTAGATTAGATGCTCATAGATATCTAATTTTAAAAACAAGGTAAAATTTTATGAAATTATTCAGCTTCCGCTAAATAAATCTATTAGATTGCTCCTACCAACCTAGAAGAGTTTCTGTCAACCATCAATTCAAAGAAGCTGATTTCTCTCCCCCATCCCTGCCCCCTCCCCTTAACTGACATTCCTCTAACCACCTCTTCCCATTGTAGTCTGCAGAAGCAACGCTGAATTTCGGAAATGAAGCTATGGTTGGCATGTGTTTGCCAAAGGCACAGCAAAATTGGGATGGAAAAAGTGTACTGACATGCACTGTAGCTTCATTTAGTGATGAGCAAATCTTATGGATATAAATGATTAAAAAGCATGACATTGAATGCTACTTTGAAAAAAAGTTTCTCTTTTCTAAGAAAAATTAGAATTTTCCCAAAAAACTTTGGCATTAGTTACAAATGAAACTTTGAATGTTTCCAGGAAACAGTGCAGGTAATTATGTTTACCAACACTGTTGAGGCATGAAATTAGAAGATATCTTTAAATTTCGGGAGGGAATCTGGCTTCTTTTAACTTATTTGGCTCTGATTCTCTCCTTCCAAAATTAGTCCAGTGATAATATTATAAGAAAGTAGAGATTTATTATACCCACTGATGACTTTAATAATGCCAGTTGGCATTGGAAAGGAATAATTTTTTAAAAAATGAATGCTCAGTTACTTTGGGCAGTAGAACTACACTTGAGGGAAACATGATGTGAAATTACAATCTTTTTCCATCAGGTTTTACTTTTAGGTAAACCTATGGATGTAAAAATTTGAGACAGGCTTCTGCTCCCACTACTATTGCATAAAAGTCTAGATAAAAACTGGTGCTAGCAAAGTTAGTAATAACCAAATAACTCAGATTTACAGACATCACAAAGTCTGCAACCTCAGAGAAATATCAGATCAAGTGAACAAATTCTAGGAACCACCACTAGATAAAAAAATAATTTGACAGGTAAGGCCATGGATTGGTATCTGATTGATGGGGGTTGGACTCTCAACTCTGACACTTATTGAATGTGTAATCTTAAGCATTATCCCCCAAAACTCTGTTTCTTCATCCATAAAATGGCAATAAGAGAAGTACTTGTATTATTAAGCTTATTCTGTGGAATAAATGAGATAACACATGTAATATGCTTAACTTCTGGTTCATTATAAATTCTCAGTCAATGTTAACCATGATTTTTTGTTTACTATTATGATAGTTGTTCACTGCATAGGATCAGTTATTTTATTTAAAGTTTTTATGATTTATTCATTTAAAAACACTTCAAAGTTAGATGCGAACTACATAAATTTTGAGCTTTAAGGATACCCAAAATGTGACACATTCAACATAATTGATAAGAAATACGTTAATGAAATAAAATACTCAATTTTAATGATTAAGAACTATTTTGCTATTTGCCATTTGCAACAACATGGATGAACTTGGAAGATGTTACATTAGGTGAAATAAGTCAAACACAGAAAGACAAATATTATATGATATCACTTATATGCAGAATCTAGAAAAGTCAAACTTTTAGAAGGAGGAGTAGGATGGTGGTTGCCAGGGGCTAGAGTATAGGAGAAATGGGGAGATGTTGGTCAAAGGGTACGAACTTTCAGAAGATGAACAAGTTGTGAGAATCTAATGCACAGCATGGATGTGCATTTGATTGTGGTAATTGTTTCACAATATATACGTATATTGAATCATCACATTGTATACCGTAAATATGTCCAATTTTTATTTGACAATTAAACTATTTTTCTTAAAATGACTTCTATTGATTGGATTTGCCAAAGTCTTACCCTGAATGGTAGATACCAGTTGCAGACATAATAAACTCATGTTGGGATATATGCCTACACGCCTACAACACAAAAGTCATCTAACTTTTGATACTCTAGTTCCTCAGACCAGTTAAGGATTTGGAGAATTTCATCCTTTACATCCCTTAGCAATGGAAAATGCTATGACAAGTATCTTCTTGTGTTCTCTAAAAACTAAGATCCATACAGAAATTCAAGTTGAAGTGTGGTGTGGGAACTAACATGATGCAGTTAGAATGTAGGCTCAGGAACCAGATTTAAGGTTTGGTCTTTACTTAGTCACTTACTAGCTGCAGACTTTGGGTGAGTTACTTAACCTCTCACCTTTAGTTTTGTCATTTATAAAGTGAGTTATTGATAGTATGTATTTTTGAAGATGATGGTAAGTTTCAAATGAGCTAATGCATATAAAACACTCATCAAAAGTTCTGGCATTTTATAAGTGATCCATAAATATTTATTATTATTTTCATAATTTTACTCATTTCATTGATCTTTTGGCTGGGCTGTTGTAATCATTTTCATATTGCTTAAAGTATGATGCTTATAGGGTCACCAGTATAAGCTTTCCATCAATGGTATAAGTTTCACTGTGTATGATTTGTAGTTTATGTCACACATAGATCTGGTTACATGGACAATAAATTGGGGGGATATGAAGGTTCTGTATCAAAGGAATAATCAGAAAACAACTTGAGCGGTAGAATTTGATGAGAGAAACTAGAAACATCATTTTTATGAATGGATAAAATAATTGACTATTATTAGCATTACTAATTGTTTCAATTTGTATAATGAGCAAATTGAAAAAAATACCCTATTTATTTATAGATAATTCTTAATTTCTTTGGTATTATGTTATAATAGTTTTATGGCTACTAATGAATTTAATTTACATTCTTTTTAAAAGAAAATAACTACTCACATTTTCTTTTCCAAACAAGTTACATTCCTAAGGAATTCCCTGACGTATCTAATTATTCTGAATTTGAATTGCCAGCTTTTTGGAAAATGAGTGTTCAACTTTAGGAAAATTCAAACTCATCTTGGGATGAATAAACATTTTCAGGAAAATTTTTCTTAAAACCATATATAGAACATTATGTTCTAATAAGGCAGATATTATACTGTGGTGCTGATCTTGTAGCATGAAACCACAAAAGCAAAACTGGCTGTGGTGGATAAAAGACCCTTGGGCTCTACAGGCTCATGGAAATGGCATATGTGAATTGGGAGACACCAGTTTAGGTAACTTTTAGGATTAAGTAAGTGCATCCCACCATTCCAACTGTGGCTAGTAAACAGAAGCAATAAGAATCACATGAAGTATAATGTAATGAAGAGAAAAACAGAATGCGGTTACTGAAATACTATAATTTTCTGTTGATTGCTATTCCCCTGCCTTTTCTTTTCTCCCCAATCCCCAATCATCCATCTATCTCTCAAACATCTGTACCTATTCAACTATTTATTCTGATAGTACATAATGGGACAGACTCAAGGCAAAGATTTTCTTTTAAGTATGACTATTTTTTTCTTCCTTTTCACAATGTTTACCAGACATAGTCATTCTTCGTGGACATTAAAATTCTGAAGATGTGTTATCCTTCCAGGAAAATGTGAGAAACAACATTCAAATAGTAGCCAAAATTTTATTTTATAAAAAATGCTCTACCAATACTGCATTTTCAGGACTTGGACTAACCAGTGATACTCTGCAGTAAAACAAAATTGATCCTTTACTCAAAGGGAAGTTGTATATTTATTATAAGACACCATATACTTATTCTCAGATAGCTTTGGCCACTCATCATTTCTCATCCTTTGTGGCTAATGGAAACATTGTCTACTTACTGGATGGAACTTTCAATGCGTGTGATAGTGAGGAAAGCAGCGAGGTTTGCTGTATAAGATGAAATAACAATCAAAGCAAATAGCCACCAAGCCCCCATCATCATTCGAGTAGCCAGAGTTGTGTACGGGACCTCCCCACCTGTAGAAAGAAGCAAAGAGATAAAAAGAACATCAACTAGCATTTATTGAAGATCTGAAGTCATCTATATTCAACACAAAATTAACTTTCAAGTAGTGAGAAATTTTTCTGCTTAACATCAGCGTAGATCTCTATTTCATCACTCCATATTTAATTCTCTTTTATGAGATTATGAAAGACCCAGCCAAAAGAAGCATGACAAATATTTAGTATACCATGTTTAAATGATAGTTCTTCCCCCTTCCTGTTCAACCCTATAATTAATTAGCCTTTTATTACAATCACAGTATATGCTTTCTTTCCAAGGGCTTGATTATTCATTAGTTAGGTGATACTAATACTGCTATGCTTATATTTAATGGAAATTTTCAGATTTCCAGCTAAATAAATAATATTGAAATTTTTTTTGTTATATTCTCTTGAAACATAGCTTGTTAATGATCACGGGATCACACATATTAGTGTTGGCTTCAGCATCACATACTTGCTTTGTTCTACTTTCAATTGACTTCCTACTCTTACAGTCTTGCTGCAGAATCCTCTTCTCCATCTTTTAAATGTTGGAGTGTTCTTGGGCTCAGTCCTTAGACTGCTTCTGTTCTTTGTCCATGGTCTCACTCTGGATAATATCAATGAGTCCCCTGACTTTGACTATGATCTACAGTATACTTCAATAACACTAGAATTTTTATTTCTAGCCCCCTACCCTGACTCTCTCTAGAGAGCTATAGATAAAGGCCTACATGATTCTCACTTGGAATCCAATATGCATCTCTAACTTATGACTTCTAAAACAGAACTCGTTTTATTTTACTCCTAAATTAACTCTCCTTCAAGCCAATCCATACCATGTCAGGGAATAGCACCACTATTTACTTTATTTCTCAGACCCAAAATAGGAATTTTCAAACATCTTCTTCAATAGCAAGTCCTGTCACCTTTACATTCAAATTACATCCCAAATCCTACCTCATCTCATTCTGTCTACTGTTGACACCCAATTCAAAGATGACATCTTTGACTCTACTACTGAACGGCTCATGTGATTTCCCTATTTGTTTATATTCTAGAGAGTACCACTCCTAAGTCTATTACCACGGTGCTCTTATAAATGAAAATCAGATCAATGGGATTCGCTTGATCAAAGCTCCCAGTGGCTTCCCAGGACTCTTTAACAAAATAAAATAAAAAATCTCTACCAAGGCTTACAAGGCTCTATGTATACTCATCTTAGGTCAGTTGTCTGACTTTCTTTCTTACCATTCTCTCAATGGCTTTCTTGAAAGTTCCTCTATAGAGCCATGCCGATATATGTCCCAGGGCCCTTGCATTTGCAAATGGTTATGCCTAAAATTCTCTCCTCTGTAATTCATAAATTCTGTCTTCATTCAATTTTTTTTCAGGTTTCTGCTCAGAGGATATCTTTTTATAAAAATATTTTATCACCACTCTATCTAAAAATTCCCCACAACCCTACACTGCCAATTTCTTTATCTTTTTAAAAATAACAATGTATTAGGCTTTAAACATTTTTGTTTATTTCTGTCCTGTATAATTTTTGATATAGGAATAGTCCCTGGCCCATGTTAAGTGGGTAATGTTTTTTGAATGAATATGTGCTGTGTTATGGACTAACTTGTTTCTCTCCCAAATTCATGTCCTGAAATTCTAACCCACAATATGATTGTTATTTGGAGATAGGCCCTTTAAATAAGTAATTAAGGTAAAGTGATATTGTAAGCATAGAGTTCTAATCTGACATGACTGATGTCCTTATCAGAAGAGGAAGAGACACCAGGGAGGCACATGCACAGGAGAAAGGCAATGTGAGGACACAGAAGAAGGTGAGCATCTGCAAGTCAAGGAGAGAGGCCTCAGGAGGCACGAAACTGGCTGATGCTTTGCTCTTGGACTTCCAGCCTCCAGACCTTTGAGGAAGTAAATTTCCATTGTTAAGCCACTGAGTCTGTGTTATTTTTTATGGCAATATTATTAGACTAATACATGCTATATATGAACTATTAACAGGCCTTCTAAAAGGAGTTAGTTTTATACTCACAGTGGAAATAAATCAAAGAGATATAATACTACATTCATATAGTTCTATCAATATGTGAACGACAACAGGATTTGATTTTCGATTTGCTATAATATCAGGCATATTTTTATTACAACCACTAGTTCTCATTGTGTAATATGTCTAAATTTTATATGTAGTATAAGTACACCCTTTGGTTATATTCTAAGCTATTCCCCTGATGTGTTGTATTCAGAACACGCTAAACTCTGATATCTGGAACACATTTTTCAAAATAAGTTACAATGCATTTTATATACTTTCTTCTTCAAAGCAAAATAAATATTTACCCAGCTTTTGAAAGGTAAAAGCAAAATAAAATATTTATTTTTACATCCATATGAGGATTTTCTGGTCAAAATAGCTAATTGAAAAAATAATAATAAAATGTGAACCAGATGATAGCCAAAAACTAAAAGATGTTAATATGTATAACAAAAGTAGAACAATAAATTTATGAATGAAAGTGCTAATTGGGGTTTCATTTCTATTAAAGTTTTAGCCTTGATTAGAGTTGTTATCACCCACATAAAAGCATACTTGAGTTTTTTCACCTTTGTTATAAAAATTGCAATTCAAGAAGCTCAAATAATCTTGTAGAATGCAAATAAAATGTTATTTGATCATTACACTTAGGAATAAAATATTAAAAGTAATGGGCATCTTGACTTCCAATTTTGGTAATGGTTGGTGGATGAAGCCATTCAGAACAATCCTCCCACTGACAACGGCTAGAAAATTTGAACATATAATGCATTTGCAGAGCTAAAGAGGCAGTAAAAATTTACAGGCCCAGAGTCCTGGAGAAGAAAATAACCCAGAGAGATAGCTTCATATTTGGAAATGCTTTTCCCTGAGGGGCATATGCCAATTTATAAACAGAAAGCTAAGAAACTAACAAACTGAGGAATACTTTAAAAGTATTCAATGGTTAGGTGGTAACAAAACTGGGGTCCAGGACTTGTCAAATGAAGGTGGGACCGAGATAACAAGAAAAATCCCCAAATGATCAGAAATGAAGCCATGGGTCAAAGAAAATCACCAGAGAAATGAAAAGTACTTTGAATGGGATGATAATAAAAATACTCTGTATCAAAATTTCACAAGTTTTGATAGTAGATGGGATGCAGCTGAATTGTATTCAGGAAAATTGATAGCCTGTAATGTATAAGAAAAGTAGTCTGAGCTACTTATCAAATTTAAGAAGTCAAAAAAAAAAAATTAGCAAGTTAAATTTAAACAAGTACAAGGAAGAAAACAATTAAGAGCAAAAATTAACAAAATAGATAAGAAATACAATTAAGAAAGTTGATCTGACAGAAGGTTGGTCCTTTAAAAAGTCCAAAATAAGTTGTTGAAACTTATAAGGAAAATAAGTGAAGGCACAAAAATGTAACAGGAATTTTAAAAGCACATTGTTACAGATGTTACAGGTAATAGAAGGATAACTTAGGTACAAGTTTATGCCAGTAAATTTGAAAATTAAGATGATATGGACAAATTCCTAAAAAAGTTCCTCCCCAAAGAAATAGAAAATATGAATGGTTTTGTAACTATCAAAGACTTCAAATCTGGAATTAAAACTTACCCACCACAAAATACAAGGCCAGTGGTCTTACTAAAAAAATCTACCAAATATACAAGAGAGTAATTAACTTTAGTTGTACACAGATTCTTCATGAAGTTAGAAAAAAAGCAAGACACTATTCAATCCATTATATAAAGAAAGCACAACTTTGATAACAAAACCTGACAAAGTTATTCCAAGAAAATGAAATTATAGGCCAATCTTTCACATGATTGTAGATTCAAAAGATAAATAAATTAGCAAACAGAGAATTGCATAAACAAACAAACAGATCGGGTTTATTATATAAAAGCAAGATTGGTTTGGCATTCAAAAATTGATCATTGTAATTCACTACATTAAGACCAAAAGAGAAAAATTATATGCTCTTCTTGGCAGATGAAGAAAAGGTACAGATAAAGTTCAACATCCAGTCTTAGAAAAACAAAAACAAAACAAAATAAAAAAACAAAACCTAGAAATAACCAGCAAACTAGAAACTTTAAAAAGTGTTTATTATTTTTATGAACATTACTTAAAGAAAATCTATATCAAGTATCATACATACTAATAAAATAAAAATTTTTGACTGTCTTAAAGGATACAAATTGCTAACATTTCTATTCAGCATTAAATTGAAGTTGTGCTGGACTCTGTAGTCCAATAAAAAAAATTAGAAAAACGTATTTAAGAATTGGAAAGAATGAAACAAAAGTTATGGATTAGTGATGGTATGAATATGTATGTAGAAAATCCAAGAGAACAAAGGATAAATTACTAAAATTAATAAATTATTTATCAGCTTGTTATGTTACAGAATTAATGTTCAAAAATAGATTATATTTATATGTAATAGCAACACTTACAACATAGGATTAAAAACCAGATATCATTTGCAATAGCATTAAATGATCAAATATCTAGGAACAAACTCATTTAAAGATATGAGAGACCTCTACATGAAAAACTATAAAACCATTTTTTAGTAAAACAAAGGAAGATATAGCATGTTCATTGATTGAGAGACTTAATACTGTAAAGATATAAATTCTCCTCAAATTGATCTATAGATTCAGTCAGTGAATTTCCAGTTAAAAATTCCAGGTTGTGCGTATGTGTGTGTGCACAAGTAAATGTGCTTGAAGCTGAATGTAAAGTTTGTATGAAGCTGCACAAGGACAAAATGTGCCAAGATACTCTTCAGGAAGAAGAAAAACCTGGCTCTTGATGACTATAGATTAATATAGTAATTAAGACAGTGGGTTAGTTGTACAAGGATAAACCAAATAAATCAATGAAAGTTGTCCATGCATACACAGGCACTTGATTTATACCCAGCTTGCACTAAAGTGTGTACTATAGAGAAAGGGAGGTCTTTTCATTAAGTAGTTCTAAGTTAATTAGATATATGTATGAAAAATAATGAAACTTGTCTCTTAACTCATACTATACACAGAAATCAATGCCGTGCAGCCTATAGATATAAATATAAAAGGTAAACAATAAAGCTTCTAGAAAACTATATAGAAGAATGTAACCACAAATTTGGCTAGAAAAGGATTTATTAAACACAGCACAAAATGCATTAACACAAAGAAAAGATTGATAATTTGACTGCAATAATACTTCGTAGTTAAAAAGATATCATAAAGAGAGTGCAAAGACAAGCCACAGTAGAAGATATTTATAATACATATGCTTAACAAAAAATTATCAATAAATAGTAACTCCTATAAATCAACAAGAATAAATGAGACGACAATCAGAAAAATGGATAGGAGGTTTCATAAAAGAAGATAACCAATGGCCAATAAATATATGAAAAGGTAGCAATCTCATTAACTATTAGGGAAATACAAAATAAAAAAATACTACTCCACAGTCACCAGAATGATTAAAATAAAAAGATACACAACAGCAAGTGTCGGTAAGGACATGGAACTATCAGAATGCTTGTACCCTGTTGTTGGGATTGTAAATTGGTTCAGTCAATCAATCTGATAAACAATCTCTGAAAACTAATTTATGCATATCTTAGAATCCAGCAATTTCCCCCCTTAGGTACATACCCACTAGATGAATGTACATACCAAGAGACAGAAATGTTAGTAGAAGCATTGTCATAACAGTCTAAACTGGAAACAACCCAAACATACTTTGAAAGTAGACTGGATACCGCCTTACATATTTTAAGTTTGACCTCAAGGTTTCTTCATGTATAGTGAACTGCGACCTAACTGGATGTATAAACAGATTGTAACCTACTGTTGTACCAATCACAGAGTTTCAGTCAACTATAGGTGACCAACTGTTCAAACTGTGTTCAAATAAGGCAAATGTGGAGCTGTAACCAATCCAGCTGTTTCTGTACTTTACTTCCATTTTCTGTATGTCACTTTCTTCTTTCTGTCCATAAATATTATCTATTCTTGTGGCAGACCCCAGTTGCTTTGAACCTATGTGGTTCAAGGGGCTCCTCGATTCCTGAATGGCTCTTTGCTGAATTCAACTCTGTTAAATTTCATTCGTCTAAAGTTTTTCTTTGAACACAAACAATAAAATATTGCACAACAATGAAAACAAGCAAATCTCAACTTATACACAACACTATTAATGGGTTTTACAAACCTAATGTTGGGTAAAATAATTCACACTGTATAATAATTGTTCAAAAGCAAGTAACATGAATGGCAGTGCTGATGATCCCATGGGTGGTTACCTTTGGGGAGAGTGAAAAATGATTGAGAAAAAGGCCATGGGGGCTGGGTCATTGGTAATGTTCTATCTTTTCCTAGGTGGTAATTATACAGGTGGCCCATTGCTGGTAACTCATTGAGCTGCACCATTTGTTATGTACTTTTCTGTATGCAAATAATACTTCACAATTAAAAACTAAATAAGAGAAGAAAATAAGGAGAATAGTGAATTTAATGATGATATTTGTTTTCTCCTTTTTTTAATCCACAATTAGAAAAAAAAAGATGCATTTTCATAGAGTCAGGATGCTGGAAGAGATAATTAGGTAAAGGGCAAGACAATTATGTGCCAAATTAAAAAAAAACATAATCTCACCTTGCTAAAAAAATATTGTAAAAATTAGCCTGATACTTTATGACACTTCAGGGTGTGCAAAGGTCTGATTCCGAAGTTGGGTATTTGGATTCCTATAACCCCTGATGAGTTTAAAGTACTCTGCTAAAGCATGAAAAATTTTTATTTTCCAAATTACCCCTCTGTTTTAAGGAAAATCTTCTTCACCGGAGTTTCATTTTGATGTGATTGTTTCACCACAAGAAAAATTACACTAACCTTGCTACTGTATACATTAGCTCACTCACAAAAGTTGTTAAAAATAAGCAATTTCTTCAGGCAAGTTTGGGAAATTTGATAAGTCCATCTGAGTCAGGCAAAAATTTGTTGTTCTAAGTCTTATTCTGTGTGAGTATATATGCATCTTTGTTTCCATGAAATATGAAAAAGTAATTAATTGTTGAAGAGTCTCCAATTTGTTTGTTTTGTTAATCTACTTCTTATGGGTTTAAAGACTCACAACATTTTTAATTTGTAATCTGGAATGATGGGATTCTTTTATAAATTATGATTAGAAAAAAATGGGAGAAAACTAATTAATACCTTTTTTTAAAAATGAACCTTCCTTTTTCAAGAGTTGGATATTTATTGGAAACAGGTTACTAACAAAATGGCTAAAAACTCATAGCAAATAGAAAATTTTTATTATTCGAGCTGACTGAATAGTTCATGTAAACTGATCACTTAAAGTATAAATAAATATTAGAGTGTTTTATACTTACAGAATCACAATGTAGAAAAACAAAGAAGTATATTGTTGGAATTTGCGTGGAAGTCATTGCCAGCATAAGCATATTCTACATTTCAAGACAGGAGGAGATAATGTATATATATCATCTCTGAAATGCTTCATTTATGCCAGTCACCTTTATATAAGTATTTCTTAAAGTTTATTGATAGGCAAATTGAGAGACATTGTGACCATATCTGTAAATGTTTTATTTTTTTGGCAGAAGATGTGGGAGTAATAAGGAAGTGAACAAGAGATACAAGTGCGGTTTCCTGTTGTCCACAGGATAATGAGTTCACTATATTAACCCCTTTGCAAGCTAGGGCAGATTTTCTACAACATGACATGTCTATCATGGGTATAAGAGACGGCTTTTAGTGGTAGGGAGAGATAGCACAAAAATCATATCGTGTTACAGTGAGAAAGTTGTTCGATTTACAATTACCTTTTAGTTTGTATGTATGTATGTGTGTGTGTGCGCGTGTCTGTGTGTATATATATATGTATGTATGTATTTATTAGACTTTAAGTTCTGGGATACATGTGCAGAACCTGCAGGTTTGTTACATAGGCATACAAGTGCCATGGTGGTTTGCTGCACCCATCAACCTGTCATCTAGGTTTTAAGCCACTCATACATTAGGTATTTGTCCTAATGCTCTCCCTTCCCTTGCCCCCCAACCCCCGACAGGCCCCGCTGTGTGATCTTTCCCTCCTTATGTCCATGTGTTCTCATTGTTCAACTCCCACTTATGAGTGAGAAAATGCAATGTTTGGTTTTCTGTTCCTGTGTTAGTTTTCTGAGAATGATGTTTTCCAGTTTCATCCATGTCCTTGCAAAGGACATGAACTCATTCTTTTCTAAGGCTGCATAGTATTCCATGGTATAAATGTGCCATATTTTCTTTATCCAGTCCATCATTGATGGGTATTTGGGTTGGTTTCAAGCCTTTGCTATTGTGAATGGTGCTGCAATAATCATATGTGTGTATGTGTCTTTACAGTAAAATGATTTCTAATCCTTTGGGTATATACCCAGTAATACCATGGTAAGAGCAAAGCCTCAGATAATAAGGTTCTGAAATTTTGATTTTATTTTTACAAAGAAAATTCAAATCTCAAACTCCATTTGGCATTCAATGGAACTAATTTGTATTCAATAATGTTTCATTTACATTAAATTTATTTTATAGTTATTTTCTATTGAATGCAATGACATTACTTTTAAGTTGTGTTAGTGAATATTACCATTATTAACAATAATATAAACTCTTCTGTAATCTGAATTTCAAGCATTCCAATCTCCTATGCCATCTTCAAATTTCTGAGCTTCCTCCCTCCATCAAGCCTGCAGTCCCTCTGGGATCTAAGATCCACTGACCCTGCTCATTTTCGCTGTCACTCTCCACCCTCCTAGACACACTTCCTTCTTAAATTTAGTAATTGAAACGGAACCACAAGAAATGAGATTCTGAGATTGGATTGCTCCCATATCTATATAGCACATACTGATGGGAAATGGAACTGTGACAATTTACAGCCTGTGGTTACATTATGATTGTTTAAATAACTACTAGTGTTGGCATGGAATGAAGTGCAGGTGGAATGCAAGACCATGGCAATAATAGTGATTTTGAAGACTGTGGTTCCAGCTAACTGCTCTGAAGCCTCCAAATGAATACAGGGTGCAAATGAGAAACTTAAGGCCATGAACGCTCAGCTCAGAAGTAAGGTAAAATTTTAATGTCTTGATGGCAGCTTTGAAGAATTCTCTTAATCCTGTAGTTTTAGGGTAGATACTGCTGAGGACAAGATTAAGGCTTGACTGTAGCACAGTTTAATTGCTGATTAAATCTTCTGCCATATAGGATATCTCATGCATTGATAAGAAATTTGAACTTTCAAATTCTTCTGAACCTCCTTGTTATTGGAAGCAACCTCTCATCACTTCTGAGGGAATCAGTCTTCTTCTGCACAAATGCTTTTCAATAACTTGACAGAGGAAATTTCACAGATCTCTTTTGGACTCACCACATTACTCCTTATTGCCTCCATGCTACAAATTAGGTCCCAAAATAATTGAGTCAGAGAAATATAAAGCCCACTTATAAAAGTTTACAGCAAATATAATGACATTAAGTCTCTATTAGGGCAAATATATTGTCATGGGTGGTAATGATTTCATATTTGGGATTTAATGTGCTGACTTGATACTTGGGCAGGGGGTGGTGGTAATTCATTAGACTGGCTAATTAAAGAATGAACCAAAAATGAATGGAATTTGAAAATAACCTATACAACCTCCCTGGCCTACTGTAGAGATTCAGGGAGGTGGGAATGTTGGAATGAATCTGTTCCAAGAAACTTGGTCACCTCTCTTACATGAGAGGACCACTCCCTACACACAGACATTAAAAAAGTCACATGGAAGGGGGAAGAACACAAGCATCTCTGAAGAGTTCTGTGTTCCTGTCCTCTGAAGTCTCAGCTAACAATGCTGAGAATGCTGCAATAAATTGCATTTCTTGATCCAAAATGAAAGCAGTATCCCAGGTAAAGGCTTGGTGTGGATGACTAGCTATAAGAGATGAGGTAAAATTACTACAGTGAGTCATGGCTGTTTATTAGTGGTAATTGAAGTGTATTGATCTTCAGAGGACTGTAGAAATAGTTCATTGATCACAGTGACCTTAAAGATAAAACAGGTGCTTCTATTTACATGATTTACATAATATACAACCTATTAATCATAGGTTATACTTTATAAACTGTTAAGGTGCTTCTTGATATGTGTGGGTAGAAAAATCCCACATCTGAGGACAGAAACCTAGCCTCAATTGCTGAGTGGGAATTTACAGCCTCTTACTTAGTTCCCAGAACTAATCCAGTGTATATATTCAGAAGCCCAATATTGAAGAAGGGGTCAAGGTAGCATTTTTTGATATGTCCTTTTTGGCATTTTTAATGTGATTTTCAGTAGTAAAGGTCAGGTCAAACCTACAATTTTGTATCCTATTTACTACATTTCAATGGCTGAATGATATTTCTCAGTCAGTTCTACTATAGCTTATTTAAATATTCTCCTAATTTAGAAAAGTTGGAGATTTTTATTCTATCACATATTACATTGCTAAAAACATCTTCAACCATGTAATGTTTTAAATATTTTGACTTATTCTCTTTTGACAGAATCCATGAAGAAAAGGTATTTTGTGAATGAAGTTATAAGTTATATTTTTTATATCTTATACAAGTGAAAAGAATTTTCAAACACATTTTATAACATGATTTATTGAAAAAATAGTGATAGGTAATGTCATTTCTCTATTTTTGCTGTGGTTTATTTTAGGTGTCAACTGGATTCAGGAACAGACAACTGGTAAAACGTTACTTCTGGCTGTTTCAGTGAGGGCTTCCAGAGAAGACTGGTGAGTGATTCAGTGGACTGAGTGAGGAAGATTCACCCTCAATGTAGATGGGCACCATCCAATCAGCTGGCGGCCCAGATAGAACAACAAAGGAGAGAAAAGGATTTCTTCTCTCTCTGTCTCCTGGAGCGAAAACACAGTGTTTTCCTCCTGCCCCGGGACATCAGGACCCCTAGTTTTCTGGCCTAGGGACTCCAGGACTTACACTAGTTCCCCACCCCATCCCCACTCACAGGTTCTCAGGCCTGTGGCCTGGGACTGAGAATTACATCACCAGCTTCCCTGGTTTTGAGGCTTTTCTTAGCGTTTCAGAATCTCTAGGTTGCAGATAGCCTGTCACGAGAATTCTCAGCCTCCATAATCGTGTGAGCTAATTTCCCTATTAAATCCCCTCTCAAATATCTATATCTACATCTACATCTATCTATATATAGGCATACTTCGTTTTATTGAATTTCACTTTATTGAACTTCACACAATTTTTTTTTTTTTACAAACTTATTTTTACAAATCGAGGCTTTGTGGTAACCCTGTGTTGCAAAGCACCATTTTTCCCGCAGCATGTGCTTACTTCGTGTCTCTCCATCAGAATTTTTTAGCAAGAAAGTATTTTTAAAATGAAGGTATGTATATTGTTTTTTAGATATAATGCTATTGGACACTTAAAAGAATATAGAATAGTGTAAACTTAACTTTTATATGCACTGGAAAATAAAAAAAAAACTGTGAGACTCACTTTATTGGGATATTTGCTTTACTGTGGTGGCAAAAACTGAACCTGCAATATCCTCGAGGTATGCCTCTATGTATCCTATTGGTTCTGTCTCTCTTGATAATCTGACTAATACGATTGTTATTTCAGTTGGTTCTAAATGACTAAATATTGTTATGGACTGGTTATAGGTCTATTTGCAAATAAGCAAAAGAAGGCTACAAGGCATTAGATCATGTAACTGAAATGGGAATTTCCTGTAGACTTCTCTGACTTAATATTTACATGTCATAGTCATTATAATACAAGTAAAGCTTATAAATAGCAGTTTCTTCTTTCCACCACTTTTACATTATTTGTGCTCTTCTAGTTTGAAGAGTTCCATGCTGGATGAATAATGCATTTCAGTTTTAATATATTTTAATGTTAATAGTTAAAATATTAAATGTTTATATTTAACATTAACATAATGTTAATTTAATATTATGTAGTTAATTATATAATTTAATATTTTATATTTAATCTACTTTTAAATATATAGAGTTCTTTTATACATACAAATGCCATCTATACATATTTACTTGAAATAAGAATGTTCTGAGCAAATAAAAATACGTTATTTCAACATTAGAATTTCCTACAGAAGGAGATGATCTTTATAATTTTTGAAACTTCACTTAATACAAGCAGTTAAGATTGTTTTACCAGACCCAATACCATAAAATATTTCTGATGAGCAGATATGAAAAATGCTAAATTAAAAATTATAATTAAATTAAATGGGTGCTGGTTACCACACATAAACCTTACACGCTGATTTTAACTTTTAAGTGCCAATTGCTATAACTCATATCAGAAGTAAATTGAATTGTATTACACAAAAATGTATTACTTGGCAGCCTCTTACTTTCACAATGTTTTTGTTACTCTAGCCTATATAAAATTCCCACTGTTTCTAAAGAGCTAGGGAAAAAAAGAGCCCATTGAATATCAATCACAGATTTCAGGTTTCCAGTTTGCAAGGTGGGTTACATTATAATTTGACACAGTTGTATGTTAACTAATAGTACAAAATATTGAGGTAAGTGCTGCATTGAAATATAAACTCTCTTAAGTGCAATGTTAAGAACATATGGGTGAGTAATATACATAATGTTTACCATAATTCCCTACCACAAATTGATTAACTTTCCTGTCTCCAAGGATAGTGGCAGTGATAGCATTTAGAAACCCTTTTTTGTAAATTCTATCTCTAGGTCTCATTTAATAAAACTTTTTATTCCTTCGTTGCACTAATTGCTTTGCATTCAGTTCTACTGGACAGTCTGATCATAGCATGAATGAAATGCACTACATCCATTGAAAGTAGCTTGTTATACAAGAGCTTTATTGGGTCTGGCAAATAAGTTTTCCAGAATATTAATTAACAAAGTTCTTTTTTATGGGGCTGCTAAATCCATTTTGAATTGGTAAGTTTACTCTTTTATAGATTCTGAAATGACATCAAAATTAGAGGTTCTTTTATATGTTTTAAAAGAGTATTTCTAAACAAGCTTCTGAATGTCTGAATGTCTGAGATTGAATGTTTTGGTTGAAAGGCTACCAAATACTACCAAATGTTTTGGTAGTATTTGTGGCTGTTCATTGAAATTTCCACTAATTCACAGGTTTGCATCACATAATATTAATGGACAAACAAAACAGGTTTAGCACAAAGCAGAATGGGTCAGTGCTGTGACTGAATGACCTTTCCAAAATTCATATTGAAATTTAACTGTCATCGTGACAATCTTAACGGATGAAATCTTTAAGTGGTGATTACGCTATAAGGGCAGAGCCCTTATGAATAGATTAATATCATTATTTTAGGAATAGGTTCATTATCACAAGTGCAGGTTTTTACAAAAGTGAGTTCAGCTTTCTCTTGTTCTCTGGCTACTTCTGGAAAGTTATCTGGCTCTCTCACATTCTCTTGCCCCTCTGCCTTCCACCATGAGATGATGCAGCATGAAGGTGCTCACCAGATACCAGCACCTTGATATTGGACTTCCCAGCCTCCAGGACTATAAAATAAATTTCATTTATTATAGCATGCCCACTCTGTGACATTTTGTGATAGTGAAACAAAATGGATTAAGACAGTCAGTCTGCCACATATCTTCCTTATATTTCCCATTATTTTTATATGCAACAAAAATGTATTTGTTTATTTCTTTTTCTGTTCTCTTTTCCAGTATCTATCAAAACTACCTTCGTAAATGTTAATGATAAAGATAAGACTGTATCTTCAGAACACTGATATGAGGATAAGTTTCAAAGATGATGGAGGAATATATCCTAAACACTTATTGACTCCCAAAATATTTCCCATCACATGTATTGTTTCCACTAGGTAGCATTTTGTCAAAACCACACACATATATTTAGAAATATGTTCAGCTTTTATATTCATGCTCTTATATCTGTTCCATTTTGATATTTTAGAAGTTTTGTTAAAAAATAAAAGGGAGAAACCAAGTAGCCTAATTCTTTCTTTCCTGGTTTGCCTTTAGATATGCTAAATATTTTATAAGGGTATAAGGCTAGGATTCTGGAAAAAGGCTTAAATGTATAGTAGAAAGCATTTTCTATCTAATATTACAAAATTAAAACATTTGAAAGTTTAGAAATTCAATTGAAAAGAGGGAAAGATATCCAAACAAATCCCTTAATATCTTCAGAAAGCTTTCAGATAGTATGATTGAGGGATACACTGTAATTTTAAAAGACAATTTATATATCATCTGTGTGTTCTTCTCACTTCCACCATATCTAACACTTCATGTATTTTTTATATATTTTCTGTGTATTAAATTACTTGATTTACACTGTAGGTGTTTTGTTTTCTACTTTTAACACATCATTTTATATCAATCGCCTATTTGCTCACCAATAAAATAAACAACCAACCAAAGGAAGAACACAATGCATGGCCTGAATAAGGAATACAGTATGATTCTTTACATATATACAAATGCTACTTTGCAGAAGGTCTCAAAAATTATTCTCTTTTCTTATTATACCTTTTTTTGACCTACTGATTTTACTATAGACCTGGCAATGAAATGAGGGCTGGGAAAGGCACTGAAAGAGGAAATATTGTCTAGATGACTACTCGTTTGTCAAACAGCATGAAGCAAGATTGCAGTTGAGTCAGAACCTGCCACTCTCTAGTGATGTATTAGCTTTTAATGTTTTAAAATAATTATAGTGAGGCCTAAGCCACTATATAAAACCACTATATAAATTCTAGTGCCATTAGCAACCCCATTTTTCAGAGATTCAATCAATCAGTAGTTCTGAGGAAAATTGCACCCATTTTTGCCAGTCCCAGAAGCATGAAAGTTCAAAGGGTAAGCAGCAGTTGTCAACAGGAATCAAAGTGAAATGGATCTCAAAGTGAAGTTTTTAATTTGGAATTTCTGAGGCTGGTTACTAAACTAAGCCTTATGCATAAGTATGTCATTTGTTCTAAAAGGTCAGAGAATGCCAATACATTTTCAATCAGTTTTAATGATAAAAGGGCCAAAAGTAAGTCTATAATACATTTTTAAGCCTCCAAATTGTCATTTAAAACCAGCAACCTGTTAACCACCACTGGAGATTAGTTTTAAATTAAAATGACTTTATTGAGCATACATTAGATTTATAATTTGATGGAGAAAAAGGGAATCATTTAACATTATGAATGTAGTCTTACAAAACAATATCAACTTTCCTAAGTTTGAATTTTCTCTTCTTACATAATTTTTAGTTTTACCGAGCTCTTATGCTTAAGTTCTTAGGAGGGTATCAAAAAGATTTGAAGATAAAAATTGATTCTATTCTGATTCCTTTTCAACATATTCTTTTGAATAAGAGATTTAAAAATGGTAAAATAATTTTTCCAGGAAGTTCTTACACTTTCAATTTAGAGTTTCTGGAGTCACTGAGTTAGGGACTTGAATTGAACTGATGAGCAACAGGAAAATCAGGAAACAAGGTTATTTTGCTGGGCTGAAGCAATAAATCAAAACCATGGATGTAACAAAGAGGAAGTATGGTCAGGAAGGAAGGGGATCAGGGTGAAGTTGCAAAACAAAACAAAAAACTTGTTAAACTCAGATCAAGATCGGAGAGTTGGAGACTACAAAGCAAAGATCAGGAAACAAAATACGAAAGCCTCTATTTGCTAAGCATTTACTAAGGCATTATGCATTGTTTTAAGTGTTTTGGAAGTGCATTCTTATTTAATTTTCACAACAGCCTTATGGTGTGACTAGAAAAGCAATATTGGGTTTCCTAACCCAAGATGAATATCATAGAGGAGTGGGAAATAATACAATATATGATCACAGGCTATGATAGGGAAGGGAGAAAACCAGGCAGGGAGTGACATATGTCAGAGAATTTAGGAAGCCTCCTGGTGTCTCCGCCTCCCAGTACATGCACCACTTCTTCCACCAAGGGTTCTGATTTATTATTTCTATTTTGTTTTCTCCCTCTATTCTCCTCAATGACTAGAATAAATAGGTTTAGATCATGGGCTTCCTACACTAAAAATTTAGGGCAGGTTCAAGCAAATAAATTTAAAACAAACAGAATAAGAGTTTATCTATAAGACTCAGAAAAATTCCCCATTATTTTGAGTTGGAAATAATTTCCTAAGACCAAGTTATTTAGATGGTTCTAAAAAGCAATCAACTTAAAACATAACCAATATAATTAATTGATGATCTTGGAAGATGTAAAGAAAATAGAAGGAAGGTGATATTGCAATGACAAGATATTCTAATGACAAATACATAAGAGAAGTAATAGGTGAATAATTCTGTCCTCAGAGTTGTTCTAGGAGGCAGGCTGTGATTCTACGTATCTTAACTTCATGTTCTTGTGATAACTCAACAAGTGCATCTGTCATTTCTCTATTTTAACAGTCGTATATAAACTTCTAATTGAATCGTAAGAAAATCCTAAGCACCCAGTATTGGAATTATAAATTGTTTTTGTATTTTCTTTTTTAATTACTTAGGCAAATAACTTTTTATGTAATCTTACATATAATAGATTATATGCTAATGAATAGCTCTTTCAATGTATAAATTGTACATGCAAACAAAATGGTGAGTTACTTTTTTGCTTTCCTTTTCCCTAAAGGCATTCATTCACCCTGCTTCTCTGCATAAATTTATTGAAAATAGAAAAAAAATATGTATTTGCTGCTTTTTCCAAGTTTCACAGACTTAAAATTTTTTTCTATGCACATATGGCAATACACAAGAGACTCTTATAATATTTGAAAATTCAAGCTGCTATTCAAAAAATAGACATCTTGGGTAGTTTTTATGTGAAGATATTAACTGAGGAAGCAATATAAATTAGTTATAGCCTTCTTGCATTATGTGGTATCATTTTACACCTTTATAAACACCAACAACACACATATAAAGGTTCGAGCTAAATTTCAGTCTGCCTTTTGTCTGTGTTTTTAACATTTACATTATCAGTAACAAGTTTCAAACATTTTTGTCCAAATGATTTAGGTAATTTTTAAGGTGTGCAGAGTTCTCATGTTTTATGTCCAAGTAGTTTCAACTGTTTGAATATATTTAAGCTTCTTCTCAATATCCAGTGGGATAAAGTAATGTAAAGCTGAATTTTACATTATTTTAATTTACTATTACTTTTCTAAATAAATATTTTTAAAGTCTATTAAAACTTATGTGATTTTAATTGTTGAAATGTAAAAATATGAAGTATGGTACAATGTTTGGCTGAAAGTATCATGTCTTAGATGCATACATATCATTTAACTCAGAAGCTGCATATCTAGGATAGTTCCTTCAGAAAATGACCATGGATGTGCACAAAGATTGAACCACTAGAATGATTATTTATAATTGTATAAACATGTAATAATAAGGAAGTTGGCAAAGAAATTATATTTATGTATACACATACATACAAATAATACAGTCTTATACAGACAACAAATAATGCTACAGGAAAAAATAGCTAAAGAAAAAAATAGTTGTCAAGGATGTACTAGTAATTTAATTTTAACAGCATTATGTGCAGTATGAAACCACTGTTGCATACATATTAATATATTTATGGTTTTTTGACACCTCTTCAGGCACTAAGTCCTGTCGTGTGTGTTTCTGCTTTATTCTCTTTTCTATTCCTTCTTTCGTTTTTGTGGTGGTAGTGGTGGTGGCTGATTTTCCAGCTTTGCATTCCTTCAGCTATTCTACTTGGACAGTCTCATAACCTTCAAATCATGCTTCATACTGTCTCCAAACAGTCCAGTTTTAAAACATAAATTTTATTAGGCCAGTTTTATGATGAAACATCTTTAATAAATAGCTATCTTCTGTAACATAAAGTCAATTTTCTTTGTGTTTTACCTGAGCATCTCTGTAATCTGGCCCCTAACATTTTCTCTGGTCTTATCTCCAACTTTTGTTCCATTCATATGCAAAAATGGCATCCTCACAGTGTTTACCATCTTAAACTTTGAAATGTCTGGAATACTCCTTTTCCTCATTTTTATCTGATAAGTTTATTTTTTAAACTCAGGATAAACGAGGAGAATATCTACCACATTGACCATTTAACTATGTGAATGAAACGCTCTTATTGTTGCTTTCAATAAAGGAATTATATACTCTGTAGTATTTCATATTTTTAATGTATATGTATCAAGTCTAATCTAACATTTCTTTAATTGTGATTAAAAGTTATACCCTGAGAGATCATTTGCTGATAAAATTTTAACTTTTTTTTGAGATGGAGTGTCATTCTTGTTGCCCAGGTTGGAGTGCAATGAATGGCGTGATCTCGGCTCACTGAAACCTCCGACTTCTGGGGTCAATGATTCTCCTGCCTCAGCCTCCTGTGTAGCTGGGATTACAGGCATGCACCACCATGCCCGGCTAATTTTTTTATTTTTAGTAGAGACGGGGTTTCTCCATGTTGATCAGGCTGGTCTTGAACTCCCAACCTCAGGTGATCTGCCCACCTCAGCCTCCCAGCACTTTGGGAGGCCAGCACGCTTATAATCCCAGCACTTTGGGAGGCCAAGGCAGGCGGATCACCTGAGGTTGGGAGTTTGAGACCAGCCTGACCAACATTGAGAAACCCCGTCTCTACTAAAAATACAAAAATTAGCTGGCGTGGTGGCACGTGCCTGTAGTCCCAACTACTTTGGAGGCTAAGGAAGGAGAATCGCTTGAACCCAGAAGGCGGAGGTTGTAGTGAGCCGAGATCGCGTCATTGCACTCCAGCCTGGGCAACAAGAGTGAAACTCCGTCTCAAAAAAAAAAAAAAAAAAAAAAATTGAATTCAGGAGAACAAACAACAATGAATAAAGTAATGAATAAGGAATATGTCTTAAACTTGAAAAATATGTATAATCTTGAGAATAGTTTCAAGCTAAAATTTCCATATTTCTTTGTGTAAAGGGTAAATTTTCTAGCAAACACATCTTGATAACTAATTACACACCAAATCAAAGATGAAAAGTACTAGATCAGCCAGTTGGGATCTCTGTAAGCTTCATTTGAGTCTTCAAATCCCTTAGACCTGTTAGAGAATTTGTACCATTAGTTTTGTTTTTGGTAATTTAGTCAACTAAAAACTGAGGGATAAAAATAGAAGGTGAGTCATGGAATGCAACAGTTTCTGAAATGCTTATCTTATGAAGAGACAGTTTAAGAGTTGAAAGATAATGGGTTTTCTCCCCGTTACAGCCTACCTATAAGAAGCAGCATAGCCTCTGTTACTTTCAGAGGAAATTATCAAAATATCATCTGCACAGAAGCAAACGAAGGAAGGAAAAGAGTTTTAATAACAAAGTTTTATCTGTGAGGTTTGTTACATTTTATTTCACTAATGCCAGATGCTCCCATTTAAAAATTAAATCTATATTTTATTAAAGGAGAATAATATCTTTATTCCACTAGGCTTTTCTCATTCCTTCACTTCCTTTGAATTCTCTGATTTCAAATATTTTTAATTATATTGCTAAAAGATTTGTAAAATAGAGTAGACAAAATTGCACATCTAACATTGTGTTACTTGTTTTAACATCACTAAGAATGAGTCACATTTTATAATATCATAAAAGAAAATATAAAAATGTACTATTTTATATGAAAATGGCTCTTAATAAGACTGTTTAGCTAATACTTAAAATGTAAAAATAAATTAATAAGAATATAGCTTGTAGATGTTTGTTTTTGAAATCATACACTTTTGCTTACTTTCTGCCATCTGTGCATTACACAATTATTTGTTTTTAACTTTGTCAGTTAGTGTTAGAAAGTTTATGAAACTACATGAAAAACCAGGGAGAGATAGTCCCCTAAAGGAGAAATAAGATATATGTGTGCACATACACACACGTATGTAATATGTTAAGTTATAAACTCACAACACATCATAATAATATTCATTTGGTAAATGGAATTATCGACACCTTAGATATAAACTAGTGCAATTGTTCATAATTTTCTTAGTTGATAAGCTCCCTCAATTAAATGATAGTCTCAGGTAGTCACAGATTTGAGGATTAAATTGCACTGCTGTCAAGTCTTGGAGTGAAACAAGTAAGCATAGCCAGCTTACAAGTTTGACCTCTGCAATTACTGTTCATTTCCTAAGTTTCCTGGGTGTAAATGCATGTTAAATTGCCTTTTAGTGCTGGGAATGACTTTTACTTAGCCAAATTACTCTCTTTTGGTTCATCAGTTAAATATGTACTGTATATAATTTAGTAGCAAGGAAGTTACTCATTCCAACTTAAAAGTGTCCATCCTGGACACTGTATGTGGCCAGATTCAATATCTTACATTATTATAAAAATGTGTTTGTGTTACTAAACTAGGCTTTTATATGCCTATCCTTTTTAATGAATTATTCAGGTCATCAAATATAATTTTCAACTTGCTTAACCTAATTTAAGTAAGCATTTGTAGAATGTCACTTGGGTCAATAACAGCTCAGAAGAAAAAAATTAAAAATCAATGAACATCAGAGTGAACATTTTAATTTTCACTTTTTAACCTAAACCTTTTCCTGTATTTAGAAGATTGAATATTAAAGACCCATTTAAAGATATTTAGTTTTTCAGAAGTATCACTAATCTATACAACTATTTGCAATAACTACAGGGGACCAGTTGCACTATTTCCTGTGTCAACAGAAGATCTGACCTTGTTTTCTCGATAGCTTAGAGATTAGGTGCAGTCCCAATGGAAGAACTGTACATCATTTTCAAAGGAAGGTTTTCTGAAGGATAATGCTGAGTTTCCAGATTCCTACTGTGGTTGAAGCTAGTGTCTATTTAATCTTTTACTCCAGATGGCCTTTTGTGACCAAATGACTGCAAATTTAAAAATCAAGAAATTTTTAAATGGAAAGAGCTGGCCTTGGTAAGGAAGATTGGAGATAGAAAGTTATTCCTTTTTTTTTTTTTATGTGAGTGAAACAGAAGAATGCACTGCTATTATGAATGTTAGCAGATTTTAAGATCTTTATGGATAAATAGAAGGTATATATACATTTTAAATAAATAAAAATAATAAATATATTCAATTTAATTTCTTTTCAGGAAGAATTTTCTAAAGAGAAAGGCTTGTTTAATTCTACTCTGAAAGGCATTATCAGTAGATTGATTTGATGTAGCAAAGAATTTTTTACCATATATATATATGGTATATATATATGTATATTTCTTACCAAATATATTTCAAGTAAACAGGTAAACTAATTTTGTGAAATTGCATTTAGTCTTCCTGGAAAGAAACTAGGCTGATTGAGAAGAAAAAAATAAACTGAAAATTCCTGCACTTTTGCTTTCTCTCTGTACCTTCTCTACCAAAAGGACCAGGAAACATTTCTCAGAAAAGAATGGCCTTCTTCAGGAGTCACCACCACAAATACAGCTGGGAATGAGATGTATCTCTTGATTTACTTGTTAACATGTGTTCCAAAATGGATAACCATATGTGACTGATCTGCAGAGTAGGAAACATTATGGCTGGATCTTGGAGGTAAAGTTTTTTAAATGTACAACGGCTGGGTTTTGCAACCAGCATATATCTACCTAAATAGGTGTACATTTGTATACCTATAAAATACAGTCATGACTCTTTTAGATACAAATCTATATTTTTGAAGCAAGTATTAAATCCTCAAATATGCCAGATGTGGAAAATAGAATAGGTCTAGAAAAGTTTGTCAATGCTTCCCATTACAATTACGTATTTGTGTAAATGTTTGTCCTGTCACTTCTCTTCTTAAAGCACTCCATAATTCTCCATTCCTCTCAGAGTAAATGGGAAAGTCTACAAAGGTCAATCTCATCTGAACTCATGGACCTCTCTGACCTCATCTCCTACTAAACTATTCTTCTGGCCTCTTCAAGCAGAAACTTTGCATCTTACACTTCCCTGTACCTGATCATCTTTCCTCCAGATATCTATCTATAAAGCATATTCCTTCCTATCCTTCAGGATTTTGTTCAATATCAAAGTCTCAAAGAGGCTTACTGCAACAAATTGAAAATTGTTAACAGTTCCATACATACTTCCAATTCTCCTTACTCTGAACTACTCTTTCTATAGCATTTGAGTTCTGTTATATGTAGCTTATTTATTTATTTATTATGGCTATTATTTGTTACCAGTCTCCCTCTACTAGAAGATGAGCTCCATGAAGGCATGAATATATGTGTGTTTTTCTCACAAATATAGCCCCAACAGCCTGAATAGTGCCTGGCACATTACATACACTAAGTGTTGAATGATCTTTAATTTAGACCCAAAACGCTTGGTTCTAAGATATATAATATATGCTTAATGTGAAAAAAATGCTTTTCTCAATTATGAAACTAAGTAAAATTTGTTCAAATGACTGAAGGGATATGTATCACATAGGAATTCAGACAAATATTTTGGGGCTCTTATATATTCATTAAGATGTCTAATGAGTTTAGAAGAAATGATGCAATATGATTTTATAAGTACAAACTTGTTTTCTCAGCAGAATAAACTGGTCTTCTGGAAAGGAAACAAAGACATTTCACTTATTTCAAAATATGTTATGACGATGCACGCATGACAAGTTTAACACTTCCTTTGTTTAAGACAGCATTAAATAGAGGAAGTTTATTTCCAGTGTAAAAATTAGTGTAGTTAATTAAGAGAAAATGTCAATAGAACTTAACAGTGTCACAGGATAATGGTTCCTGCTGCTAGATATATGTCAAGAGAAAGATAAATAAGATAGAGTGATTTATTAAGCAGTGCAACACTGCAGGCAATGCATTTCTAGAGGATTATAGCACTCCTTGGGTGGTGATGTAAGGCAGAGGACTAAAGGCTAAGTGGACTTAACCCTTTAATCAGTACAAATATAACACAGAAGCATGGTACTTGTAGACAGTCCCTGCTGATATAGCAAAATTACTTTTATATTTAGAAGAGACTATAATGGTATCAAAGAGGATCTAAGTTAGAATAGAATGCCATCAACAGTTCCTTATAGCTTTGTAGATAATTATGTGAAGAAGTCATACTATTTCAAAATTTAAAAGCCAACAAAGTTTGAATCCCCTTTATATGAAATACAGACTTCTTAAAAATTATTTTAGGCAAAAATTGGTTGCTGGTTTAGGAACTTGGTCGTTGTTCTCAGCAAAATCGGTATTAAAACAATATTTGGAAAAACATCTAAAGATAATTTTCCTTTTCAATAATTTTAATAGTATAAATTCATTTATTTCAGATTGTTTATATTAATTAAATAATGTCAAAGATGGTTTAAATCCAGAACCAACTTTTGCAATCTGGCATGGCATGTTCTTCGCTTCAAACTGAACTCAGAATACTATCATGAACTTTGATTTTTCTCAGATCAAAGTCACAAAATTCACTTTTTACTGAGAATTTGTTTTCAGATCTGGCGTGGTGTATTTTAGTGTTGCAATAACATAAAATTGTGGGAATAGATACTTAACAAGATGCTTTATAACTTTCTAATATGTTAAATTGTATTTCATAGGTATTTAAAATATGTATTACATTTAAGTTTACAATGAAACCAGAGTTCAGTAATTCTGTTAAGCTTAATGGCTTTCTTTGAATCCGTATTTAACATAGGTTATGTTTATATATAATTGACAAGATTGTTTTTAGTTTTATTAACATATTAAACTATCAAATAGTTATTAACATATTTTAAAATTATAAAACATTTTAGTTTTTAGTATTGATACTGAGGTAGGAGGTGGGATTCAACTCCAGAGGCTGAGCTCAGACACTGAACCAGATTGAGGACTGGCTAAAACAGGGCCAGGGCAGAAGCAGCTTGTAATAAGACATGCCCAGCAGCCTCTCAAGTCAATTTACCATTGCCATGGTGACACTTGGGAGTTACTGCCCCTTTCCATGTAATGACCCAATGATCCAAAAGTTACTACCCCTTCCCTAGAAATTTCTGCATGAACTGTCCCCTAATCTGCATGCAATTAAAAGTGGGTTATAAATATGACTGCAAAACTGCCCTGAGCTGCTACTCTTGGACCAGAGGGTAGCCTTGCTCTACAGGGGCAGTGACAGAGCTGTAACAACAATGCATCTTCAATAAAGCAGTTTTCTTCTACCTCTGTCTTGCGCCCTTGAATTCTTTCCTGAGCAAAACCAAGAACCCAGCAGGCTAAGATCCACTTTGGGGCTTGCCTGCCCTGCATCAGTACTATGAGAACACCAAAATTAAAAAAGAAATTTCATCATCATCATCATCATTATCATCATCATCATCATCATCATCATCATCATCACAACTGGAAAAAGCCCATATGGTTTCAGACTGCCATCAGTGGCAGTTTGTGAACATTGCTTAGTTTAGAAGAATTAGCCTTCCTGTAATGTTTATGCTTAATATTGTGCTATTTTAGTTGCAAACCTCAAGATATAATTCCTGAAACAAATCCCTAAGTGCACTGTTTTTATAGGATACTAATCCCCCCAAAATCTAAGTCTTTATGAGACCCAAAGGATTTACTATATAAACTGCAAACATCTTGAATCACAACTTATAATTCCACTCAATTTGGGTTCATTAATTTGTATTCCTGGCTATAGTCTATTATAAAAACACGTAGTAATGACATGCTTAAACAGGGAAAAATGTTTTTGTAGTTTTTCATATTTGCTTGAATGACATAAAGTTATTGTGAGTTTATTAGCATATGGTTTTTACTATAAACATTTTCATTAGCTAAACAAGTTTTCCTAACACATTTCCTTATGCTTGATTACACTATGCTTTTTTAAACTAATGCTTATTTTCTGGAAGTAAATGATGAATATAGAAGGATTAAACAATATGGCTGATTCTATCTCTTGCTGTGGCCTTCAGAAACAGTGAGGAAATAATAACTACAATGTTCTGTGCCTATATTATGTCATGAATACAGCTCTAATAGTGTTATACCCATAAGTTATTTTAATTTTCTCAAACACCTGATGAAGTCAGTAATTATCATCTGGGGAACTGAATCACCTAGAGGTTAAAAAACTTGTCAAATATCATATAGCTAGTAAGTGGTAAAAAACAGGATTGTAAACTGAGCTGTCTCTCAAGGAAACACAAAGACATGAAAATAGTAATTTAATTAGATGTTTATGTTACTGAATCATACACTTTTATAGATAAACTAAAATTTTAAATAATCCGACACTCTATTGAAGCAAAGATCAAGTGAGATATTTGAACAATTTGTTTATTCCTTTGTGACTAGGTAAAAAATTGGTTCATGGTCTGTGTTCCATTCTTTCAGTAACACAACTTAGTATGTATTTGACCCAGTTGCAGTGTGCTAAATAGCAGGATATCTGTGAATTCCATGCTCGTGGTGTCTTGTGTTTCCTTAGCATGATAACTGTGATTTTATGATGGAGTTGCATGCTTCCTAGTTTGTGTCACTTGTATATTCTAAGCTCCATGAAAACAGCCATCATGCTGTCTTATTCACCTCTGTGACTAGTTAAATAATTCTTGTTTAATATCCAAGTTAGTGTTTACTAGAGAATGAAGAATTTAAAATAGTAAAGGCAGAAGATATACTTCTAGGATGTGCTAAAGTAGAGCTTAAACAATGGATATAAACACTAACTGCTAGAAAACAATTGAAGCAGATAGAATAAACTGTGTAGTGATCCCAAATGGATTGTTAATTTGGAGTCTAAGATACAGAGCTGTAAATATAAAGAGACTCTATAAATTTGGGGTGCAGTCAAAATCAAAGAACAACTTTATGTGTCTACAGTGCATTGGTGGGTCATGCATTTATCTTTTTTAAAATTTTGACACAAAAAAAGTTGCCATAAAAATGTAGTTCACTAGTAAGTGACATTGATACATATAATGAGGTACATAATGTGTATTTATTCTCTATTACACATTGAAATTTTTCTGCTTTATAATTGTGAAAAACAATCAAGAAAAGTTTGTACCACTTTCAAGGGTATTTAACAAAATGTCATAAGGACTTCATGACCAATAATTTTTTAAAGTTGACGATGGAAATTTTAAATATACTATCATGTCCATGATAGTTGGGTTATAAGGATGCATTTTAGAGCTAGGCTAAATGCTAAGAGTCTTAATTTTCAAAACATGTTGACTTTGTTTTTGAAGGCTCTGGTCAGTTTCCTATGCTTTAAAAATATAGCCATCATTATTAAACCTCTAATTACATATTCATATACAAAGGGGAAATGGATTCAGGTTTGGGCACGTCAAACAGAAATTGAATTTTCAAATTTATGTTTGAAATAATTTAAATGATGTTCTGTACCACCACCTGCTGTCCCTTGAGCCCAATACTTTAACTTAAACCAATCCTAAATCAGCTTTAGGATAAATTTATGTTGGGGACGTTTATTCCCATTTTTATTACTTAAGCTGAAGGAAACTGTAATATGGTACTGTGAAAACACTGAGTTCTACTCAGATGTCAGATAATACTATTTTAAAGAATCTATAGCACCTGCTGGTTCTATCATTTAAATTTAGATTTAAAAATAGTTTCTCAAAATCACCCTTCAATTTTTTAGTGTCTCTTAGGAAACAGCTTCTTTGTTTGGTTAAATACTGAAATAGTACTTTTAATTATGGAACATATTCACAGGTAGTTCAAAGGAGTCAAAGAAGATGTTGATTGTACTAGTTCTTGTTTTATAAGAAGAAATATGATTTTTGCCTCATGTTCTTTGATTTCTTTTAACTCTTCAAAAGCCCAGTTGAACATGAGAAAGGATTTTCTGACTCAGGTCATGAGGAGTTGGTATCAAGCTAAACAATTTTCAGGGCCATATAGTATGCATATAGTTCATAGCATAATTGCTTAGGAGTTCATCACAGTTCATTGGGAAGGCAAACCAATGCATTCACAGCTTAAAATCATGGCACTGTTTTCCAGTAAACAAATTACTGTTCACTATTGGTAGAATTTGAACATTCACTTTCAGCATGAAAGTTCAACTTTTTTTATTAGTTGTGAAGAATTGTGTGACAACCAGAAAGAAAATGGGCACTTTGTCATGTTTTAAATCAGCATGGGGAAATTCTCAGGTGGATGTGACAGCACTCAGAATGCACTGTGGTCCCTTTATTAAGGACTGCCAATCACAATTAACAACAATAAGAGATGTTGTTTAAGCCTAAATAAAAACTATGGAGAGCCATTTTAATTTAATACCTGTAAGAACAGAATGTAGAAAAAAACAGAATGTAGTCGAGTTAACCTGTCACGGGGAATTACTCTCATTTTTCCTCTGTTCACAAGGGTCAGCAAACCACAGAGCTAGTCAATGTCATTTTTGTTATATTCAAATTGAATGTGAAATATTAGATAACAATATAAAGAAATGGCTTTAGTTACTGCATTCCAAGGCTTGAATCCTTTGAGAGTTTGTAAATAGGACATTGGTAAGTTTCATATATTTGATATCTACACTATTAAAATTGATGTCTTTTTGAGTTATTCTTCTATGCAAAGTTTTAAAGAGATGGTCTCTCAACAATCTCTTCTGTTGCCCAATTCAATAGAAAAGAATGTCTGACTCTTCTTTTTGTGGATATGAGAAAGTTGTGCTCTGTATAATAGTGTGATCCATCTGACAGTAGGAAGAACTCTTTATTTTCTTCCAAAAATTGTCCTGGGATTTCAAAATCAGTGGGTTGTCTTTTATGTTAACTCTTGTGCAACAGCATCAAATTATTTTCAGTATTTCTAACACTCCTAAAGGCCCGCTTTCTACTCACCACTAGCATCTGTGGAGCTATCTGATGTTTAAGAAAACTACCAAAGGAATTTTCCTTCTTTATTCTTTTCAATAATTCTGGCTGCTCCTCTCATCAGAAATGGTTTATTTTGATCTCAATTTGGTTAAGATCCATTGGCGTGATGTTGAACATTCCTGCAAGGACTGTATCTTTCTTATTTACGGTCATACTCAAAGCATAGGCCAGGCATGGCACATAGCATACTCAAGAAATATTTATTAAACCCTAGTTAAGAGTTATTCCTTATTTTCCTTTTGCTACTCATGTTCCTGACACATTGTTGGTGCTTAATAAATGCTTGCTGCTAAATAAATATATATGTAGTTGCTTCAAATATTTTACATGACTAGAAATATTTCTGTTTCCCATAATCAGACACAAACATCTGAAGATAACTCTAAAATTTCCCTTTGCATGTAAACAGAAAGCAAATTACATACAACTACATTTGCGAAGAAGTCAATGATGTCCTCTGGAGCTCAGATGATAGAAAGAGTCACTGCCAATAAACTAAACATAAGAGACTTCTAAAAATCAAATTCAGTTTCCTTTAAGAATATTAATTGCAAGAAGATGTATGTAGACGTGGAGATAAGGGAGGACATAAAATGACAACAAAACTTGTATAAAATTGGTCTCTCATTCGTGCATTTTACAACCTAATTCACAAGCTCTTAATGTTCCAGCGAAACAGATGTACTGAGTTTATCTCTATAATGGACCATACCGCTTTTGCACAGTTGGATTCCCTGAACTATTTTTCCGGAATGCTTTGAAGTTACAGATTTTTTAAAATGTCAGGATTAATAAACAACTCACATATATTTAACATTTTTCTGCTTTTAGCTGTCCTTGAACTCTTTTTTAGAAATCTGTCTGATAACACATGAAATGCTTCTTTATCCCTATTCAATCTGGTATAGTGGTTCAATGAAGATGGCAATTCTGAAATAACAGCTGTACTTCCTCTTAAAAGACTGTATTTTTATTGGAAATTATCACCAGTTCCAACTCAATTGCCTATACATGGATACCATCATTGATTGATTCTCTTTTTCATAGGGTTTATAAGCCTTTTCTTAATTTATTTTTAATCAGAGCATAAAGATGCTTTCGGTATCTTTTAATGAATTCACCTTTTCATTGTTAGCAAGTGGAAGAATAGCAGCTTTTCAAAGATGAAGTAGCTAATTATATGCGATTCAGCATTATCTGTCATTATAAATTTGTATAAATGTACAATCAACCTACAGGCTGTGCAACTCATTTAAGGGAGCAGTGGGATAGAAAGGTATTTAACATATTTATAACTTTTGTTATCTGTTGCATGTTTATAGAACTAGAAAAGCATGCTAACCATATGGGTAATTCTATTTATCTTTTTTTCTTGGGTGTGCTCCAAAACTTATTGAAATTTGGTCACTTGGAGGAAGAATTCAGAAAGCCAAAAGCATTCAGAAAGAATTCATAAGCATGTCAACATCTCCAAAAAAGGCTTCAACTAAGAAGATGCCTTACTTATAAACTTCTCCTCTTAGCTTTTTACAACAACTCAGTGGGGACATTACAAATAAATTTCTTTTTGGTTTAGTGAGTTTTAAGTCATTTGCAGACAATTTTAGTATTTTGTTTGAGACTATAATTTAATAAAATATTGCAGTTAACCTCCATGTTTTATTAAGTATTTAGCATCCATTCTTTTAATTTATCAATATGAATTTATTAAATGCCTAACATGTACAAGGCACTTAACTATAAGCAAAGAGACTACAGAGATTAAATAGTACACTATTATATATTCAAAGGATTCAGGTGGAGACATGTTTAAAAAAATGAATTACACTATGGTTGATAAGTACTATGATAAATATATCTTGAGGAGTATAGAAGATGGTTCTCAATCCCAGGAAAGACTTCTTGAAAGTAGAGAAATAAAAGAAAAAATTAGAGGATGACTAGGAACTTGCTGTATAAAGGCAGAGAGTGGGAGTAGAGTCTAATCAGGTTGGTAACAAAGGCACTCCAGGAATTGGAAAGAGCAGATGCAAAGGTGAAGAGGTAGGAAAGAGTCTTGTCTTATGGTCAGGGACAAAAACCAGTTTGGAGTAACTGGGCGATTAAATGTGGGGCATGAATGATAAGAGATGAGAACTGAGCGTTGGACAGAAGTAAAGTGATGGACTATTGTTTATACTATGAAGAACTCAGACTTCTAAACTGCAGGCATTGGGAAGCCAAAAAAATATCTGAAGAATGGGAATTATGTGTTCATCTTTCCATGGCATGGATAACTTGGGTATATACACAAGTATGTGAATCGTATATTTGCAGGAGACAACACTGGAAGAAGAAAGACTTATTATAAGACTCCTATAGTTCAGGTGAAAAGTGAGGGAGCCTCAATCTAGGTGACAATCTAGGCTAATCTTTCTAGATGAGAAGAGATTTCCACTTCTAGAAATATTTAGTAGATAAAATTGACAGGACTTGATCATGGTTGGATATACAAGATGAGAAAGAGGAAGAAATCAAGAGTTATTTTCAGAGTTTCTAACATGAGTCTGAATGGCTGGTGGTGGATCAGCTGGAATAGAGAATGTGAGAGGCTAAGAAGGTTCAAATTACAAAATGAATTCCATTTTTGGCATGTTCAAATTTATGGTGCCTCTGGTATAGTCAGAGAGTTGCCTAGGTAACAGTTGAATATACAAATCTGAAGTTCAAGAATAGATGATGTAGATCTGGGAGTCATCAGCGTATTGGCAGTCGTTGAAATCATGCACTGAAAAATTGAATAAATGGGAAGCAGTAAGATGAAAATAGAGGTTAATTATATCTAGCTATATCACCTCCTATTTCTGGTCAATGCTCATGTCTATCAACATCCTTGTCATCCTTCCTTATTTATTCACAACTTTGACACATGGCTCAATTTCTTTTTCTCCAGTCTAATCCAAATCATCATTACAGCTGGTTCACCTAACCCTTTAATCTCTCAGTTCCTTGATCAGCTTTGAAGTCCTTCACCAACTCTTAACTTTTGGAATTCGTATTCACATACCTACAACTTGTTCTCCTCTATTACATTTTAAAAAAAATTAGCTTAGGTGTCCTATTTTATAAATACAGGCTCCAAACTCATTTACAATTATGTTTTCACTCTTTTCCTGTAATATTACTCAGACCTCAACTACTCTCTTCTACTACTAACAATTCTATCAATTTTTTTTTTGAGATAGTTTCACTCTTGTTGTCCCAGTTGGAGTGCAATGGTACGATGTCTGCTCACTGCAACTTCTGCCTCCTAGGTTCAAGCAATTCTCCAGCCTCAGCCTCCAGAGTAGCTGGGATTACAGGTGCCTGCCACTACATCTGGCTAAGTTTTTGTATTTTTAGTAGAGACGGTGTTTCACCATGTTGGCCAGGCTGGTCTTGAACTCCTGACCTCAGGTGATCTGCCTGCCTCGGCCTCCCAAAGTGCTGGCATGCACCACCATGCCAGGCCTACTCTATCAATTTCTACTCTTAGTTTTCATTACATTCACATTCTTGGTCCTTCTATTTATAGTTGTTCCATGTACCCCACGACCTACTATTTCAATCATTATCTACATCAAAATGATCTAAAATCATTTGTCTCGTTATCCCTTTTTTACATATGCCTAACTCTCTGCAGCTGAGTTTAATTCATTGTTTTATTTATTTAGTAAACACTTATGTGACACTTATATAAGTTATATCTAAGAACTTCACAATTTTAACCATTCATTAATTCTCATAAAAACCCATGAGGTGGGTACATCCAGGATGTTTTCTGTAAGAGGAACTCACACCATCACACAAGTTTATGATTCTCAACCTGGAACATAACATTCTTCTTTAATTGGGATGCTTTCTGTGGAGAAATCAATCACCATACTGTGAGAAAGTCAAACTATCCCATGCAGAGTGACCTCATGGAGAGGCCCAAGTGGAGAAAAAGCTGAAGCCACTAGCCTGCAGCCCACATTAACTACCAGATATGTGAGTGAAGTGAACAAGCCTTTGGATGATTTTAGCCTCTGGACTCTGAATTATCTAGCTGAAACCTCAGACATCATAGGGCAAGGACAAACCTTTTTTGCTTCAATAATAAATTTATTGTTAAATCCAACAAAAACCTTTCAAGCCTTAATTTCATTTGATTCTTTGAAATGTTTAACACAGTCAACCAAATGTATACTACTAGCTGCTCTGATTTTCATTTGTGCACTTCTAGTTACTCCTTATGAGGCACCACTGAGCGCTCCTCTACCCATTCCTTTCTTTAGAGCTCTGTCCTAGGCTTTGTGTGGGCCAGTGGTTCTTAATCAGGAACTTGCAATTAAGAGCAACTACTCTGTGTGATCTCATTCACTCCCATGTCTTCAAAATTTCCTACATTCCAGTATCTCCTAAATATATATTAAGTCCAGATGTCTCTTTTGTGCATCTGACGAATATTTCAAACCACTAAGCACACATTAGTAATACTCTTTTGAATGTTTCAGAGATAGCTCAAACTCAATGTGCAGCAGAATGAACGTATCATTTCTCCTGTCATATATGTTTTTTTGGGGGGTTATATTTTTTCAGTAAACGAGATCAACATCCAATATACATAATTTTCTATTCAAAAACCTACGATAAAACTTTATCTCCTTTTTTTTCTTCAGCACTGACCCCCCACCACTCTATAGCTAATCAAAACCTACGGATTCCATTTCATCAATACTCTCCTTTTGACTCCCAAAGCTACCTTACCTTTGAGCAAGCCACACCAATTATTTGCTCAGTTATTACAATAGTCTTTTAATTTGTCTCACTTTTCACAATCTGTTCTTATTGTGAACACTTATCAATCTGTTCTCTACATTATAACCAGAACATTTCTAGAGTAAAATTTGAACCTGTATTTTCCTGTTTATTTTTTAAATATCTGATCATTTCAAGGATCAGTTCAAACTCCTGATAATAACAAATGTAGCTTCAGCCTTATCTTTACTACTTCCCCTCTGCTTGGACTATCTTAATTTCTCTCTCACTTCTTGCTCTGAAATTCCATCCTAACTATTTGTCTCTTTTTCTCCATTCATCTTCAAGAAGCTCTTTCCATAGTTAGCTCTGTCTCTCTATATAAAGTGTTACTTTTAAAAGCCTTTTCTGTGACATTAACATATATTAAGCTCTTCTACACCTATGTTCTCCTAACAGTCTATGCTTATCCTATCACAGAACTTTCTACCCCCAATTGTAATCCCATGTTTATACATTTGTGTCACATTAGACTTCTGTTGATGGCAAAGACCCTCTTGCTCACCATCATACATTCAGTTTTTAGCAAAGTTCTACTTAGATAGTGTGGATTAAATATTTACTGAGTTAATTATTAATGAATGAACTAAAAGTGTGAAAAATATACAGTAACAGGTAAACTTAGAGCCCTGGATATGGAAAGGTAGAGGGAAAAGCATGCTTATAAAAGGTTTAAGGGCTAGATTAGAAGTGGGCAAGTGAGATGAAGGTTCTAGACTAATCTTTGATTACTTAAATTAGAATAGAAAAATGAAGTTTAATGGAAGGTCCAACAGAAAATAGGAATAAAAAGTAAGATGTTATTCAGAGTTGTAAGTATTAGCACAAAAGTATAATGTCTCCATTGTAACAAACATCTCTCCTCTTCAATATGTGTAGAGCTTGCAAGAGATTATCAATTTTCTTACTATTTCATTCTCTATGAGGCAAGTCTCAAGTAAGGAATGCAATAAATATTATTCTATTTTGAAACAGTGAGAGCCAAATAATTAATCAGACAAGTTTAAAGAGTTGGGCAGATTGGATATTAAATAACAGAGCAATGACATTCTCTAGAAAATAGTGGAATTGTAAATTAAATCACTAGTAAAGATTACATATCAAAGTGAAAGATAAAACATAAAATTTCTCATCAGTCTTAAATTAACCAAAGTCTTTTCAATGTCAATGAATATTTTTAATGCATGAAATAATGTCTCTGAACAAAGAACAAATCCTAACATTTCTTACATACGTAAATAATTAAATAGTACCTTCTCTGGTAATAAGTAGTTTCATCCTAGTAAGGCTATTTCTCAGAAAGTGAGTTTGGAGAGAAAAATCAGATCTTGATGTTTTTTGTGAGCTTTACTTTTGACACTCACTTTTGCCTTTGTTGATGAAATTGAACTTGCATCAAAAGACAATGAACCATTATTGCTGGAAACCTGGTGTGTCTGAGATCCACTAGGAGGGAGAAGGAAATGTTCTTTCTGAGCATTGCTGTGAGGACCCTTTAGAACACTTACTGATGTCACATACAGAACCTTATTAACTAAATACATGGCATGGGAAACATCACATTCTGTTTTTTTTAAATACTAGAATATAGTTTTGCTCCTTACCTTGTTGTACAAAAGATCCATACACAAACCACATGGAGTTGTAGAGAGTAGTAGACGTCATTGATCCCATTTGTAACCGTGGGGGATTAAGCCAGTTCAAGAGGTAGACCAGTAGACCCACCAGAAGGACTGTGCCAGCAATGCAAGCCCATAGAGAGAGATCAAATGGTGCAAGACAGGCAAACATATCCACTGTCTTTTCAGCCCTTCGAAGTAGTACCCCCACTGAGTAGTCCATGTAACGTGTTGTAAAGTCCACCACATTCTCACGGTCAGGAGTGATGGTTAGAGCAGAAATCCCTATGTCGGCTCTCTGAGAAATTGAAAGAGAAAGGAATACATTAACAATGTGAAAAACAATTTCATTTGTGCCACTTCAGCTTGCCTAGAGGAAAAAAACCAGATGCCTCAGGCAATATAAATCTTTTTATATAAACTGAAAAACACTGCAAAGACTTCTTACAGAAGAGCCATGTGTAAATTTTGAATTTCTTACTGAAAATCTTGCCCCATCAGAGTCAGACAAATTACCTTGTTCATATTATCAGCGCATGTCAAATCAGTGAAGAATATTTCAGACACAGATTACACAGGGAGAAAATCGTCTTTTTTTCCTGGGTGATTTTTATCAAAGTCATCATTAATAGTAAAGGAAAAGCTTATGCTGAAGAATCCTTTCTAGGGACATGTTCCCAAGATATTCAACATGTTCTTAACATGTAAATTATTAGGTGGGTTATTTAGAAACGTCAACATGGCATTTTACCATTGGTTTATATTTCTCGGCATAGAAATTTATACTATTGGGCTCTAAACAGATTTGTTAGTTTTTACAGCACTAAGTTGTCTATGCCAAAGATCACTAACATGATTGTATTGCATAAATGTCAGGAATATTTTAATGAACAATTAATGATTAAAAAAAGATAATTCTTGGAGTAATAATCCCTTTTTTAATGTGTCTTCTTAGATTCTCAGTGATAGCACTAAAATTTACTATTTTACTTATTTAAAATATAGCAGGATCTCAGTACAGCAGAGGGTAATAACTTTACATTTAAATTGCATAATATGATAATACATATTTAAATATCTAAAAGATGTATCTTGTTTGAAGTAATGATCTTCAGCTGTGATCAAAGCTGCCGGATGTCCCTTCCAGACAAACACAAATACTAGTAAATTATTTTTTGAACATTTTCTCGTTATTTTCTTTTTAATTGTTTCATGAAAGAAGATAAAACTTGTTTTATAGCTTTTGGGGACAAAAACCACGAAAGACATGAAAAGTAACATGCCCAGTAGAATGCTAAACCAACTTGGATGAATCTAGTCTCAAAGTAATAATGCTTTTAAAAATATTCTAGCTAAAGTTAAGCAGTGTGTGTATGTGTTTGTATGTCTGTGTGTACCAAGTTCATATATATTTGTTGCTAGGCCCCATGCTAAGTATTTAAGGATTTTTTTTTTTTTTTTTTACTTAGTCCTTACAATGAGCTGTGAATTATGCGTTTTTCCTCTCCATTTCATAAGTGGAGAAACTAAACCTTAGAAGTTTAAGTAACTTGTTCAGATCTCAGCAAGTAAGTACAGAAGCCAGATATTAAAGCTACATTTTTCTTATTCCAAAGCCTGTGCTCATAATCATTTTACCATATTGCAGCTATCATTCATTTTCCAAATGAACCATATAGTAGGCACTTAGGATAATTGGTTCTAGAAAAATTTTTATATTAAAAGAGTGTGAAATTTTGCTGTTTAAACTGTACTATTTACATTATAACAAGACCATATTAGTATATGTACCATGGATCTACAATTATTAACTGAATGGCATCAAACTTAATAACACTATATGAAAATGAACTTGCAGAAAAATATTGCTTTCAAACTCATATATTTAATTTTATAGCAAGATACTGGGAATTGGGTCTTTTCAGATGGAAAATCTAACCTGGATGTTTAACTCCCTTGTCCTGTCTTTTCTGAGCTTTAGTTTATCTATTTGTGAAATGAATGTAACTGTTCAGTATCATTATTGTGAGCTGACTCATTTATCTTGATCTTAATGATGAATAAATAACTCTCTAAGATTCAATTAGGCTCTCAGAAGATGCATTTACTTTTTCAGGCCATTAAAGTACTATGGATCAGTAATTTACTAATTGATCACTAGTGACCCAAAGCATTTAATGACTCAACCAAAGTCAGAAAATTCCACCTGAGGAGGAATTTACTGACAACATGTTGATAGTATTTATAAAATGTTCATAAATATTTTTCTAATAAATAATTACATGTTTTACTTTTAAATGAATATAAATTGGAATAGTTACTGATTTTAATAACGGATACTTCTAAATCTCACAAAGTGAATTTTTAAAATAGAAGAAAAATATCTAAAGTTTTTTATTTAGGAAAAGGGAGCTGATTATTTGTATGTGCTAAACTGTTTATTAAATTTAACAATTACTTGTCATATATCTGTAAGCAAATTCCTAAATTCTGGTCTATTTTCAACACGTGACTATTCTATTTTCAAGGAGAAATTTCTAGCCTCCCTGTGGAAGGCATATCATAATCATATAATGAACTTTTTGTAACAAATACACACACACACACACACTCTCTCTCTCTCTCTCTCTCTCTCTCTCTCTTTCCTGTCTCTGAGTTTTGTATAGTCCTTCCTAAAGAGATGCTTCACTCCATTCTTCAGAATCAATGATACAGCAGAACACTGTAATGGATAATGAGTATGTGGTAGTCCTTTCTTATATTAGAGGTGCTACACTGAAGCAAAATTTTAAAAAAGGCCAAGGACCACTAATTCAGAAAGATAGTTCTAAAATTTCCTAAATGTCAATAAACAATATAACCAGAAATAATCAAAGACAATGATTTATTCTTACCCTTCTTAGGTTTTTATTTATTTGGTCAACTCACTTGTCCACATTTTACAATGACTTTCCACATCTTTACTCCCACTGTTATTACATAGAGAACACAGAAGATGTGAGATTAAAATTCATACTTATTTCTACGTTCCAACCTATAGCCCATATGCAGTCTACTCTATTTATCTGCTTCCATAATACAGGAGCTGTCCCCTTTTCTAAGACTAACTTTCCATCAGTAAACGTATCAACCTCCATTTCAGATATTTAAGTCCCTGTCTCATGCATTCAACATCATCCTATTAACTAGATTTCCTATTAAAAGACTCTTTGTTTCTTGTTAAAATGAAATCAAAGAGATTGAGCCCTTCCCTCTACCCTCTGGTTACTCCATGTTACCACCTTTTCTCTCTATTTTTATATATCCCAGTCACTCTGAGAAGACTCTTTTTTTCCCATATTGTTGGGTACCCTATTCCTCATGGAAAAAGTACTTCTTAATTATTGTATTGTTGAACATAGCAGATATACTTCAAAGCTCATCTGATCAGGGCTCTTGACATTTAGCACTGATGATCTCTCCCTGCATCACAAAGACAACTTTCCCTTGAATTTAATGACATAACATGCATCTCTTTCTCAGTTCCTTTTTCAAGTTCATGTTAGCAGTTCTCTGGACTTGGGCCTACATCCTTTTCTCATTTGAGCTCTTCTGTGTTCATTACTGCTATTGTCCCCATCTACACACGATTTACAAATGTATATTTCTAGATGTGTATCTGAGCTCTGGGGTCTAGACTGATTTATGTAACTATATAATTGACATTTCTGCTAAATGACTCGAAAATACCTCAAATTTAACATTTAACCTACCAACATCATACTCATGATATTCAACCAGTCCTCTTCCAACATCTCCTGCTTTAATGAATGGTGACTTTTTACATAAGTCATAAAACTTGTTAGCCTCATTGTCTTCTCCAGCCTATGCCCCCTATTAAATATATCACTATTGATTTCACCTCCTGAGAATCCTAATATCCATTCATTTCTCTATTTCCAGTTTCATCATTTTCCTAGGCTCCAGCTCCTTGTAAGACTACCTGAAATCTACCTTTCTTCCTTTTCAATCTCCCTATTGTAGCCAAAGTAGTCTTTCTGTAGAGCAAATCTGATCCTGTCTCCCACCACACTTCAAAAATTTTCAATGAATTTGCATTGCTCTTTGGAGAAAGATTAAAAACATGGTCTATACAGGTTTAGGTAGGCTATCCCCAACCTGCTTTAACATATTCATATTGTACCATTTTCCCTTCCAGCAGTTCTTCCTGATGTGTGGTCTTTGTCCATGCTATTCCTACAGTCTGGATTGACCCTCCTGAAACTTCAAGTAAATGCATATATATATATACACACACACACACACACACATATATACACACACACACACACACACACACACATATATATATATATATATGTTTGATTTTCATTTTCACAGGGAAGCTATCCACTATCGCTTTGACTGGAACAATAATTATTATTTACACTGTCAGAAATTTACATCCATCACTTTACTAGACATTATGACAGCTGTAAACTTACATATGTTTATATAATCTTTTCATTAATGTTTGACTCCTCCACTAGGCCATAAGCTACATGAAAGCAAGGATTGTGACTTAAAAAAAAAATTACCTATCACATTTTCTGGCATAGAATTCATGGTCAATAAATACTTGCTATGAATATATGAATAAATAAAGATGGAGCTCCTACTAAACTTATATTACCTAATTATTATAAATCTTTTTGTCTGCATTCCCAACAGAGAGGTATTTAAATAATAAAAAGAAAATGGCAATATGAAAATTGACTGTTTTATAGCAATGATAATAGATTAATATCCTGAATAATGATGTCAATAATTAAAGTAAGGTTCTTGATTTATCAGTATATTTATGCTTACATTATTTGCAAATAGCTAAGATAGTCATCTACTACAGTAAATTCAATATATTACAAAATATTATATGTCAAATATTTAATGTAAAATGACTATTTAAATTTTGATTAGGACTAGCACTAAAGCTGGAATATAAATACATTTAAAAAATTATTTTAATTATATAGTCATAATATTTTCCTTGAGAGAAGATATAAGATTTGCATTCTCTCAAGTCATGAAAAGGAGATGGATGGATTATAAATGGAGCATGATTAATAAGCAATATAATCACTGAATCTTACAAGCTTAGAGAAATTGAAATACATTTACTATAAATTTAATCTGAAATAAATGATTATATGTAACAACTAAAGATCTAATTTATTCTTGAATATAATGCTAAGAACATTATATTGGTAAGATTAATAGTTATGCATTTAGTTAGTGCTTGCTATATACCTATATACCAAGTGTCATGTTATGTGTTTTACATGCATTATTTTAACATTACACCAAGTCCAACTGCTTTTTCTAAGATGAAAAATTTGCATTTGAAATATTCTAATTATTATAAAACTTTGATTTTATAATGAATTAATACCTGCTTCCTTGTACTCTTTATTAGATATCTTAGTTTTGTCATCCATACATTATGTTATCATTCTAAATAGATCTGCCCTATGACAAGCTTTCAAACCTTTCCCAAGATATGATGATTTTCTATCCCTCAAAATACCTGTCATTCTTTTGTGAACATAGTCTAATCAGTTTCTTCAATTGATATAAATTATACACTTTTTAAATAAAATTGGAGGCTGAATCATTTTCATTAGGTGATTTTTAATACTACCTTATCCTAAATTTAAGGTTAAATAAAATTAAAAAAAAATTTTTAAATAAACACTATCAAACTAGTGGCCCACATAGTCTTATGCAATTGAAACAAATGTTAGATTTTATATTTGTCTAGGTAATTTCATTCTTTGGTTCTTTTGCATCTTTCACATCTACTGTAATCTATACTTCTCATTCATTATGTCAACTTTATTTTACCAGGTTTGAGCCATTCAGAAGTTTGAGAAGCAAGCCTTTAATTCTTCATTCACATTACTAGTGAAGTACATACATTGGCAAGTTCAAAGTATGGCAATATGCCTCTAAAGTTCTATGCACTTTGATGATAGCTCACTAGTTAACACTTTAGATATGGCTTTTCAATCACCTATAAATATTCTTTACTACATTGCCATCAAGCCAGGTTTATCTATAGGGTTTTAAGTGCTTTGTAAAAGGCATTGTTAAACTCAAAATACATATTTAATCAGATATTCATTTGCTCACAAATAGCTAATGCTATAAAAAACATGAACTGCTGTTTTAATAATTTAAAATACATCTGATTAATAATCCATTCTGTTATTTTATCTGAGAATAAAATCAAACTCACTGCTCTATCAGAATGAACATTTTATTTCTGATTTTGAATATGACAATTCCAAACTAAATATCACCTCTGTTTTTCATGTTTTGCACATACTGCTTGCAGTAATTCACATATTACCTCAGGAAACGCATTCATTCCAACTCCGAGGCCGGTGGATCTCCTGAGGTCAGGAGTTTGAGACCAGCCTGGCCAACATGGCAAAACTCCATCTCTACTAAAAGTACAAAAAATAGCTGGGTGTGGTGGCACACGCCTGTAATACCAGCTACTCAGGGGGCTGAGGCATGAGAACTGCTTGAACCCAGGAGATGCAGGTTGCAGTGATCCGAGATCACACCACTGCACTCCAGCCTGGGTGATAGAGAAAGACTCTATCTCAAAATAAATGAAATAATTCAGTTAAATAAAGAAAGAATTAGAATGATAATTGCCTATCTCAAACTACTAACCTCTTATTTAATGTCAAAACAGCTAATGATTTATCTCTTTTATTGATATTTTCTAAAAAGCAGGACTTAATTTATTAACTCGATCTACTATTTTTTCTGGTAGTTACCTTATTACTTTCTCTTTTTATGTTTATTATCTTCCTTGTGTCATCTTTTAAAATTTGTTGTACTTTGTATTTGGATATGAGAATCTAATCTATTTCTAGTTTTTCATTTTTATTGATATAAACTTTTAAGACTTTTTTCTTTTTTCTTTTTTTTCTGAAACAGAATATGGCTCTGTCTTCCAGGCCTGAGGGCAGTGACATGATCTCGGCTCACTGCAACCTCCGCCTTCCAAGTTCAAACAATTCTCGCATCTCAACCTCCCGAGTAGCTGGGATTACAGGCATGTGCCACCACACCCAGCTAATTTTTTGTATTTTTAGTAGAGACAGGATTTCACCACATTGATCAGGCTGGTCTCGAACTCCCAACCTCAGGTGATCAACCCACCTTGGCCTCCCAAAGTGTTGGGATTACTGGAGTAAGCTACCACACCCGGCCAAGAGTATTAATTACTCCTTTAAATATTCTTTGCCGATTCTGATACATATATTTTTATTACCACAAATTTTTAAATAATTTTTTTTATTTTTCTCTTTTCTACAGCTGTTTAACAAAAGGATTTCTTAATTTCAGGTGAAAAGCCTTCTCTTATTATTCTTCTAAATTTCTAGTTTTATTGTATTTTGATCAGGGAACACTATTTGTAATAAAGTACTTAAATGGAATTTAATAGTGTTTTCTTTGAGGCCAAGCAATATATGATTGGCTTTTGTCAATGTTCCATGTATGCTAGAGAAAATGGCATATTGTCAGGTTATAGTGTTTGATCCATATCCCCAAAAGGTATCTTATTTAATCTATTCTTTATGTCATTTATTATGGTGTAGGTTTTGTTATATTTACTGTGTTTTTCTATGTAGCTCGGTTTCTTTGGTAATTTTTCTTTTGCTATCTAGAAAGATTTGCATGTTTATTATAGTTTTTACCTCAATATTTACAACTTTTACAATGCTTTACTCCTTTTTTTCCCAGTTAACCTTTTGGAAATTTTAAATAAAATCTGTTACTCTCACTTATTCCCTAAACTGCATTACAATAACCTATTTTCCCCTACTTTTCCCTTTTCCTTTGATTTTTAAATACTATTCTTTCATTTTTAGAGTATATGATGATTTCATATTATTATCTAATCCATGTCTCCAACTTTGCTTACTATTAGTCATTTTGCTAAAGATTCTCCTGTTATCTTTTGGTTGAATGAAGCTCATTCTGTAATAAACCCTGCTTGGTAATACTTTACTATATTATAATATGCTGATGGAATAAATATGAAAGGACATTTAAGATTTTGGATATTCATATCCAAAAGAATTTTGTAATATCTTTACTTTAGTAAGTGATATTGAATGTTTTTTCTTTTATTGTATGTGATTTCTTTGTCAGCCATTCTTTTGGGAATTACTCTAGCTTTTCAGAATTAATTGGGTAACTTTTATGAAATGTCTTAATCATTTGGTCTATTCTTTCCTGAAATGAAGAAAACAGGTAGGATAAAACATTATTAATTTGTTTGTAAACAAATTACATTTTTGTCATATTGCATATATATTTAATTGTTTTCTATTTCTTCTTGAGTCAATTTTAATGATGGGATGTTTTCCTTGATAATAATTCATGTCATAAGTTTCTTTCAAATAATTAGGATAAAGTTGTGCTTAATGTTTCATCATGCTTGTGAAAATTTTTCTTAATTGTGGTATACACATTCTTTTTTTGATACTATTATTTATGCATTTCATTTTCTGAAACCAGACATGCCAAAGGTTTTTTTTTTTTTGTTTTACATCTTCTCAAAGAACTGTTTTTTCCCTTCAGTTAATCCCACTGATTTATGAATTCTAAAATATAGATTTTAATGCATTTTCACTAATGGTTTTTATTTTGTTTATCGAGTTGAAGGCTTGATAAATTATTTTAATTTAGTAATTAAGTAGAGTTTAAAGAGGAACATGTTTCTGTAAGCAAAGTTTTAAGAACAGTTTACGTGTAGTGCTTTTGTTATCATTTTCTAAATAGTCTATACGTTTAGTTTTTATTTCCTCTTTGCTCTAGGAACAGTGTATGAGAGTTTTTTCTCATTTGCTGTTTTTACTTCCAAGCGGTTTGAGATTTTGTCTTTGTTTAAAATGTTACTCATCTTAATTTTATTGTATTTTAATCAGGTAATTTGTTAGGTATTATTTACGTTGTATATAAATTTTGGAGGTTGGGGGGCGCATGATATATTATCAATTTTTATAATTAACCTATGGGTATTCACTGTCTGTAGGACACACATTTATAACAAATATATATTAATTATGCTATTTATATTATATTAAATAAAGTTTTAAAATGTTATCCTTTCAGTCTTCTCTATCAAAACTCACATGTTGATGGTCCATGATTCATAAGTAACTTACAGATGTGTTTATGTTTGACCACAGTTTTAAAATACTTCAGCCAGAATTCAAAATTAGTAAAGTCTACAAAAAAATTCAAAGTTACAATTTTATGTGAAAATTGTTGGAGTCTGTTTCAAGCAACTCGTTGAATCTGAGAGACAGCGCCCCCTTGGAAAGTTCATGAGATCTTCAATTCATGTTAGCTCTCACAATTCAAGTACATTGTGTACCTAGGTACTATATCCAACTTTACTTTTTTATCTTAACAGCCTGATCTCTATTAGGTATTTGAATTTATTGTCCTTTATTTTCTTTCTTGGTTTATTAGTCTAACTGATCAGCACGGCAGATTACATAAGATAGCCACAAAGTTCTTCCTATTCTGGTATTCCTGCCCGCTTGCAATGTACTGTTTAGCTCTTCCAACCATTGGTGCAGTCTATTTCCCTATCTTTTAAATCTGCGATTAGCCAGGGACTTGGTTTGGTCAATGGGAGAGAAGCAATGTGATACAAATAGAGCATTAGAGGGCTGGCACAATGGCTTGCCATCTATCTTGCTGTGCCAGGAACCCTGGATCACCATGTGAATGAGTCCTAATTTGCTTGCTGAAGAGTGAGAAGCCATGCAGAAGATAACAGAAGTGCTGCTACTGAGCCACAACAGCAAGTTGGCAATGAAATATTATGCTCCCTGCTGAGCTCATACCCTACTCTTTTCTGCAGTTTGTACCATTCCAAATTAGGACAATTAATGGATTTTTTCAGGGTCATGTAAAAAACAGCTATTTCTTACAAGTGTGCTTTTTTGAAATCTGCCAATTCCTGGTTCATGGAGGGCACCCTTACTTTAGAGTACTGTTTTAAAATTTCCTCTAATTTTCTATGTATTTGTCATATCATATGAGATCTAAAAAGGGGAAGGTAGATACTTATGTTTTCTTCAATATCTCAAGTAAATAGATATTTCAAAAATTTTAAAAATTTCTTTAATGGAATCATTTTGAAATGTCTTCCAAGCTCAGTAGAGACATAGGAAAATAAATATTTCGACAGGGCTTACACATGATAAGTCAGTGAATATTATTTTCAAGTGCTTACAATGTTATTCATTTCCCAAGTTTTATTAAAATGTAGAAAAGGGAATTCTCTAACTTGGATTCCCAGTGACATGCAGTAATTTAAACTATGTTAGTGTATTTAGCTGAACATGGAGGTTGGGCCAATATAAAAACAAAACATAAAAGTGAAACTTTTATATACCACAGAATGGCTAATAAGTCTACCATTTATAAAACATAGAGAAGCAAAACTAAGATGAAAAATAAATAAGTTTAAACACTGAACTGTAAAAACTGTGTATGAATATATTCTAGGTTTTAAATGGTCAAATTATATAAAATCAGCCTATTTTCTTCCTGCAGGTAAAAGAAATGCCCAAAATATCACTGGCTTAAAAATCAACATGGAAGAAATTCCCTGGCTGACTGTCCCAGGTTTATCAAGTTTTCAGAGTTAGGAACCAAACTTATTTTTTCTTGTTGCTCTGTGCTTCTCAGTACATAGCTTCCAATTCATGTCTTTAGAGGGCTGCTTGAACACAAGCCATCCTATTAACATTACAGCCAGAAGAAAGGAGGAAGACAAGAATAAGAATAAAAACCCTTCCTTTAAGAACACTTCTCAGAGGCATCACATGATATTTCTGCTTAAATATGACTGGCTACAACTTAGTCACATGACCACATGAGCTCAGGTGAGAAACTGGGAAATTCATATTGTGGGAAGTCTGTTTCTGGCTATTATGATTTAGGAGCTGTATCACTAAGAAAGGAGAGAACAGATATTTATAAACAATTAACAGTCACCACTACATTTCCTCATATGTAAACACTGTTTTGAGACTGAAAAAGTTCTTTTAGGCTCTTTTCTATTTTTATATATACACAGGTATATACATTTTTTTCCATAAATCTTATCATAATGTAATGTAATCTTAGAGAAATACATGTTTATCCCTACCCAGTCTTTCTAAATACTGCACAGAATTTCGAGCAATAATCACTTTTGTCACTTTTGTATTTTTAACACATTGATAGCACATGAATAGACGCTCAATAAGTGTTTATTGATTATGAAGGTACTCTGATTAATTTACATATTTTCACTCTGAAGGTGTTTTTGAATGTTTCCTGTTTCTTACCTATTAAAATCAATAGATGTTTGATCCTGCAATTTGAGTATATTCATTTGAAAAGTGTTTCTTGGGTTTTGTCATACTGATAAGTCTCAAAATTAGTATTTTTCATTAGTTCAACAGATTTTTGTCTCTGACAGCACAATAGTGACAAAAACATTATTTTAGTTTAGTTTCTGTGTCGTAAGTCTTATTGCTACACCGTTTCTCAGAAACCACGTGCTATTCCTTCTCCTAGCTCCCTCTTCAGCAGGCCGCCAAGCCTACTCACATGCTGATCGCATTTTAAAGTCCTTATAGGAACAGTTTAGTTTTCACTAGTCTCTGAACCAGCTTTTATCTTCCAGCCTGATTATATATACTGAAAAATACCTAGTTTTCCTTTTCTAATGTATTTTCACCTGAGTTTGTGACATTTCCTCCCTAGAGTTTACAGTTATTCTTCCTTTCTCTGTTTTTCTATATCTCTCCTATGGGACTTATCCCATAATATCTGTTTTATATTCCCAATTTCAATATAAACTTCTTGATGTAGGTATTTTATCTTCATAGTCTTCTGTCTCCCTAAATATTTTCTCACTGCTTTGCCCACAGTAATTTTTCAAAAATGTTCTCCAAGAAAGATCTGTCTCTCTCAACTTACTTGCTCTGCTTGTTCTTTGCAATTTGGTAGTAATAAGTGGTTTTATATAACCTTCAATTCTAGCATTCAAGGAATAGATTCTTGGCTACATACTGCCTGAAAAAGAGTCTGCCCCATTTTGTCATTGACTTAAAGGTTTTTTTCCCATATGAAGCTCTTAGTCAGGCCCTCTGACCTTGGTAGCTTGGGTTCTAATATTTTCAGCCCAGATATGTGGGATAAACCTCCATATACGCTAGCTGTACCACAACCCTGCACACAATATATCACCACCTTCCTTTTACTAAGGCCAAATCTGACACTCAAAGTAAACAGCTTGCCTGAGATTATAGGTGAACAAACTGTGGAATTGGCCATGTACCCTATAATATGCTTGATAAATTCGATTAACTTTCTGCTTTATGGTTTCTGTATAATCTCTTCCTCCTAATTACTTTCCCAGTCCTTATTCTTTGCTCTATTTTGTTTTCCAACACATATGTCCTTTTTAATTTTTACTCTTATTTTTCTAACTTCTGATTTATACCTAAGCAATACTCACACTAGGGAAGTAGGAGAAAGAGATTTCCCAGATATGGTGGTAAGTGTATATGTATATAATTGAACATATAAGGCATGATAGGCAATTATGTAAATTTGAGTTGAAGGAAAACTGTTGGAAGGTTATAGGGAGGGTGTAGTATGATCTGACATTTAAAAATAATCACTTTGGCTGCTCTGTTAAAAATAGATTATAGGGAAAAGAGCAGTAGCATAGTGATCAGTTAAAGGGCCACTGACTGAAGTAGTCCTAAAGAGAGAAAACAGTGGCTTTCAAGTGTTGAGAAGTGATCATATTTATGGTATATTTCAGGTTTATAGCCAGACAAATTTGCTGATGCATTGCATATAAGGCGTGACAGAGAGAAGAGAAGTCAACAACAACTCAAAGGTTTTGCACTGAGTAACTTGAAAACTGGAGTTGTCATACACTACAACAGACCAGGATGAGGGAAAGGGATGAAATCAGGAATTCAGTTTTGAACACTTAATGTTTGAGGTACCCATTAGAAATGGAAAATGCTGAAGGTGTTGTGAGAAATTAAAGTCTGTAGTTCAGGTGAGAGGTCTGGGTTAAAGAAACAATTAGGGAAGTGGTCTACTTACAGATGATAATTGAATCCATAAGATGGGATGAGTTCACCAAAAGTTTACTATGCAAGTGGTGGATATGTGTTGATCTCCTCTCTCTCTCTCTGTCTTTCTGTCTCTCCCTTCTCTATATAGCTGCTTAGCTCTTGAAGACCAAGAACTCTGTGTTCTATACTTTAAGTATTCTCCAAAAATTACAGCTACATATTAGGCCTCAATAAATGCTTATTGAATGCTAAGTGGGAAAAAAAAGGTACAGTTATAAATTACAGTAGTTTAGGAATTATCTGTAGCATTAGAAGAGGCTTAAAAATATACCATTTCAATAATTCCCAAGAGATAATGCTATATCTTTGAAGAAACAGACCATCAGAAAGAGTTTTCCAGTCATATAGAGACTTCTTCAATTTTCTAAGAGGCCATCTGAAGGCTGTTTATGGGCAAAGAATACGGAAGCAATTGCTGACTGAAATGCCCAAACTGCAAATACACATTTCAATCAAATGCAAATCAAGTATAAAAACTATAATTGCATGAATTTTTATCTTCATTGTAGTAAAATTTTCAATCATTGTAGAATTCACTTAATGTGGCTATTATAGATGTTTTAGGAGCTCTGCAGGGGAGGGGAATGTAAGCTGTTAATAAGAAGATTAACTAGCTCCCAGAAACAGTTTGTCTCTATGAGAAGTAAATCAATTCTGGCTGTTCTCCTAGTGATTCTGTGCAGTATCAAATGAAATATAAAATGAGTAAGAGAGACACTCAGATGTCCTCACACTGCTAGAGGGAGCCTCTGAAGTCAAACTGCAGTTACCTCCTACCTGGACACAGCTGAGCCTTGTTAGGTCTCTGGATGTTTTTTGTTTTTGTTGTTCTTAGTCAAGGAACCTTTACTTATTTTAAAGCCTGTCATTACAAAATTACCAAATTACAAAAAGAAAACTCAGGATCATTGAGACTTAGAACAACTGAAATATGAAGTATCCAAATGGCGGGCAAGAGTAAGTTCACAGTTATCTTTCAAGGTATGGCTCTGCTTCCAAATATTCATTCTGAATATTTGTATGTCAAGTGAAAAAAAATCCTTTAAATGAGGTTGGAACATTGATTGCTAGAGTGAGTGAAAATTTAAGTTTCCATTTGTAGTTTTAGTGTTGTACTAAAGGATGTTTCTATTTCTCTTTAATATTAAAATTAACCTTTTCATTTAGTAAAGTACTCACCATTGCAAAAACAGAGAAAGAGGAAATATATTCTGTATTGCATCAACTACCTTTCTAGGCTATAATAAATGTTTATTATTCTCTTTTACTTGTAGCATATTTCTCTATGTTTATAATTTCGAGAGTAATATAGACTAGAACTGGCATGTTAAATAAAAACGACCAAGCAATCTAAACACAATACCTCACAATTATGCCCAGAGAACATAGAGAATTTATATCTGCAATGCCCTTTAAAAGTTACTTATAGTATCCTCACCCAAATCTCTACCTTCTTATATGCCTGGATGTTATCTTACTCATTACTTTTATCTCCAAACCATGATCAGGGATAGATGAAATTCTAGGTAATAGATGGCATTTCAATAGCCAACAGTGGACTTCAGGATTTATCTATCCTTAAGTTATCAGATTTTCTCATCATAGCTTCAGTTGGATAACCTGTAACCTACCAAATCTTTTTATTTATAATATTTTACTGAATTTTTTTGTCCTTGTCTATAAGTTCTCCTTAAATCTAAGAGCCATTCCTGGATGGCATCATTCCCTTTGGCAAATGTTCACTTTCAGTTCTTTAGTTTTGATTCAGGACTTATTATTCACCACTTATCTGTGCTTGCCATCTATTAGGCCAAGTACTTAATGATTCAAGTCCTTTATCTGATTGAATTGCTCCTTGCTGTTTGCAATGTCTGCCAATTAAATATCACCTGCAAATTTAGAAAATTGCTCCTACAACCATTCACTAAGTCATTTGCATCTACATAATTTATTTCCTTTCACAGATCTCTCTTTATCCTTTTCCTTCATTAGTGTTAAAATCCTTCCCTATCAACAACAAATATTTTTGGCCATGCTTTTCTCTTGTACTTATGTACAAACAGGTTGTATGATCTCCCACATCTATGTTTTAGTTTCATCCTATATGCATATCCAGTGGATTAATTTTGAACACTCACCACTCAGACGTGCAAACATGTATTCTTGTGACCACATGTATTTCTTTTTAACTGCCTGCCTGTGTACAGCTGACATACTCTGGGAAACTCAATCTATTACTACTTGTTTAATCTCATGTAAGAATGAAAATCTTAGCCACTGTCCAATTTAAAGTCTCTATAAGGGCTTCCCTTCTTTTTACGTATTTTACTCTGTTCCCCTTTGCAAAGCTATCTTCTCATTTCACAAGGACTGCAAGCATTTACCACAGGACTGTCACTGGCAGGTGTGTTGTAGGGGAGAAATTCTTCTTTGATGGGCAGTTTTCTTGGCCCATACATATATTTTCAAGGCTGGTTTGCAGTAATGAAAACATGTAAGACTCTTTTGTGTGATCATGGAACATTTTTGATAGCTTTCTGGCACCCAGCTGAGATCCCTTTTTCATTCACAAGCATTGCTCCTCATAACAGGGCCTTCTCCTGATCCCAGTGGGTGGTGGGCTCTCCCTGCACAAGGCCCTCCCTGGCCTTTGTCCTTGCCAGCTCCTCCTCCTCCTCTAGACCATGGGAATCATAGGTGTTCCTGCCACCCTAAACTTGACTGCCTAGGAAACGGTGGTCAGAATGGTGGGAATTGTGCCTCCCTGTAGCATCTTCTGCTAGCATAGAGAGATAGGCTCGACCTTATAGGAACGATGCCTGATCCTTCCCACCTGCCCCTGGCATGCCCCGCTCCAGTGTGGGTGGAAAAGGGGCAACTTATCACATTCTCAGGTTCTCTGGACTCTCTTCCCAAAGTTAACTCTCTCCTCCCTCTAGTTTTTAAATTATTTCCCCTCGCAGCAAAAATAATTAACACCTGTGCTCCTTACCCAGGCTCAGGTGGAACAGTTTAGGACCTTAAATAATCATTCTGTGCATGATCTTCCTATTACTCCAACATTCCCAATGGAATGTTGGAAATTCTCAACATTATTCACTTGGGTTCCAGATGCTCACTTACTAATTGTTCCTAGACAATTCCATGAGAATGTTCCTCAGGTACCACAAAATCGAAATGTCTATAGCCAAATTCTGTGTCCCTGTTGCCCTTTTCCAATCTGCTTTTCCTTCTGTATGCCCTATTTTTGTTGCGGACTGTTCATCTGCCCATTTTCCTCTGCAAAATTTCTCACCAAGTCTCAACTCTTCCTTCTCTTCTTCTCCAAGTTAATCAATTTCCATTATTATGCCATAGAATATTAACTGTTTTCTCAAACTCATTCTTTTTGTTAGTCTCCTATTACTGTTGTTTTAATTTAGACATTCCATTATTCTTCTCTAGATTGTTGAAAAAGCCATTTGTTTTTTCTCTTCCTCACTCCAATGCATTCTCTGGCCTACCTCAGCTATCTTTCTCAAACATAAGTTAAAACACATTTTTCTCTTTGTAAAACTCTTCTATAATTTGTACAGGCTAAATGATAAGGTGCAAACTCTTTATCACGGCAAACATGCTTTTATAATTATCCCTATTGTTGCCTCTTATACTCCTACTCATCTCTAAGACCTAGCTTAAATTTCTCCTCTTCTGTGAAATATTTTCAACTCCCCAGGCAGAAGCTGCCACTCGGCCCCTGAGTTGCCATGGCACCCTGTATGTAATACTCTATGGCATTTTTCACACTGTGTTTTAATTATTTATCTACACATTTGTTTTTCATGTGCACTCAGAGATCTTTGAAGGCCAAGGAACAGTATCTTCCACTCCTTTGTATCTATGATGCCAGGCACAGTGCCCAGATTACAACATGCATTCAAAAACATGTACAGATAAATGGATGAATTTAGGGCATACTGCTGTGTACTTGGCATACAAAGTAAACATAACCTTAGCCTTCTGGTTTCCAAAACAGGGAAGAAGGTCTCTCTCCCCCTCTCTTTCTCTCATTCTTTCTCCCTGAGATTGTATATATACACATTTATAAATGTAGATGTAGATATATATAGATAGATGTGTAATATTACACAAAGGTAATTTGAGAAGAAGTGGAGTAGGTGTTCTTAGAAGACGAGATTACTAAGAGATGGGAGTAGTTTGAAAGTCTCATGGGACAAAGTGCAAGTTTAGCTAGGGTTGAGAATTTAGGATGATGAAGTGAGTACAGGCAGTCTAGGCAGATTAAAGTTGAATGTCATCTAAATGGAGTGTGATTAAATGCAAGAGGGAAGTGAGATACAGACTGTAGAGTAGATTGCAGGCCTTTCTAAAAGTTTTAAATTTTTTTGTGGAAAGAAGACACAGGTGTTTGAGAAAGATGTGTGAATTTTGAGAAGTTTAGAAATGCAAATCTTTTACATCACACCCCAAATCTTTCTGTATATAATCTTATGTTTTGTCTTCTACTCATACGCTGTCTGAACTCCTATCTGAACCTTTTTCAAATTTGCAGGTTTAAAAAATAAAACAGCTCTGAACTGTTTGAGTATTGTTTTTCTCACTGACATGTAACTGGGTTTATTTAAATGCTTTGGAGACAAAACGTATATTAAAACTCTGTTTTTCTCTGGAAACTGGTAAAGGAGATAAACACTTGGATCCTGGAGCCAAACTTCCTATATTTGAATCATTAATTCTCTACAACTTGGCTATGTGACCATGGGCAAGTTACTTCACCTCTCTCTGTTTCATCATCTGCAACATTGGGATAATAGTAGTACTTATTGTTGTGAGTATTGAGAGGTAATAAATACATAGTATGTGAGATGGTGTCAGGAATAAGTAAACTCTCTATGAGTGCTAGTATAACTGTTATATGGTCAGTCTCAAGCTAGGCTTTTAAATTCCTTTTGTGTTAATTGCAGTGTTTTGTGTTAATTGCAGTGTTGTCAAATCTATTATTGATGACAAGTATGTCATCAAATTCTGGTGATGTTTTATTATGAAATACAGCATATTAAATAATTCCAAGCATATATAACACAGAGCTATAGCTTTAGTTTACAAAAGCACTAACCAAACATATTTCATAAACTTAACTTTCTAAAAAATTATTAACTGCCTTTCTCCATTGCAATATATTTGCTTTTGGATTTATACTGCCTACTAGTTTCTCCTTTTGAAACTCTAAGTTCATATCTTTTATATCTATTCAGTGGGGTCTTAGTATTGTTGATTTTGACTTCTTCATGTAGCAGTGAAGCAGTGACACAAGTCACCATTACACTTTTACGAATATTTTCTAACATTTTGTTTGTAAATTAGTTCATTATGACTTTTTATTACTGATTTAAATGTTTGTGTACATGTAACTATTGACAGTTTCCTTGTAACTTATTCTATTGTTTTGAAGTCCATGAAGGATATCTTTTGTTTTTCCTGTTTGGTATCTACTTCCCCTTCTTCTGATAACAGCATCCCACTTTTCCTTGGGATTCACTACTCCACAAGGCTTGCTCTAGGTGTTTTGTGTATAGCTACTCCTACTCTCTGTGCTCCACCTGGACAAGTGGTGTAGGCCTGGCATTGAGAGCACTGTCTCCTCTTGAATGCAGTACTTCGTAGTCAGAGCCAGTGAGTGTTAAAGCTGAGGCTCTGTATTGGAACTGCAGGTAAAAGAGAATTTGTGTTTATATTGGGATAGATAGAGGATGGAATCTAAGCCTAGAGCTACTAAAAGTCATGTTACTGCAAAGAGAGGAGAGCCTACCTGAGAATTGGGGCAACACACACACAAAGAAAACACAGCTGAGATGGAGCAAGCGATATCAAGGCCTGATGAAAGAAGCCTGGATCTCATCCCTGAATAGGCCAGTTTTGTGAGAATTAAATTATCTTTTCACTTCAATTGGATTGCCATTTGCAACCAAAGACACCTAATTAATTTAGCTTAGAATATATGGAAAGGTTATTTTCAAGACAGAGAATACCTTTTTTAAGAAATGGGGAAGGAGCCAAGAATTTGAAAGAGACTGAAAATAAAAGAGAAGTAGGGATAAACAAAGGTAGAGGGGCAATTTAAACTTCATCTAAATGCAGATTGGCCTCAAATGCCTGTGCCTATTCTATATCCTCATTCAAACTCCAGACTTATGTATTAGATTACTTATTTCATTTTCCATTTGGAGAGCTCCAAAGAGGTATATCCATAGTTGTTAAGAGAATGGAATCCAACAATTTAAGCTAATATCCTGGTTCTTCCACTTATTAGCTATGTGACCTTGAGCAAGGTATTTAAATTCTCTATGACTTGATGTCTTAAATCTACATAATGGGCATAATAACAATCTAATTCATCAAATTATTATGAGCATCTAAGGAGTCAATACCTGTAAAGTTTTAGAATAGCATCTGGCTATTATTACTCATTTCTAAAATAGTAGTTTTGATTTTACATTCTGCAACTCCTGGCCAAATATTTCCTTCATTCATTTCTTCTGTGCCAATAAATGATACCACTGTCAATTAACTTGACGTGAGAGTGGCTGAATATAACAAGTTGTTTAATTAATGGACAAAATATTTAAAATAATAAGAACAAAAGCTCAAAGTGTAGTATTTCAACAAAGATAAAAACATTTTACATAAAGTTCAAATTTAGTAGGCTATAGTAGGTTAATTGATTTTAATAAAGATCAATGAGATCCCATTGAATGGTTATTAATTAGGGCAGTGTTACTATCTAATGTATGCCACGTGGCCACCATTCATTCTTTTATGTACAAATATTTTCTAGATATTGAGGCTTCAGTAGTAAACCAAATATATGAAATCTCTCCCCAACTTAAGCTTACATTTTACCAGAGGAAGACAAATGAACGACTTTAGTACATAATAAAATAATTATAAGCGTTATAAAGAACAATAAAACAGAGTAAGAGAGAGAGGTAGCACAAAGGATGGAAGCTGTTCTTTTGAATAGGATGGCAATGGCAGTTCTCTCTAATAACTTTTAAGCAAATGCCGAAAAAAAATGAGGTGGACAGAGATATATCTGGGGGGACAGCAGTTTAAGCAGATAGGAGAGATGGAAATGGAAAAGGCCAAGTTCAATGAGTATAAGGAAATACAAGGGGTACCATAAGCTTGGAGCATGGTGACAGAGGGAGAGATAAAGAGATCACAAAGAGAGTTGATTGGGCAGATTATGTAGACAATTTTAAGGACAGTTTTTACTCGGAGTGGGTTGGAAACCCATCAAAAGTCTTCTAGCAGGAACATGACTGGATCACTCGGGCTGCTGTGTTAAAATATATTGAAGGCAGTCAAGAGTGGAAAGGGAGAGTAATTGGATCTCTACAACTACAGTCCAGAGAAGAGATAATTGTGGCTAGGAGCAAGATAGTGAGGGGAGCTGGGGAAAATGGAAACAAAGGCTGTGTTTGGTTTTTGTTTTTGTTTTCTGCTGCTGTGGCTGAAAAGACAAAATTAAAAAGTTTTGAGTTTAGAAGAGATCGTTGGCTTTGTTTTTTCTCTCACCTCCCCACAGCAAATCCTATCAGTCTACCTTCCAAATATGTGTTGGATTTATTATATTCTTAAAACACAGAACCTGAGGAAGGTTTTAGCAATCTATCCGAGTCAACAGATACAACAAGATCTATTTGTTTTTCCTGCAACACATTCTTGAATTCATTTCCTTGGTTCAACTTCACAATAGCTTCATTCCACTGATGTGGACACTGTGACTCAAAGAGGATTTAAAACTCTTTTAGGCTCACATGGGTATTAAATGTGTCAACAGTATCCATAACTAATACCTTTGGTGTCGCTAAGGATGAGAGAATCATGGAAGGATTTTGAGATTGAATATTAAGAACGTAAGGGACTTAAACTAGATTCTAATAGCTTTTGCAGTAAACCATGGAGTTTAACAACTGAAAATGAGGAGAGTGTAAAAAATGAAGAGACTAGAAATCGAGGCTTGAAAAGTGTGGAAAATGTTTTGAATGGCCATGTGGGATTTAAATAAAAGGTCAACACCTAATGAATAAAAGGACACTGGAAAATTAGCAAAAGTTCTATTGATATTAGCTACTAGGGTATTGAAATGAACTCCATCAGCCAAGTGTCATGACCAGCTACATCAATAACCCAGTGTGCAGGATCCTAGACAGCAGGTGTGGGATGAGCACAGGAGGCACAGAAAAAGAGCAAGAGCTTGAGCATGGCTTGGGCAAAATACATACTTATTTTGAACTGATATGGTGTGGGAATTATCTCCCATCATTTTCACTATTTATTAGAGGCCATGGAATTTTGCCTTTCTTAGATACTCAAGGAAGCCATTTTTTGTTCTTTATTAATGAGACTCTATGTATGCTATCTCCATTCTTGTTTTATGTTGTCAATTGCATGTGCTTTCTGAGGTCTTACCACCTCTACCAGACAAACCTCACAACAGCATTTTCTCCTCCTTCTTCGAGAACTTTTGAAACCTGGCTAAATGTTTCTCTTCACACAAAAACTGACCCACCTGCTAATAGATTTCAGAATCAATGTAGATATTTCCTACAACAATCATTTTGGGACATGATTCAGATAGATTTTATTTTCTAAACCAGTTTTAGGTTTTCAGAAAAATTGAGCAGGCAGTGTGAATAATTTCTCCTATTATTACTATGTTGCATTGGTGAGGTACATTTGTTACAATCAATGAACCTTACAATAGTTATTGGAGACGGATCTCACTGTCATCCAGGCTAGAGTGCAGTGGTGTCATCACAGCTCACTGCAGCCTCGAACTCTTGAGCTCAAGGGATCCTCCCACCTCAGCCTTCTCAATAGCTGGGACGAGAGCCATGCACCACCATGCCTATATAATTTTCTTTTTTTTATTTTTTTCAGAGGTGGGGGTCTCTCTATGTTGCCCAGGTTGGTCTCAAACTCCTGGCCTCAAGGGATCCTCCCATCTTGGCCTCCCAAAGTGTTGGGATTACAGAATGAGCCACCTTGCCTGGCCAATGAACCCATATCAATACATGATTATTAACTAGGGTATATAGTTTAGAGTTCATTCTTTCTATGGGTTCTGACTAGTGCATAATGTCAGCAGCATATCCATCATTACAGTATCATCCAAAATAGTTTTACCACCCCGAAAATCCCCTATGCTTCACGTATTCATCCCTCCCTCCCTCACCCCATTTTGAGCTATTTTAAACCTGTTTCCTTTATCTTCTCTAACACTCTGCCATGAATGTCAAGGTCAAATTCTAAGAACTTTTGTATTTCAGTCTCCGGTTATCTCTTTCTAACCTACTCTTTCATTTCTTCACTCATACTTCACCTGTTTTTCAACTTCATTTGATCTTATTAACTTTTCCAAAATTTTATCCAAGTTTATGTCTCTGATCATGGATATGCTTCCTTGATCATTTTAGCTCTTCTTTCATCTCACTTAATTCCCTTACCAAGTTTATCCACCATGTCTCAATCTTGATATGAATGTTTTCATCTCTGCTCCTAGACTTGGGCATTCAATCTCAGCTGAAGAAAGTCACACCGTTGTGTAAACTAGCAGCAATGAAAAAGTGTCAGCTTCATATACACCTCCGCTCAGTCTTTCGTGCCACTGATCTATTCTTTTATCTGTCCTGATTTAGCAGTCACTTTCCCTTTCCTCAATGTCTATTTCAATCTTCACCACTATCCTGTAGACTGTTACATAATACATGTCCCTATCACCGTTAACATACTTAATCTCCAATTTTTATCAAGAAATTTGAAGGAATAAGAAAGTATCTTTGTAAATTTTCCAATCTCTTGCCTATCTATTATTAACATACACATTCTCATCATATTATACTCAGTATCAAAGTAACATCTTTACCTCATCAAAATCAATTTTCAGTTTAATCATTTTTGATGGAGTCAAATCTGTTCTAGGATATTTATCCTTCACATATTAACTGGCTTTCTATTAAGTTTTCCTTCTTTCTTTTTCTTCCTTAACTTATACTTTTACTCAAGTCTCTGTTAACTTAAAAACAAACAAAAAGTCTACCGAAACCAATGACCCTTCCAACTATTCTCTCTTTCTTTCTTCTGCTCTCCATCTAAAATTTCTGAAAAAAATAATACATATGCATGTCATTTTTCACATTTTCACATCCAAGTTTTTCCCATCATCTTTTGCAGTCTGGCTTTTTCTCCCACTATGCTACCAAAAGAGTTCTGGCTTGGGTAACCAACAACTCCCAAATGGCCAATCTAGTGAACATTTGGCAGTTCTTATCAACATCTCAAATAGTTCTGACATTGCTAGTCATAGCTTATTTTTTGAAACTTTCTTATTTTTTTCATAAATTCCTCTTCTTTTGTCAATTCTTAAGTGACAGCTTTCTTTGGGTTTCATCCTAAGATTAGTCCAGTGATCCTCTTACTCCATGTGTTCTTTTTGGCAATCTGATGTACTTTCATGATTTCAACTACCACCCACAGGTTGCTGACTCCCAAATGTATACTTCCTATTGCACTTTCACAGTGAGTTTCAGAGTGGTACATATCCAACTCACCCTATTCTAAACTGTCCTCCTCCTCTAAATCTTTTTCAGCAATCTCCGTCCCAATTAGTTACACAACCATCCTTTTATGTATTTGTACTATGAACCGATGAATTATTCCGGACTTCTCCCTTCTCCTCACTTTGGTCAATAAATTCTGTTTATCCTACCTCCTTTTTATCTCTGATTTCCTATCTTTCATTTTATTCACAACATTAGTATGGTAGGATAGATTCTCGTCACTATTTGCTTGGAGTGCTGCAAAATTCTCATAAATTTTGGCCTGCTTTCCATGCTATTTCTAACCTTTCTACCTTTACTTCTACTCTTGTGGCTGTCACTAGATGTCCTTCACTTTCTGCCAATCCCTCTTTACCTAATTACTCCTTGTTATTTTGTCATCAGACTGTATTTCTCCTCCTTCAGGAAATTTATCTTTACTCTACCTTCCTTGTTGCTTTCTTAGTGCTTCTCTATCATTGCACCTAGTGCACTGTATTATAAGTGTCTAGTTTAACCTCTCTGTTTCTCATTAAGACAAGATCTCTTCAAGGGCAAGAACCATGTTTTATTTATCTTTGTATCTCCAGTGCCTAGCACAGAGCGTAGCACATAGAGGCCATCAACAAAATGTTTTCATGATCAATGTCTATGTCTTATTCACACTTGCATCCCTCCATAGCACTTTGGCCATGGCATGTGATTAACTCATGCTAAGCGGTATATATTTTGAAATATGTATAGGCAGGGCGCAGTGGCTCATGCCAGTAATTCCAGCACTTTAGAAGGCTAAGGCGGGCAGATTACCTGAGGTCAGGAGTTCAAGACCATCCCAGCCAACATGGCGAAACCCCGTGTCTACTAAAAATACAAAAATTAGCCAGGTGTGATGGCAGGTGCCTGTAATCACAGCTACCTGGGAGGCTGAGGCAGGAGAATCGCTTGAACCCAGGAGGCACAGGTTGCAGTGAGCTGAGATTGCGCCACTGCATTCTAGCTAGGGCAACAGAGAGGGACTCCATCTCTAAATAAATAAAATAAAATAAAACAAAACAATAAAATATTTATAAAGCTTCCAGGTAAATATATTCTTTCTATTGTTAGTGCATTGATGAATTAAAATACTCATCATAGAAATGTATTTACCTAATACAACTAAAGAATTGCCAAACTTTGTGTCAACCATGAAAAATGAGGAAAGCTGTGTAGCCTTGTGCAGCTGATTTATTCCGTTTAGTCTTGGGAGCATTTTATTTCTCAGAAAATGAGGTTATTGGCATTATAATTACTAAATGGTATCTTATTACACTCCAATATTATATGTCTACTTTCAAAAACATTCTTTACTCTCATCAAACCACGTGGGTGGGCGCAGTGACAAAAAAGCCTAGTGTTATATTAGTATTTTAGAAATTGAGAGATACGACTCTCAATAGTGCTATATTTTAACATGGAAACATCACTATAAATAGTTACGTGCTAAGTATAAGTACTTTATCCTAATTTTATAGATTTATAATTTAGTCCACTTATCCTTCCTTTTTTCCATTTTCCTGGGTTCTGGCTTTATTCCATTGTTAGATCTATTTTCCTTGGGGAGTAAAATTATTGTCACATAACTTAGCATTTGATAATCTGTTAGCATGAAGAGACCTAATTTCCAGGTGGCGGAAATGCCCAGGTAAAATTAGGCTGAAAGAACAGATTATTTTCAATCCAAAACTACCAGTCATGTTCTTTGTATAAAATAAATCTTCCATTGTAATAACCATCAAGCTTTTTTCTTCATAAAACCCCCGAAGGAATTTTTTAAGTATGTATCTCTCCACATTTATAATTAACATATTAATTTTGCAATCCTTTAGACAATTGTAAAGGGTGCAATTTACAGACAGTACTGATCATTACCTGTTTTCTCTTAAATCCATACCTACCACTTTCTACTCCACTATATACTGTGAGCCTTATAGGGATGGAAATCTGCAAACCAGATTTCCCAGGCTCCTTTGCTATCTGGCTTCTCCATAATTTCCACCAGAGGGAAACCACCGAAGATAGACAGAAAGAGAAAGAGAAGAGCCTTCTGCTTTAAATGATTATTTCAGTGGCTGCAGCAGCAGTGGCAGTAGGCGATTCTCGATCCCAGCAGCTAGGGCACAGGCAGCAACTTTTTGGGAATTCCAGGTCTGATCAAGGGGAATATGTCTGGTAGATGAAATCAACTGACACATCAGTAGCACTTGCTAACTGTATTTTACTATTTTCCTTTTGCTTTTCCAGTGTCCTACTCTGTTCATCCTTTGCTCTTTGATTCCTTCTAGCACCTTTGTGATCAACCCACCATACTAAATTTCCCTCTTTTCAAAATTCTAGGAATGGTTTTCATTTTCCTGAGTGGGCGCTGGCACTGACTTATGTATATTGTGTTGTAAATATTGATAAAATAAAATTGTCAAGTCACTTTTAAAAATATATCTGTTAGATTCTGAATATCAATAGTGATTTGACCTCATGCTTTAATAGGTAGAATATTTATAGCATTTGATTTTATGCTTGAACTATATTTATATTCTGCCCTACTCTCACAAAATTGTAATTCAAATACAATAGAAATGTATGTTTGAAAATCTTTTCTTGATCACCAAAGTACTTTTGCATCAAAAATTTGCATGCAAATTAAAATTACAATCTTTATTAAGTAACCAGTGACTATAAAGTTTTAGGTATAAAACATTTTTTTCTGAATTGAGTCATGATTTGATTAGTATACAATCTATGGATTCAGTGTCTATAAAAATGAAATTTTATTACAAATGCAGCTTACAATGTTATGGATAGAGTCTTTAAAAAATACTGTAGATATCCATGGGTCAATTCTAATTACGGTTTAAATGAGATACAGTTTAGCATTAAGATTTAATTTCTGCATTTTTTTACTTTATAGAAATCTTTTTCAAACAAATTAATATATGAAAAAGGAAGTTTTTAGTTTCTATTTCAAAATGTCACTCAACTCCTTGAAATTTTTCTGTGCCAAATATACTGGCTTGCCCCTCGGAAAGTCTGGTACCCCCAAATACTCCACTTTAAAAGCTGCTGACTTGAAAGTCAGTGAAAGAAGAAACTATATCATCAAACATCCAACTGTATCTAACTGAGTTATCTTTGTTTTTAATTTTTTTTTGGTACTTCTATCCTAAACTTGATACATTTTTTATTTCTTATATAAAGTTCTCTGTGGGCCTCTCTTCCCTTCTAAACTAGGAGAAAGTAATTTCTCAGTTACATTAACTCACCCTTAAATATTTCTCCTGTACTAAGCAGAAGATACCTCTCATTTATCTGTTCAACATCTTTTGGCCAGATTTGTGTTTTCATAAATTTTAAGAACACATTAGTTGCAGAAAATTATAAAAGTAGTGAGGCAGAGAAGGACTTGAGGAGACTCTACTATATTATTAGTTTTTAAATAGACTCCATATGTACATCATATCAATCATTTGCTCTCTCTCTGACTGCATTTTCCTCCCTTAAAAGTATGTATGTACTGGACCACTGACTTCTGGTTTTAATGAGAAAACTCTCTAACGTGTGATCTAATCACTGTGGAATAATCATATGAATTTAGAGCTCACTTTCCATCATTTCTTCTTTGACTCTTCTTTAATGTGATGGTTTGTGCATAATCATTATGACATATAAAACTGCACTATGTGAAACAATCTTAAGTTTGGTAGCCCCTTAGAAAGGCACACATGAGTTAATCCTGGTAATTTTAGAATTCTTATTGTTTTGTACAGACATGCATTGGCAATATTTATTTAATATATACTTAGATTCACAAAAGTATCTATATTATCAGAAGGTATAATAACAATAATAAGCTTGCTTTTCTGGAACTCCATAGTAATATTTTTATGCCATTTCAACAGTGTAATTTTGCTTGATAGGGCTAAATACACCTCATAAAGTTTGAATACAATTAATTTTCTGGGAAAGTTAAATTATTTTATGATATTTTATTAAAGTATCATTTATGTAATTGAATTAACATTTGTAATTGTTAAAAAATAGAACTTATAGCTCTACTGATAACAGTCAGAATACAGTTAAGGGAACATTATATACCTTTAACTTGATAGTCATTTTCTAACGTTGCCTGCTCTTTCCTTCTTGAAATGTTATTTTCTGTTGGCATTCATGACAACCCATTTTCTCAATTTTCTTTTAATGTCTATATCTACTCCAAGTCTTTTTTGTAGGTTTCTTCTCCTCCACCTGCTTAATAGTTTTCCTAAAGACTAGTCAGAGTGACTAAATATCCACTTGAACAAAATAAAAACCTAGTTCCAGTGAACAGTTTTATAATTTTTCTGTCTAAAAATCATGTGTCTTTTTTTTTTTTTTGCAAAAGGACTCCTGCTAAACTATAAATTATCATACAATGATGACATGCTCTTACATGTAAATAATACAATGAAACTGTTTATGTAAAATTTTATTTCTTGTGTATGATTGTTATACAATAAACTTATATTTTTGAAACAGAGTATTTGGATGTGATCTTACCATTAACATACTTGGACTCCTCATTTTATAGGTGAAAAAGCAAGTCTCCAAAATTAAACTAACTAGTGCAAGCACATAAAACAAATTAAAAACAACATCAACATACTAATTTGAATGCTTTTTATGTTTAATTTGCATCTAGCAAGTGTAGTTTATTAGCATAATAACTCATTAAGGATTTTAACCACTATCTATATAGAATAAATTTGTATAATGCCTTTTATTTACACTAATTTTAACATAATTGCTAATCTGGGTTTAGATCAGGAAAGAGTCCTTAGAAATATAAAGGTAGAACACTGAATTTGTGAGTTTTAAAGAATAGAAGATGAAGTGGTGTGGTTTTAATAAGAAGGATGAGGACTGATGATTGCCCATTTTCTATTAGAAATAATGATATTAATGCTTTGGCAATAAAATTCTGTATGTAACTTATGTATTAAATAGACCAAATTCATTAGGATTTTATAGAATATAGAAATAGCTTTATTATTTTCCCTACCACTGCCTTAAGAAACCTTTTATTTCTACTCTTCTCCATTCCTTGCCAACAATTTAGGTTAGATCCTTTAGCCTTCTGAGTACTTTAAAGCATTTGAGAAATTATTCCAGTTCTAGCAATGATGTACTAGCTTTTATTGGACTAGTCCTATAAGAATAAAAATTGAAAATTCAGGATCAAATTGAAAAAAATATATATAGAGAAAGGACTGGAGAGGAACCCAAAGCAGGCAGAAACTGCAGGGTATCCTCGGAAATAATACCTGCACTGGGTGGAGCCCTCCTTTATAAGGCTTAGTCATTGAGGACCCATTTCAGTTCAGCTGGGATGGGGTGGACAGCACTCAAGCAGAAAGTCAGCTTTATTAACTAACTTGTCAGAGAATGGAGTTTGAATCAGCTAGGGTTCCCAGAAATTGAAAAGCGAAACACAAGGAGGAGGATGCCACAGAGGAGTGAACCCCAAAATCTGTGTATAAGCTTTCTAAAATCCTTAGCTGACCCCTAAACTGCATATATATGGGAGAGATCCTAGGAAAATTAGCAAACAGTAATGGCTAGAAGGTTAAACGTGCTAAAGAGGGGATTACAATTGTTGCCTATGACAGGGAAGATATAGATTGAATTTTGAGTTCCTCTAAGTCAGAAGGGCTTGAGGAAAACCACAGACTTTCCCCAGAAACTCCAGAAGGCTGTATCTTAGAAAAGTGTGGATTACAAAAACCAAGGGATTTGCCCTAGGAACTAAGATTACATCAAATAGACTTAACAATGTTTAAAGCTAAATCTCACGAATTCAAGAGGAACAGATAGTGATTTAACTATACACTGAAACAAAAATCAATCCTTTTCAGAATATACAATTTCAGAGATATAATCACAAGTCTTAACAACATATCAACCACAAAGTCCAATATATAATCAAATGTAACCAGAAATGTGAAGAACCAGGAAAATGCAATGTATTCTGAGATGGTAAGATGTTGACATTTTAGCAAACAAGGACTTTAAAGAAGCCATTATAAATGTGATCATGAACTTTTAAGATAGTCAAAACTGATAAAAAAGATAGGAAATCTCAGCAGAAACACAAAATTTATTTCAAAAATTTGAAATTCCGGAAAGAAAAAATAAGCAATCTAGAATGAAAAAGCTACTGAATGGACTTAAAAAAAAATTGAAGATGGCAGAATATCAGTAAACTTGAAGGCAGATCAAGACAAATTGTTAAATCTGAAGGTCAGGGAGTAAAAAATATCTTAATAAAAGAAGCAAGGCCTCTGTGACTTAGGAGACATTACGTGATCTAACTTGAATATTCTCTGAGCCTCAAATCAAGAAGAGAAAGGAAAGAAGGTAAAAAAAATGTGAAGAAATAATTCCCTATATTTACTAAATGTAACCTATCCCACAAATTTAGTGAATTCCCAGCACAATAAATGCAAAGAAAATCATATCTAGAACATCACAGTTCAATTTCTAAACACCAAAAAGTGAAGAGAAAATTGTAAAACGGCCACCAACACATACAAAAATACATTACATATAAAGAATCAGGATACAGATGATGGCTAATTTCTCACCAGAAAAAATAGAGGGCAAAAGTGATAGAATCACAACTTTAAAATGATGAACATTAAAAAACCCTGTGAATTCAGAGTTTGATGTCCAGTAAGAATATCATTTCAAAATGAGGGTTAAAAAAAGACATTTCAAGGTAGACAAAAGTTGAGAATATATGCTACCTATGTAGCACTGCACTTCAAGACACTCTAAAGAAAGTTTTTCAGGTTGAAGGTACATTATACCAAATGGGAGCTCAAATATATGTAAGGAATAAAGAGCCCCAGACATGATAAATAAGTGATTATATCCCAGTAACTGTCTTTTTTTTTCTTTTTGTACCTTTAAAAGACCATAACTATTTAAATAAAAAACTATGATATTTGGTATGAGGTTAATAAAATATAAATATGTGACCACAATAGCAAAAATGATAGGGTGAGTGTAAATAAAATTATATTGCTGAAAGTTTATTACTTTTTATATAAAGTGGTACAATATTAACTTTAGATAGAATGTGGTAAGTTAAGAATGCATATTATGACCTTTAGACTAACCACGAACCAAAATACAAAGGGAGACAACTAAAAGGGCAGTAAGAGCAACAAAATCAAGTACTGAAATATATTTAATTAACCCCAAGAAAAACAAGAAAAGAAGTAACAGAGAAAAAAATAGTATACATATAAACCAAATAGTAAGTTATAAACTTAAACCCAACTAGTCAATAATTTATGAGGAAAACTTAATAATTATACATGTCTATGGGCCTAATAACAGAGCCTCAAGAAACTGAAGCAGATTTTGACAGGACTGAAGAAAGACACAGGTTTTCAACACCTTTCTGAGAATTGAAAGAACAAAGAAAAATATATACGTATGTATAGACCTATCTTGATTAGATTCCAAAATGAAATGATTAGTTTCTAAGTAGTGCATTTTTTTCCCCAATAACATCACATTTTTAAAAAGAAAACAATAGTACTAATTGTGTGTGTATGTTACATTGTGATTTCATCATGTATCATATACAGTTTTTGGGGTATAAGTTGAGCAAAGAAAAGGCCTTCCTCTAAACCCTCTTCTACCACAGGATATACTTTAACATTTGGTCTATTTTGTCATTTACTTTTTTTTCCACAAAGTTCATAAAATAGTATTGAGTGAGACTTTTGTACTCAACTCCACCACCTAATGCTTAACCAACCTAAACACATCGCACTTATTTTATATGAAATTAGCTTCAAGGTGTTACTGTTGAAACTTTAGGTACGAGACAAATAATTGAACCTTTAGGTATGAGACAAATTAATTAATTAATTCTTACCTTAAAGACAAGTTCTCCTACCAAGCCATTCCATGTCCCATCTTCTTGTGGGCTTCCATATTTGTGATCCGGTGCTACATAAATTTCATAGTTAAAACCCAGGTAGTTAGATAAGGCATCCAAAACATCAATGGAGAAGCCCTGGTATTTCTTCGGCTTACCCAAGACATTTTCAGAGACCATCACAAAAGGTTCTTCCTACATGGAAATAAGAGAAATTTCTGATGTCAATCTATAGTGCTCCCTAAAAGCAAAGATTAATTCCTTCAACAGTTTTGATTAAATCTAAAAATTGCTTTATACTTTGAAACAACGCAACTCAGGAGTATAACTTACGCATCATTAATGCATCATATTATTTAACAATGCTTAATAATTCAATTTCTTATCATCTCCCTTTTAATTATCACCTTATCAAAAATTAGATAAAAGTAATTTAAAAACTTAGGGTCCATGAGTTTATTTTCCTTGCCATCTGAGGACCCATCTGAGATTCCTCAATAACAAAACATTTAACAAACTATAAATTTATCATATCTAGTCTCAGGAATTTATTGTTTGTAAACCACGTAAATTACATCCAACAAAATTTTAACAGATATAATCTACATAAAACTACCTGAAAAGATAAAATTCTAAGAACACATAATTTAGCTGAAATTAATAATCTCACATTTACTGGGAGTTATTCACTAAGTAATTTCTGACTTCGATATAAACACACATTTCATTGCAAAAATAGCTTTTTTATGACTGATATGAGAAATTCACTTACCTTTTCAATAAACCGTCTAATTTAGTAAATTTAGCAAATTGGTTTCTGCTTCCACCTCTTTTATCTTTTCCCATTTTTGTCTTCTTAAAGCTAACAAATAGGCCCTTTTCACTTTTGAGAACACCTGGTGTTGATTTGAAACATGCTGGCAGACTACAGAAAATTAGATAATCTATTCCTTAATTTCCTACACTTGTTCAGAAATCTTTCAGCAACAGTAATATTTACAGATAACCATTCATAGTGTATGTAGTCCATCCAGCCCTCTGGGCAGGGTAAAATCTCTCCTTGTATATAAGCCAGAATACCCAAAGAGTTTTTTTTTGGAATCATTTTTCCTCAGAGACTCACAAAACAGCCTTCATAATGCTTTCATTTTGACTTTTATTCAAAGACACTATAAGTAGCTTATAAAATCACTGCACTTGTTATAGGAATATTGTCAACCATAATATACAGTTTTCTCCCTAAAAATTACCATGAGATAAATTTTGTAATTATTCAGGGTCAAAGAACTTTGTCTCAGTGGTGCCTTTTTCAAAATGATAAAAAACAATGTAATCAATTATTGAGGTACTTCTTTTCATTTTGGATATTCAGAAAGTCAGTACTAAGTTTCATGTTCCTCTATAACTATGTTGATATTGTGGTATTTGTAACATTTCTTTAATCTTAGTTATCTAAAGTACTTACAATTTCTAATTTTGAAAACATATTTTAGTTTCACTGTTTGTATGTTATCTTAGAGCAAAATGAAGCAGTAAATGGACAGTTAGTAGAGTAGGTTACTGCTAGTTGTCCTCTACAGGAGTTCTCTTCTTCTCTAATTGTTTGTATTTTACCACTATGGAGAATAAAGAAAATCTGTAGTCCTACTTCAGGCACTGTGGCTTGCTTCATGGACATGTGACTAATTCTGGCCAATGTGATGCAAGCAGGGTGGTTTGTGCAAAATTTCTTCTTGTTCTTTCTGCTACCTGAAAACTAGAAAGAACACACAATGGCTGGTGTTCTGGTAACTGGGACTCCACACAGCAGATAAATGAGAGTAGTTTATGTCCCTGACACCTAAAATGTCCCACAACACTTGGGCCAACTCGCCACAGCCCGAGATTGTAAGAAAAAAATGTTCTAGCACTTTGGGAGGCCGAGACAGATATACCACGAAGTTAGGAGATCGAAACAATCCTGGCTAACATGGTGAAACCCCATCTCCGCTATATAAAAAAAAAAAAAAAAAAAAAAAAAAAGGCCATGGATTCCCCGCTACCTGAGAGCAAGAGGCAAGAGAATGGCGTGAACCCAGGAGGCGGAGCTTGCAGTGAGCCGAGATCAAGCCACTGCACTCCAGCATGGGTGACAGAGTGAGACCATCAGAGAGGGAGGGGGAGGGGAAGAAAGAAAAGGCAAGGAAAGAAAGAAAAGGCAGGGAAACAAAGAAAGCAAAGGCAGGGAAACAAAGAAAAGGCAGGGAGGGAGGGATGGGGAGAGGAAGGTGGGGAGGGAGGGAGGGATGCGGAAAGGAAGGTGGGGAGGGAAGGAGGGAAGCGAGGGAGGGAAACGAGGAACGGAAAGAAAGGGAAAGAACAGAAGAGTATTTACAACTTTTTCATTCCCCATTGTACTAATACTTGATGTTAATGAATATTGAACATTAGATCGGTCGATTAGAGGTTTTCAGAATGAATCAAATTTCTACTAATATGTCCACAATTGGTGGGTTCTTGGTCTCGCTGACTTCAAGAATTAAGCCACAAACCCCTGCACTGAGTGTTACAGTTCTTAGGATAGACCGGAGGTTGTTCCATCAGATGCAGCTGCAGTTCCTTCCTTCTGGTGGGTTCGTGGCCTCACTTACTTCTCTACTGCGCTCCTCATCTCGCCCCCCTTGCCGACCTCCCCAATGAGTGTTACAGCTCTTAAAGTCACTGCACCCAAATTGCCAAAGAACAACGCTACCATATCGGGTCCAAGGAGTTTCCCCTGTCTCGTTCAGGCAGCCTGCTTTTATTCCCTCATCTGGCCCCACCTACATCCTGCTGATTGGTCCATTTTACAGAGAGCTGACTGGTCCATTTTTCAGAGTGCTTATTGGTCCATTTACAAACCCTGAGCTAGACACGGAGCGCTGATTGGTGCGTTTACCATCCCTTAGCTAGACATAAAAGTTCTCCAAGTCCCCACTAAGATTCAGGAGCCCAGCTGGCTTCACCCAGTGGACGCCACACTGGAGCCTCCAGTGGAGCTGCCTGCCAGTCCCGTGTGGTGCACCCACACTCATCAGTACGTGGGTAGTAGTTGGCACCAAGCGCCCCAGAGGATGGGGCGGTGCTCGTTGGCAAGGCTCTGGCGGCACAGGAGCCCTCCGCAGCAGGGGTTTGGGCATGGCGGGTTGCAGGTCCCCAGCCCTGCCCCACGGGGAGGCAGCTGAGGCCCGGTGAGAACTCGAGCACAGCACTGGAGGGCCAGCACTGCTGGGGGACCAGGCGCACCCACCGCAGCTGCTGGCCCAGGTGCTAAGCCCCTCACTGCCCTGGGCCGCTGGAACTTGCGCTGGCCTGTGAGCATGGCACACAGCACAGGTTCCCACCGGCGCCTGTTCCTCCACACCTCCCCACAAGGAGAGAGAGGCGGCTCCGGCGTCGGTCAGCCCAGAGAGGGGCTGCCACCGTGCTGTGGCAGGCTGAAGGGCTTCTCAAGTGCTGCCAGAGTGGATGCTGAGGCCGAGAAGGCACTGAGAGTGAGGGCTGGTAGCACATTGTCACCTCTCAATAATACTGACTTGCTTAAATGACATCATACTACAAGTGAAAAGTGAAGAAGTAATACTTTAATATTATTGGTAAAATACAACATATCTTGATATTTCAAATATTCATATATTTAACGTGCATAATAAAACTTTAGACAATTGGCAGAATTTGCTACATCTCATTTGGTGGTTTGGACAACATATAGAGCTAGCTAATGACTATGCCTTGCACAAATACACTAAAGTTGGTCCTGAGGTGATTAGAATCAGAATGGATTAAAGGAATTCCAAAACAAAGATCAAATTCACAGACCATGTAAATAAGATCATAAAGTTCTATAATTAAAACAGACTTTAATGCTTGTATTGTGATATATGATGGCAACATAAAACAAGTACTGATTTCCTTATGTGCAATTCATTCATTTCTATATTTTGAATATCAATCAGCAAACTAATTGTAAGAGGATTCATGGAAGATATTATTTGACTGGCTCTTCTATCAATAATTGGAAGTCATATGCTTTATCTATTTTTCAGGACCTTCGAAACTGAAAAAATCGACTATGTTTATCAGTAATTTACTCATCAGGAAGTTGAATAACACTCTTTGATGTGATACTTAAAAAATTATGAACTTAATGATTGCATAGGTAAATAATAGATGTGGCAAAAATACTGTCCCAATGTATATGTTGCTAAAAACTATTATTAATTCTTGTACATTTTTAACTCATAACTCTCTAGACCAATTATTTAGTATGCTAAATGGTTATATTTTCTTCATATGTTAAATTTCTTTCTTGAAACGACTTTAATTCTACCTTTTAAGTAAATCTCTAGGCACACAATTCCCTTGCACAAGTCTGTTGTCAAAATCTGTTCCTAGCAATGTTACCTGTAATTGGTTAAAGATACAGAATAGAAATGGCTATACTAAGGGGATTTTCAAAATGAATTATTGATGAACATACCTTTTAAATTTTATACCCTAAATAAACTTTTATTGCATCTTATCATTCTTCATCTGGATCAATGTTTTTAAAGCTTTATTTTTAAGCTGTATTACAGATTTGGACCATTACTCATAAATTCTAGCTCAGACTAGTACTGTATGAGTACAACCAGCCAATATATTGGACAGGTATACATAGCAAAAGAAATTTGGTTGAAGCTGTGGGAACTATAATAGAAAAGATACGTGTTCCTTCTCTGCGGTAATACTTAGCTTGTTTCGATCACTTTTATCTATGTACCTGTCTCTAAAATTTATTCACTCATTGACTTATCCATTTAACATTTACTGAGTAGCTAGCTACTGCATCAAGGTACTACACTCAATATAGTGAGAGATATGGTATTAAGTCATGGATATTACTCTCAAAATAATTATACCCTATTAGTGGGGCATGTACTCAATCACTGTGCTCAGAAAAAATATAAAGAAAGAAAAAACAACACACACCAGAACTGGTACTGACAGGACAACAAAGAAATACGGTAGAGACTAAAAATAAATAAATAAATAAAATAAAAAAAGGAAAATCATGATTTTGGGGGTTACCAGCTATGCACTTTTTTAATAGATGAGAAAACTCAGGAAGAAACTCAACTCAAAGTCACACAATATGTTACAGAAGAAGGAGGCATCATAATCTGCCTTACTTGAAGCTTACCTCCTTGAAGCTCAAATTTTTTCCACCTATTGATTAAAATCCAGGACTGCGTAGTTTAATCTCAAATTCTAACACAATTTATGGTGGTACACTGGTAGAGGCTCCAGATTCCTGACAGAGAAAAACACAACCCTCTCTAGATAAAGGTAACATTACTTTAGGTATAACATGATTCCATCAAATAAGTTTTTGAATATGATCTTCAAAACAAAAATCAAAGAAATGTGGTGAAAAGAAATATTAGATTGGTGTAAAAGTAATTGCAGTGTTTACCATTAAAAGTAATGGCAGAAACCTCAGTTACTTTTGCACCAGCATAATTCTTCAAAAATAGAACCTGCAGAAAAAACGAGGAACAGAAATTGATCTCTCAAGAATTTAGATATTAGAATTTTCACATGCATATTAGAAATATTATATTAATTGTGTTTGAAGAAATGAAGGGCAACTTTTTTTTTTATTTGTCAGGAAACTAGAAAGTACAAAAAGTGTTGTTATACAGTTGAAAAAGAACTAAACAAATTTGAGAATTAGAAAAGACAATTACCAAAGTTTCTGAGTCATTAACATATTAGAAACAGATGAAGAAAGAATTCTTCATGACTGAGTCATTAACATATTAGAAACAGATGAAGAAAGAATTCACGAATTGCAGTAGGTCAGAATTAATACCCAGGGTGAAGGAAGAATAAACAAGAGGATAGAAAATCCCAAAGCGAGAATAAATAGAGGAGGAACAGAAAGTGAGGTGGTCTGATAATCCCAAGTACTGTCAGGCATATAAAGAAATAGAAGTGCTCCTATTTTTAGAAGTCGAACTAGAAACAGGAGTGAACAGCATTCACTGCTGCTGGATATATAAATTTACAACCATTTTGAAAAAGATTTTGACTTGCCTGGTAGCGTATGGAGCTACTTATATACAAGTTAATATTACCTGGTTGTAAGTATTACATCGATGTTTATCTAGTATGAAGATACACATGACTATGTCCTAGAAATTCCATTCCTTGGGTATGAATACAAAAGAATACTGGGCACCAAACTATATGTCCAAGAATGTTCATAGCAGCCTTGTCTGTAATAGCTCAAATCTGGAAACAATCTAAAAATGCAAATGCCCATCAACATGGAAAAGATAAATATATTGTGGTACATTGATGCTGTGGAATACTAAACAGCTTACAATTGAAGTTAACAGAAGCTGTACCCTAATATGAATGAATGTTTAAGAGAATAAGTTGGTAGAAAAAAGCAATAGCGAAGGAAAGCTGAGTTTGATTCCATTTACATAACATTCAAAAATGGGTAAATTGACTATATTATTTAAGAATTCACATGTAGCTGGAGACAATCTAAAGAAAATAGAGGAAGTGATTACCTCTGGGTGGTTAGCCTCTGGGATGCTGCCAAGGGGCTGATCAGAAAGATGCACTGAAGAGGTGGTTTCTGTGGTAATGACAATGGTCTGCTTTTCACTCTGGGTAGTGATTTCTGGGTGTTACTTTACTATTTATTAATTAATGTTTCATGCTTTTTTCTGTGTACATGTTATATTGCAATATCAAATAAGGATAAAAATATGTTAACTGCGAACAGATAATGGAGGGCAACAAAGCCATATTAAAGTGTCGGCTATTTATTTGACAGGGAATTGAAGCTTTTGTGGAAGGGAAATAGGATAATAAGAAAGTAATTTTAAGAGTAGAGTGTAGAATGGATTATTGCAGGAGAGAGAATTAGGGTTTCCTTTGCAATGGCCCAGATGACAGGAGATTATGGCTTGTGCCTATTTAACATATATTTTCAAAGTGCAAGTAGATGGCTTTGAGTCTTCCTTTATAGAGACAGAAGGGAACATAATAAATGATAAAATCCTGCCATTAAAATTCATTTTCCAGTAATTAGTTTCAAAGAGTATTAATAGGACTTGAGTCTAAATTGGTGAAAACCTGTCTGCCTATTAAATGAAAACAAATTGCAGATTATGATTTGCTGATCATTTGCATGACAGATTCTCTACGCACAAGCCTCAGCAACTGGAACAAATGAAGCTTTCAGAGAATGTCTGTGGTTTATCAATCTAAGTGCATTAGCATGAGGATCCACAGACCTGCTTGTAGAAAAGGGTGTTTCAGTGGCTGATAATTTTTGTATTAGCAAGGATTTATTCACATCACTTGTTGGGTTATTAGATAATAACTTCATGATTCTGAATCTGTATTCAGTCACTTAAAAAATCTCATGATAATTGCTTAGTTGATTTACAACACTGTTTGCAACTTGCAGATTTTGGAGTTAATTCCTATATTTTAATAACTATGTAATATTATTTGCTAGTGAGGGCGTTGGAAAAAAAGCATCTGACATTTTTGATAGGGACAAGCTACAAGCTCTACTGCTAAGGCTTTACTGAGAGTTGTTTAGAGGTTTTAATATGCACGACTACAGAATGCCAGGAAGGCCAAAACTAAGAATTAGTCACTGGAAATTCTTTATAATTCTGCTCACATATATAGCTCAAAGACATTAAAGAAAGAAGATAATATTTCTTAATGCGTAAAATATTTTTTCCCTAAAACATACTCCTGGCTGAAGCAAACAATAGTTGTCTTTATGCACGGTGTGAGCTTATATTTTGCTCAAGGATGACACATTCCATTTTGATATATGTGGAATTAATGGCCACCATTCTTCTTGGAAAAAACTCATTATATTTTATAGAGCATATGTAAGTATTAGAAATGTTTACAAGTTAGGAAGGCCAATGGTATGGAATTTGTTATAAGGAGATATCAAGGCACCAGAATAGAAAAACAAAATAAGGAACAGCAGGAGAGGAAGAAACAATCTAGGTGTTATAAAGAAAACTAATATCTGAATTTCATGGAGAGAAGGAAAGCATATCATTGGGATATGCAATGAAAACATTTTTAAAAAGAGGGATTGCAGGAAGATTTTATGAAGGAGCAAATGTTTAGAAATAATACATTAAACTAAGTTTTTAATCTTTCCTTAAATGTTTTTACCAGACAACAAAATTCAATTATAAATGATAAAAGTAAATAAAAATACTTAGTCATCCTTACTTCTTAAATCCTTATATCTTCTGTATTATTTTATATATCATTTCTATTTCCGTTCTGTAAGCAGTTATTTAAATACAAATATTTTAAATTGAGCATAAAGTTAAAGCTATTATTATGCAAGATGATTGATTTTTAAAATAAAATATTTGATTTTAGACATTTGCTTTCAACTAATGAAATAGTCACATCTTAGTGACTTAGAGGCTAAGTAGAGAGTGGACAAAACAATTGGTTTTTGTACAAAAGAATTTGAAAGAAGCGTAAGTTGTTGTTAACTGGGAATACAAGGTCACCAAACACATTAGGCAATTACAATAATCCTAAGTACCCTAGTTCTCATTTGTTGGCTTTCCCTGGCATTCATTTGAAAATACATTTTGGAGACTAAGATTTTATGAACCACATGATCACCCTATACGAACTGAAAAATACCAAGCTCTCAGACTGCTTTTTGAGTACGAGTGCTGGATAATGTTTTTTGTTGTTTGTTTGGTCCAAGTTTTCATTATATTAGTAAATTTGACACTTAAGTGAATCTTACATGTGTCTAATCACATGCATGAGTAAATTATATTCTATAAATATCTGTTGAAAGGTTTCTAGGTACAGAGTACTTTGCAAATGTAGTTATCTTAAAGAAAGCTATCAAGAAATACATTCGAGATATAACATATTGCAGCTGTAATGAGTGACTGGCTGTACCAAATGAGAGAAGTCTGCAACTATTTAATGAAAGAATTTGGCAACATTTGACTTCAGAATGGTGACGATATTTACAAACACTGGAGTTGATGAATCATATTTCTGTTAAAAAATAAAAAATAGTAATGATAATAAATGTCAACTGAAGCTTATGATATGACATTATCTGGATATAGAGGCATTTAATAAATGAAAACTAAAGCAAGTTAAACATTGGAATGTAGCAGAAAGCCACACAAATATTAAAAATAAAAACCATATAAAATTTGAAAATGTTTTAGGATTAGTGGCATTTCTATCCAAACTGATATTACTTATAGGGAAATAGCAGAAATTCAGATGTTTATTCAGTCATTCAAAAGAGTGTTAATACCAGGCACACACTAAGAATACAGCAGTGAACAAAACGAACAACAAACAAACATTTCTATTCTTCTAGACCTACATTCTATTGGGAGTGACAGACAACAAACAAATAAATATATATATATATTTATTTATATATGTATATTTTATACACATATATAAATGTATATTTATATATGTACATTTATATATGTATACATTTATATATGTATATTTATATATACATATATAAATATATATATAATGTCAGATGGTGATAGGTGCTGTGAAGATAAACAATGAGAACAAGGCATATGTGAGAAATGATTGTACCTTCAATTAGAAAGCACCTCCATAGAAAGAACATTCAGACGGAAGAAAGAGTAAGTAGAAATACACCAGTTAAGAGTCTCTGACTTGTTTAAGAGACAGAAGAGACACTAGTGTGGCTGGGACCAAGAAAGCTAGAGCTAGATATTTAGGAAATATCTGAGAGGCAATGTGTTTGGATGGGGTAGAGCTTCACTAGAGTCTTTAGGCCACTATGACGATGTCAGCTGTTACTTTGACTGAGATAGGAAGCCAGATGGGCTCTGAGCAGAGGAGAGACATGATCAGATATATTTTCACAGTTTACTAGATAGTTGACAGTTACTATTGACAATAGACTGGAAGAGGCAAGGAAAGAAGCTGGGAGATCAGTTAGGAGTCTTTTACAATAAATCAGAAGTGACTTGGCAGTAAAATGGATTTAATAAGATGTAATTGGATTCTAGGTAATTTTTGAAGGTAGAGCTGATGAAATGTGTTGACACATTGGATGTGGGGTTATAAGAACTTAGGAAAAATGACACAAAACCATCTCATACTTCCTAGAGATGCTCAGTGGAGGCATCAGTCTTTGGAAGAGTGTTAACTTCTGGGACTGTCCTTGACTGTTTTTCATTTGGAGTATGTGTCATAATAATTCTATCAGATGAACTAAAGCTTTCAATCAATAGACTAAAGTCCTCAAGGTGAATGTTCAATATGGAACCAAAGACAGTATTCTGTAAAAACCTGCAGCACTGAATACAAAATTAATACACATTCAAATTTAATGGAGGAAAACATTAAACTGTATACTTTCTTTTTTATCCCTGCATAATTGTGACTTAGAATTATTTAGAAGAGAAATATTATTTATGAGAAGAAAAAACAATAATTAAAGTCACAATCTTTAAAGTTTAAATTTTAAAAGGACAAAGTTTAACAGCAACCATTGAGGGTGAATTATTTATTGTTTTGCTCTCTTAACATACCTTTGGGGAATACAAATTAAAATAACAGGAACTATTTAATTTATTGCTTATCTGACTGGCAAGGATAAAAATAAATGTCAATGTTTATCAGCAAGCATGTGAGAAAGTGGACTTTCTTATGCACTATTTATGTGAATTAAAATTAGTGAAAGTTTTCTAGAAAACAAATTCACAATAAAAAAGTGAAAGCCTCAACCCCCCATCAAAAAGTGGGCAAAGGATATGAACAGATGCTGCTAAAAAGAAAACATATATGTGACCAATAAACATACGAAAAGAAGCTCCACATCACTGATCATTAGAGAAATGTGAATCAAAACCACAGTCAGATATTATCTCACAGCAGTCAGAATGGTGATTATTAAAAAGCTGGGAAACAACAGATGCTGGCAAGGCTGTGGAGAAATAAGAACACTTTTACACTGTTGATGGGAGTGTAAATTAGTTCAACTATTGTGGAAGACAGCGTGGCAATTCCTCAAGAATCTAGAACCAGAAATACCATCTGACCCAGCAATCCCATTACTGGGTATTTACCCAAAGGATTATAAATCATTCTACTATAAAGAAACATATACATGGATGCTTACTGCAGCACTATTTACAATAGCAAAGACTTGTAACCAACCCAAATGCCCATCAATGATAGACTGGATAAAGAAAATGTGACAAATATACACCGTGGAATACTGTGCAGCCATAACAAAGAATGAGAACATGTCCTTTGCAGGGGCATGGATGAAGCTGGAAACCATCATTCTCAGCAAACTAACACAGGAACAGACAACCAAACGCTGCCTGTTCTCACTCATAAGTGAGAGTTGAGCAATGAAAACACATGGACACAGGGAGGAGAACATCACACACTGGGGCCTGTTGCGGGGTGGGCAAGGGGAGGGAGAGCATTAAGACAAATAACTAATGCATGTGGCACTTAAAGCCTAGATGACGGGTTGATAGGTGCAGCAAACCACCATGGCACATGTATACCTATGTAACAAACCTTCACATTCTACACATGTATCCTGGAACTTAAAGTAAAATCAAAAATAAAAAGAAAAGAAAAGTGACTAAATTTTCATATTATCTCATGTAATAATTGTACATCTAAGTAATTAATCATAAATGAGCGTAAAAATATGCACAAGTATATATTTTTTAAATGTTCATTGCAAGTTATCTAGGAAGAAGTTGAAAACAACCTAAATGCCCTACAATCATGGATGGATTTTGTTTCGCTTTAAGATATGTGGTCTTGTTATGTTGCCCAGGTTGTAGCGCAGTGGCACAATCATGGCTCATTGCATCCTCAACCTCCTGGGCTCAAGCAATCCTGCTTCAAACACTTGAGTAGCTGGGAATAGAGGCACACACCACTATGCCTGGCTTTTTTTGAGATGGGTCTTACTATGTTGCCCAGGCTTGTCTCAAAGTCTTGGCCTCAAGTGATCCCAAAATGCTGAAGTTATAGGCATGAGCCACAGAACCCAGCCTGGGAGTTTTTTTTTTTTTTTTGTCTATCTGTATGACAGAGCACAGCACGTTGCTCTGTCAACTTCAGTGTCTCAATGCCCTGTTACATAGTTATCTACACAGAGTTGGACCATAGGTCATTTTTTTAAAAACCAAGAATAGCATTTTGAAGTTCGGGGTTTGTTTTTTTTTTCTTTTTTTTTTTTTTTTTAATAGATTCAAAAATATCTCTGTAAAGACATTAATTTGCATTTCAACATAGTTCAGGGAATGAGAAATAAAACTGTCAAGTTGCAGTTAGAAGGCTGAGAATTATATACAACCCTAGATAAATTAACAGACATTTGAGGCAGCTGTAGAAATTATTCACTAAGTGGCTGAAAAAACTATTGATCACATCTGTTAAAAATATATATTCACAGCCAGTCGCGGTGGCTCATGCCTGTAATCCCAGCACTTTGGGAGGCCGAGGCGGGCAGATTACGAGGTCAGGGGTTCAAGACCAGCCTGGACAACATAGTGAAACCCGTCTCTACTAAAAATACAAAAATAGTCAGGCATAGTGGTATGTACCTGTAGTCCCAGCTACTCTGGAGGCTGAGGCGGGAGAATCGCTTGAACCCGGGAGGTGGGGTTTGCAGTGAGCCAAGACCATGGCATTGTACTCCAGCCTGGGTGATAGAGTAACAGAGTGAATTCGTCTCAAAAAAAAAGGAGGGAGCAAGATGGCCGAATAGGAACAGCTCAGTCTCTCCAACTCCCAGCTACGGCGACACAGAAGACCGGTGATTTCTGCATTTTCCAACTGAGGTGCTGGGTTCATCTCACTGGGAGTGCGGACAATGTCGGTGCTGGTCAGCTGCGGCTACGACCAGCGGGAGCTGAAGCAGGGGAGAGCATCACCTCGCAGGAAGCGCAGGGAAAAGAATCCCTTTTTCGCCAGGGGAACTGAGACACACAACACCTGGAGAAAATCGGGTAACTGCCGCACCCCAATACTGGGCTTTAAGCGAAACAGGCACACCGGAGATTATATCCCACACCTGGCGGAGGGTCCACGCCCACAGAGCCTCCCCTCATTGCTAGCAGCAGTCTGTGATCTACGGCAAGGCAGCAGCGAGGCTGGGGCTGCTGCCATTGCTGAGGAGGCTTAAGTGGGTAAACAAAGCCACTGGGAGCTCGAACTGGGTGGAGCTCACAGCAGCTCAAGGAAACCTGCCTGTCTCTTGTAGACTCCCACCTCTGGGGACAGGGCACAGTAAGCAACAACAAAGCCAAAGCAGCAGAAACCTCTGCAGGCATAGCTTGACTCTGTCTGACAGCTTTGAGAAGAGAGCAGTGGATCTCCCAGCACGGAGGTTGAGATCTGAGAAGACAGACTGCCTGCCTGCTCAAGTGGGTCCCTGATCCTGGGAAGTAGCCTAACTGGGGAGACATCCCCCACTAGGGCAGTCTGACACCCCACACCTCACAGGGTGGAGTACACACCTGAGAGAAGACTCCCAAAGCAGAATCAGACAGAGTACACTCGCTGTTCAGCAATATTCTATCTTCACAGCCTCTGCTGCTGACACCCAGGCAAACAGGGTCTGGAGTGGACCTCAGCAATCTCAACTGAGACCGGCTGGGGTCTGAAGCTGTTAAGAGAAAAGCTATCAAACAGGAAGGACACTGCCTGAAACCCCATCAGTACATCACCATCATCATCAAAGACCAGAAGCCAGAAAAACCACAAAAGATGGGGGAAAAAGCAGGGCGAAGCTGGAAGTTCAAAATAAGGCACATCTCCCCGGCAAATGGCGCCCGGCTCATACGCCAACAGGATCAAAGCTTGTGAGGAGAATGACTTTGTGAGATGAGAGAAAGAAGGCTTCAGTCCATCAAACTTCTCAGAACTAAAGAGGTACGTACCCAGTGCAAAGAAACTAAAATTCTTGAAAAAAAAAAGTGGAAGAATTGATGGCTAAGAGTAATTATAGAAGAGAGGTCATAAACAAAATGAAAGAGATGAAAAACCATGACACAAATACGTGACAAATGGCCACAAGCTTCAGTAACGGCACGATCAACTGGAAGAAAGAGAGTATCAGCGATTGAGGATCAAATGAGCGAAATGAAACAGAAGAAGAAACCAAAAAAGAAAAAAGAAAGAAAAATGAACAAAGCCCTGCAAGAGAGTATGGGATTATGTAAAGACCAAATCTACGTCTGATTAGGGGGTGCCTGAAAGTGAGGGGAAAAATGGAACCAAAGTTGAAGCGCTCTTCAGGATATCATCAGGAGAACACCAATACCGAAAGTAGGGCGAGCCAACGGTCAAATCCAGAAATACGAGAGAACGCCAAAAGATACTCCTCGAGAAAACAACTCAAGACATAATTGCCAGATTCACAAAGTTGAAATGAAGAAATCTTCAGGAGTAGCCAGAGAAGAAAGTCGGGTTACCCACAAAGGGAAGCCCATCAGACTAACAGGAGATCTCTTGGCAGAAACTCACACAAGCCAGAAGAGAGTGGGGAGGCCAATATTCAGCATTCTTAAAGAAAAATTTTAAGCCAGAATTTCATATCCAGCCAAACTAAGCTTCATAAGTGAAGGAGAATGGAAATCCTTTACAGATAAGCAAATGCTTAGAGATTTTGTCACCACTAGGCCCTGCCTTACAAGAGACCCTGAAGGAAAGCACTCAACATGGAAAATTAGCCGGTACCAGCCATTGCAAAACATGCCAAAATGTAAAAGACCATTTTAGGCTAGGAAGAAACTGCATCAACTAACGAGCAAAATAACCAGTTAATATCATAATGGCAGGATCAAGTTCACACATAACAATATTAACCTTAAATGTAAATGGACCTAAATGCTCCAATTAAAAGACACAGACTGGCAAACTGGATAAAGAGTCAAGACCCATCAGTCTGCTGTACTCAGAGACCATCACACGCAGAGACATACATAGGCTCAAAATAAAGGGATAGGAAGATTTACCAAGCAAATGTTGGAGAACAAAAGCAGAGGTGCAATGCCATCAGATAAAACAGACTTTTAAACCATCAAAGATCAAAAGAGACAAGGCCATTACATAATGGTAAAAGGATCAATTCAACAGGAAGGCTAACTATCCTAAATATATATACTTATTACAGGAGCACTTGAATTCATAAACAGTCCTTAGAGACTTACAAGAGACTTAGACTCCCCATACAATATGTGGGAGACTTCCAGCCTCCACTGTCAGCATTAGACAGATCAACGAGACAGAAAGTTAACAAGGATATCAGGAATTGAACTCATCTCTGCAGCAAGCAGGAGCCTAATAGACATCTATAGAACTCTCCACCCAAATCAGAATATGCATTCAGCCTCAGCACCACATCGCACTTATTCAAAAAATTAGGCCACACACTAATTGGAGTAAAGCACTCCTCAGCAAATGTACAAGAACAGAGACATGGCTCAAGCATACTCAGACCACAGTGCTGAAATCAAACTAGAACTCAGGACTAAAGCTCAGTAAAACGGCTCAATTACATGGAAACTGAACAACTTGCTCCTGAATGACTACTGGGTACATAACAGAAATGAAGGCAGAAATAAAGATGTTCTTTGAAACCAATGAGAGAACAAAGATACAGCATACCAGAAACTCTGGGACACATTTAAAGCAAGTGTAGAGAAATTTATAGCACTAAATGCCCACAAAGAAAGCAAGGAAAAGATCAAAATTGACACTCTAACATCACAATTAAAATTTAGAGAAGCAAGAGCAAACACATTCCAAAGCTGGCAGGAGGCAAGAAATAATAAGATCAGAGGCTTAGAACTGAAAGGAGATAGAGAGACACAAAAACCCTCAAAAAAAAGCAATATGAATGCAGGGAGTTAGTTTTTGAAAAAATCAACAAATTGACAGACCACTATAGGAACTAATAAAAGAAAGAAAAGAGAAAAAGAATCAAATAGATTGCAATAAAAAAATAAAGGGGATATCACCACCAGCCCCACAGAAATACAAACTACCATCAGAGGGAATACTATAAACACCTCTACGCAAATATTTGCAGAAAATCTAGAGAAGAAATGGATAATTTCCTGGACATTACACTCTTCAAGACTAAACCAGGAAGAAGTTGAATCCCTGAATAGACCAATAGCAGGCTCTGAAATTGAGGCGTAATTATCAACCTACCAGCAAAAAGTCCAGGACAGATGGATTCACAGCTAGATTCCTAAAAGTACAAGGAGGAGCTGGTGCCATTCCTTCTGAAACTGGCCAACAATAGAAAAAGAAGAGTCCTCCTAACTCATTTTATAGAACCAACATCATCCTGATACCATAGCCTGGCAGAGACACAACAAAAAGAAATTTTAGACCAATATCACAGTGAACATCAGTGCAAAAATCCTCAATAAAATATGTAAAACCGGATTCAGCAGCATCAAAAGCTTATCACCATGATCAAAGTGGAGCTGCATCCCTGGGATGCAAGGCTGGTTCAACATTAGCGTCAATAAACATAATCCAGCATATAAAGCAAGACCAGACGAGAACCACATGATTATCTCAATAGATGCAGAAAAGGCTTTTTGACAAAATTCAGCAGCATACATGCTAAAACGCTCCAATAAATTCGGTATTGGTGGTACCTCAAATGTGAAACTGTTATGGCAAACCCACAGCCGATATCATACTGAATGGGCAAAAAGCTGGAAAAATTCGCTGAAAACTGGCACAAGGTGGGGATGCCCTCTCTCACCACTCCTATTCAACATAGTGTTGGAAGTTCTGGCTAGGAACGGAAATCAGGCAAAGAGAAAGAAATCAAGGGTATTCAGTTAGGAAAAGAAGAATCAAATTGTCCCTCTTTGCAGATGACCTTGATTGTATATTTAAAGAAAACCCGTATCTGCTTTGGCAAAATCTCCTTAAGCTGATAAGCAACCAACCAAAGTCTCAGGATACAAAATTAATGTGCAAAATCACAAGCATTCTTATACACCAGTGAACAACACAAGAGCCAAATCATGAATGAACTTCCATTCACAGTGCTTCAAAGAGGGCAAATACCTAGGAATCCCAACTTACAAGGGATGTAAGGACCTCTTCAAGGAGAACTACAAACCACTATAGGTGAAGTGAGACTAAACAAATGGGAAGAGCCTTGCAGCCATGGATAGGAAAGAAGTCAATATCGTGAAAATGGCCATACTGCCCAAGGGTTATTTATAGGATTCAATGCTATCCCCATCAAAACACAACGGTTTCTTCACAGGAGTGGAAAAAACTGCTTTAAAAGTTCATATGGAACCAAAAAGGCCATCTCAAGACAATCCTAAGTCAAAGAACAAGCTGGAGGCATCCGCTACCTGACTTCAAACTATACTACAAGGCTACAATGTAAAAGCAGCATGGTACTGTTGCAAAGGAAACAAGAGATATGAGCCAATGGAACAGAGACAGAGTCCTCGAAATAATACCACACATGTACAGCCATCTGATCTTTGACAACCTGAGGAAAACAAAAATGGGGAAATGATTCCTATTTAATAAATGGTGCCGAGGAAAATTGGCTAGCCATAAGTAGAAAAGCTGAAACTGGATCCTTCCTTACTCCTTATAAAAATTAATTCAAGATGGATTAGAGACTTAAATGTTGAACCCTAATATAAAAATCTAGAGAGAAACCTAGGTGGTACCATTCAGGACATAGGCATGGGCAAAAGACTTCATGTCTAAAACACCAAAAGCAATGGCAGCAAAGCCAAAATTGACAAATGGGATCTCATTAAACTAAAAAGGCTTCTGCACAGCGAAAACTACCATCGGAAGTGAACAGGCAACCTACAGAATGGGAAGCAAATCTACTCATCTGACAAAGGGGCTAATATCCAGAACCTACAAAGGAACTCAAACAAATTTACAGAAAAAATAAACAACCCATCAAAAAAAGTGGGCAAAGGATATGAACAGACATTTTCTCAAAGACATTCATACAGCCAACAGACACATGAAAAATGCTCATCATCACTGGCCATCAGAGAAATGCAAATCAAGGAAACCACAATGAGATACCCATCTCACACCAGTTAGAATGGCGATCATTAAAAGTCAGGAAACAACAGGTGCTGGAGGATGTGGAGAAATAGAACACTTTTACACTGTTGGTGGGATTGTAAACTAGTTCAAGCATTATGGAAAACAGTATGGCGATTCCTCCAAGGATCTAGAACTAGATGTACCATATATTAGCCATCCCATTACTGGGTATATACCCAAAAAAGGATTATAAATCATGCTGCTATGCATACACGTAATACTGCATTATGTTTATTGCGGCACTATTCTAATAACAAAGACATGGAATGGCAAATGTCCATCAGTGACGGACTGGATTAAGAAAATGTAGCACATATATACACCATGGAATACTATGCAGCCATAAAAAAGGATGAGTTTGTGTCCTTTGTAGGGACATGGATGCAGCTGGAAACCATCATTCTTAACCAAACTATCACGGAACAAGAAAACCAAGCACGCGTAGTACCACTCATAGGTGGGAACTGAACAATGAGATCACTTGGACTCGGGAAGGGGAACATCACACACCGGGGCCTATCATGGGGAGGGGGGATGGGGGAGGGATTGCACTGGGAGTTATACCTGATGTAAATGACAAGTTGAAGGGTGCTGACGAGTTGATGGGTGCAGCACAGCAACATGGCACAAGTATACATATGTAACAAACCTGCACATTATGCACATGTACCCTAGAACTTAAAGTATAATAATTAAAAAAAAAAAAAAAAACAATGAAAAAATACTCATTTGCATAATGCTAAATGGGAAGAAAATATACAAAGCTATCCACAGTGTGTACATGTTTAAAATTGAAAAAATAATAGCAGCAAATATTCATATGGAACTTAGTATGTGCTGGGTACTTAAACATTTTTTTTGTGTGTTCATGCTCAATGTTTTATGAGTTTGGGACCTCAAGTACCTCAAATTTTATAGGTAAGGGAACCTAGTTAAGTTTAGCTAGTGGTAGACACTAAAATATTAGCAAGTAACTTTTTGATGGAAGAATTGTTTATGATTTTGCTGTTAATTTTTGTTTTCCATATTTTCTGTTTTTTGTCATTAAATATAGAATACTTTTTTCAATAGTACTTGTGGATAATGAGTCTGAAGCTGGAGAGAGAGGCTAGGTTTGGAAATAAAAATTTGTTTATAACTTTCAAGAAAGTAAATGAAGTCATTCAATAAAGTATAGTGAAGGCCAGGGATGAAACTCTGGAAGAAGAGAATCCAATGAAGGAGGTAGAAGGAATAGAGAGGCCGGGCACGGTGGCTCACGCCTGTTATCCCAGCACTTTGGGAGGCCAAGGTGGGCAGACCACCCGAAGTCAGGAGTTCGAGATCAGCCTGACAAACATGGCAAAACCCTGTCTCTACTAAAAATACAAAATTAGCCGGGCATGGTGGTGCATGCCTGTAATCCCAGCTACTCGGGAGGCTGAGGCAGGAGAATCACTTGAACCCAGGAGATGGAGGTTGCAGTGAGCCAAGATCACACCATTGCTCTCCAGTCGGGGCAACAAGAGTGAAACTCTGTCTCAAATAAACAAACAAACAAAGGAATAGAGAGGTCAGAATCAGAAGATGTTGGAAGATGCCAGAGAGGACAGGGCTTCTAGGAGTAAATTGCCAGTGGATTCCAATCGAGGTGAGAGGTTCAGGAAGGTAAGGCCTGAAAATATGCATTTCATTTGTCATGTAGAAGATCATGAAGATATTTTGAAAAGCAATTTGTTTGAAGAAGAGAAAATAGAAGCCAAATATCAGTGATTTGAGGATAAAAATAAATGACAAAGTGAAGACAATTGAAGAGTCTGAGACACTTACATGCGAAAAGAATTGGTAGAACAAAGGCGATTTAGAGCCAAAGATTGTTTTTTACCTTGAACATATTTTCAGGTTAGAGGAAAAAGCAAATAAAAATAACAAAAAGCTTACTTTATGCCTGTCATCATCCTTATCACTTTACATTCATTACCTCATTTAGTTTTTCTTTCTTTCTTTTTTTTTTTTGGTATTGTTATTGTCATTTGCAAAGGAGAGAACTGAAACTTGAGGGTAGAGTAGATAAATAATGTGAAAGTATATAATATAGTTCACATAACTTGAGTTAGAATATTGTGAAATTTTCTAAAATATTGATTTGATTATGGAAGTCAATCTACCTGTTTTTTATATCTTTGAATTTGCAAATGACTCTGTCAATCTCTCTCTAAACTTCCAGAGACAAGTAATAAATCTATTTTCAGAAGTAAACTATGTAACACATCTTTGAAATATTTACTCATTGTTTAGTCTAAAAACAATGCAGTTTCCAGCTTCCAAGAGGAAAAAAGTTTGAGATTACAAAGCTAGTAAGAAGGACTGAAATTTGAATCCAATGCCATCTGGTGCTGAAGTTCATATTCTGGACCATTAATTGAGACTGCCTCCATCAGTATATGGGTACGCTTGTGTGTACACAGCAAAGTGCAGAAACTGCATGGTTGATAAAGAACTTGGGCTACTCTTAGTCTTTGACATGGTCGTGTCAAAATCTCTCTCTCAATGTGTGTGCGTGTGTGTTTCTTTCTCTTTCTCTCTTTCTACTATACCTAAAAAATGTTTTATATCTATAATAAATCTAATTATACTTTCTCTTTTTTTCCTAGCCACACTTCAACTTTCATCAGCATATTGAAGGAATCACAGTTTTAGCACAAAGATTAAAGTGAAAATATTTGAAATCTAATCTGACTTTCCCTTACCTAACTAAAGCTGACACGACCCCAAATACAGCTGCTATTAACTCTCCTCCAAGAGCTTTCTGCTCATTCCAGGAAGGAGATCAACTACACATTGACACCCTAGCCACACTTCCCTTCCCCTTTCTAAGTTGCTATACCAATCTTTACCTCTGGGTATTCAGGAAACTACTCATTATTGAGTAACTTCACATGCATGTGTAGATTAACCTTTTCTTTTCACCTATTAATCTGTCTATTATCAGTTAATTCACAGGCCCCTAAATGTAGTAACCTAAGTGAGTAGAGGAAATGTTTTCCTCCCAATGGTATTAAGTCATTTTCCCAAGCAAAGAGTCTCCTCCCTAAAAGATGTGGAGAGAACAAGATACGTAATTATTTTGCTACCCCTACTCTATACTCTTTGTAGACACTACCCTGACTATTTCAGTCACTGGCCTGGCTGATCTAAGGTTTTAAGAATAAGGTGACAGGTTTTCTATTTCTAGTGAGATGAATGCTTTCTGAGGGATGTACCCTTTTCTTTTGATTTTATTACGAAGCGCAGTGGGAAACTTGAAAGAAAAGATCTCCTGCATAGAGGGCAGAGACATAAGAGGAGAAAGCAGAAAGGTGCTCATATTGAAAAGCAAGAAACAAATCTGCAGGGATTTACAAAAGAATGTGAAGACATCTGAACTTAAAGCTACAAAGGCTTTAAGTTTCTGTGTTTCACAATAAGTATATAAAGGAATATTACTACATATTATTAAGATTAATAATAAGGCACATAAAAATGACCTCTGTGCCAGCTCTTATCAGAAGGACTGTGGAACCAGACTGTATTACTGAATTATTAGCACATATATACAGAAATTAAAGGGAGATTCCTGTATTTTACTGGAAAACATAAAGATGCATATTTCTATTGCTATATTTTATTGCATAATAAATTGAAAAGCTTGACCTAAAATCAGCCCTTACACTTACCCTGCCTATAAGATTCTGCTTTCCTGCCTAGAGGAAACAAATGTCACTTGCGAGTGATTTAAAAAAAAAAAAAAAAAAGAGCATTGCTCCTATTTATTATTGTGTTTCTCAGCATGTGTTCCAGGAGTGTCACCGAATGTAATATCACATGTATCAAAATGCATCTTAATTCCTGAGACTGATAACCAAAGATCACTCTTAAAATTATGCAAGTATTCATAAAACAAAGGAAGGATAATTTTCAAACCCTTTGTTTTTGATGAGTGATCTTCTAAAAAATTGTCCTTCACTTTTAAAAAAGTGAAAGACCTTGCTTTCAAATGCTAATCAGCTGCTTCTTTTTTTCCCCGTTAGACTTCAGACTACTGGGCCTCAATACTGCATTTTCTTGAGCGCTTTACTGACCATGGTCTTGGAGATTACATTTGGCTCAGAACACCATAGTAGCTTGTTATTTTTAATTGGATTGCAAAGTACATTACTCTACATAAGAATCACTGGGAAAATATTTAGTCTGAATATTTTGTTTTCCCAATTCAAAAATCATACCACTAGCAATGGTTACAAATAAAAATGAAGAAGAAGAAGGAGAAGGAGGAGGAGGAGAAGATGGAGGAAGAAGAGGAGGAGGAGGAGGAGGAGGAGGAGGAGGAGAAGGAGCAGGAAGAAGAGGAGGAGGAAGGAAGAGATCTTCCAAACATGAAAAAAAAAAATTCTGAAAAATTGTAAAGTTCATTTGCTCATGCTAACTTCCATCACCTAGAGAACCTGAAATTTCTTGCTGAACAATTTTCAACATTCAAGAATCACAAATTCAGTTTCAAGCATTATGGACTTTTTTGGTTTTAGCCAGGTTAACATAATACTTGGAAGTTTACCTGGAGATGCTGTGAAAATAACACCTTAAAACCAAAACCTCTGTATTTTGACTGATCACTAAAAATCCCAAGGAATATATTACCAAAAAGTACACAATTACCTTCCTTCCATTGATCAACTTTTCCATTTCTGGGACCTCCATACAGTATGATGGGTCTCCCCTTGATTATCTTCCCACCTCCCAGAAGGAGCTGAATTTTAATAGTATGTTCACTATTCCAGAAGCTGACAGATGAGTAAACAAGAACCAAATTTGGATGCTTTTTGGAGACATCTCTTCTCATTTCAGACTCCCCTAGAGTACCATGTAATGCAGTGGATAGTGATTTGATCAATGCTTCTCTATGGGTCAAAATCTCTTACTGTGCCTTTGAAAGAATCCAAGTTCCAGTTAGGGACTTACTTTTCTCTTTGGTAAGGCTGCCATCGAAGACTGCAGCATTTTGGGACTGACTGGAAAAGCATATGTGATTTGTCAAAATTTATTTTCTTTTGTGAACTGAAATCCATCATGACGTTGCAACTTTAAGGTTGCTTTTCTCTACTCAGCAGGAAGATTTCCAAAATGTAAACAAGAAAACTTTCTGTGAGGTTTTTTCATCTGTTTACCCAATGCTAATTTATGTCAGCTATGAAACAACAAGAATATCAACATGCTCTTGGAGCTCAGAAGGGGAAGATGAGCGTGCATCTTCGTAATAAAAAGCTGGACATTTTGGGAGGTCAGGGAAACATGCAAAATACTGAAATAGCAAGGTGTGTGGGAATATTCTAATTTATATCTATATAGATATTTAGATATTCACCTAAATTTCTATCCATTACTATACAACTCAAAGATAAATACATACTTTCCGCGTTTTCTTTTGAATTCTTGGTACAGCACGATCTCCCCAAATGAAACCTTTCTCAAAAGTCTCTACATCATGTTTGAGCTCTGGTGATTGCTCTGATTTCTGTCATTCTTTGCCCACGCTTGTAGAATTTCTCTCTAGCATTGATGGTCTAGTACTCAGGCAAGATTCACATTTCTGCAAATATTTTCCTGCACAGCTTCCTCTCATTTACAACATATCTCAAAAATGAGATAATATGTGCCAACCATATCAGCTTTCTCACCCTCTGATCTCTACTTCGTAAACTAAGTGAGGCTGACAAGTTCTGTTTTGGATCCATATCTTCATGTCTCCAGTATGGAAATTGCCAGCAGCCAGGAAGCTGGGATAATTGTTGGGATCATTTAGTTGTTTCCAATCTTTTAGGTATCAAAGTCTATTTCTGCCAATTGACCAATGTCTGAAAAGGTTTTTCCACACTTGGCTCAGTTTTATAGCTCTTTGTGGCAGGAAATTAGTCCAGTCCTTGTTAGAACCATTATGGCTGGGAGTACATTAGATAAGGATTCAATGCTTATTTTTAGCATATTTGTAACTTGAAGAAGTTATTTAATAACTCTATCCTTGCCATATCAACAAAATGCAAAAAAATTAATAATCTTAAAGGTTCAGTAAAGACTAGAGAAAATACTAACCATGAGATTTATTAATAAGCTAGCTGGTAATGCTATCTGTAAGCTTTAAGTTACTAATGTGTTCCTTTGAAACTCTGAAATGTAAAATCTATTTCAGTAGCATCTCTCAAGTTTTTACATTTATATTCCTGTTTATTTCTAAGGAATTTTATGTAGAACTGGTTTTGTCTTGTTGTGACTATGTTGAAACTACTGCATTGTCAAAAGATGACTTAAAGCTTCAAGGACACCTTAACATTATGTTTTCATTCAGATGGAGAGATACTTCTGAAAGTATATAACATAGTTCACATAACTTCAGTTATAATATTGTGAAATGTTCTAAACAAATATTGATTTGATTATGGAAGTCAATCTACCTACTGTTTTTGTTTCTTTGAATTTGCAAATTACTCTGTCAATCTCTCTCTAAACTTCCAGAGACAAGTAGTGGATCTGTCTCTAGAAGTAAATTAGATAACACGTCTGAAATATTTACTCATTGTTTAGTCTAAGAATTCAAGTTCCAGCTTCCAAGAGGAGAAAAGCAGGGTCATGCATAGCTACCGCATATGCAATAGTGATACTCACACACGTCTATGTGACAGCTATCATTTCAAGAATTGGTGTGATGCAAAAGAATAAGAAATTTTCAAGCCATTGTCATGCATCAATTCTTATGATGATTTTATTCAGTCAGCACTGAAGTGAACACATATGCTAGGGTTGCTCTAAATTACATCGTTTGCCTAGGCCATTTTTCTTTAAGTGCCTGTTTATAAAAATCATATTTTCCCACATTCACATGAGTACAATCAGAAGAGACAAAACAAAATATGTATACAACACAGAGCTATGTCTACTGATTATACTGTTTCAATAATAAAAATGAGTACTCTTTTACCTAAACTTTACACTGGATCAGAGTTGTAACAATGTTATTTTTAACTTGATGAATATTATTTATATCATACAATGTTACCTTCATAGTCACAGAGAAATTTCTTACTGAATTGTTTAAAGGAACTCTTAAAAAAGAAAATACATTACACATAGGCTGCTGGAATTTTCTGTATTTCAATTTCACATACTTCAGATAATATTTGAGTTTACTTTTAGGATACTTTAAATTCTTGATAGAATATCATACCTACATACTTTTGCATATACTCTTTCTAATGCTGGACATCCCTTCCCTCTTATCTGTGCTTTGATAATCCCTGCTCATCTTTCAAGATGAATTTAAGTATCATCCTTTAAGCCTTGCTCACTGCCTTACCCATAACTTAAATACTTCTTTCACGCTCTTCCTTAACAGTCTGTGCATAAGAAGAATGGACACATATCACACTTTTTATTTGCCAAGTTCTGTTAGAAGGTCTTTGTTCTTTCCAGGTACTAGTTATTTGAATTTTTATATTTGTGAGCTTTATGAGGTAGGTAATTTATATTTTCTCCATTGTACAGATGAAGAAACAGAACCATAGAGTTTAAATACTTGGCCTGCATTCACAGGTAGGAGAGGTGGGGATTTAAACATAGGCAGTCTAGGGAACCAGACTCTTTCTTTCTTAAAGAGTAGCTCTATTCAGATGTAATTCATATAATATACAATTCAGCCATCCAAAGCGCACAATCCAATAGCTTTAGTATATTCACAAATATGTGCAATCATCATTGCAGTCAGTTTTATAACTTTGTTATCAGCTCCCACTCAAAAATGCTGCTCTTGTTAGCTGTCATATCCCAATCTCCAAATCTTTCCCAGACCTAGGCAATCACTCATTAGTTAGTTTCTGCCCCCATAAGTTCTTATAGACTTGTCTATTCTGAACATTTCATAGAAATGAATTCATATCATACATGATCCTCTGTGACTGACTTCTTTCCCTTAGCATGCATTCAAGGTTCATCCATGTTGTACACTGTTATCAATGTGTAATTTCATTCTATTGCCAAATAGTATTCCATTTTATGGTATACTACATTTTACATATCCATGCACCAGTTGATTCTGTTTTTGGCTGCAATCAACCACGTTTCTATGAACATTTGAGTACAAGTTTCCATATGGACATATCTTTTCATTTCTCTTGTGTTTATATATACAGTGGAATTGGTACATCATGTAGTGACTCTATTTTTAACCATTTGAGGAACTGCCGGACTGTTTTCTGAAGCAGTTGTACCATTTTACATTCCTACCAGCAATGTATCAGCATTCTGATCTTTCCACATCCTTGCCAACCCTTGTTATTATCTGTCGTTTTCAATGTAGCCATCCTGGTGGGCTTGTAGTCATAGCTCATTGTGGTTTTGATTTGCATTTCCTTGATGGAAAACTATGCTGAGCATCTCTTCATTTGCTTACTGACTGTTTATATAAATATATCTTCATTGCAGAACTGTTCAGATCTTTGCTCATTTTAATTTTGCTTATATTTCTTCTTCATATTGAGTTATAATATTTTTGTATATGCTAAATATCATTTATGAGATATATGATTTGCAATTATTTCCAGAGAATGTAAACTTTTTTGTTAGTGTTGTTTTTTGTTTATTTCTTTTTTCATTTTTGACATCTCTGCTTATTTTGCTGGGGAGTGGGTCCACGGAACTCCTCATTTGCCACCCCAGAAGTGAAACTGCTCCAGGAACTGTGTTCTTAACCACAATGCTATCCTGTGTACTTCCATTGTGGGATTATTGCATGGCACTTATCATATTTTATTGTGACTTTAAGTTTATTTTAGATATCATCCCCTGGAAATTTCCTCAGCCAGAGTTGTCATTCTTGCCTGGAGCCCTGAACCAAACTTTATCATTTATTAACTCCTCCAAAGGAGCCCTCTTAAGACATTGCTGTGGGAGCCACCAGAGCTTGCTGTCAGCTCCCTTTCCAGCTCCTTGCTGTGAGGGCTTGCACAGTGGAGTCTCTTGTCAAGTTTACTTACCCAACCCCTAACCTTGCCTCCAGGTTCAAGAGGCTGAAATGCTGAGACCTCAGAAAAGCTTGAACTTTGAGGGAGCGATGAAAATTCTGAAAGTCTCTAAGTAGCAACCACTTAGACAATATCCTTAGCAAAAATATTAAGGACAATGACATTCTAGAACTATCACTGGAGGCATTTGTTTAGTTATATATTAAAATATAGAATGTATTTAAAGCTAGCCTGGGATCAAACACAATTTGTATGAGACAATATAATTAATATATAAACTTTTAAATATTTTTGAAAATCATAATTCAGGGTGCTTTTGTTTTTGGTGCTAGGGGTTTTTGTGCATTTTTCCTCTAGGAAGTCCCAGTTTCACTGGCAGAAGAGTTCCTCTGGTCCTCATTAGCAGGTTTTCAAATTGAAGTAACAGTGACCGGGCCTAAAACTCATTGTTCTGCAGTTTATATTTGTTTGTCTGCCTTAGAATCCTCCAGACAATCTCCCACAAAAATCTGAAGCTAGATGACAATGAATAATTAGACTTTTATGATCACCCGTGCTTTTTTTTTCTTTACTGAGTTTACCCATCATAGTTTAACTGCAGAGATAATGTATGTAGAAGCACTGTTCATTTTGCTACCTGCCTTCACATAGTTTCATCCAGTTAATATAGTAGTAACCCTTTGTGATTGGTTTTATTATTCCTCTTTTACAGATAGAAAAATTGAAGTTCAGAATAGCTTCTTGGTTTCCATTAATTCAAAGATCAATTAAGCAGAAAAACTGGTACAATACTAAAAGTCATACCTTTCGACCACAAGTTCGGTGCTTTTTGCAGTGTATGCCAAAGCTTCTTAGTATAGGTGTGTTAAATAGAGGAGACTTGGTGAAATAAAGGCAACAAAATTGTTTGAAGTACTTTGAATGAAAAATGAATTACATATTATTTATTCTTTTGTTAAAGGTATATTAAGAGGAAATTAAGTACATTGCTTCACTTCACACTGATGTATATAAATAACTAAATCTAATCTTCATAGTTTTGTGGGGTTTTTTTGTATTTGTACAAATGAAGACTCTGGTGCCTATATATCAGTCACAATGTCCCTCAAAAAAAAAAAAAAAAAAAAAGCAATTCCAAAAGGTGAGACTAATATGGATATTTTTTAGGAGAAAGAAATTACTCAAAATGATAACTCAGTAGGCAGCTGTCTGCTGAAGCCAGGCAAACAATCCTTCCTTAGGTGAGTTGCTTAGAAAAACCTACTATTCTCTCAATACATATTTTGGATATTGCTTTGTGGTAATGGTTTAAGATAAGCTATCTCTGTGTGTTTCCTATTTCTGTGTATATACTTCTATGATTGAGGCAACAGTTTTAATTTAGACAGTAATTTTTCTCATTGCTATTACTGTCCTATGTGTTCTAATTGGTATATTTCCTGCTGTCTTTTCTTTTGGAGTTATTCTTTAAAATAGTTATTCTCTTTGTGTGGCTTTTTGCCCAGTGATTTTGAATTTCCAGGAATATCCATTAACTTAATTTGTAAAAATATCATACATTATTAAATCTAAAATGTTTCCTATTGTAAGATGTGCAACTATTTTACACATCACTAATAAAGACAAACATGATGCTAATTATAATTGCAAATAGAAGTTGAAGGATGCATCCTAATTTTAGAGATATTAAATTATGAAAAACTATGTTTTTTTAATTTATAAAATACAGAAAAATCACTATCACAGTCTTTACCATAGACTTCCAGTCATATATTTATGCATGAATTCAATTTATATATTGAATTATTTTAATGGTAATTCTAGGCAAATGAATGCTGTATTGTGTATTTAATGGAGAAAAACTGCACTGCAGTTTTTCAAGACTATTTTGAGAGCTTTAGAAGATATCTTGCAAGAATCAAACTCCCTGGATGGGTGCGGTGGTTCGTACCTGTAATCCTGACACTTTGGGAGGATTACTTGAGACCAGGAGTTCAAGAGCAGCTTGGGCAACATAGCGAGCCCCTGTCTGTGCAAAAAATAAATTAACCAGGCATGGTGGCATGCACCTGTAGTCCCAGCTACTCAGGAGGCTGAGGTGGGAGGATTTATTGAGCCCAGGAGTTTGAAGCTTCAGTGAGCCATGATCATGCCACTGTACGCCAGCCTGGGTGATGGAGTGAGACCCTGTCTCAATAAAAACAAACAACAAACATCTCTCTAAAGTCAGGATCTTTGACTGCTTATGTGAATTCATGAGTGAATGTATGTTCATTAGGGAGGTCACATGTCTGTTTTAAGGCCAATCAAAGCAGGTAAATAAGAATTACTAATCGGTGAGCTACTCCCAAATGCCAATTTATGGTTCTCAGATATCTTATACTTGTTGCAGCATAGCTCCTCATGCCTTGCTTTTCATTTATAACTAATTCCTTTCCATTTTATTATCATAAATATTATGATTATATTTATAACTCAGTGATGTTTCCAATAGTGTTTTTGTGAATTACCATGAAAACAATTGAGTGACTTAATTGGTCATTTATCGGTCTCTACATTGTACAACTCAAGAAGTTAAAAGGGGGAAAATCTTCATAATTGCTTTGTAGTGATACACTTGGACCACTTGGTAAGAAGTAAAGATCAGTGGACAAATTATGGAAACAAAGAGATTAGAAGAGACACCAAGCAGTAGAGCCTGCTTTTATTCTCACTCTTTTTTTTCCTCCATTTCTAAGACATATTTCGGTGGCTTTGGTGATGGTTGAATAGAAAGAAATCTATATATGAAGCAATTTAGGAAAATTATCCTAAGTTATCAATCCAACATATGCAATCCTCACATCTCAATAATTATACCAAATTTCATTTATACCTAACATGAGTCCGTTCTGATTCAGAAGGCAGAATATCAGAGTGGCTGAGGACATGGCTTGTGGAACCAGGATCTCTGAACTTGAAATTTATGTCTGGATTCTGCTAGCTTATGGAGATGAACATTTAGTTAACTCTTATGTACCCTATTTTCACCCTTATAATGAAATTAATACCTCTCATATTAAATTTTATAAGAATTAAATAAGTTAATATATATAACTTTCTTATAATAGGTCCTACCAAATGGTAGATGGTGCTGGTTTTTCCCTGTTTTTCTTCTGGATTCACTGGGGGCTTCACTGCCTTGCTCTGTGTCCTGAAAGACTAACTTTCATTTTCTTCCTTATTTAGGCTCCCATGACCTCTAACTTCTGGTTGGATTTGCAGTTGGAGACCATGAAAAGAGATAGACAAGAGGAGTGAGATCAGGGTATCCCTTCTTCCCAGTTTCTCATAGCCTGATTTTGGTATTGGCAGTGATTCTCTTTCCTTTTCTGCACTGTAGCTCACTGCTACTGTGAATGGGGATCTCTCTACCTGGCTCTATCTCTTGCTTTGTCTGATAATACTGCTTCCTCCCCATGCCTTATCAGTCTTCATGCAAGCCAAGGCTTTCTGTGCATCTAGGTCCTGGTGATTCAGCACTCCTTGTTGATTCCTTTAACACTATTTACAACTTCATCAATAATACCTCTATTTCATTAATACCTTCAATGAACCATTTGAGAGCACCACTTATTTGCCCGTGGGATCACAATCAGTAGAGTGCCAAATTGTGTAGTTTAAAATAAATATGAAGTTATTTCCTTCAAGTCAATAAAGCAGCAACAGTCATAAGAATGGGAATTTCAAAACTTTGGTAAGGAAAATCAATTTTATTAACCTGGTGTAACTGATAATATAAAATTTCTTAAGAAAAGAGGGAGTGGGTAGAGCTGAGACTAGATTTCAGTTTCAATAGAAGAAAGGAGGAAATACCTTCTTCCAGGGTCTGTACACAATGGTCCTTTCCCTCTTCTCTTCTGGAAAGTGTTGGACGTAAATACTTAGAATATAAGAGGGTGGAAGGTTGTGTTTAGGTGACAATATCTAGTTGAGTATAGATCAAATCCTAGTTTCAGTGTTTAGTGAGGTAAAGCATGAAGACTTGGGAGTTGCTGGGTGGGGTGAGGGGAGAGTGGTTCTCAGTGTTGAGTAGAAGAAGCTTATAAGGCTGTATAACTAAGAGCTAGACCTGAAAAGGCACTTGTAGAAAATAAATAAGAAGGCAATGACTGGTTTCCATTCTCACAGTAGTTACAGAATGACACAGGAAGTATGCAAAATTCTTAAATACAATGATTGTATATTGTAGTAATGTAGTAAGTGTAACAACCTGTTACTCAACTGGCACCCAACTGATAAGTCCATCATAGAAGACTTGAAAAAAAAAACCACACTGCTTCCATATCTCCAGTCACAAAACCATATTCAATATGTGTGCAGGGCTAAGTTTGCAGGAAATAGAGATTAAGAGTCATGAAGGTGAACCTGGGGCATGCAAGCATTAACATTGTGTGAGGTGCTACTACCTCATGAACAAAAGAGTAATTGTTTTATTCAGCCTGGAAATGAATTTAACATAATTATGCCTACAAGCCTTCCCAATAAAACTCAGACTTAAGCATTTTCAACTCTCAAGTCAAACAAAATTCTATAGACACTTCAATTCTCACACTTATCACAGTAGGACTGAAGACAGTATAATGTATCATTAAGAGGGAAGGGGTTAAGGTCTAGAATCTGACTTCCTGAATTCAAATCCTAACTCTGCTACTTCCTATCTGTAAAACCACAAGGCTCAGGTAATACTTACCAGAGCAGTTACCACACATAGAACCACTACATGCGTGTTATTCTTCAATTTCTTGTTGGTTCATATATTTATGAACATTTTACAGATAATAAGTAGCAGAGTTAGGATTCAAATTCAGGAAGTCTGATTCTAGACCTTAACCCCTTCCCTCTTAATGATACATTATACATATTTCAACTTCTGGATGTCTCCGTTTCCTCTTGAGGTCAGAATATTACCTATTTCCTTCTTGAGGTCAGAATATTACCTATTTCTTGGGAATATTGTGAGGACAACATAAGACAATACATGCAAAAGACATAGTAGAGTAGCTTGCACATAGTTAATACAGTTAGCACTCCATATCCACAGGTTCTGTATCCGCAGACTCAACTCCATAGATTCAACAAACTGAGGCTCAAAAATATTAGGAAAAAAAAATAAAAATAAGAAAAATAAAAATAATATACAATTTAGTAGAGCCACTACTTACATAGCAGTTACACTGTATTAGGTATTAAGAATAATCTAAAATGCTTTAAAGCATATGAGAGGAGGTACGTAGGTTATATGCAAATACTATATCATTTTATATCAGAACTTGAGCATTTACAGATTTTGGTATGGGGGCTTCCTGGAACCAATGCCTTACAGACACCAAGGGTCAAACATATTTAGTAAATCTGAACTGTTTTTCTCTATGTGCATCAAGATTCTATGAATACTTTGAGGACAAGGTCTATATATTATTTATCTTATATCCATTACAGAGTCTATCATATAGTAAGTACGAAATAAATATTTGCTTAAAACTGATTGAGGTTAATTGGACTTAAAGATTTGTTTTCTTTTCTCAAAGAAAAACAAAGCACATATACTGTCTTTCATTGTAATCATCACTGGAGTTTTCATGTTAATCACTGGAGGAAAGACTATTAATAGTTTGCTGTACTTTAAATGTCTGTCTTTTTTTAATATTAGTGCATCAATGTAAATACATATCTACACCCTTAGGTACATACAGAAGCAAATTCACATTTAAGTTGTGAAATAATTATTTACCAAAAGCAATTAAGCCCTTTTAAAATAATAACTAGGAATAATTTATGGGCCACAAAAAAGAAGAATAGGTTACTCACTTGAATGTCCTTTCATAGAAAATATTCACAAATCCACTTTTTTGACAATAAAATTACATTGTATATATTTAATTTGTAATAAACAATATACATTGTTTATTATAAAGGGTAGCAATTGGTGTTATAAACTTTGATGAACATTCAATTAGCATCAACATATCAAAAAGTCCTCCTTTCCTATTTACTAGTTCTTCAGTTTACTTAGCCCATAGGAAAATCTTTTTCAAAATTAACAATAAGTAGACTTTTCTGAAGAAAAATAAAGTAGTAACTATGGACTATTATGTTTTGACCACAGGCTATAAACTAGCACATGGTGAAACACATTGGAATAGCAAAGGAGAATGTTTGCCTTCGTGGTTTATGGCTATTTAGACAGAGCCCATTTGAATATTTTACTGTTTAAGAATATTTCTATTAACATCTTGTTGTATGTATCTATTAGGAGAGAAAACAGTAATGTATACAATTATGATAACAGTTACCATTTATTGATTTTTAAAAAAGTAAATGAAATTGTAACAGGCCTTTCCCAGGTATAGGTAGACTCTCCTTATCCATGTTTTCTCTTTCACCAGTTTCAGTTGTCCCCCAATCAGCCATGGCCCAAAAAATATTAAATGAAAACTTCCAGAAATAAACAATTAGTAAGTTTTGAATTTGCCATTGTTCTAAGTAGCATGATGAAATCTCACACCATCCCACTGACATGCCCTAGATGTGAATCATCCCTTTGTCCAGCATATACACACTCTAGACCCTAGAAGCCCTGTACAATGTGATTATGTTGGAAGAAAACATAAAACTATCCACAGTTTCAGGCATTCACTGGGGGTCTTGGAATGTATCCCCGATAGATAAGGGGAGACTACTGTAATCCTATTCAACATTCACAGAATCACTAGATGATAAACTCTATCAAGACAGAATTTATCTGTCTATTTTATTTATCAGTGTCCTCAGTAATCAGCACTGAGTCTAGAATACAGTTGACAATAGATGCTGATTAAACAACAGCTTCCCTTTGAAGTAGGTTCTCAGGAGAAAAAGATTCTTAGTTTGTTAATATTTCACTATTACAGAACGTACATTTTACAAAATCTACCATTGTTTGGCATGGTCAGGGTTATGTTCATTTATAGTTTCAACGTTCACTATATGTTCTCTATTTATGTTCACTATAGTTTCAATGAAAGAAGGCCTGAGACATACCTTTACTTTATCATGTGTAGAAAACTGTAGAAGGATCGAAATTAAGCCTAAAATGTCTAAGAAAATTCCTAACACATGCACTGTAATTAAAAGTCTGCAAAATTGTGATCCTGATTCATGTAAATTGAAGGCTGTAAAATACGACCATTAAAAAATCTTAGAACATGTATTTAGAATTGTTAAAAGCTCTTTTAAGATTATGTCATCAGTTAATAAAAGAAAGAAATGTAGGATAAAGTAACCTCCAAAAGTCAAAACCACAAGGCTCAGATAATACTCACCAGAACAGTTACCACACGTAGAACCACACCACGCATGTTATTCTCCAATTTCTTGTCAGTCAGTGACCCATTCAGACCTGTGACAGGATTCCAGCACCCAAGCTGAAAGATAAGACAGCTTTGGTCATTTTTCTGTCTGAAGAACAGTCCCATCACCTCTGTACAGCCCTTATGGAGAACTATGTGATAGCTCTTGGAATAATTGGTATAGAAAGAGTACTGCACAGGTTTTCTTTTTAAATAGGAAATGAAGTTATTAGAAATGCCATTTCTTGCATTAAATGTCATCATATGGCACATGACAGTACCCAACGTGCTTTAAGAGGCTCATTGAGGACATTTTACTTAATGAGGAGTTATATATACACCAATCACTAAGTCCCAGTAATGCACTAATTGGAAAAATAATAGCACATATAACTCTAACATAATGTCTATTTTAATGTATCAATTACTGTAAGTTAGATTCTCTAATAGTTTCAATGGTTTTAATTTGATCTTATATGACTTTTACTGGGAAAATAGACACTTTTTTAATATGGTTAGAAGGATAACTGCTTTTATTTGAAAAAAAATCACGTGTATGGCTTTGTTTTCAAAGTATTCATAGCACGTAAAACAATATGATTTGCCTTTTTGTCAGTGTTATCAATTTGCTTGGAATATTTTGGCAGAGCCTTTCTCTTAAAGTCTTGCAATGACTCACTGCTCTTTACTCACCCAAACAGTGGTTCAGTTTTACGCTCTTACGTAGGTCTTATCTCTTGGAATATATAAATCTGAAGGCTACCAGTTTTTAAATTACTGTCTATATATCTGAATGGGATAAAAATTGATGACTCTCCATAAAAAATAAGGAGAGAAGAAAGAGATGATTTGATTTGAATTAGCAGATAACTGTTTATGGAAGAAGGCTGCAGAGAGAGAGAATGTTGTAATGCACATCTTGGGAAGAAATGTCCTATTATTCATCCTGAAACCAGTTCCATGAGCCTTTACATTTAGGAACATATTCTGCATGTGCAAACTTAAAAATGTAACAGATCTTTAGTCATATTCAGAGCTGTTTTGATTAACTGAATGGTCATAGGGGCAAATGGTTATTTATGCTGTTTCCTCCTGATGACTGTGATTTATTTCTTTTTATTGCGGTTTTTCTGTAGCTTCCAAAGTCATCTACATACTGGCTGGCAAGTCTTCCCTACAAATAAACAATTTAGGTGCTTCTTATTAAAACTCAAGTTTCTCTTTGAGCTCCCCAAAAGGTGTTTAATTAAGAAAACTAAAATGTACATAATATATCTTAAGAGAAGGGAATGTCACAGTATAAGCAGCAGAGCCAGCTTTTTCCTTATTAAAATAATTTAGAAAAGGCTGCTAATTGTTGGTTTCAACTGTAAAAGCACATTAAATTCATACAATGATATGTCATTCTTAGTTACATAAAAAGCCTAATTAGAACTTAGATCCAATTAGCAAATCCAAATGTGTTGAAAGTCTAATTATCAGAGACTTTGTGGTCCTCTTGCCAAATTTAAAACTTTTATGAAATTTCTTTTGAGATTTTCTCTTCTGAGGTCAACAAAAGTCTATCTTCAATTGCATTCCCCGATGCGTGCTTTTGCTAATTACTTTCTCAGGAGGATTTTACTTTCCTAGACCAAATAATATTGGTGGAAAAAGTAATCTATAACATTAAGCGAAGAGCTATTCCAATATGCTATCTCCACATATCACAACCATATAACTTAATTTTAAGTTTCACAAATAGCTTTTAGGATATAATCTTGTTCATGGTAAACATGTCTAAGCTGCCAAAGCACACACAGGAATTTCTTTTCTGTCCCCTTTAGATTTGTCTCTTAAGTTTGGTGAAACTATTGTCAGTTTGTGTAAATAAATGACATCTATTAGCACCAACTTGACTGTACCATTTCAGTGTACTGAATAGTCAAAAATATCAGCAACTGGATTAACAGTGAAACTTGAGCCATTTGTTTCAACAATGCTATGGACAAACATTTATAAATATATATTTCCAGTTTCTTCAGAATGATGTTTTCTTTTAAACATAACTGAACATGGTCAATGGTTTTATAATTCTACAGCACTCTAGTATTTGGAGGTTCCACATAACAACAGCAAAAAAGCATTCCAAGTAGGTAGAATAGGTAAATATATCTCATCTTCTGACCTAGGCAGTGACTTAAACATTATTTATACCATGTATAATATTTATTTTCATTAAAAAATTTGTAATATTTAGCTAGACTCTCTCATATGTATTACAAGACAATAATTTCTCTCCATTACTTGACAAAGACTTTTCACCTTTCTGTGTTCTCCTTTTGTTTTTTTCCGTCTGACTCATATGTCCTTTGATAACACCATTTGTACAGTTGTTCTTCTTAATAACAGCAGTCTAGATTTTAGGATTGGTAAGTTCCACTTACTTAACTTAGTTCTTCCTTCAAATGTACAAAGAAACTTTAATGTTTCCTAAATATTAGCTGTGGATGTAAAGAGCTAGGATGCTCAAAGACTGAATTTGGGAGTAAAGAATGTTTAGGATACAGATTATCTGGAAAACTAGAAATAAAGTACATTCTCTTATCACATATCATAACGGGGTATAACTAATAAATTATTAAGGAAATAAAACAATACTTATTTCCTATATTGATTACATTTTTGAATGCTGTTTAATACTTTCTATGTGTCAGCCATGGTGCTGAGCTTTTTATACATGTAAGCTCCACAATGACCATATGAGAAGGTGCTCTTACAATTGTTATTTAATAGGCAAGAAAACTAACGACTTCATTTAGATCACATATTTACTAAGAGGTGAAATCAGTGTTTAATCCAGTTCTTTTTAAAGTCCAGATACAGCATTTTTGATTGAGGTGTTGTTTTATAGCTTATGAATCCTTTTCATAAATGTGATCTATTCGAGTTAGGTAGGAAAGATATTTCTATTTTATAGCAAACGACATTGAGACTGAGAATTGTTAAGTGTTTGGTTTTATATTCCTGGGCTCAAGGGATCCTCCCACCTCAGCCTTCCAAAATGCTGGGATTATAGGTTTAAACCAGAGCACCCAGCCTGTAAATTTCTCATTTTAACATTCCTCAATTTCTGTTCATATCCACTTATCTCCTTGAGGTTCATTTCAAGCTTTTTTGATTATAAAACTTTTTTTTCAATAATAAGCAATAAAGATGAATTAGATTCATAGAGATTCAAATTGAGTTTGTATCTGCAACTGGTAATATTTCTTGTTGCATAGCAAGATTGACAGGCACAGTGATTAATAAAAACTAGGCGAACTTCACTTAGGTTCAAATGTGAGGCTTATCTAACAAGTCCTCTGGTTTCAATGTCTGAATTCTCATTAGTTTGACTTCTCTGGCTATGTGGAGATGGTTGTTTTTGTCTGCTGTGTCTTTGATTTTGTTTCTTTTTTTTTTTTTTTTTAAACAGTGAGTCCAAGACTAGTAAAGATAACACATAAAAAAATCTCATACCATCTATTCAGCTGAGTGCTTCCTAAATAAAAAACAATAAAGGTGGCCCCTGCAGCACATGAGACTTACAGAAAGTCACACCGCTGATGGCAAAACAAGATTCACTATCTTTTGTGGTCTGGCAGTCTGAAGAAAATTTAGAAGGGATAAAAAAAGTAAACCCAATTCAATTTCCTTTCAATTACAATATATTGATTTCCTATAGTATTTTCTGGTTATTGATTTCCTATAGTATTTTCTGTCATTTTAAGACCTTAAAATGCCTAGTGCTTTAATTATTTCCTTCATTGGAGCTTTGGCAATAATACTCTTGTAGCATTATGTTAAAATCAATGTAATATCTTATGTTCTACAAACTGGGTTGATGTATTTGCATGAGCACAGTAGCGTACTCCTAACATTATGTGTACTGATGATCAAGTTTTCAATATTTACTCTTTCTTCCTCAATGTTTCCACTTCTTATTTTCCATGGGCTGTAAGGGATGACTTGTGACTCTTGGGTTTAACATCATTATTTTTCAGTCAGTGTTATAATGTCAAAAAGAGCTGAACTGCTCAATTTTAATTTTATGCTCAATAGTTTGTAGGCTTTAATAACAGGAATCAGGAGAGCTCTTAATTGAATACCAAATGGAATTCTCTCCATTTATTAGCTTGTATTCATATGGAACAAATGAAGCCTGTCTATAGGTCCAATGCTCCAGCTACCGGACACAAAATATCCACTGCACTGAGGGCTGTATGCTACCAGCCACAATGTTTCATTTACTTGAATTCTCAGCTTTCTGACAAAAAGAGGGAACAAAAAGTCATAGGTAAAGCAGCTTAAAAGCCAGCCACTTAGAAATGTGCAGCATTTATTTGGTACATATTACTTCTGTAATGGGATAGAAAGTGTAAAAAATTCATATGGCAGGTTGACTCAGATACATGTTTTATAGAATTAAATTGGAATGTTTTCCACTTTGACATGTGAATGAATGCAGTGTGCCAGTAATCTCTCCAACGATAATTTTCTTTATGGTATTTCCACCTGCAAAATAGGTTCAATTTGTAAAATGTGCTCCCTAGAGGATGATTATATGCTCCTAAGATTCTATACTACAGTATGGTCATTACCATAAAGTAGTAGTCGTTCTTGAGATTATGTGGAATAGCCTTAGCACTTGAGTTTCCCTCAGGAGAAAATGTCTTTGAAAAGTCAGAAAAAAAAAAATCACATGGTTCAACTACTTTTATCTCCCTGTTTCACTACTGAAAACAGAACCTTCATACTATGTAACATGATGAACTTGTTAACTGATTCCTACAAATGAAGAAAACATGAGAACCAGTATATATATACACACACACACACACACACAAATGTATATACATATATCTATATATAGACATATTTGTATAAATATATATAGATACATATATATGTCCATATACACATATGTATAGCCCACAGATGTTTTATGCAGTCATGATAATCATTCTATTATCAACTGGCATTTAACTGATTTAATGATATTCTGCTGTTTGTATAGGTTTTCCTTTCTTTTATAAATCTTCTGGTGTAAAATTACCATTACACTACATGTAGAGGCAATATATCATACCAGTTCAGATAAGAAGCTCTAGAAGAAAACTGATTAAGTTCAAGTACCCACTCTAACACTTACTTGGTGTGTGCTATTGAGTTTCAGTTTTCTCATCTCTCAAATGGGAATAGTAAAAGTGACTTCTTCATATGGCTTTTGGGACCACTAACTGATTTAAAATATGTTAAGTGTTTAGAAGTGTTCATGACACACTGAGACTAAAGAAGTGTTTATTATTTTTCCTATATAATCAGAATTCTTTTGTTCCTTGCTGAGTCTCATTCTTTGGGTGACTTAGTAGTCTGAGTGATAAAACATGCCCTTAAAGCCGTGACTTTCAACTTTTGTTGACTATTAGAATATTTTGTTGATTATTAGAATGGAAAGCTTTAAACAATTCTGATGCTCCATCCAAACCCCAGGACTATTAAGTCAGAATCCCCAGGAGCGTAACCAGGCATCAGCAGTTCAAAAGCCTTTCCAGGGATTCCAATGTGCAGCCAGGTTGAAAACCACTGCCCTAAAACTTGCTTCAGGCCAGGTGCAGTGGCTTGTGCCTGTAATCCCAGCACTTTGGGAGGCCAAGGTGGGTGGATCACCTGAGGTCAGGAGTTTGAGACCAGTCTGGCCAACATGGTGAAATTCCGTGTCTACTAAAAATACAAAAATCAGCCGGGTGTGATGGCACATGCCTGTAATCCCAGCTACTTGGGAAGCTGAGGCAGGAGAATTGCTTGAACCTGGGAGAGGGAGATTGCAGTGAGCTGAGGGCACCACTGCACTCCAGCTTAGGCAACAGAGCAAGACTCTGTCTCAAAAAAAGAAAAAGAAAAAAAAACTTGCCTCAACACACAGGGAATGCAAACTCATAGAATGGCTACTTTACCTCTTTGAATAGTCACTGTTTTGACTGGTTTCATTTGTGAAAGCTAACTAGGAATATTGTCTCAAACTACTTTTTTATAATAAATATGATATGAATCTATAAACTATGTGCCAGAATGATGACTACCTTGTCCACAGTTGTACTCCTAGCTCTTATCGTAGTATTTTTGTATTGGTATGTGGCAGGTTCGAATAAACAAATCCATGATTTAAAACTCCTGCTGTCTTTTTTTTTTTTTTAGACGGAGTCTCGCTCTGTCGCCCAGGCTGGAGTGCAGTGGCGTGATCTCGGTTCACTGCAAGCTCTGCCTCCTGGGTTCATGCCATTCTGCTGCCTCAGCCTCCCGAGCAGCTGGGACTACAGGTGCCCACCATCACGCCCAGCTAATTTTCTGTGTGTGTATTTTTTTTTTTTTTAGATGGAGTCTCGCTCTGTCGCCCAGGCTGGAGTGCAGTGGCCATATCTCGGCTCATTGCAAGCTCCGCCTCCCAGGTTCACGCCATTCTCTTGCCTCAGCCTTCCGAGTAGCTGGGACCACAGGCGCCCGCCGTCACGCCCGGTTAATTTTTTGTATTTTTAGTAGAGACGGGGTTCCACCGTGTTAGCCAGGATGGTCTTGATCTCCTGACCTCGTGATCCACCTTTCTCGGCCTCCCAAAGTGCTGGGATTACAGGCGTGAGTCACCGCGCCCGACTTCCTACTGTCGTTTTTATAATCTTCTTTCGTTTTGGTTCTCCAGTTCAAGCTGAATGAAAAACCAATATGTTCCCAACTAGACACCGTGTCCTAATATGATGTTGTATCCCTGAGAGTTTTCGCGATTCTTCGGGGTCAATTACCTCCCTCAAATTCTATTAGCTTTCCTTTTCTATCTGATCAGAACATTATTATTTTTTTCTAATAATATTTTAGCATGTAATTATTACAACCTGATAAAAGTTGCTGGATTTTCTTCTCTTCTATTCCATTCTACCTTGAGACATTTTAAGATGTTCATTTTAAAATCGCATTAAGTTCTCGCTGTCTTTCCTATCTCCTCCATTAAATAATTAACTACTTAAGGTCATGGGTACCATGTTAATCATTTTTCTGTCTATTATAGTACCTTTTACCATGTTTTGTACCAGTAACGTAATTATTTTTATGAAACTGACAAGGTTAATGTAAAGCATTTCTATTGCAATTTAGATCTGTACTCCTAAACAATAAAAATCTCGAGCTCAGCCATCTCCTTATATTTCACTATCACTTCACTGTCTCTACTTAGATACCTCAAAGGGAGCTCAAATATCTCTAAGATTAAGCTCATTATCTATCCCTACTATCAGCTCAGTCCCACTAGCCAAAAATCAAAGTGTCAGTCTCACCACCTCTCAGATCCAATCCTTTGCCCTAGTCTGCCAATTTCACCTCTTTAAAAAAATCTCCTGAATCTATTTAACTTGCTCCTTCCTACCATACTAGCCGAAGCTAACTTCATAGCTTCCCTTTACAGTCTTTCATTGCAAACATAAATTCAGAGATTACAACATCTGCTTAAAGTCTTGCCACAGTTTTCCAGTATTCTCAAGATAAAGGCCAAACTTCAGATGTGGCCTACCAGAATTTGCATGATTTGGTATTATTGATATTCACAGACTCATATCATAACACATTCCCTCTCGTTCTTTGAATTCCAACCATGTGAATCTTCCTATGGTTTCTTGAGTAAGACATAATCCTCCTACCTTGAAAATTTAAACATTGTTTCTAAAGCACTGACTAAAGTGTATCAGAATCACTAGGGGAGTTATAAAAAAAGATCCCAACACCAAAGCCATACCCCATGCCAATGAAATCAGAATCTGGGCATGAAATGTAGGCATTAGTATTCTGTAAAGTTATGAAGATGATTCCAAAGTAGAGCCAAATTTGAGAACCAATGGTTTTGAATATACAGTTTTCCTTGATTGGAACAATCTTAGGAAACCAGCGATTCTTTAATGACTTAGTAAAGTCATTTTCCCTCATCCTTTAGATCTCCATATAAACACCTGTAGTTTGGGGTAAACTCTCCTTGATCTCCTGCCCCCACCCCAGGCTACCTCATATCACTGTAATATAGAATCATGTTCCTCTCTTTTACAGTAATATTGTAGTTAAGTTTGTTTAATATATATTTTTATATATTATGATTAATATTGCAGCAATTATCTATAAATGTCCATGTGGTCAAGAAAAATTCCTGTTTTGTTTCCTCTCCCCATTTATTAAATATATAATTCTTGGCACAACATGAGACTTCAATTTTTATTGGATACTAAACAAATTTAGATGATTTTTAAACAAGAAACTTAATACATGTTACAGTGATTGTACATCATTTCTTTCCCTCTTTCTTTTCTTTTTTTTTTTTGAGATAGAGTCTCGCTCTGTTGCCCAGATTGGAGTGCAGTGGCACGATCTTGGCTCACTTCAGCCTCCGCCTCCCAGGTTCAAGTGATTCTCTTGCCTCAGCCTCTCAAGTAGTTGGGATTACAGGCACACACTACCATACCTGGCTATTTTTTTGTGGTTTTAGTAGAGATGGGGTTTCACCATGTTGGCCAGGCTGGTCTCAAACTCCTGACCTCAGGTGATCTACCCACCTCGGCCTCCCAAAGTGCTGGGATTACAGGCATGAGCCACCGCACCTGGCCTGTACATAATTTCTTATATGATGCTTTAAATAAATATCTCACTATATAGCCAACACTGTGTTACCAGCTATCAGCTGAGATTTTTCCCCCTTTTAAATTTAGATGGTGAATTTCCAAGCTTTCAGTATGAGGAATAATGATATTACCTAACCCTGGAGAGAATAAAATAAGTTGTTTTATTGGAGCTATAATCTGAACAGTTATATACAAGCCACCATAGCAATAATAATAATAAGAGTAATACCTCATCTATGTTAGATACTTTTCATCTATACTATATCTCACTAGAAAGAGAACCACCAACATACCAATGAAATATCAACTACTGAATCTTTTGGGAGGATTTCTCCTAGAAATCCTCTCGAAGAGTCTAGTTCCAATCTAAAACCTCTGTATGATTTTGCCCTGCCCTAGGCAATACAAAGGCTTTTCCTGGCAGGCCTTCACAGAGGAAAGTTTCCCTCCTCAAACCAATTTGCACAGACAACGCGCTACAGTCTCTGAAGGGAGTTCCAGTCAAGGAATTAGGACCCCTGGCCAGTCATGTTTTATACATATTTGCATTCTTAGCCCAGGAGCCTCCATTCAGAGACTTCTTTACTGAGGACTCTGAGAAGAGGCCTTTCCAGGAGCTTCTGCCAAGACCTGCTTGTTGGGAGGAGTGGGTACCCTGGAGGACACTTTTCTCCATTCTGACTTAGTACTTGGTACTTTCCCATTCTTAGATCTTCCCCTTGCCTCTTCCCCTGCTCTCAGGTCCATAAAACCATAGGAACTTTTTGTTTGGGGTTCCCTTAGCAGTGAGACAGTTATCCAAAACTGGACTAATGCATCTGACCCTTGCGTGGTGCCATTTCGTAGGGAAAATGAAACATAGCTGAAGCCAGCACTTTCTTTCTGGACTCTTGACTATACTATCACAGTAAGTGGAATAATAGCTTAATTGTTACTTTCATTTTGGCTTGTTGTCTTAATAGAATACTTCCACAACTGGCAGCTCAGCCCTCCCCAGCTCAGCTCAATTCTTAACATCTCTTATTTAATAAAGGTGGTTTACATTTACTGAAGACTTCTTATGAAGCAGGTATTGTGCCAATCATTAGATGTTATTTATCTTTTTTGCTATAATCCTATCAGTATTATCCTGATATTATTATAATTTTGCTTATTTTACCAGATGTGGAAATTGAGAATTAGAGGGATTAATTTACCTGTTCCAGGCTACTCATCTAACAAATGACATAGCCAGGATTTGAACATAGGCAGTGTCGCTCCAGAAACTGCTGTCATTTTTTACATCAATGAGACACTATTTTAGAGAGGAATTAGAGCAAGCATCATGCAGACAGCTGTAATAGTTTTAATTGCTCACTTCTCAAGTTCAGCTTTGTGTTTTGGGATCCTTGAGAATATATATATATATATTCTCAATATATATATATTACAATAAACCCTACTTTTTTGCTTCAATTGTTCAAATTTGGTTTCTTTCACATGAGGCCAAAATTTTATATCTAACATATATGGACAGTATGGTAGATTTTGTGAATATATATCTAACTCAACATAGAGAAAAGAAGACATTTTTGAAAGCCAGATAAAGAACTAAAGAACATTAGGATGGGTGGTTAGATTTTATTTTCAGTGAAATCTGTTTTTTAAAAACCTTAGTTTCTTTATCTGAAAATGAAATGGTTTGTTAATGAAAAGGATTCTAAACTCAAAACTCACAGCTTATTATTGATTGGGTTTATTTTGTGAATTTTTTTATATTATCAGAAAAGCAATGCAAAATATATAAACATTGTTCTAAGTATTATTAGTAGTAAGGATGAGTGATATTTATAAAGGGGAAGCTTATGAAATAATTTATGTCCCTTACTAGACTGCAAGTTCCATAGGCAAAGATCTTTGGCTCTTCTATTCACTGTGTATGGCAAGCACGTGGAACAGGCCTAGTATACAATTCACACACAATGAAAATTTATTGCATGAATAAATGGGTCTTATTTTTCTCAAAGAAAGAACTAAGTCTCAATAGCATAGAAGAGTTTTGTGGCATGCAGGTTTTATTTCGAGACGAGAAATAAATCAGTTAATCTCATAAAACGTCTAGCTTTGTGATTCTACAATTGTTTAACATGATTGAGTTCACACCAAGAGTCATTCCTGTGAGGAACAAGAGAGGGCTTCTTATTCAGGTTTTCTAAATTACTCTCGCTAGAGATAGTACAATCAACTATTGCAATCAGTTTATCTGATGCTAACACCGACATGACACTTGTCTAGGTCACGGTATGATTCTTCCTTTCCAGCTCCCTTGCTATCAGATGCCTTGCTCTTGCTGCAAATGTGGATGGAGTTCTTGGGTTTCATTGGTAACTATGAATCATCAAATGAGGAAGTACACCTCTGAGCATTTTTATCAACTTTGAAGAGAATTTTTATTTTATTGCAGAGTATTCCAAACATTTAAACAATTGAAACTCCCATAAATCATGAAGTCAACAGGCATGCTGAAAATGCTAGCATATTTCAAAAAATAGTCATTTTTTCCTTGTAGATTTATGGGTTCTTCTAATTACTCTTTTGTTAATCCTCCTAAATATGCTTCCCATATCTATGTCCATTCACAACTCTTAGCTATAACCATATATGTATGATAAGCATGAGAAATTCAGGGGTATTTGAAAAAGGAGGTCATTACTAAGTGATTGATATGCAGGAAGAAATAATGCGGTGTATGATATGCAGCAAGAAATAATCGTGTGGATAATACAACCACCGTGCATTAGTGTAAATACACTATTCTCCCACCACTTAAAATTTACAAATAAGAAGACAGTTATTTATTAAATACCTACTATGCTGGTTTTATGGGATACAAGGAAATATAGAACATCATCTTTAACATCCAAGAGTCTGTGATTGTTTTTGAAATGACAAAACAGGACAAATTTTTTAATGACAACAAATTCCACTAGGCAGTACATGACTAATTTCCGAACGACTGATATAAATAATAAGTGCTAAGTATTTTACAAAGGAGATATTCGTGAGAAAGGATCAGATGTCATCAAAGAAAACGATAAGAAAAAGCAGAGCACTGTGTGGTAGTCTGTCTGCAAGACAGCCATAGATAATTCTTCCTATCCCGGTGCACACATACCATTCTTCTTTCAAGAGATGGAGTTCACTTCCCTTGTTATGGTCTGAATATTGGTACGCTCCAAAATTCATACGTTGGAACTCAATTGTACTAAGTGTTTAAGAAGGTGATTAGTTCATGAATAGGATTAGCTCCCTTATAAAATGAACTGAAGGAAGCTGCCTTCCCCTTTGGCCAGGTGAGGATACTGTTCACCCCTTAAGCAAGATGTGCCATCTACGCAGCAGAGAGCAAGCCTTCATTGGGTCTTGAATCTGCTGATGCCTTGAATTCTCAGCCTCTAGAACTCTGAGAAATAAATTACTACTATTTATGAATTACCCAATCTAAGGTATTTTATTACAGAAGCTCAAAAGGTCTAACACAGCCCCTTTTCTTTTCTTTTTTTTTTTGAAGCAGAGTCTTGCCCTGTCGCTTAGGCTGCAGTGCAGTGGCGCGATCTCTGCTCACTGCAAGCTCCGCCTCCCAGGTTCACGCCATTCTCCTGCCTCAGCCTCCCGAGTAGCTGGGAATACAGGCGCCCGCCACCATGCCTGGCTAATTTTTTTTTGTATTTTTAGTAGAGACGGGGTTTCACTATGTTAGCCAGGATGGTTTTGATCTCCTGACCTCGTTATCTGCCCGCCTCGGCCTCCCAAAATGCTGGGATTACAGGCGTGAGCCACTGCGCCTGGACCCCTTTTCTTGAATCTGAGTGTGCTCTGTGACTTTTCTCCAGTAAAATGCGGCAGAAGTGACGATGTATGATTTTTGGGCATGAATCTTAAGAGATCTCAGTTTTTTTTTTGTTTTTTGTTTTTTGTTTTTTTTTTTCTTCTCATTTTTGGAAGCCAATCAAGTAAAAAAGAAAAAAAGAAATTAAAAAAAGGCTGGCCCAGAGCAGGAGAAAACCAAGGTTGTGGGTGAGATGTGAGCTGTGTCGGGGGTAGTGGCATCCCCATCCAGAAGACATTTCTCACAGCCATAGTCCACTATCAACAAAAATTAGAATCAGAGCTGGTTCTCCCCAGTCTTCAAGGAGAGAAACAGGATTAGAAAGGAAGATTTTGGGAAGCTGGCAAAATAGAAAGCACCAGAAATCTGTCTCCCCATGTAGACAACAATTGCACTGGCAGAATCTATCTGATGTAAATATTCTGGAGTTCTGGAGTCTATTGAAGGCTTGAAACTTCCAGTGGGAAGCTCATAAGGAAAATTATGGTTACTTTTGATCAGTTTATCTTAGAACAGTAGCAGCTACCCCTTAGTCCAATGGCAGGCAGCCATGAATGTGTTCCAGGAGCAACTTACATGCAATTCACAGAAGCCAGCATGGGCAAAAAGAACATTATAATCCAAATATTGGAGATCTGAGCTCTGACTGCTTACTGTACTTCTAATCACGGACTTGTAGACAAAGAGCTAGGTAGTCACTGTTGTTGCACCTCCCCTCCATTGTTGTACACCCCTACCCCTCTGGCTGAAGTAATTTCCAGGGGATTTAAATGGCCAGTGCCTGCTTCCCACCTTCATTTTTCTCTTTTCCTCTTTTTGGAGGTGGACATTAAATACTAGAACATTTAAAAGCAACCACGTACACACGGGAATTTTGAAAGTCGCTGTGTATGCCCAGGGAAAGGTGCAGGCTCAAAAGAAACTTGAGAAGACCTTAAATTTACATACATCTCAGATTGATCCTTGGCACAGAGACAGTCTACAACACATTTAGAATGAAAGGGGAAAAACCCCAGGAAACCCTGAGAAATAAGGACAATCTGATTGCCAGGGTTGCTACATTACTACAGTCACATGTCTAATTTTCAACAAAACATAATTATAAGGCATCCAAAGAAACAGGAAAGAAAGGCTCATTTAAAAACAAAATAAAATAAGCCAACAGAAACTGTCACTGAAAAAGACATGATGGTGGACCTACTGGACAACAACTTTAAAACAACTGTAATAAAGATCCTCAAAGAACTGAAAGAAAAGTAGAAGAAATCAAGAAATAATACATGAATAAATTATAAACATCCATAAAGAGATAGAAAACATAAAAGTAGAAAGAAATTTTGTGGCTAAAAAGTACAAGTGAAATGAAAAAAAAATTGCTAGAGAGTTTCAAGGGTAGATTTAAGCAGCTAGAAGAAAGACTCAGCAAATGTAAAGATAAGACCATGAGAATTATCAGTTCAAGGAACAGAAAGAAAAAAGATTAAAGAAAAGTGAGCAGAGAATAAGGAACCATTAGGACACCATCAAGTGGAGAAACAGATGCCTTATGGAGTCCATAAGAAGACAGAGAGGAGAAGAGAGGATATTTTAAGACATAATGCCCCAAAGCTCCCCAAATATAATAAAGAACATGAATACAAACATTCAAAAAGCTCAGAAAACTCTAAATACAATGAGCTCAGAGATCCACATTATCAAACTTTGAAATGATGAAGACAAAAAAGAGAGTATCAAAAGCATCAAAAAAGAAGTGACTCATCACATACAAGGGATTTTTGATAAAATCATGAGGATATATCTTATTAGAAACTATGGAAACAATAAAAAAAGAGTCAATATATACAAAGTGCTAAAAGAAAATAAACCTGTCAAGCAAGAATCCTATATATGGCAAAAATTTCCTTCAAACTAAGGGAGAAATTAAGGTATTTCCAGGTATACAAAAGTTGAGGGGAGTTTGTTAACACTAGACTTGTCATGGAAGAAATGTTAATGTGAGTTCTGAAGATGTAAATAAAAAGACACTAAACAATAATTTGAAGTCATATGAAGAAATGAAGATCACAGTAAAGGTAAGTACATGGACAATTATAAAAGCTACTATTATTGTAACAATAGTTTGTAATGTAACATTTTGTTTTCTACATAATTCAAGAAACTAATATATTTAAAAATTATTAGTTTTTGTTTTTGAACTTGCAATGTGTAAAGGTGTAATTTTAGGACAGCTCAACAAACAAAAGAAGTGGGTATGGAAATGTAAAAGAGAGAGTTTTGTGTATTATTGGATTTAAAAAACTGGTATACATCTAAATTAGAGTATTATAACTGTAGGATGTTAAATGTAAAGAAAATAGCTATAGAAAATATACAAAAGTCAATGATATAGGTACATAAACATTTCATTACAAAAATCAACTAAACACAAAAGAAGACAGTCATGCAGGAAGCAAGGGACAAAAATGCTATAAGCTATATAGAAAACCAGTTTTTAAATGACAGAAGTAAGTCTCTCCTTATCAGTCAGCCTTAAAAAGGACAGAAATTCTACAACATGGATGAACCCTGAGGACATTATGCTAAGTGAAATGAGTCAGTCACAAAATGATAAATGCCATATGATTCCGCTTATTTAAGTTTCTTGAAATGGTCAAAATCATAGAAACAGAAAGAATAGCAGTTGCCAAGGGCTGGACAGAGAGGAAAATGGGGAATCATTGTTTACTAAGTATAGAGTTTCAGTGTTTGCATGATGAAAGGAGTTTTGAAAATAGATGGGTGATGATAGATGCAAAGGAATATAAACATACTTATTACCATTGAACTGTACACTTAAAATGTTTAAGATGGTATATTTTATATGTGTATTTTACCACAATAAAAAAATTTTTTAGGCCAGGTGCGGTGGCTCATGTCCCAGCACTTTGGGAGGCCGAGGCGGGCGGATCACGAGGTCAGAAGATCGAGACCATCCTGGCTAACATGGTGAAACCCGTCTCTACTAAAAATACAAAAAATTAGCTGGGCATGGTGGTGGGCACCTATAGTCCCAGCTACTCTGGAGGCTGAGGCAGGAGAATGGTGTGAACCCAGGAGGCAGAGCTTGCAGTGAGCTGAGATCGTGCCACTGCATTCCAGTCTGGGGGACAGAGCAAGATCCTATCTCAAAAAAAAAAAAAAAAAAAAAAAATTAAAGGCTGGGGTAGAATATTGAGTAATAACGGGCTATGTGGAGAGGAAAAGGGATAACATTAGTTAACCTTGAGTAATTAGAGGCTATGTGGAGAGAAAAGGGTAACTAAAGCACCTCAGCCAACAACTAGCACCAAAGCCCCAGACATGCAAGTGATACCATCTTCAATCCTCTTACCCTAATTGAACTATCCCAGTGAGTGCCATGTAGAAGAGAGGTAACCTGTTCCCACTGAATCCTGCCTAAATATCAGATCCACAGAAATCTTAGTAATAAAACACTTGTTTTAAGACAATATGCTTTAGAGTGTTTTGTTATGCAGTATTTCATAATTGAAACACGTGGCTTTTCAATGGGTCAATGGGTAAATGGTAGCCTTTGCCTCTGAAATTGACTGGACATCTAAAGTTTCTATTAGTAAGAAGTTGTACATATATGAGGGATATTCTCTTGTTTTCTCAATAATTTCCTTTATATCTTAAAACTTTTCCTTTTTAAGTGCAAAATGTTTCCCTACTGCAACTCAGATAGACATTTCTGTATGCACTTGCATTTTGTGGTGCCTAATTGAAATTAAAAATTATCTATGCTTTGGAAAATAAGGCAAACTAGATCATGACTTGCTTTAAACAGCTGCCATAACAAACTGCCCCAAAGTCATCTGCTTAAACATCAAAAAATTATTCTCTCCAAGTTCCAGAGGACAGATATGAAATCAAAGTATTGGCAGGACTCTATCCAAAGGCTCTAGGGGAAAATCTTTCACTGCCTCTTCCAACTTCTCTTGGTTCCAAGCATTCTTTGAACTTGTGGCTGCATAACTTCAATCTCTGTCTCCATTTTTACATGGCTATCTCCTCTTCCTTTTCTGTTTGAAATCCCCCTATGTCTTTCTCTAATAAGGATACTTGCCATTAGATTTGGGGCCCACTTGGATATTCCATAATGATCTCATCTTGAAATTCTTTACACTTATACCTGCAAAGATACCTTTTCCCTATTTGGTCAAATTTACATGTGCCAGGGATTAGTTCATGGACATACTTTTTGTTTTGTGAAAGGGGTGGGTAACATTCAACTTACTACAGATCACAATTTATCAATTCTCATTTTAGTGTCAAGTTTTTTTTATGATGCCAATTAAGTTAAAGCACTATCTCTTTGGGGAAACAAGTAGTTGCATGGGATCCAAATCCAATGGGCAGAATTGATGTTTTGTGTATCTCAATTGACTAAAATGTATTTAAATTAGCATAGAGAAAGCACTTACCAAACAGTTGATAAGTTTGCTCCTACAGCATCTCTCAAAGAAGTATCTCACTGTACTTAGTATTTGAAATATTATCCTGGGCTTCAATCACTTCACCTGTTTCTCCCAGTGGAATTTTGAGATTTGTGAGATGGCTGAATCATCTTTTCATCACCATATCGCCAGCACTTTTGTGTGCAATTGACCATTCATAAGTGGTTCTGATTCAAAGTATTTCATTTTGCTCAATATATTATAATTAGTTGAATAAATATGTAGTGGGCTTATTATCCCTTAGACATTTATGGCTGACATACTGAGATGCATTTCCAATCTACCTTTTAATCTGCCAAATGGTAGGAAAAGATTTCTCCCCTTTTTACTCCATTCTACATTTGACTTTCTAAAGTCAAGAATAGAGAATGGAAGGGACAGCATAAGCTAGGTGTAATTACCTACAGTCAGAGTAAAATTAGGGAGAGCAAAAGTGTACCCCTCCTCCTCCTCAAATATTTTCAAAAAACGTTTTAAATCTATATTTTACCAATATATTAATTCAGTTAACATTTTGCTTGTTATTTCTTCTATATTTAAATATATTACTTGTCTTATTGATAATAGCAAGTAAAGTGACTGAATAAACTTGATTAGAGAATACATTTTAGCTGAAAGTTGGTCATATTTGTTTTATAATAAAGCCTTACTATGAAAATATAATTCTTTCTCATAGATTTTCCTTAGTGGCAAATCATATCCTCTATATGAAGGATGTAGATTTCTTAACGCATATTTTATTAATGTAGAGAATAAAAAAAATAGATATCACTCTTGTCTTGCCAATAGTAATTTAGATCACAGGTTACTGAAGATAAAATCATTAATCAATCTTGGACCTCTATACATAGCAGGAATTATCCAAGGGATAATAGAGAAAGTTTTGTACAGGGATGTTCTATCCAACTGAAAAAATAGTTTTCAGTTGGGACATCATTCAAGAAGTTATTCCTCCCAGCAAAAACAAACTGTAACTTTCTCCAAAGTCACAGCAGAATAGAGCACCAGATGCACAAAGGTTTTAAGCCAAAGAATAAAGACATAGATTCAGACAAGACACTTGGGCAATATTAGAAAATTTGGAATAAAAATTTGGAATCTAAAGAGATCAAAAACAGGACCGCTCTCCAGGTTAATCTTATTGAGAGGTATCTCTAGTTCCTTAATACATATCCACTTAAATATCAATAGCAGAATCCCATCACAGGTGTTTATAAAGTTTGTGAACCATATAATAAAATGTATGAGATTTTATTATAATTGTGGTTTACTTACCCAATAATTTCCTTTATTAAATCAATAAAATCCAGAGTAAATGAACCTGAGAGAAGCTGACTAACTTGTAATAACAATTATGGAATATTTAGTAGAAAAAACAGATATGCACCTTTCTTATAGGATATAGATTTAACAAGGTTGATTTCCCAGGAATATTTACTCAATCATTATAATAGACCTTTCTGTGTAATCTGTTAGCAGTGCTCATATTAGCTGCTTTACTTTATGTGAAAACTCTTTTGGGGATTCATTGAAATCTAAATTTAAGTTTGGGAATTATTAATTTGGTTAAAGTAAGAATTATTCTTGGAATTTAAACATATTAAATTATTTTCAGAGCAGACAGGCATATAAAAATAGGATTAAAGTTTTGTTGAGCGTATAAATTTTTTGAAACAGTCATTGTAACTATCATTTTTGGAGGGTTCATGACACACCTGGAAATGTACTGAGTATTTGCATTCATTGTCTTTAACAAAGTCCTATGAGCTTTGATCTGTTAACCTAAACGTTATAAAATTAGTGAAATTTTACAATTTTTTGATCTAAAAGCTGAAATTATAAAATATAGATATAGGTCAAGATATAGATGTAGAATCATTTTATCTTAGTTTCTATTCTTATTCTTTTATTACAAAATCAGAAGATTCATTTTTTTTTCCAGAATGCTTTTTAAAATGCAAGTTTACTGTGGTAAGTAAAGTAAAAACTGTCAATTTTGAGATTCATTCTGATTCTGGCAGAGATGTTCTCTAATCCAGAGGGAAAAGACTCTTGAAACACTTCAAATATCATCTCGATCCTCGGAAGTATTATTACAATATTTTATTCAGTCAAATTAATAGCTGGATTGGACATATTTTGAAATACATTTGGTACAAGAGGGTAAAAAATGACAAGCATTATTGTGTGAAGTCTAAATTTATTGAGCTGAACACGATCAGAGAAACATCTGGACAGGTTATCACAGGTGACTAGAATACTGTGCTAATATGAGTGGCATCAAAGTTTAATAATCAGAGAAGGTAGTTAGTCTGGCATGCCGAAACCCTGTCCTTCAACTAGAGCCTGCTCTCCTAACCTCAGCCAGCTCTCCAATGCACCCAATTAACCTTACAAGGAAAACTAAAGAGGCAGCCTGATTGACTCATCAAAGCTCATCATAACTCAGGCAAAACAACTAAAAAGATGTATCATCTTTTAGTGAACATTTACAAAGTTTAAAATACCAATATAAAGCTTTTCCACGTTTTAGTATAAAAATTTTCAAATATATAAATAGAATAAAATTATAAACCCAAATATTCATCATCTTACTGAAACAATTATCACTCATTATTAATGAGTTATTTATTTATGCACCTACTCTTTCTTGCCCCCACTCTAATCAGATTTTATTTGAAACAAATGGCAGACATTATACAATGTTATTTCTAGTCTGGTATAGATCTCTAAAAGTTAAGAAGTCCTTTAAAACATAATCATGACACCATTATCATACTTCCCAAGATTTAGAATAATTTATTTTTACTTTTAGTTGTGGGGTACATGTGCAAGATGTGCAGGTTTGTTACAAAGGTAAACATGTGCCAAGGTGGTTTGCTGCACCTGTCAACCCATCACCTAGGTATTAAGCCCAGCATGCATTAGTTATTCTTCCTAATGTTCCCTCCCCCAACTCCACCCCCAGAAAGGCCCCAGTATGTGTTGTTCCCCTTCCTGTGTCCATGTGTTCTCATTGTTCAGCTCCTGTTTGTAAGTGAGACCATGTGGCATTTGGTTTTCTGTTTCTGTGTTCGTTTGCTGAGGATAATGGCTTCCAGCTTCATCCACATCCCTGCAAAGGACATGATCTCATTCCTTTTTATAGCTGCATAGTTAGAATAATTTCTCAATGTCGTCAAATATCCAGTCAGTATTAAAATTTTCTTTCTTTACTCAAATTAGGACCCACGTTTTATGAGCTCATGTGTCTCTTGAATTGCTTTATTTATAGGTTCTCGATTCTTCTATCTTCATTTGTTCCTTCAATTATATGTCACAAAATAGGTCATTTTTTTTTCTGTAGTTTCCCAAGCTAGATTGTGCTGACTGAATCCCCAATACCCCTTAACGTGTCGCTCTGTGGATTGCATCATTTGCAAATTGGTAAATCTAGAAGATCGACTTAATTCAGTTTAATATTTGTCAATAATTTTGTGTTGTGTACTTTAAACAGCAGATATATAATGTTTGTCTCCTTTTTTTGTAGTCATACGATCCGTCATTGATTTTCAGGTAGTACTTCCATTCATTTAATGTGCTGAATTGTGTTTCCCCAAATTTATGTGTTGACACCCTAACCCCTAGTACCTCACAATGTATTTGAAGATAGGGCCTTTAAAGAAGGTAATTATGGTTAAGTGAGATCATATGGGTGGGCCCAAATCTAATCAGACTGTTGTAGTTATAGGAAAAGGAGATTAGACCATAAAAGAGAGCCTTCAGGGTGCAAAGAAGACCATGTTAGGACTCAGGGAAAAGCTGGCCATTTGCAAGCTGAGGAGAGAGGCCTCAGGGAAAACCCAATCCACTTGCACCTTGCTTTTGAACTCCCAGCCAAATTTTCATTGTTTCAGCCACTTGGTCTGTGGAATTTTGTTATAGTAGTCTCTAAAAACTAATATAATCAGCGATGGCCAAATGTTCATGTTTTACTTTTACCATTTCTTCTTCATTTATGTGCTGAAATATTTGAATAAAGAAAAAGCTTTTCTTCAGTAATTATTTGATTAACCTGAGGTAGACTTTGTTTTCACACAAAAAATAAATCGGTATTCTACACCATCCTCCAGAAAGGTGTAACTCACGTTTTAAACATTGCACTGTAACTCGTGCCTCAAACACATGTGATGGTGAAGTAGCAAGTGTTCTGGCTGTCTCCCTTAAAATCAACACTGGGGAAACTGCAGAGGGAAACATACATTCCAGAGAACTATACAACATCACAGTGAACAACTCCTGGCCGGGCGCGGTGGCTCATGCCTGTAATCCCAGCACTTGTGGAAGATGAGGTGGGCAGATTATGAGGTCAGGAGTTCAAGACCAGCCTGGCCAACGCAGTGAAACCCTGTCTCTACTACAAATACAAAAATTAGCTAGGCGTTGTGGCGAGTGCCTATAATCCCAGCTACTCGGGAGGCTGAGGCAGGAGAATCACTTGAACCTGGGAGGCAGAGCTTGCAGTGAGACAAGATCGTGTATTGCACTCCAGCCTGGGCGACAGAGCGAGATTCCATCAAAAAAAAAAAAAAAAAAAAAGAAAAAAAGAAAAGAAAAAAGGAAGGGAAAAAAAGAGAAAACCTCCCGTGGAGGGTACAGATATCCTAAAGTGGCAGCTTAGAGTATGTTTTGCTGCAGTCTGGGTAGAGGCAACGGAAACCTGCAGTGACAGATTAGGTTACTGTTTATGAAATTCAGCTCTTGCCCTTTCCATGTGTTGATTTGGAATGCCATTCCCTGGTCCTTCCCTGTACAAATCTGATGTTGTTACCCAAAGCATTGATTAATGTATTGGGGCAAGGCAGAGCTAAGAATAATAGAGAAGCACTAAAGTTCTTTTGGGAAATGGAATTGAAAGAAGTAGAGACAGGTCGATTGACTTTAGTCCCAACTGAGCAGAAAGAAACTAGTAAAATTTACCAGAAAATAAATGTAGGAAATGTGCAAAATTTACACACTTTTAATGACAGCTAACTCCTAACCACACACCTTCCTTCTTTCTCTTTCATATAGTTGTGAGGAAAATTTTGTCACAAATATCAACAATATAATTTTATCTTCTGGAATTTATTTATATAAATAGGATGAAACCACCAATTTGTGGTTAATCTCCAGAAAGAAGAATTTAGCTAGGTATGCATTTGGAGGAGGGCTCTATGAGGGGATTTCAACTGACTTAACTGTTAAAATTATATACTTATGTAAAAACAGTTAAACGAACAAGCAAAAATAAGATATCAGCTGGTAAAACTCAAATGATTGGTTACAACATACTAACCAAATAAGTATTGATCTGGCTGCAGTTCCATCCTTATAGTTTACAATAAGTACAATTTCTTATTGTACCATTTCCTCGACCTATCCACCAATTATTCCTTTGTAACTGACTGATAACATGAAGTGTTATTAAGCTTGAAACAACTGAGATATTGTAAACACCCCTGCTATTGCTATTTCCTCACATGTGCTCCATCATTATCCTGCACTGATTTTGAAATTGTGAAGTGTTTAATCAAAACATGCTATACTGATTGCAACCTGAATCTGAAGAGCTAATATGATATATTATTGCCCTTTTTAGGCACAAAGAAAAACATATTTTACAAATAATATCATTTAAAATGAATTTTCTTCATCTACATGACAACATCTGTTGGAATTATAATGACCTAGCTTGACAGTGCAATCTACCTGTCTTAGGCATTTAAGTGGAAAGTGACACATAACAGATGCGTGCTGGCTTTTAAACCAAGAATTGGCAAGGAAACTACAATGTACCACTTAAGACAACACATAATAGTATCAATATACCCTAATAAGCCTTCTGTAGTGTAGATCAATCTTTGGAAATTTAGCAGTTATTTCAAGTATTTCCTTGAAAATACTTTTATTATTTGAACAAAAGTACCTTGCTACATACTGTAGCAGCCTTTCCCAGCTGGCATTTCTCATTGGAACTAGAAACAACAAAAATGATTTCAGTGACCATTTTCCCAGTTCTCCCAAGAATGGTACATAGCCAGTACCTGTCAGGATGCATAGGAGAGAAGTTAATTAATCACATACAGTGGCTGCTTTAGGTATTAAGGCTTCATTCTCTGTATAGTAAGGATGCTGGGAATAACTATTACAGCAAAGATTCAGTTACAAATGAATTCATACTCTCTATGTCAATTCCTGTTCCAGGAAAATAAACACGATCCATTAATTTTAAAAAGGCACTTTGTATTATAAAGGTATATAAAATATGATCCCTGTCTATGGGTGGTAATATCTTGTTCGAGAGACAATAAATAAGAATAAGATAATCAGTAGTAAGACCACATTATACATATTTGTACTATATGTTGATATAAATGGTTACACTATGGCAATATGAAGTAATTAAATTGGTAAATCACATTACCTTCTGCCACTGTAGAAACTAAAGAGATATTTTTTCTAGGTTGTCCTGGAAAAACAAAAAACTTAAGAGAAGAGAAGGTATTTGAACTAAAAGAAGAGAGAGGATAACAAAAGATGGCAGAAAAATTCTAGTTTGAAGAACAGCATAAGCAAAAACATATATTTAAGAGTGATAAATATTAGCAAGTTCTGAGGCAAGGGAGAAATTAAAGGGCCAGCAAATAGTTCCTGCGGGGAAATGACAGGAAATAAGGCTGAATAAAGGAGGTAGGTAAAGATTGTAAAGACCTCTGACAGGAGATGGGTTGAAGACTTGAAATCTGAGAGTGGGTCTTTTAAAGTGAACACCTGTATCCACCACCAAGCTTAATAAGGAACATGATGGCTCACTGTTGGTCATGGGCAGAGAAGTGATATAGATACCCACAAAAGTATTATCTACTTATATATTACACATCTATCTAGTGGCTAGCACTGGTGAGAGTAACAGATATGTTGTACATGTTTTCATAATTATCTTACAAATTGGGCATTAGTAGTGAGACTCACAGAAGTTACTATCTTCTCATGGTCATATAACTGCTATGTGATATATATCCTATTGTATTGTACTTAAGATCTGTCTGATTCCAATGCTATTAAAGCACATATCCATGATGAAAGCAATGTTTATGGAAAATTAGTTTGGATCCCGAGTAGAAAATAGACAGTGAAAAATGGTTTCTGTGCCTCTAATGTCTAGAAGACACTATTAAATGAGTCCTCCCAGGGATCATAAAAACAAAGAGGGAGGCCCAGAAGAAAGAGAAAAGAAGGAGGAAGCAATGAGAGGCTTAAGGGGTAGAGAATAATAAGCAAAAGCAGGACACAATGTCTTGGAATACAAGTAAGGAGAAACCAACATGGGGACATTGTAGTAGTCAGGGAAATTGAATAGAGTGAAAAGGTAGAATAATAATAAAAATGTATTACTATAATCCTTCGTGTCATTTGTGGGTATGTAGTTACATTTTCCTGGAAAGTCCTCTCTGTCTTTTCAAATTGTTATACTCCTTGAAGACCCAATTCAAAATTAATTTTCTGGTGTGAAAAATTTCTTTGCCATTCCTTAGAAGGAATAATTATTCCTGAGATCCTTAATATTTGGTATGTATTACTATTTTATTGTTACCTTTGTTTACTTGTGTGTCTTTAATACTATTATGATGAGGTCTCTGAAGGCAGAGGCTATTCTTACATCTACATTAAAATATAAAGTGTACATGTACTTTTTAATTACAAAAGAAATAGTGTTGGGTCGGGTGCGGTGGCTCATGCCTGTAATCCCAGCACTTCCGGAGGCCAAGGCTGGCAGATCACGAGGTCAAGAGTTCGAGACCAGCCTGGCCAACATGGTAAAACCCCGTCTCTACTAATAATACAAAAATTAGCCGGGAATGGTGGTCCATGCCTGTAATCCCAGCTACTCGGGAGGCTGAGGCAGAAGAATCGCTTGAACCTGGGAGGCGGACGTTACAGTGAGCCAAGATCATGCCACTGTGCTCCAGTCTGGGCGACAGACCAAGACTCTGCCTCCAAAAAAAAAAAAAAAAAGAGAAATAGTGATTATGTATATACCAATATACAGAAAAATATAAAGAAAAGCATATGTGATATATGGAGTATTTTCTTCCAGTCTTTAAAAAATATATAATTTATCTTTCCCAGTTTGAATTGTAAAATTATTTTACATGTGAATCTAATCCTGAAAGATCAGACATGTTCATCTTCTGACCAGAGTAATTGGTTCAAAGATACGTAAGTGGTCCTACAAAGACCAATTAGAGCCTTCCCTTCATCCATTAGATATTTTCTGGAACAATTTCGCTGGGATTGTTAAATATGAGTACAGTATCTAGAATTATAGTTTTGTTACCACATGGGTAGAATCTGCCTGAGAAGGAAAATAAAACAAACAACAAAGAAAGGAGTAACAAAACAGAGTAATGGCTAAACATGGACAACTCCCTAATGGCATTGCTTGAGCATATGAATGCAGCTGTACCTGGTGCCTGCTGGTCTCTTAGGCTTACCAATTATATCATATAGCAGGAATCTTTTTGCATAAACTTGGCATTAATTTACTTCAAGCAACCCTAATAGTCTCAACAAATATGATTTTATTTGCCTTTAATCTTAAACCATAATTTTTTAACAATTCTATTTTGGGATTTTTAGCCTTTATGCAGTGCCTATAGAGACATAATTAGTTATTTCTGAATCAATGATTCAATGCATCTTTCTCTCTTACCATGGAGTGTCTCCATATTGAGTTCCTGGTTCTAGATGTATTTTGCTTAATTCGTTAACTATGATTATAAAACAGATATAGATAAATCATGCCATTTAAATGTATCAATGACTTTAATTTAAAGTGATTTAGTTCATCAGAAGTTTCTGAGTATTTGCTATGTCAGCAACCATGCAAACAACTAGGAGATGTAAAGATAGATAAGACCCAGTTCTGTCTTCAAGGTGGTCATAGTCTAAAAACAAATCACACAGGGGAGAAAAAACATGATCAAATATGATGCACACAGTAACAGAGTTACATGTAAGGAGCTATGAAGATGTGTAAGGATCAGGGAAAACTACAGAGAAAATGTAATAGTTGGTTGAGTTTTAATAGCTGTGTGAAAAAAACCCTAAAAGTAGAAAAAAGAGGGAAGAACACTCTGATCTCAAAAAATAACATGAGCAAATGCAGTTTATGATTTTTTCAAGAAACAGTGAACAATTCTGTGTGACTGCAACATCAAGGAACTGTGTGTGCATGTGTGTGTGTGCCTGCGTGTGTGTGTTTGTGTGCATGTGTGTGTAGTGTTATGAAGCAAGGAGAAGAATGTTAAGTGATAAAGCTGCAGACAAGGACAAGGGTCAGAAATTTAAGAAGCAGCATTGCATGCTCTTAAAACCACATTGCTTTTCCTTTGTGTATCTGAAAGCTAGACAGATTTTAAAGTAGAAAACCCAAGAAAGTCTGTGTTTTGCAGATATATGTATCTACTGTTTGTATGGAATGAGAAGGATAGCATCAGGAATTAAGAACAGAACATCAATTAGAAGACCATAGCCCTGGGATAAATTGTTTGAGCTTAATCTAAGGGAATTTCAGTGGGGATTAACAGGAAGAGGGATCATTTAAGGCCTCTGTCAGAGACAGAGTAAATAAGCTTCAGTACCAAAATGGGGAGCATCTGGAAGACAATGTGCACTGGAAATCTGACTGTATGAATCCTAACCTGCAACAAATAATGAATCACATTTTCAAAACTCTATTTTCCTAAAGTGGAAAAAAACTTCATTGTGTTAGAGATGCTCCTTATGTTTGTAAAATAATTAGAAGAGAAAGAAATGGCCCTGTGTATATATTAATGCAGGAACACAAACTTAATTTTGAGCCTGGCACAGTGGCTCATACCTGTAATCCTAGCACTCTGGGAGGCCAAGGCAGGAGGATTGCTCTATCTCAGGAGTTTCAGACCAGCCTGGTCAACATAGAGAGACCCTGTCTCTACAAAAAAATGTAATATCAGCTGGGTGTGGTGGCGTGCACCTGTCCTCCAAACTACTTGGGAGGCCGAGGTGGAAAGATCGCTTGAAACTGGGAGTGTGACGCTGCAGTGAGCCATTATTGTGCCATTGCACTCCAGCCTTGACAACAGAGCAAGACCCTGTCTCAAAGAAAAAAAGAAACCTAATTTAAGCTGCTTGATAGAAAATGCTTTTGTAGTAGGTTAAATCATGGTCACCCAGAGATATTAAATCCTAAAATTTGGAAACATACGTTGCTTTATTTGGAAAAAGGATCTTTGCAGACGTAATTATGTTAAGTATTGAGAGGGGAGAGTATTCTGGATTACATGAGTATGCACTAAACCCAATGACAACTGTTAGTATAAGACTGTGGCAGAGGGAGATTTGGCAGACAGAAGAGGAGGAGGCAACATGGCCTTGGAGGCAGAGATTGGAGTGATGCTTCCACAAATCGAAGAATGCCGAAAGCCAACAGAAGCTGAAACACTCAAAATCATTCTCCCTCAAAGCCTTTAGGGGGAGTGTAGCCCTGCTGATACCTTGCTTGTGAACTTTTGGTCTCCAAAACTGTGAGAGAATAAATTTCTGCTGTTTTAAGCCAATCAGTTTGCGATAATTTAAGACAGTCAGGGAACAAGTCATTCTGTTTTAATCATTTGGGACTGCTCACAAAACCAAAAATAGTGCACATTTAAGGTATTCAACAAATACATGTTGAATCCATAACTAAAACCTTCTCTCCCTCTCTTTTTAGACGTAATCAATGTTTTCTTTTAAATTATTAAAACTTTGCCAACTCACTACCACTTGGTAAAGAGGAGGACTCTTTAAAATTTGCCAGGTTATCTTCTTCCTTTTGCATGTGTGACTTGTAGTAAGATTAATCCCATTTTGTGATTGTGATCATTTGATTCTTATTCCAATTTACCTGATCTAATTTAATCGAATTTACCCTGTGCTGACTAGCTTTTCGTTAGCATTTAAAAACCTACATTGAAAAAGTTTATTATTATACTTAACTACATTTCATCTGGATATTTTAAAAAATAATCTTCAGTTATTTAGAGTCTTACCGTATCCCCATAGTTAAGAATGTAACCAAAGCATGTAACATAGTTAAGAACGTAATTACTTCCCCTTCCATAGTTTTCTCCCTCTCCTGTGCCCAAGAGTTTCTAGAGGTTACTGATTTTCTAGATACTTTTTTTTTCATTATTTCTGGTAAATAATAATTATACATTTAGCCACATCCTCTAGCTAAGAATTCACTATCACTTTATTGGTTGGGATAAAATGTAGCTACTAACTGGATTAAAATTATGTTCTTGCCTTACTGAGATAGTTAATTTTTTTTTTTCAACTAGTTTTGAGAAATTCTGTAGTTTGAAGGTCTTTAAGCATTGATACTTCATAGAATTCCATTTTGTGATAAATAAATGGACTCTTTAAGTAAAATTATATTGTTTCACTGGTTTTTCTCTGAAATAAATTCATGTCTTTATATGGTTTTTCTGTAATCACTAGTGTCTCCTGATAAATTTTCTGCTCTAATTTAATCAATCATATGCTATTTATTTTTTCAACAGATAATAACAATTATTCAATCCAATACTCACACTCGTGACATTTAACTGGAGATATCACTCAATTCATTAGTTCATTGACATTAATCAACACTCTTCTCTGTATGTCTTTTCAACCAGCTTATATTTCATTTAACAGTGTTTTTCAAGCCAAATCAAATTAATTTTGCAATCAAAATTTCACACAGCATTGTCTCCAGTACTTTGCTAGAAGTCAAGATGCATTATGTCTACTCTACTCTGTTCATTTACGAAGGCTGTAAAGCTATCAAAAAAGCAACCAGCTTTGCCTGGCACAATTTTCTCTGTATTAACCTATTCATATATTTATTTCTTATGGCTGTGCTTTCCTTTCTCAGGTTATTTTAAACCAAGGATGTGGTAATTTTCACAATAATGTTTCATTTTTAAACATTTTTATTCAGTTAACAAAATTAATTACATTTAAGAAATGAATTAGTAATTTTTGTTTAAAACATTTCTAGAGAGTCCAATAGATTGGGGGAAAAAAGTATTAAATTTAAGTCAAAGAGAGAGGCAACTAAATTTGATGGCATGACTGAGTGGAATTATTTTAAGAGTGACCAGTCTGAGACTTAACACTAGCTGGTTCTGATACACCTCCTCCAAACATCTGTTTAAAAATTTCAACAGGGCAACCCGCTCAGGTCCCCTTCCACACTGTGGAAGCTTTGTTCTTTCGCTCTTTGCAATAAATCCTGCTGCTGCTCAAAAAAAAAAAAAGAAAAAAAAAAAAGAAAAAAACAATTTCAACAACTGACCAAAAAAAAATTTTAAAAAAGTAAAGCCACAGCCTCCATAATTCAAGTTAGAGAAAGGTGAATGATAAATTCTCAAAAAAATTGAAATGACTAAATTGAGATTGGGGATAGATTCAAAAGCATACGTTTCATCTGTGTATTTCATACTCCCCACTTATAACCAGAACAGGACAAATTAGTCCAAGGAAATTAGAAATATACTTTGATTCTCTTTATATTGTATAATTCATTTGATTATGCATAACATTGGGGATTAATAATTATTCTAAATATATATATATGTATGTTTATCAACCACATATATTTTCAAATTAGTACAGGGAAGGTAGAAATATGCTTTGAGTCTCCCTATATAATGTATTTCCTTTGATTATGCCTAACTTTAGGCTGTAAGAGCTTTATGGCCCAGTAAGCAGCAAGCTGTCCTGAAATATATAACTATCTTTATTAGTATCCAGAGACCTTGTCCTGCTCTTATTCACTACCTGCTGCCTTCTCAGTTAAACTCTTTCACAAATATCCAGAGACTACTACTCAAAGCAGAAACCACCATAACCTTATAGAAGCAGAGAGGATTAGATGACAATAATTTTTATTTTGGAAGATTTAGTCATAGAGCAATAAGTAGTATAAACAAGACAGTGTCTGGAATAAGTGCTCTGTCATAATTAGACCAAATAAGTTTAGTAAATCTCTGTCAAAACCGATACATGGAATGCCTACTAGGCATGGTAAATTTGATTAAATGTTGAACATACCTGTTTGATTTTTAACTCTAGGTCTCAGAAAGAAAAGCGAGCTTAACCAAATGGATTGTAGAAGAGGCAAAAGATGCTTCACTTTCTTTATTGACAAAAATAAAGATTGGTCCTGGATGGTTTATAGAAACATAAACAAATACAAAAACTCATTGCACCCTAAACAAATCAGAATATCACCCTCAAGTCTCAGAGGTAGTACATACCTCACATAAATTCTGGCTGCATTCAATAAAAATGTTGCAATATAATCTGACGAATGCCTTTAAACAATGAAAATCTAGGTGAAACATCAGTAGAGAACCAACAAAGAGAACAGACTGAAAGGAAGGTAGTGATATAAAAGATGCGATGATATGAGAAAATTAAACAAAAAAGAATAAAGACAAACTTCTCCTGCAGAATAAAAACAAAAATTGGGAGTAGTAAAGAATGCAAATGATATATCAGGATTATTGAATCAGTTACACAACAAGTGAATTTTTACAACTCTCAAGTTGCAAAGAAAAGGTCAAAAAGAAGAGAATAATGAGAAATATGACCTATAAAGACAGGAATGCAATCTAAGGCCTTAAGATTTTCCAGAAGAGGGTTAGGTACAGTGACTCATGCCTAGAATCCCATGGCTTTGGGAGGCTGAGGTGGGAGAATCACTTGAGGCCCCAAATTCAAGACTAGTTTGGGAAACATATCAAAACCCTATCTCTACAAAACATTTATAAAAATTAGTGAAATGTGGTGGCATGTGCCTGTAGTCCCAGTTATTTTAGAGGCTGAGGTGGGAGGATTGCTTGAGCCCAGGTGTTAAACGTTACGGTGAGCTATGATTACACCACTGCACTCTACCCTGATTGACAGAGCAAGACTCTGCCTCTAAATATAATTTAAAAATAAAATAAGATTTTGCAGAAAAAAATAGGTCAATGAAAACAGATTAAATACTCAAAAAAATAATGGAAGAAAAATGTTCTAACCCAAGAAGGATAGTTTATATATTAAAAGGGCTCAGTAAGTCACAGGCAAAATTGAATTTTTTTAAAAAGCCCATTTTTAGACCTAACCTTGTGATTATTTTTTAATTCCCAAGTTGTAAAAATTTTTCCATGTGTCTAAGAACAAAAACAGATTACCTGCAAACAAATAAAAATAGCACTAGTTTCCAATTTTTATGAAAAGTTAGCTTCAGTATTTTTCTCCTTAGCAGATGTCAGTTGAAAATGTATATATGTCTTCAGATTTTTAGAAAGAAAAAAACCAAGAATTCCAAATTGTTATTCATGAGAAAAAGCAATAGGAAAACATTCTCAAACTGCAATGAATACAAAGCACATATATATATTTTTCTTACTCTTTCTTTGGCAAGAGAATTTAACTGCGATGACTATGAGATGAATAAAAATACAGAACTGAAGAATATAGAATATACAAATATAAAATGATTGGAAGAGAAGTGGGAAGCAATTACATATATGAAGCTAGGCCTAAAAGTAATATTTTAGATGACTATATATACATATATTCTATTAACTAATATTTTCCTCTTAAGATAGTTTTGGAAGAGAATATATGAAGAGAAAGTAAAGGGGTGCCTTAATTTTCATGTACAAAGAAAAACAGATTGCTGTAGTATTGTTTTTCATAATTAAGGTATATTAACTTAAGTCTATGTTAAATCAACTTAAACAGATTCCCTAGAGAAATTAAAAACAAAATTCATATGTTCTATGTCACAAAAGAAGGTAAAAACATATGTTTCAAGAAAGAGAACATATGTATGCAAGCACTCACACAACAGTAACAACAAAAAAAGAATTAGGAAAAAAAACACATATATCATTAACAGAGGTAGTTTGATTTTTATACACTAGATTTCCAGTCTCTGCTTAGGATGTAAAAGTCTGGAAAGAGCATTAATTCCTTCTCAACAAGAAAAAAGAAGCTGGGTAATGGACAAAATCATCACTCCTCTTATCCACATCAGAGGGCTGGGATTGCAGGTTGACCTCGTAGCCTGAAATGTAAGGAAAGACAGGCTCCTTCAAGGATAAAAAGGGACATATGTACTGACGCAGCTGGAGTAGAGCGTGAAAGGAGAATGAGGTCCTGATGAAAGTAGGTATTTATTTATTTATTAATTATTTATTTATTTATTTATTTATTTATTTTTCAGACAGGGTCTCACTCTGTCATCCAGGCTGGAGTGCAGTGGTGCAATTTCAGCTCACTGCAACCTTCATCTCCCATCAAGTGATTCTTCTGCCTCAGCCTCCTGAGTAGCTAATATTCAGACATGCACCACCATGCCTGGCTAATGTTTCTATTTTTAATAGAGATAGGGTTTCACCATGTTGGCCAGGTTGGTCCCGAACTCCTGGCCTCAAGCAACCAACCTGCCTCAGCCTGTCAAAGTGCTGGGATCACAGGCGTGAGCCACTGTGCCCCGCTGTAGGTAAGGAAATTTTAATTTTTAAAATAAATTGCCTAACCAAGTATGAGCTTGCATGAATATAGAACTTGAATGACACTATATGGTGTAAGAGCACACTCATAAGAGTAGAGAACTGCTGGGAGTCACAGGCACAAAGGCAATCTCCACCCAATTTGCAGGCTATCTTTCACAGACCTCACCACGTGTTTACAACAAAGACTGGAGGCAGGGTGAAAGACCAGAGAAAACTTCTCTAAGTGGTGCAGGCCTGAGAAGAGGAGCAGTTTCTGTTGTGAGAAAGGGGTAAAACCGCACCCAGATTTTTCTTCCCTACATAGCTTGTTGAACAAAAGCTTTAAGAAACTATGGAAGGGGAAGCAAACTATTATCTCAGGAAACAGGTAAAAACTCAGTGAAACTGGGGAAAGGGTAAAAGAAAAATTCCAACCATTTCAAAAGGGGTAAAATCTCCCCCAAGCATGAGACCTGCCAAATATTTAAGACAAAGTTTGACTGCCATGAAGAGGATGGGTAGGATCACCAAGAAAGCCAGATCCCCAATCCAGGGACACACCGCCTGCCTGAGCCTAAGAACCATCCACCTCTGCCCCCCACCACTCCCACAACTCCCCACATACCCACAAGCAGACTAGTAAGTGGTGTGAATAACAAGAAATGGCATTCTACCACTGGGAGAGAAGAAACAGTATAAAAAATACACTCACTGAGGCACAGGCTCACAGGAAAATCTAATATTGATAAAAGTTACAAATTCTCTTTAGTGACCCAACACCTAACCTAAGCATAAGATTTCATTAGAAGATTTGAAGCCTGTGGTGCTCTGAGTGTAACAAGCAAGAACGGTGTAAATCAAGATTGACTCTTGACTGGATTGATTTAACACCCCATCCCCAATAGAAACACACACTGGAGCCTGTGGAGGGGCAGGGGGAAGGAGAGCATCAAGATAAATAGCTAATGCATGTGGGGCCTAATACGTAGGTGATGGGTTGATAGGTGCAGCAAACCTGCATGGCACATGTTTACCTATATAACAAACCTGCACGTCCTGCACATGTTTCCTGGAACTTAAAATAAAATATAATTAAAAAAACACCAAAAAACAAAAAAAAAACTAGCAGCAGGAGGAGAGGCATGCCCGTTTCCACATATTCATACCATTTACCTCAGTCTCTGCTGTCCTTACATAGTGTCTGACTTTCATTCAAAAGTTAAAAGACACATAAAAATGCAAGAAAATAACACCCACTATTAGGACATAAATTAATCACTGACTAGATGCAGATATAATCCATATGTTGGAATCAAAAGACAGGATATTTTAAAGAATCATGATTAATACAGTGAAGGCTCTACTAAAAAGATGGACAACATGCATGACCAGATAGGAAACTTCAGTAGAAAGATAGGCTCTAACAGAATCCAAAGGAAATCCTACAAATAACAATAATAATAATAATAATCACAGTAACATTTTAAAAAAGCCTTTGATGGGCTCATTTGTAGATTTCATACAGCCCTGAAAAGATTGAGCAAACTTTACAAGAGAGAAAAATAGATTACTTACTTCTTACAAGACCAAGCAGTATATTTATAAAGAAGCAATAGACTATAGTTGCCACAACCTCAGTTTGGAGACAGAGAGCTTGGGTTCAAATTTTAGCTCAGTTACTTACTAGTTTTATGACTTTGAACATCTTACATAAATTCCCTCTGCCTCATTCAATTTTAACCCTCAGTAAATTGGATGATAATCATACCTCATAAGGTTCTTGTGAGGGCTAAACGAATTATGGCATTTAAAAAATTTAGCAATTATGCATGTCCCACTATAGAGGTCAATAAGTATTACCTATTGTAATGAAAAAAAAAGAAGCCAGTATAGCAATGGTTATATTAAATATAATTTGGAGAAAAATTATTAAATATGGAAAATGTTATAAAAGTACATTTGATAAAACTTTGTACACTAAAGCGGCACAAATATACAATGTGAAAATCTTAGAAATACAAGGAAAAACAAAGAAATATAGACAAAATAAGCATAGAAAAAATATAGACAAACATGCATGTGGAGTAAAAATAATTTAAACTGGCACAAATCATCTATAATTGATAACAGGTAAAAAATTAAGTATATGAAAATATCATAATTAATATAATTGAATTACAAATTATAAAACAAATTGCATATCCCAAAGAGAATATAGCATGCTCTTAAGTATTGATGAAACATTGACCTTATATTAGCAACAAAACACATGCAAATATTTTGAAATTCTGAGCATGTTACAAAATAAATAGGAAAGTTCACATTATCTGACCACAATGCAATACTAAAAAGAACAGATATATATTTTTAAAACTGCCAATAAAATACCAAAAAAAAAAAAGATTTTCACCAAAGAAAGAATTAATTTAAAAAGGATATCTCACATATTTAGAAAATAGAAACATTGACACTACATATCAGACCTATGGGGTAAAGCAAAATTGATCTCAGATGAATATTCAAGTAATTTAAAAATATCATTATTGAGCATTACAACATTAATATAAATGAACTAAGTATTCCATTCAAGAAGCCAGAAAGATTAGAATACATTATTTTGCAAGATAGAGAATGGAATACATAAAAGCAAAAGGCAAAAGGAAGAAATGAATACATTAGAAAAAAAGGAAGATAACACTAATCTAAAGAAATCCAAGAACGGACTTTTTAAAACATGGGTGAAATGAACGTGTTTCTTACAAGACCAGTTAAGAGTAGAAAATAACCAACTGTAGAAATAAAATATTATCGCAGCTATAAAGAAGTTTTCTCATTAAGAAATGTCTAGGAATGAAATTCTGTTAATGAATTTTAAAAGCTATTTTTAAAGAAGATTTACATGTCAAGACTTTAAGAAGACTTGCAAAGCTAATATGGAACAGATAATTCCTATATTATTTAGAAGATTGCAGAGAATATAAAAGAAGTAATGCTTCCAATGGTGGCTTGATTGTATTATTGACCCCATTTTTTTTTAGTCCATCTGTATCTATGCTCTCTTGTAATGCCTACTGCCTTCACATATCGACTCTGGGCTTGGCTATGTTATTTGCTTAGCAAACGCAACAGTAGTGCTATCCATGTTGTTGGAGCTACTGTTTCATTTGCTAAGCAAATAACATAGCCAAGCCCAGAGATCATTATGTTGGATGAAATGAGCCAGGCACAGAAAGACAAACATCACCTGTTCTCACTTATTTGTGGGATCTAAAAATCAAAACAATTGAACTTACAGTCATAGAGAGTAGAAGAATGGCTACCAGAGGCTGGGAAGGGTAGTGGGTGGCTAGCGGTGGGTATGGTTAATGGGTACAAAAAAAAAAATTAAAAAGACCTACAATTTGATAACTCAACAGGGTGAATATAATCAATAATAATTTCATTGCACCTTTTAAAATAACAAAGAATGTGATTGTATTGTTTGTAGTTCAAATGATAAATGCTTGAGGGAAAGGATACTCCATTATCCATGATGTGCTGATTTCACATTGCATGCCTGTATCAAAATATCTCGTGTACCCCATAAATATATACACCTACTATGTACCCACAAAAATTACTTTCAAATGAAACAATAGCAAACAATGCAAACAAGCTTCAAAAGGCACATGCACAGTTTAACTTTATTGGGCCCTTGACGACATGTGAGAATGTGTGCCTGATCTAGACTGTTGGAAGGAAGGATGTCAGAGACACATTTGAAAGAGGGATGAATTATCTCAGCTGAAGGTATTCCAAATCAGACATCTTAGGTGACCTGCCGGTTGACCACAGATGATGAGCAAGCCCAGCTGAAGTGAGTCAAACCTGATCCGGATCAGCAGAACAACCCATCAACTATAGACTCATGAGAAATAATAAACAGTGTTTCTTAAGCTGTTAATTGAGTGATGGTCTCTTACACAGCATTATCATGGCAACAGTTAACTTTCTTCCCATTTTTAAATACAGCCAATATAAACAGACTTCAAAACTTGACAAAAATAGCACAAAACAGAAAATTAACCTCCCTTATGTAAAATAACTGTATTAATAGTATTAGCAGACTGAATTCAATATTACTTTTAAAAACTAAGTCTTATTTGTTCCAGATATGATTCATTACTAAATCAAAGAAGAAAAATCTGGGTAGATGCTGAAGTAGAATTTGGTACAATGTAATCCAATCTTTTCTTAAAATTTCAAGACCTTTATTTAAATGTTTTATCAGCAATTTTTTGTCTCTTTTTGGAAATCCATTATTAGTTTCTAGAGTTACTGCATTATGGTCAGATAATGCGAATTCTCCCCATTTATCTATTTCGTAACATGCTCAGAATTTCAGAATATTTACAGTTATTTCGTTTACTAATATAAAGGTCAATGTTCCATGGATGCTTACCAACATGCTATATTCTCTTTGGGATATACAATTTATTTAATAATTAGTACTTAAAAGCAGAAGTACAATTTCTTAACTTACTAAAATGTACCAATTTAAAATAAGTGATCATTTTATGCTGAAGCAATTCTCATTAAAATCAGGAACAAGAAAAAAATAGTCAATTTTGCTACTGTTAATTAATATTTTTAAAGTAATAGCTAATAAATAAAGCTTGATAAAAAGAAAACATATTTAATATAGGAACCAAAGTCATAATTTCTTACTGAGGATATAATTGCCTATCTGGAATACCCAGGTTAGTGTCCTCTTTCTAAATTAAAAGAAGAAATAATTTGAAGATGCCATTTTTTCTCCAAAATTGATCTACAAATTGTATAAGTCCAATTAAACTATCTTAAAGCCTCTGTTTGTAAACATCATTAATTATAAAGCTCCTTTAAAATAAAAAAGAATAATAATAGAGTATTTTGAAAAAGAAAATTATATTGGATTTACCTTACCAAAGTTGTAATTAGAATATATCACAAAGTCTCTGTAGTAAAAACTTTGTATGATTTGCATCAAAATAGGTCAATAAAACAAAATATATAGCAAAGACACAAAATGAAATTTTTATTATATAAAAAGGTGGGAAAGAATGGATTACTCAATTAGTGACTTTTGAACAACCAAGTTATGACAGATAAAATAAAGCTGGTTTCCTATTTCACACCTACTTCAAACATAATCAAGATCCTTTACATATTTAAAGAAAAACATTTTAATATAAACTATATTGATACACAATAATGAAATATAATATTTAGACAAACTTGGAAACCAAAAGAAAGACCTTTCTAAATATGACAGCCAGAGCAGAAAGTATAAAAAAATAAGATTAATAGATTGATAACATAAAACATTCAAAACTTTCCCCCAAAATAGGAATAATTTAAAGAAAAATGAAAAAATTGGGAATAAATATTTTCAACATATATGATAGAATATTTAATTCATGGAATCCTCTTGAATTAATAACAAAAATATGCATAAATAACCAAACAAATAATTAGCTAAGCCAAAATAATCGGTGGCATTAGTAATCAAAGAAATGTATATACTTTTCAACCTATAAATTTGGTAAAAATTAAAAAGCAGGATAATGTAGTTTGATAGGTGAAAAAGGAGACATTTTCATTTTTGTTAGCAGGAGAGTAAATTGTTATAACCTGTAAGAGGGAAAACGATTACTTAATATCAAAAACCTTCAAACTTAAATATCATTTGATCCCTAAATCCTAGCTATAAAAACATTTAAAAATTTGAAAACAGGCCATATAAGAATATAAATATAGACATTCCAAATTATTTTTATTAGTGAAAAGATTAAAATCGACCTTAATACCTTAGAGATAAATAGTCATTTGTCCTTATTAAGAAACAAAAGAAATAAAAAGACACACAAAGCACACACATATTTGTTGTCATAAAAACTGTTCAAAAACGCTCGTAAGTAAAAAAAAATTGCAAAATAATGTAAATGTTTGACCCCATATTATTCACAAATATGAACAAGATAGCTGATTTTGATGAAAAAATATATATCAAAGTTATAGAAATGGAATTTCAGTGGTTTTTGTCTTTCTTGTACAACATTTTTTCGTTTACACATGTTATGTTTTAATAAAATGCTACTATAAATAATTTAGTACATAATTAGAATGACTCTACAACATACAAAAATATGAGAGGCAGCCAAAGTTTTCATAACTGTTAAATTCTTTTTATAAATGCCTTCATGATTAGGAGAGTTAGAATAAAGAAAAATGAAGCAAGCATTCAATTCAGTAATTTAGAAAAAAAGTCACAAAAGCATTGTCTGTAAATGAAACACATGACAATAAAAGCAGATACCAAAAATTAGTGGTTGTTAAAGTAGAATGAATAATTGAAACAAAAATTTATTCTTTGAGAAATAAATAATCATAAAAGAACTAAGTCAAATTAACAAGAATGGCAAGAAATAAAATTGCTTATCCTAAAATGAAGCTGGAGAACTAGGCCAGGGTCCTTGTTTTTATATACTTTATGAATCATATTAAGTATTCTATACTTGATAACAATGGCACAGGGACAAAATTTAAAATGTACAATTTGTGATGGCAAGAAGTAGCACAGTGCCTTACCCATAGGAGGTGCTCAACAAATGTGGTGAGTTAGTGAACAATGATAAGTAGGTAAGTTTAAATTTATGTAGGTTTTGTTTATGATTTTATGTCATTTTTAAACAATAATGTTTATATTTTACAGTGTTCTTTCGTTCTGGGTCAGGTTTGAAAAATAAATTAGAAAGAAGCTCACCTAGAGGAAAAGACACAAGTCAGTCCTTGTGATGTTCTGGGCAATAATTAATGAGGGCACCAGCTGATTTTGAGAGTAAGAGACATACTGGAGCTACATTCTTTTCCTGTTCTCTCAAGATCTGTAGTAGGATCACACTTTGTTGCATGCTGTGGTAGGGTGTAGGTATTGGACCAATTTTGGCCAAGGAATTGTGAGTTGAAGTAAAATGTGTCACTTTCAGGACAAACATATTTTTGCTGATGCGAGGTCCTGCAGAGCTCTCTTTCTTCAGCGATAAAATCAGAAGCAAATTCCAGATAGTGGCTATTTTTTCAGTCTATGGACTAAAGGTGGCCACACGTTCTTTTACGTCTCCTGATAAAGAGGTGGAGTTTGTTTTTCCATTTCATGAATCATAAGATCGATTGCTTAGCTAAGAAGACGAAGCAGAAATGACGCTGTGCCAATTTCAGGTGCAGTCTTAAAGAGGATTGGCATCTTCCATTTCCTCCCTCTTGGAACATTTGCTCTTGAGATATGACCTCTACAAATTCTGCAGCTGTGCTGTGAGAAACTCAAGCCCCATCTCTACTAAAAATCTAGCTAGGCGTGGTGGCAGGCACCTGTAGTCAGTGCTCTGGAGAGCTGAGGCAGGAAAGGTATAGACCAGGAGGTAGCGGGCTTGCAGTGAGCCGAGATCGTGCCACTGCACTCCAGCCTGGGTGACTGAGCAAGACTCCATCTCAAAAAAACAAAACACAAAAAACCAAAAAAAAAACCCAAGCCATGTAAACAGACTCCATGAAGGCTGTTCAGCAGACGGTCCCACTGGAGCCCCCAGTCAATATTCAGTATTAACTGCCAATCACGCAAGTGACCCATGTTGGACAATCCACTTCAACCAAGATGTCAGGGGACAGCAATCCCAGCAGGCATCAAATGGAGTGGAAACCCCCGTCACTGAGCCCATTCCTCCCACAGAACCATGAGAAGTCATAATAGCACTGTTATGTCCAACCACTAAGTGCTGGGGTGGTTTGTTGCACGGTAGTAAGTAATGGAAACGGTCTAGATGCAGGAATAAAAATGTTGATGAGAGGAGAGACCACTCTCCCCAGAATATCCTCATAAGCATAAGCAAGAAGTAAACCTCTGTTGCATTAAATCATTGAGGTTTTTACATGTTGATGATGATGATGATGATGATGATGATGATGATAATAATAATAATAATAGTCCGTCCTGATTGATAAATGTAGCATATACTAGAAGAAATAAGTTGTGGGGGAAATTTAAAAATAAGCTCAGTTTCATATATTCAGGGGGCAACCAGGCAAAAATATCCAGTAGGCATTTGGGTCTTCAACACGATATGTCTAGCATCACTTTATAGCCCTTATTGAACATTTATATATATATATATCTTCATATTTATAAAATATACATATAAATCTTCACATATATTATATATACACACACATAAAGACTACATATACCTATAAAGATTACATATACATAAAGATTACACACACACACACACACACACACACACACACACACACAGATAAGCCACCTCAGGAGAGTAAGTAACCTGAACTCTATACCTACTTTAGCATAGTTTAAAATCACATTAAGTGTTTAAAAGTCCCAACTTTTGAGCTATAAATCACTGCCACTGTATAAGATAAAGGTGATACAGGGATTGGTAATGTATAATCTTTGTCCTCAGAGAACATCAGTCTTTTCTAACAGAATTATGGGATTCTTTTCCTTAAAAAAATGTTTGCTTCCTTCTTGCTTCATCTTACATTTAGTCCTTTCTGTAGCTTAACAAGTCTGTCATTCTTAGCTTCTGTGACATAATCATTATTTCTTAATAATTAGTCAATTTAATGTCTAAATAGCATAAGATTCTTCAACTAATTAGTGCAAGTTAAATTATAAGAAATTACGAAAAATAAATAAGATTCTTTCTTGCAACTTGAGTTCAACAAAAACAAGTTATGCCAAATAACCTCATTTAAAAGGCTTAGTGTTACTGGACAAGTAGATCTTGGGAAAAAAAGTTACCCTCATATTTAATATCTATTTTCTGTTTTCCATAATGGTAGAAAGATCATCAACTTTGTAGAGTTGATTTAAAAATTAAATAAGTTGATAACTATAAATTACTTTTATAGTTTATATAAATACATTGTCTGGCATATGTGTGTGCATGTGTGTGCTTGTGTGTACATTTATTCAATAACATGAATAAACCAGCAATAATTCAACAATGTCTATTTCAAGTCCTCACAATAATACTGGATGTTGTCAAAGTTCGTAGGTGCATACTCATACATGGAGCTCATTTTCTTGCTACTGTGAACATTATCTTCTTTGCTGTCTAGAGGAGACTAAATGGAGTAGTATAGTGCCTACCACTTTCCCTTGGCCATTTGTTAAGATGTCATCCTCAGCTCCAAGTAGCAGACTTTCCTCTTTTTATTATCTTTCTTGTATTAAGCATGATTTTTTAAATACCTTTGGAATTTTTCTCAATCCCATTCTTGCTTTAAACTCACTGTCAATTTTCTTAGGTGTCTATATTATTCTTCCCTTATCATTCTTACTTATATACCTCTAGTCTCATCATTTTCCATGTTCTCACATTTATTGCAAGCTCCTTGGGCAGCTGTGTTGATCTCTTTAGATACCCTGTTTTCTTCTTTATCAGCACCATCTGTGGCTGTGTGATCTGAAGTCCATTTTGACAGTTTCCCTTTTCTTTTGTGGCATTTTCATTTTACTGTTAACTGACCTCCTAGCCATTCTTTCTCCAAGCTTTCTGTAATGTGATTTTTCACATCTCGCTGTTTCCGATTCTGTGTACTGTTTCTTTTCCTGGCTGGCTCTGACTGCGGGGCAACATGATTAATTTTTCCAGGGTTCCTGGTACTTTTCCTTCTTTAATAGGTTCCTCTCTGTTGGTAGAAGTTAGAGCTGGTGACAGTTCTCCTATTGAGTTTAGAATTGATTAAAATGTCTAGTTTCCACCGAATCTTCTTACGTATGAACAGTGGAAGTCCACAGTCACTACTATGTGTTACCTCGAAGCCAGTTTTACGAGGATGCCTGAGTCATGTCTTCAGGCTCACCTGGTTTTCTAAAGCACATTCCTTTGGGGAACTGTTTCTGTTCTCCTTCTTTTTGAATCTCGCTCAGACACTATGATATTTTCAGGACTTGCACATGTAGCTCTTCACAACTCTGCCTTATTTCTTCCCTTCTTGATTGCTTCTGTTAACCACGATACATCTTTTTTATGCATACTCAAATTCCATCAAACTGATAGAGATCGAGTCTTAAGGAGGCAAGACTGAAATTAGGGTAGCTTGGTTCAAGCATCTCCACTGTATCCCGTCATATTCTACAACAACAACTACTACAACTACAAAACTAGTCTTGCTGTTTAGGAATACATTTACTTTGCATTATTTTTCTTATCCCCATATTGGGGAGACATTCTGTTGCCCATGGATAAATATTTCTAGAATGAAACTGAATGTATCAGGCCATAAAACTAGTTGTCATTTCTTCTTAAGATCATTCAGTAGAGTGTAGGACTTTGGAGTCAGACTGTCTGGTTTATTTTACAGGGGTACCACTTGCTAGTTGTGTGACTGTGGGCAGATTATTTAACTTCTCTCTAAGCTTACCTATCTAGGAAATGTGAATGCTTATAGACTCACACTCACTGGATTGTTATGAAATTTAAAATAGTTAATACTATGTGATTTTTCACATGTAGCTGTTTCTGACTCTGTGTACTGCTTCTTTTCCTGGCTGGCTCTGATTGCAGGGCAACAAGATTAATTTTTCCAGGCTTCCTGGTACTTTTCCTTCTTTAATAGGTTCTTTAAAATAGTTAATACTTTAAAATAGTTAATACTATTTTAGAGTTCTTCAAACTTTAAACTTTAAAATAGTTAATACTATTCTATCATTCTTACTTATATATCCCTTATATACTTATAAAACAGTTAATACTATTTGAAAGTTTATAACAATGAACTTTGATTATGATTCAATGATCTCAACCTGTCCCTCTGACAAGAATGCCTGCCTTGGAATCATAGCATACAGCAAGAGAATGACTGCAAGCTTCAAAGTTGGGAATTAAGTGCTCTCCAATCTTGCTACTTATCAGCAATATGGGCTTAGATTTCATATTTGAGCTTTTGTCTTATTTTCTGTAAAATGATGATAAGAGTATCTATATAACAGGATTGATATGAGAGTTAGAGTGAGGCATAGAGGATGGTTGAAAGTGTAAGGCATATGAGAGACACTCCTCCATTGGGAGCTGTTAATGTTGTTATGATTCTCCCTGACTTCAAGGAGCTTATATCATGTTTGGTAGGCAGCACTGGGTCATGATTAAGATCTATTTCTCTGAAGTCAAATAAATTTAGATTTAAAATCTGGCTCTGATCCTTATCGGCTATGTAAATGTAGGCAAATTACTTAAACTCTCTGAGTCTCCCATTCTTTATCTATAAAACAGATATTCACATATCTGTAAAAACTAAATAAAATTATGCAAATATAGAGTTTAGCAATATGCAGCTTAGCACAATGCACAGAGCATTGTAGTTGCCCTTCCTATTATCACACTTAACTCCATTGTCATGAAACAAATTTCTGACGGTAATTTGTAGATTTGCCTACAAAGAGAACATGTGAGAATAATGCCCATACAATTTCTGATCTGCTTGATAGTTGTATTTCTAACTGTACATGAATAATTCTGAATTGTATATATCAGACACTTGTGAATGTCAATAGCCTTGAACAGTCTCAAAGGCTAATACATTTTGTTTTATTATCAATTTCTTTCTTTTTTTTTTTTTTTTTTTTTTTTTGAGATGGAGTCTCACTCTGTCGCCCAGGCTGGAGTGCAGTGGCCGGATCTCAGCTCGCTGCAAGCTCTGCCTCCCAGGTTTATGCCATTCTCCTGCCTCAGCCTCCCGAGTAGCTGGGACTACAGGCGCCCGCCACCTCACCCGGCTAGTTTTTTGTATTTTTTAGTAGAGACGGGGTTTCACCGTGTTAGCCAGGATGGTCTCGATCTCCTGACCTTGTGATCCGCCCGTCTCGGCCTCCCAAAGTGCTGGGATTACAGGCTTGAGCCACCGCGCCCGGCCTTATTATCAATTTCAATCAAAATCTGCAAAGCTGCGGATCAGATGCTGGGATTTTCTGTCAACTGTCTGTGTGCTGTTACTCTGTGAGGCCCTGTTTGCATGGAGAGCCAAATTTTCTACAAAACTCTCTACCAACTAAATAACTATTTGCTGTGAAAAGAAGGTTTGAAGTTCTTGTATGTATTAACATGAATGCATGACCTATGTTTTAAAAAGGTGATTGATATGGTTTGGCTGTGTCCCCACCCAAATCTCACCTTTAATTGTTACAATCCCCACATGTCAAGGGCAGGGACAGGTGGAGCATTGAATCATGAGGGCAGTTTATCCCATACTGTTCTTGTGGTAGTGAATAAGTCTCATAAGATCTGATGGTTTTATAAATGGGAGTTCCCCTGCACACACTGTCTTGCCTGCCTCTGTGTAAGATGTGCCTTTGCTTCTCCTTTTCCTTCTGCCATGACTGTGAGTCTTCCCCAGCCATGTAGAACTGTGAGTCCATTAAAACTCTTTCCTTTGTAAATAACCCAGACTCGGGTATATCTTTATTAGTAGCATGAGAACAGACTAATACAGTGATAAACATTAAATAATTTTTAAGGTTACAATTATTTCAACAATGACTGGGATTTGGTTTCTGGTTCTGCTGAATACTAGTTATGATGCTTTACAGTTAGCTTCCTGGTCTTTGAAAAAGACTTATTAGCCCCTATATCTTAGGGTTATTATGAAAATTAAATTATATGTTCTGTGACTGCAGCTAGTATGTATGCTAGAAGATACTCAAACAGATAGGGAGCTATTTAAAAAAAAAAAAAAAAGTTGTTGTTTTTTTTTTTTTAAATTGTTCCCTGCCTGATACTATCTATTTCTCAAGCTTTTTGCTGGTTCCCCTACAAAACAATTACGAAGCTTGGATCACAATCTCCATCTTATCTCCTGAATAGTGTTTACTGATTTTGCACTTGATGATGTTCCAATTTTTCATATTCTCTGCAATATCTTCTGTAACAATCTATGACAATGTATTGGAAGGATATTGCCAACAGAAAGAATGCCATGTGCAATGGTAGCTTCTAGGAACTAGAAGTTCTTGAGGGCTGCTAAAGCTTACGTTCTGTTGATGTGACTGGGGAGAGAAGCAACTGGGCATGTTGGGAAAGATTAAGGAAGGTTGCATAGATAATGCTAAGAAGTTTGTCCTTTATGCTGCAGGCAGTGGTAAATGGGTGTTTTACAGATAAATGACAGACTTTCCCTGAAGGCCTTAAATTTTTGCTGACAGCTCAGCAGTGTTTAGGTAATTTTCTAAAATCCTCTGGGTTTTCTTTAAACAAAATGGTTCTACTTTCCTCTGTACAAGATGTAAAACGTTCTGAGCACACTATGTGTGTATAACATGCCACGGACACCTGGTCTTCTGTAAGTCACCATATATCATATTATGAATATCAACCCTTCACACATATTTTTAAAGAAACATAAATCATTTTATACCCCCTATGCCACACATACTATTTTCTTTTTTTTTTTTTTTTTTTTTTTTTTTTTTTTTTTTTGACACAGAGTCTCGCTCTGTCACCCAGGCTGGAGTGCAGTGGCTGGATCTCAGCTCACTGCAGGCTTACGCTTACTTATTTTATCATAATTAAGGTATAACCTCTGTCTACTTATCTGAGTTTAAGGCATAGAGAAGATATTTTTATTGTTGTTCTTCCATTAGGATTTTTTAGTTTATTTGTTTTCTGTTTTAAATAAAAAATAACTACACTATAAATCATCCTGCTCTGGAGCACTGAGAGCTGGATGCTCATTCTAATATGTGACTTTACATTAGGGTGACTTTTAGCAAAGTCATATGCTATATATAAGCTTAAATTTTCTCCTGTGTAAAGTGAAGGAATACAATTAGGAGACTATGTATGACTCTTCCATTTTTAAATTTTGTTTTTATACTATGTGCAAAACTCTGCTAAATTCTATGGGGCTAGAAGGAGAAATGTTCTAGTGTAACTTTTTTTCAGCATGCTTTCTTTATTTGAGAATATTCTGAAAATTTCCATGAATGAGTGAGAAAAACAAAATATAGAAAATATTCAAAATACAGCCAAATTATTAATCATTTCATTCAAGTATCAGCATGAATGGTAAAAGAAAAAAAATTATGCAGTTGTGTTACCTCTTGAGATTATTCAGTTGAAAATACAGGTTTACAGGGCTCATTTTATAGAAAGCCCCTAGTAATGCAGTAGATGGTAAACTACACATTAGACTTTCATTTGTCCTGTGTGAGGTAAGACAGATTTCATTTTCGTGTGAAAATGATAATATATGTACATATGAACATATAATTTGTGACAACTTCATACAATATTCGCATGATGTGAAAATGTGCCTGTATATATAAAGAGGCATTAGTATTCTCCTTGAACTCTGATAGTTCTTTCTCTCCTGCCATCTGACTGCATCTATCAAGCGAAGGTGTGAATGGAATTTGCTTTTAGAGGCATTTCAGCAGCAAGGGAGAAGAATATCCAAGCTAATAAATAAATAGCCAGCCAAGAAGGCAGGCCCTGCTGGGTCTGACGAATGCCCATTATTGTCCTTTCTGTGCAGCTTTCTATGTAGACTTGATTTTTAAAACAATATTTTTGCAAACATATACTAGGAATAGAAGACTACATTTACTGCTTTATAAAACCAAGCATCTTTTTATATTTTATTTGATTGTTTTCCCTCTGCATGTAGGTGGTCTTCTGCACCCATGCCGATATATACCCAGAATATGCTAAGCAGAGGTCCAGTAGAATGATGGATGCCCCAGTTCCTCTATGGGGAGCAGTCTGTGAGTGCCAATGTCCCCCAGATTCTAGAGGTAACCCCAGCACAGTCTGGGGCCTCATCTTCCAAAGAATAATTTCCAAGGAGGCTATTCCAAGAGATGAATTTTATTCATTTTCTAAAACATAGGTGAAGGCCATGAGTCCAGCAGGATAGTTATGATTTAAACACTTTGCTTCAGACATTTTCATTAACTTCATTGACACTAACTATAAATTATTCATTTTATTTGTACTTCATTGCACTTCTAATATGTAATTATGACATGCAAATTTGAATTCAAATTTAGGAAGCTCATCTTTACAAACTGATATTTCACTTTCATCTTGGGTTCAAATATACATTGCTATGTGTTTCACCAAATGCTTAGGATATAGAATAGAATTAAACAGATATTACATGTATGAAATGATTAATGATTTTTGTCAGCATAGTTTGACCTTGTGTTATATAAAATAACTTTTGGAATAGTTTTACTTAAATAAGGTAAGCAATATAGTAGATATAAGGTTAGAACATTTTATGCATCAATACAACCAAAATGCCAGTCTTCAAAGATGCTTTCTTAGCAAATCTTTCTGCTTTTACAGAAATGTTAATCAAAGTAAGTATCCAATTTTCTGGTTTATGGATTGAAACATTTCACGAGTATATAAAGACTCAGATTTATCATGACATGTTAGATCTCCAAGAACTTTGCTCCCCAAACATGTCACTGACCCATATTTTAGAGACACCGGAGTTAGAAAATTTCTCCAAATCATAAATTTTTGATACTGTTCAATGCAGCAATCAGCTTTCATTTTTTTCAACAGAGATGCAGTATAAGGTAGTGTTTAAGTTGCATACTCTGGAGTGCAACTGTCTGGGACTGAATCTAGCTACTTTTACTAACTTGATGACCATAAACAAGTCACTAAATATATTGTATCTCAGTTTCCCCATCTGTACAATGAGATAACAAATAATAATTACCTTACGGAGTTGTTAACTAAGTAATACGTTATTAAATATATGGAAAGTGCTTATATGAATCACGGGCATACACTAGACTTAATAGAGTGTTATAATTACTATTATTATTATCTTAATGGAGTGTTCAAGTGTAATGCCAAACCCTATGAGGAAAATCATATAAGGAATAATTTTTTTCAACTACCACTTATAGGAAATCTCTACTTTTTCTCCAAGTCTAAAATGAAAGTATGACATATAATGTGTTCCTATATTTTTATTTTTGCAACAACTATTTGTACTTACAAATAAAGACACGAAACTTTAAAAGGCGTAATAAAATTATGTTTTGATGTACTTACAAATTAAATGTATTTGAAGGAAAAAAGTGTATCAGATTATTAATCCTAGTGGTTGATTGCCAAACACCAAGAAAAATTAGCAAAAAATCCCTAAATGATAATATTTAAGTACTTCAAAAGTTATTAATTTTTTTAACAACTTGAGATTTATTCTGAAATAGTACAACATAAATTCAGCTTCCCACGGTAGTGTGAGAGTTAGATCCCACTCCTGGTGTGAAAGCGAGGAGAAAGTGAGTGTGAAAGCTGAGTGGAGGCTCGTGAAGGGTTTGCAAAGCCAGTTCCACTCCAGGGAGCTCTGCGCCGCGGTGGTGAGGCAAGGAAGGACTGAAAGATGCTGCTAGGTTACCAACAGCCCTGAAGATGGTCTCTGATAGGGGCAGGGCAGGAAAATTGGAAGGCAAGCACACCAATGACAGCTCAGTAAGCTCCCTGCAGGGATATTATTTATCAAAACTAAGCAGGACTCCTATTTTTGAATTCTTAAAGAGAATAATAAAGAGGTATGACAGGTTTGTAATATTCTAACATTTACCCAAGGCTTTCTTAATCCAGTCTATTCAAATCTCTCTGACATTGATTTTATACTAAAAATCTGTTGAGATGAAGTTCGTTTAGGAAAGTTCAGTTATTTCTGAATTTCAGATAAAACTGCAACACTGAACGTGGCAACTTTCAAATGAGCCAGGAAAGATATTTTACTCTAAAAGAGAACCAATTTTCATGGCCATTAAATTATAAAACAGGCTTTGGTGGGAAAACTGAGTTTAATGAGACAACAATGAAACTTATTTTCCCCAATCTCTTTTTGCGCTTACTCCACACAAAATTATCACCTTTGGGCTACAATTAGTGTGGAACAAAAAAAGTAAAAATAAAAATGTAGCAAGATCAGAGAAGGGGGAAAAGAAGATGAATTGTGAGACAGAAAGGAGGAAATGCTGTTTTGGAGTATTGTGCTGAAGAGGGAGCAGGAAGTCACAGCTTCCAGTCCTATTTGTTCTCATTTCCACACACATACATAACCATGAGGCACTTCTAAAAATGTAATAGTAATGGGAATTTTGATCTCAAATATAATTTTCTCTTTGCTTTTCGTTATATGATTGTAAAAATATGTTGCTATCAATAAAAAAGTCACAAGTTTCACATTTGAAATCAAACTACTAATTTAAATTCAAGTTAACTAGAGAAAAAAGAAAAATCATCCTAAAATTTGTATGGAGCCCTAAAATACCCAAATAGCCAAAGTAATCTTTGGCAAAAAATAGCTGGGGGAATCACAGTACCTGATTTCAATATGTACTACAAAGCTATAGTAATTAAAATAGCAGGGTGTTGGCATAAAAACATACATATAGACCAAGGGGTCAGAAGAAAGAGCCCAGAAAAGAATCCATGCATATACAGTCACTGATTTTTTTTTTAAAAGTTGCCAAGAACACAAAACGGGAAAAGGACAGTCTCTTCAACAATTGTGCATTGGGAAAACTGAATATCCACATGCAGACGAATGAAATTGAATCCTTATCTCACACTAAAAATAAAAATCAACTCAAAATGGATTTAAGATCTAAACATTAGATCTGAAACTGTAAAACTACTAGAAGAAAACATAGAATTAAGGCTTCTTGACATTGGTCTGAGCAAGGATTCTTTTTTGGCTATAACCACAAAAGCACAGGCAACAACAACAAAACAGACAAATGGTATTACATCAAACCAAAAAGTTTCCTCAAGCAAGGGAAACAGTCAACACAGTGAAGAGACAACCTACAGAATGGGAAAAAAAATACTTGCAAACCATACAAACTATTAATATCCAAAATATATAAGAAACTTGAACAACTCAATATTAAGAAAACAAATAAACTGATTGAAAAACGGGCAAATGACCTGAATAGACATTTCTCAGAAGATGACATGCAAATGACCAACAGGGGTATGAAAAAATGCTCAACATCATTAATATTCAGGGAAATGCAAATTAAAACCACAGTGATATGTCACTTTGCACCAGAGAGAATGGCTACTATTAAATAGACACAAGATAACAAGTATTGGTGAGAATGTGGACAAAATGGAATGCTTATATACTGTTAGTGGAAATTTAAATTAGTATAGCTATTATAGAAAACAATAAAAAGCTTCCCCCAAAAATAAAAAATAGAACTACCATATGATCCAGCAATCCCACTTCTGAGTACATATACAAAAGAAATAAAATCAGTATGTTACAGAGATCTTTGCACTCTTGTGTTCACAGCAACATTATTTACAATAGCCAAGATATGGAATCAGCCAACCTAAGTGTTCATTGACAAATGATTGAACGAAGAAAATATGAGCTACAAACACACACACCCACAAACAAGAATACTATTCAGCCTTTTACAAAACGGAAATCCTGTCATTTGTGATAACATGGATGAAACTGAAGGAACTTTTGCTAAGTGAAATAAGCCAGGTATAGAAAGACAAATACTACATCATATCACTTATATGTGAAATCTAAAAGAATCAAATTCATACAAGCAGAGGGGAAAATGCTGGTTGCCAGGAGCTAGAGAAGGATAGCGGTGGAAATGGGGAGATATTGGTTAAAAGATACAGTTTTACTTAGGCAGGATGAATAAGTTCAAGATATCTACTGTATAATACAATGACTACAGTTAATAATATATTATTAAAATATATTATAAATGTATAAAATATATACAATATAAAATATATAGTTAATATATTATAAAAATTAAAATTGCTGATAAAGTAGCTCTCCAGTGCTCTCACCACAAAAATATAAGTATGTGCAGCAATAGATGTTAATTAGCTTGATTTAATCATTTCACAATATGTACATATATTAAAACATTGCCGTGTATACTGCGAATATATACAAGTTTTATTTCTCAATTTTGCCTTAATAAAGCTGAAGGGGGACCAAAGAAAAAGAAGTCACCCATGGCCACAGTCAAGCAATCATAAATAAATACATAAATGTTATGTAATTGGAGTTTTCTGCTTAATTATGCTATGGTTTATATGTTCCAGTCATAGCTACTTCCATAAAGTCTTACTTTTATGGAATCTTTGGCCACGCAGCAAAGTTAGGTATATAAATACCCCATTCATGACGGTGTTGGCAATTAACATGGTTCTGAATGTTGATGACCAATCATGTAAGGGCTATCAGGGTGAATATAACCTTCCTATTACCTCTTACTTCTTAATGTACTTGGAACAATTATAAGGCTTCTCCATGCATCAAGGAGGACTGTGTAATTTACTTATAAATATTACTTTGGACAGGTCTTCATTTGAAATTTCAGACAATGTTATGGCTACTGCTCTGAAAGAAAAATGTTGGTCTAAGCATTTCAAAAAGAAAGATAATGAAGCAAGACGTTATTAATCTGAGATGTTGATGGACCATTATATTCTACAGATTAAATGTTCAAGAATATTACAAAATGAAGATACTGTAGACTGCGCTAATTTCTAACCTTACACATTCTGTACTCTAATATTCTGTATGTTGCATGGTAACCTAAAATCTAAGAGTTAGCCACAGGTTAGAGGTCAGCAACTTCTCCGAAGTTTTCAAGATGAGGTAGAGCTTTGTATCTTCAACATAATATTTGATTCCCCAAATCTACCAGATATTTTTTAATTTTTTTTGATTAATAATCAGAACAAAGAAATCAGTGAAATCAGAAATACAAATAAATACCTATAGACAAATTTACATGGGAAGTTTTATTTTTATGTTATCATTAATTTAACTTGTAGAGACCATTTGCAACATGAAGGACTCTAAAGTTTATTGCATATTAAATATTTTCCAATGCCCTTTCACCATATCTTTTTTGAACACCTTGGGAAATAATGAATGTCTTGTGAAGCATACAGTCGAAAGTGGAAAACAAGTTGAGAAACAAAGGTTATCTTTCATCCAGAGGAACTTGAAATGTCTTACAAAATGTATGCAACTACTATGACATTATGTCCCATCTTTTCTTTTTCATACAAAATAATTAAAGAAAATACATCCCAATTCAAATAGTCAGATGTGAATGAAAATCAGATGGTAATCCATATAGCCAATTCTATATCATTTCTTAATTTTATAATGATTATAAGGGAACTTCTAATAACTTCTAATATGACCCAATACACACACGCACACACAAACACACACACACACACTTCACACTTGGGAGAACAATAGCTGTAAAATTGGAAAGGCAAGAACTCACTTTACAGGCCCTCTTTATTATCCTAAATATTTATCTTCTCTCATATTCTTGCACTTTACAATTCCCTTGTACAGAAATGCCGTGTTAAAATACTACAGAAAATCTGATGTCTCTTGCACTTAAGCTTCATGAATATTTTACTTGATACTCTGCCCTCAGGGGCCTTGCATCACTAGAGCATTATACCCTTTTCTTGATGCATAAATTATTCTAAAAATGCTTCCAATTTCAAGCAAGGTCAGCCTGGAAAAATCTGAATATAAACAGGCTTAATTTAATGCAGTTTGAATATGAAAGTACACAAGTTAAGAAAGAAACATAATAATTTGTAATTTGTTTTCCTTTATTTCTTCTCACCATAGTTGATTTTGCTCCGCATAACCAGCTATCACTTTTCCTAAAATAAAATTCATTCTAATACTAGGTTTTACAACAAATCATTCATTTTAAGTGCCTATTCCTCTTTCATCAACTATTTATCACACACTTGTTTTGTCCCAGAAATGTTACCAGGCACAAGGGAGATAGTGATCAATGAAAAACTTGTTTCTTGCCCTCACCAAACTAACAAATCATTACAAATTGTGAAGAGTATGATTAAGGAAACCATGGATTTAGGAGAGGGAATGATAATAAGGTTTTTTTGTTTTGTTTTGTTTTGTTTTGTTTTTAATGAGGAAATGGCTTTTAAGCTAAGTTCTGAAGAAACTAGCCCTGGGAAATGCAGAAGAGAGAGCAGTCCTGGCAGAAAATCAGCAGGGACAAGAAAAGTTGGCATATATGAGGGAAGAAAAAATAACCACTGTGGTTTTAGCAAATTTAACTGAGTGCAAATGGCTAAGGATGGAAAATTAGGCAAGGTCTAGATCATGGACTTACAGGTGTTAGACTTACATGGACTTATAGGTGTTGGACTTACATGGACTTACAGGTGTTGGTAAGGAGTTGGATTCTATTATTGCTATCACTGAAGAGTTTTTAGTAGCAGAGAGTGATATCATTTGATTTGCAGTTTAAGATGCTACCTCCTAGTGCTATACAGAGATGGATTATAGAGGGGTAGGATACCACATTACATAGCTTGGACCAAGATAATAGTGGAATAGAAAGAGAGAATATTCAGATAATAATTCAGAAGATAAGAGAGCAGATCCAGATAAAACGCTTTGTTCTATTCTATGGCAAAAATTACATTTAAAATTTTTGCAAAAATATATTTAGAAGAATAAAATATTTCTATTTAAACCACATAATCACAGAGTCTGATAAGAACACAAATTTCACCCAGTTCAATATCTCACTTCATGATAGAGAAACTCAAGGTTCTGAAAGCTGACATACCTTGCCCCAAATCCCACAACTCCTAGGCATATCCAGGAATTTCCCAGGCCGTGGCCATTGGTCTACTCCACTTTATGTCATGTCATGTTGAGTTTCAGAATGAAATCACAAATAAGAAAATGTACACATAAAAACCATTACTAAAGGTCGGGAAGAGTGACTCACACCTATAATCCTAGCAGTTTGGCAGGCTGAGATGGGTGGGTCTCTTGAGGCCAGGAGTTCGAGATCACCCTGGCCAACATGGCAAAAACCTGTCTCTACCAAAAATACAAAAATGAGCTGGGCATGGTGGTGATGGGCACCTGTAATCCCAGCTACTCAGAAGGCTGATGACTGAGAGAGCTGCTTGTACCTGGGGGTTGGAGGTTGCAGTGAGCCCGAATTGCATCACTGCACTCCAGCCTGGGTGGCAGAATGAGACTCTGTCTCATAGAAGAAGAAAATATAGCAGAAGAACTAAGAGGCTACAAATTACAATTGTTTAAAGGGGAAAAAAACTCTAAAAATAAGCAAACTGGAAGATATTCTGTTTTACGTTTGGTAATATGTAGTATCTACTGAAATTTTGGACCTTTTATCTTGTTTACTATAAAATTTAAAATTATATATATTATGCCTTTATGGATATGTTTTTATCTTTTAAACAAACTGAGTTAAAATGAGATATGAAAAAAGAAAGATTTCTGTATATCTGGTTCAAGATTTTAAACTGCTGTTTATCTACTTTCCCTATTGAGATTCTTTTAAAACTATTGCGAGAATACAAAACAGAATAAATTATATTAGACCCACAATATACTCTGAGAAGCCCAAGGAGAGGTTTGGGCCTTGGAAATGCTAGGCATAAAGAAGGGTACAAGTTAAAGATGGGCGTAAGCACTGGAGTATTAAATCGAAATCTATATGGGCACAGTTAAGACTCCCACCTCCTTCCCCACATTGCTGCCAGGTATTTACCATTCAGGTTTCCCTCCAAGGAGAAATCCCTCTGAGAGCTCTAGGTACAAATGTTACTGCTCCTAAGACAAACTCTCTCACCTTCAGGACATTAGGTGACTCCAGCTTAATAGTGGACCTCTTACCTCTCCACCAGTCAGTAAGCCCATAGAAATACCAGAGAACAGTGTGTTGGGCATCACTCCAAAGAGGAACTAGTGTCATCAGACATTTGAGAAAAAGAGCAACTTAAAAGCAAAGAGGGAGCCAAAAACTGAAAATAATCTAGAAACCAGAATACATTTATATAAAATAACTAATAAACTCCTCCCCCTCTGATTAGCACTTCAGAGAGATTCAAGTATATGTGGTTCCCTAAAGGAAAGCTTAAAATGAACATCTGAAAATTAAAAAGAAACAAAACAGCAGAAACCAATATAAATTTTAAATGACTAACAAAATTTTAAAAAAGTAATAGAAAGCCTAGAATGACTTAAAAGAACTTTAAGAAAAAGAAAGACAGACAGAAAAGGGGCATAGTGGGCCAATCTAGAAGCTTCAACAATTTTCTACAGAAATTAAAAAAAAAAAAAAAGGAGGAGATTATGGGTTGAAGTTATCAAATTATGTCAGAGAATTTTCCAGAGTTGAAACGGTTTCATGTGCTAGAATATTCTAGTTACACAGCACAAGGAATAAAAAAATTAAAAAGGAAAATTGTAGTTAGACACACCTTTGGGAAATTGCAAACAACAAAAGATAAACAGAAGGTGATGTGGTTAGGCTTTGTGTTCCCACCCAAATCTCATCAGAATTATAATCCCCATAATACCTATAATGCTACACGTCAAGGGAAAGGCCAGGTGGAGGTAACTGAGTCATGGGGGCGGTCTTCCCCATGCTCTTCTTGTGAGAGTGAGTGAGTTCTTACAAGATCTGATGGTTTTATAAGGGGCTTTCCCCTCCTTGGCTCAGCACTTCTTCCTACCACCTTGTGAAGGAGGTGCCTTGCTTCCCCGTCGCCTTCCGCCATGATTGTGTTTCCTGAGGCCTCCCCAGTCATGCTGAACTGTGAGTCAATTACACCTCTTCCCTTTAGAAATTACCCAGTCTCAGGCAGTTCTTTATAGCTGTATGAAAATGGGCTAATACAGAAAAAGAGAATTTTTTTTTTTTTTTCCAGAGAGAAAGAAACAAGGTCACTATATTTGTTTCCTAAGGCTGTTATGACTAACTACCACATACTGGGTGGCTTAAAACAGAAATTTATTGTCACACAGATCTGGAGGGAAGTCCATAAGCAAGGTGTGGGCAGGGCCATACTCCCTCTGAAACCTGCAGGGGAACCCTTTCTTTCCTCTTCCTAGCTTTTGATGGTTGGCTGGCAATCTTTGGCATTCTCAGCTTGCAGTATATAACTCCAATCCCTCCCTTCTTCATCACATGATTTCCTCCCTGTGTGTCTCTGTCTTCAGCGGGTCCTTCTTACAAGGATGCCAGTCATATTGAATTAGTGGCCCATCCTTTTCAGTGTGACCTCATTTTAATGTAATTAGTCAAGGTATGAGTGAACACTATTTCCAAATAAAGTCACATTTTGAAGTACCAGTTGTTAGGACTTCAAGATATCTTTTTTGGAGGAGACACAATGCAGCCCTTAACAGTCACTAAAGGTCGGGAACAGTGACTCACTAAAGGTCGCCAACAGAAATAAGATCTGGTTGGCATTAGTAGTCTTGTTAGCAACAATAAATTCTAATAACATGAAGCAATGCCTTCAGAATAGTTAGGAGATCTTGCTTGTTGGCAGAAGGCCTCAGTCCCCCATCACATGGGCCTGCCTGTAGGGCTGCTTGGTGTTCTCACAACTTGGTAGCTAGCTTCCTCTAAAGCAAGTGATTCAGGAAAGTAAGGCTGAAATCACAATGACTCTTTCATCCCAATCCTGAAAGTCACATACCATTATTTCCTATTGGTTACACAGATCAGTCATTTCATGAGGGAGGAGCCTACACAAAGAGTTGAATACCAGGAAAAAAAGCTCTTTGGGGGTCATATTGGACACAGCCTACTACAGGGAGAGAAAAAATAACATAAATGAGCCAAATTTCATCTATTATTGCAGGAAATCAGAAGATAATGTACAGAATTGATAAATCAAAAAGTAGTAGTTTGCATTTGATTTAAGATATGGAGGTAGTCAGTGGTGTGATAGAGCTAGCTTGTACAAGCTCACAAGATCCAAATGTTAAATTTTCAGAAGTTTTGTGAGCTGGTTAATAAACAGAGCCACGACTAAAAATCAAACTGTAAAACCTTATAAATACAAAATTTATATTATAAAAATTATATTCAAACTTGTCACTTCCAAATTACTTTACTACCTTTTACTGTTATCTATATTCTTGAGAATGATTCACACCTACTACATCCATATGGCAGCATGCTATGCAATGGCATGCTACTGCATGTCCCCTCCTAACTGCATGCTCCGCTATGACAAATTGGCAATTTGTAATCGAGAACATTTATACCACAGAGATCATCCAACACCGCATATAAGGGCTTGATGTATTGCTTTGTTGATTGGACTTAGGAACGTCATGGAGAAACTGTCAATAACAGTGATTCCATTTAAAACTCTGTGATTTGTGCGGCCACTAAAATGTAAATAGCACCAAAAAAATGAGAAAATATGCCTCCTGTTCAAAAACTATTATGTATTGTAGCAAAAAAAAAAATTCACATCATTGATGAATGGTCAAATTTAGACATATGCTTCAACATTTAATTTGTATCTCATGTAAACAAAATATATCAACCAACATTGATATTGGGATTAAACCTGGAGAGCCAGCTGTTAATTTACCAGCACATTGTTAGAGATAACAAATCAGAAAACCAAAACCTAAGAGTTGAAAGTGTTTACTTCTGGGGAGAGGGACTAGGGAAGGCAAAGGGTGGAGCAGGGTGTTGTTGCTTTGTATTTCAAGCCCTTTTTTACAACTGGATTATTTTTGAAAACTGTACAAATACTAGTTTGAATGGAAAGCTTTAGTTTTAAAAAGTTTACACGTAATTTACAAAATCCAATGTAAAGCAAATGTTTAAATTTACTCATATAAACATTTTTATTTGTCTGGTGACAAGTTTCAGTGGTCTCTCATATTTCTGTATATCTTGTGAGCAGAGACCAAAAACACTTTTTTGTTTACAACCATCTTTTCAAGTATGCTTATATAGAGAAGATCTTGGAAGATAGAGATAGTGCCTCCCTTCAAAGCAAAGAACAGGTTTGCCTGCTATCCAATATACTAAAGATAGTGTGTCCTTTCAAAGCAAAGAGCAGTCATTCTTCCCGCTGATTATAAAAGATTGGGGTTGTCTAAGCTTGGGGTTCCTCAGCGATAATGCAAACCTATGATGTGTTTAGCATTCGTGTGGGCTCCTCTGTGTCACCTCAGTGAGGTCCTCTGTGTCACCTCCTGGTAGTGATGGGAGTGGGGCAGGGGAGCTGAAGCAAACATGAAACTTGTGCCACTTCCTTAGACAGGAATCTCATGTCTCTTGGCAGTATTTATGTAACTGTGGAAGGTTAACTTCTTGGCCTGCAAGTACAGTAAAATTCAACCATTCAAAATGTTTACAGATAACCCCCTAAAAATTCATCAAATTATCAAGAAAACAAATTATTTACTTTTCTTAGCGTTTATCTCAGGCAACATAAGTAAATCCTCTTTCCTATATTTATTTACTTCTCCATGGAATGTTATAAAATAACAAGAATTGTCGTTTAAAACTTAATACTGAGATACATGAAAAGTACTTCATGTATCTCAGTATTAAGAAACTCCCCCCGCCAAGGGGTAAGATTTGAATTGCTTCAATACTGTTTTGGATGCCACATCTTTTAGAAAACATTTACACTAAAGTTAAATTTATTTAATTGAAAATAATCAATATTAAAATATAGAAACAGCTATAAATAAAAATAAAGAACCCAACAAAGAAATAGAAAACAGGATTTTGATATGAAAAATCAACAGTAATGGCTAATGAAATATAAAATGATACACAAAACCTTCACTGATATTTCAGAGGGAAAGTAAAACAAATGTGATGCCATTTACAATCATATGAGCCTTTTTTTCTTGGACAATAACAGGAGTTATTTAGAATAAGGCAAAATAGGGACTCACATGCTACTGTTGGGAGTGACAATTGGCATATCACCTTGGGGAGCAATTGTCAACACCTAGTGAACTTGCAGATGTTCATACCCTGTATCAGTAGCTACACTTATAGGCATTTATGCTAGAGAATATCCCACACATATGCCTGAGGACATATATACCATGATGTTCGATGAAACATTACTTGTTTTAGTGGGAAAAAACCTAAATAACCTAATTATTCCTTGTAGAACCACCTCACCAGAAAGCTGTGATTTATGTGACTTATTCATCCAGTGAAATATCATATAACAGTAAACATGACTGATATAGAGCTACCTACATTAACATAAATATATCATGTTGACAGAAAAAAAGAAATGTTTAAAAACATAGAATATCATGCTATAAATTCTTAAAATATGGAATATAATAATGGTGTAAATTTGGGGGTATACAAAAGGAATACAGTTCAAAAGATTGCACAGAAATTATTTACACCAACTTGTTCTGTAAAGAAAGAGAGGAAAAGTGACAGATATAGACTTTTATGTATCTGCAATTTTATTTTCATTAAGGCAAATATGGCAAAAGCTGTTTAATCTTGGTGGCAAATATATAGATGTGTGTTATATTATTTTTTATAATTGTATATATGTTTGAAATGTTTTAGAGAAAAATTTACTTTGATAGAAAGGAAGGACAGGTGCGGTGGCTCACGCCTATAATCCCAGCACTTTGGGAGGCCAATGTGAGTGGATCAAGACCAGAGTGGTTTAACACCAGCCTGCAAAACAGCAAAACCACCCGGCACCACACACTGCAGTGTGCCCAGTAGTCCCAGCTGCCTGAGAGCAAGTGAGTGGAGGAACCCCGGAGCCCAGGAGGTCGCATGGGTTGCAGGGCCCCTGACCGTGCCACGCACCCGCGTTCGAATGGCCCACAGAATGAGATCCGCCGGAGCCAAGAAAAGAAAGAAAGAAAGAAAGAGCAAGAAAGAAAGAAAGAAAGAAAGAAGGAAAGAAAGAAAGTGGCAGCAAAAAGAAAAGAAAGAAAGAGCGAAAGAAAGAAAGAAAGAAAGAATAAGAAAGAAAGGAGGGAGGAAAAGAGAGAGGAGACAGAGAGAGAGAAAGAAAGAGATGGCGAAAAGAAGCCAGAAAGAAAGAAAGAAAAGAAGATTAAGAAGCAAACACACATGATTAAGGGAAACTAAACTCTGAACATTCAACCATTTATTTCACTGATGCCAAGTTTATTATTATATACGTTAATAATCTTTTGATATGGTTTGTATTGCCTCTGTGCCCAACAGGTGCTTACATAATATAAATATGTTGTTAGGATCTGTAAAATTACCACGATTGTTATTATTCTGTTACAAAAGATAGCCCAGTCCCTTTAATTTGGGTGTGTGTAATCAAGGGTGCCTAGACAGGTGTTTGACTTTGACTCCTTCTTCTCACCCCACACTGAAAGTATAAAGAACTCAGAAAAGACACAATTACCTCTCACTGCAGCATAGGCAAAAATTCATCTTCCTGTTATTAGATCATTGACTTTACCTCTGAGTTGCCTAATGTGTCAGAGAGATTCTTTTTCATTGAAGTATGTGAATATCACACAAAATTTTTAAGCCATGGATATTGCTAATAAAGTATTAGTTATAAATCACTGCATCACACAGTTAAATCTAGTGAATGACATCAATTATACACATATTGTTTGCAAAGGTGAATATTGGCAGATTAAAATGATCATAGATGTCTTGCTAGAGCCAATTAAATTAGTATATTAGTATATAGCTATATTAGAAAAAACTGAACATGATTGATTATTTATGAAAAACAGCAAAGACCAATTTTTTTTTTTTTTTTTTTTTTTGAGACGGAGTTTTGCTCTTGTTGCCCAGGCTGGAGTGCAATGGCATGATCTCAGCTCACTGCAGCCTCCACCTCACGGGTGCAAGCAATTCTCCAGCCTCAGCCTCCAGAATAGCTGGGGATTACAGGCATGTGCCACCATGCCCAGCTAATTTTTTTTTAGTTTTAGTAGAGATGGGGGTTTCTCCATGTTGGTCAGGCTAGTCTCGAACTCTTAACCTCAGGTGATCTGCCCGCCTCGGCCTCCCAATACCAGAAATTTTTAATAGGTCATGATTTTGACTAAAACTGTACCGCTTTCTTCAGGAGCAAGCACGTTTTTTGTTCTTCTTAAACCTAGTGCTATTACATATTAGCATTATCAGGGTCCGATACAACCACCAGATCCATTTCTTGTAATAAATGTTTATATGGGTAAAGGGACAGAACTAATAATACATCATAATTTCATAATATTTTATGGCTAGTTTAGTCATTCATATAAATTGCCGTAGAGGTCTAATCATATTATTTAGAGAGCAGATGCTGCACAAAAAGTGCAATGGTTTTTTTTTCACAATAAGTCTCCTGTGAACCTGACTTATTGTCATAGGGTTCATCTCTAGGGAGGTCTGGCATTCAGTTTCAAAACCATTTAGAGTCCTAACGCTGCTTACAAGGGCATTAATAATTTGCATTGTATGAGAACTTGTCTACAGTGAACTAGACTGAAACCATTCTGTATTTCACATTAGTACTAGAGCAGCTGTTGATGTTAGCAGTATTAATCACAAGCAACTTGGGCTGGATTCAAAGTGACCTAGAAGCGCTACATTCTACATCTTGCTGTCAATTCCCTAGGGCAAACACATTATGTGGCAACATGTCCACATTAAAAGAAAGTATATCCTTTGATTATCTCTTATTCCAGAAGAGTCTATGACAAACAAGGGAACTGCATCTATTGTACTAGCTATCACTGCCTGGGGATGGCACTTCAAAACTGAAAAAGGTAAATTTTCCCCCGCAAGAAATGATGCTATTATTATTATAGTTACTGGATCAGTGAATAACATTTTTGAGGTTCTTGTATAAGACTTAAATACAAGATAAAAAAGAAACTTCATTGACTCGTAAGTAAACTTTCAGATTAGGAGAAATAAAATATAAAAGTGCAAAAACACAGAAGCCAGGGATGTTTCTTTGCAAATGTTTTCCATTTTCCAAGTGAATAATAAGATCTAAGTTAAATCTGAAAGATAATGTACAATGAAAATAAGGTCTTTTATGCCTTTACAACCACACGTAAGGAAATGGTTTGATTTGCTCATCCCAGTGGATATTTAAGTGTTGTCTTTACAAAGGATACTATTAGTGGTATGAGACCCATGGCTGTATGACAGGGGTTCTTTGTTTCAATTCTCAGAAGGGGAAGACAAGAAAAAGGTTTTGAATTTGTCACTATATGATTTTTTAAAAAATGTGTGGTGGGAAGTTACTGTTTGTAAAGGAGAGACACACTGAAAAGTTTATGGTGCTTTGACATTACATTAAAGCGCTGAACAGGACCGGTAAATAATAAACCCTTTGGAACTTGTTCATCAAAGTGCAATCTATAGACCAGCAGCAGCAGAGTCATCTAGTATGTAGGGATGTAGTATCTCAAGCTTCATTCCATACCTTCTAAATCAGATGTGCATTTTACAAGATCCTGGAGCAATTCATCTGCACATTAAAGTTTAAAAAGGGCTACTCTAGAATGAGCGAAAGAACATATCAGAAGGCTTTCCAGAGAGTTGTTTACTTTCCTAGAGGGACAGATGGCTGGGTGGCCTACCTGTAATTTGTGTCAAAAGCTAAAAAAGGCTTAGAGCAACCAGAAGCTAACAGTCAACAGATCATTATCATTATGATTATCATCAAATGACATGATGAATGAATGGCCTAACCTTCTAGGAATAAAGCATGTTTTATCAAAGCTGGTATGGTTGGAAAAATTGCTATTACATTTAGTTATGACTGGTGGTGATCGCAGCACATCAAAAAGGAACTGTTTCAAGCAAAGGCTTCTAAAGAGCGAGTGATTAATTGCCAGGGGAGAAGAAAAGGCCCCATAAAGAAAGGCGTCTCATTAGGAGTTTTAGTTTTAGCCTCTAGTCCAAGAAAACAAGAAAGCTATAGCTTTCTGTCTAACCTGGAGAGGCAGTTCTCAAAGGATGGTATGGAAAGAGTTGTACCCAAGAACATATTCCTGTGTCTCTAATTTATATCTCCTGGCATGTCTTATAACAATGTGACATATTATTGGAATGTCTTTTACTAATATAACATTATAACAAATTTCTTTATGAACAGCTCTCTTGCAGATACTACAGGGAATACATAATCCCTATTTATGCCTTAATTTTAATATTATTAATCCTAGTAAAACATATGGTCTATATTGGACTCCTCTGGTTGTAAGTAATAGAAACTTAACTTAAAGTTCTTTGGAAAAAAGAAGAGCAATTTATTGGCTGCGTGGATACAGAACCAACTGGAAGTAGGAATGCAAACATTCCCAGTTCTTTCTCCTCTGGTTGTAGTAATAGAAACTTAACTTAAAATTCTTTGAAAAAAAGAAGAGCAATTTATTGGCTGTGTGGATACAGAAAAGGGATTAAATGACTTACACATATGTATGACAGGATGCAACTAGGACTTAGAACCAACTGGAAGTAGGAATGCAAACATTCCCAGTTCTCTCTCTCAATTATAGAAATAAACAATAAGCAGTATGTAAATGCTAAAGGCATGAAAAAAGCACTTCAAGATATTTATTGAGTTAATGAATAAATGAGATCTATGTGTGCTACTTAGAAAGAAAAAATCATATTTCAAAGACTGCAATATCAAGTTGTATAAATAACATATACAGCATAATTCTATTTGTATTTTAAAAATGGTGCACTCTATTTATAACAAAAAATAATAGTAGTGGTTAATACTAATTATGCACCTTACATGTTTCAGGCTTTATTCTGTGTTCTTTACAACTATTACCTAATTACTAACTGAACCCTTTTAAGAACCCTGTAAAGTATGTTTTAGATACTTATTGATAAATTATTATTTATATTTACAGCTGATAATTGATAGAGTCTACGAGTCTGACTCTAGTTCCTGCACACGAATGCATTTTGCTATATTAACTCGTATATATGTGTATGTATTCATTCATTCATTCCACAAATGTTTGTTGAATGGCTGCTATCGCTAGCCATTCTTTTAGGCTCTAGGGCTGCACTGATTAAAATCATATACTTGTGGAGATTATATTCTGGTGGAGAATGTCAGATAATACACATAACAAATAGGTACAAAGGTTCAGTATATACTATCTATCTTGTATGTGATCAGTGTTACAAAAAGAAAGAATCAGGTTGTGGTCTCAGGAGTGTTGAGGCCATGATTGCTGTTTTGAATGGGGGGTGGAGTCTGGGTCCACCTTACCAAGAATGTAATAATTGAGCAAAGATTTGAAAGAAGTCAGGAAATGAGCCATGGGTATATCTGGGAGAAAAAATTTCCCAAGCAGAGAGAATAACCAATGCAATTGTTTTTGTGATTGTGTCTATTTTCTCAGAGAGAAATATTCAAGGAACATATTGTCTCTGGGGTCTCCAGAATGAAGTGGAAAAGGGGGAAGCAGAGAATATAATACTGGAGAGATAATGAGTGAAATGGGGGGTTTAGATCCCAGTAGGCACTGAGGCTGTTGTATTATTTTTGCTTTTGTTGCCAATGAAGTGAGATTTTGGAGAGTTTTGAACAGAGAAGACACATGATCTGATATACTTTTTAAGATAATTTTTCTGGCTACTCCTACTGGAAAGAGACAAGAGTAGGGAGACAGCTATGAGAATGTGCCTTTCAGATATCTGACTTCAGGGAGCAAAATCATCAATGGCCCCAGCTGCTGTGTTCTGAAATATATCACTACCTGATCTGGATGCTCTTCCAATCAATACCTCCGAGAAGGGGAATAGGTTAGATTTGAGAAGAAAAATACTTGAAAAGAAAGAGAAGGTGTGAAAGGCTCTTCTGATAGGGTTGTCTATATGGAGTAAATGGCCTTCCTATAGGTTTGTATGGAATTGTGTGCATACAGACTCATATAAACAGATATATGAAAGACAAAGTGCATCCCATTCACAGTAGCGATACAGGGAACGTACTGTTGAAGAGTAGGGTAGAACTGAGGTAGGACTCCTGGTTTTTATTTTGTAAATTTCTATTTTATTTGATATTTATAATAAGCTGTCTTTACTTTAAAAATTAATATGTGTTAAAACAAATACTAAATAAAATATATATTTTAATAAAGAAATGAAAATATTTGTTTTAATATGTGTATGTAGCAGTTAACTAAAGATATTATCAATGCAAATGTTCTCTCTGCAATCTAAGGACACTGAAGAATCTCGCCTGCTAAACACCCATGTGATAGGATGGACATATCTGAAGCAGAGATGGAGTCTTCTATCTCCTGATTCTTCTCTTATTTCTGGGGAAGTAAGGGTCTTCCACCTCACTCCTTAACTTTGATATCAGAACTAGGAGAGATAGGGTTTTGTGAACCTCTCCTTAAACAGAATCACATGCACTACTAGCTATGTTATTTTAAATGATATTTCAAGCCTAAATATAAAGGAGCAGGAGAAAGCACTTTTGTTTGTTCTTCTTAAACCTAATGCAATTAAATATTAGTATTATCGGGTCTAACACAACCACCAGATATTTTACCTGTAATAAATGTTTATATGAGTAAGGGGACAGAATAATACGTTATAATTTTATAATATTTTAGGGCCAGTTTAGTGATCCATATAAATTGACCTGGAAATCTAATCATATTATTTAGCGAGCAGATGCTGCACAAAAAGTCCAATTTTTTTTGTTTTTTTCACAATAAGTCTCCAATGAGCCTGGCTCTTTTCCTATCCCTAGCAGAATCCTACATTTGTAAAGATTATTGCAGCTGTGTCCTGTAGGGGACACAGATACCCAATGTTTTGCCAAGATATTTGCATACAAGTCAGCTTTTAGTAGCCACCCTTTTTCTGTTAAGGTCTGTGTCCTTGAGAAAATATTTAACAGTTGTACTTAATGTGGTCTCCTCTTGAGATTTAACTCTTTTAATTCTTCATTTTTACTGTGACTGTTGCAGAGAAATTTGGGAACTTATTCACAAATTTGCCATTCTTTGTTACTCAGTAGTAACAGAGGCATCTCTTTATTAGTTTCCAAATAGTTATTTCATACTATCCTTCCAAATGTTTAATTAGGATCTTGAGGAATTATTATTCGTTTTCTTTCGTGATAGCATGATCTAATGTATTGATTACTCAGATCTTGAATCTAAAGAAGAATCTTAGACATACTATTATTAACAGATATCAAAAACATAGAGACATTCTTCAAAACTAGGAAATGCCAGCATGCAATGAAGGGAGCATTTAAATGCTATAGACTAAGGGCGTTTACTGATATAAATGCAATGTATTAATATTTAGTGTAGTGACAAATGTCTTCTAATAGTCGTAATGTCAATGCCTCCAGTTTTCTTGATATGTGTAATGAATTGTACTGAGACCTTATCTTATTTGACTCTTCTGTAGTTTTTCAGATTTCTGACTAGTTCTTCCTTCTTGAAACCCCTTTATCTTCTGGTTTCAATTAACTCATACTTCCTTAGCTCTCCTCTTAAGTCTCTAATTGATGCTTCATATTCCCTTTGGTGGGTTATTCTTTCCAATTTTTAATTCATTCATTTATTAAATAAGTCAAATTGATTGAACATCTCCTATGTAAAGGACTATAGTAGGTAGTAAAACTGCAGCAAGAAAAAAATTCAACATGGTTTTATCTTAGGAAGCATAAAATAAATATCGATCTTCTCTAGAGTTTTATCCTTGCTATGCTATCCCTGGATGATTTCATCCAGTCCAATGAATGATTGATGAATTCATGCCTTTCAAATCTGTAATCCTGTCCAGGTTATACAATAATGTATATTCTGATATACATTATTCCCACATAGCCTACTGACCCTGAGCAGTTTCACCTGAGTATCATTTGTCCATCCATCCGTCCGTCCGTCCATCCATCCATCCATCCATCCATCCATCCATCCATCCATCCATGCATTTGATCAACATATATATAGGTCATAATTGTAAATTAAATAAAACCAAAACCTTGCTCTCATGAAATTTGGAATAAATTTGAAAATGTAGACAATACAAAAGTAAACAAATATGTAATAGCTTTAGATTGTGATAAATGTCATAAAGGACTCATGTGTATAAGATATTAGGTAGCTATACAAGAGTGGTTATTTTAGATAGTGTCATAAGGAAATGCCCCTAAAAGATGAAATTTGTTTAGGATCAGAATAAAGCACTGAAGTGGAAAAATAAAAAACTGGAGAAAGAGTATTACAGATGAAATGGGCTTACTTTTTCATACAATGAAAAGAATGTCAGTGCAGCTAGAATTGGGTACGCAAAGAGGTAAATTCAAAATATATCACAGATACACTGTTGATATGCTGCAGTGATAAACAGGTGCAGATCACATAAAGAGTTTGTAGTTCATTCTAAATAAGATGGGAAGACATTGGAGGTTTTAGCTCATAAGTGGCATTATCTCATTTACATCTTTAAAACTTTAAAAAGGACATGTTTTAAAGGAGGAGAGTAGAGGAGAAACTAGTTAGGATTCTTCAGTCACCTACTTGGATTTCTATTAACCTATTATTGAAGCACAGGTATGAGATGATGGTGGTTGTGACTAGTACAGTAGTGGATAGGTCTATTTATATAAATTTATGGAGCACACGTATAATTCTATGACATGGATATATTATGCAGTGGTGAAGTTAGGGCCTTTTGCATATCCACCACCACCAGAATAATGTACATTGTACCCATTAAGTAATTTCTTATCATCGCCCCACTTGACCCTCACCCTTCCAGTCTCTATTTTCCACCATTAAACATTATGTCCATGTGTACACGTTATTCAGTTCCCACTTATACGTGAGAACATGCAGTATTTATATTTCTGTTTCACTTAAGACAATGGCCTACAGTTCCATCCATGTTGCTGCAAAAGACATTAATTCATTCTTTTTTATGACTGAATGTATTCCATTGTGTATATATATATATAAAATAGTCTTGTATACTGACTATACAAGGGAGACTCTTGAAAAATGATTCTACTTAGGATAGAACTGACAGGATTTGTTCCTGGATTGGATACTAGAGAGCATGAAAAGAGAATAAGATAACTTCTAGGGTTTTTTTTTTAATGACTAACTGAACACATTACTGCATTGTTGACTGAGGTGAAAAAGGCTTAGGGAAAATCCATTGGGGGTAGGTTAGAGAAATCAAAATTTCTGTTTTGGACCTTTAATGTCTGTTTGAAATGTTTTATAAACTTCTAGGAAGGAATATCACGCAGTCTTTGGATAAATGATCTGGAGCAAAAGGAAAAGGTCTAACTTGAATATATTAATTTGGAAGTTGCCAGCATATAAAGATGACATTTATAAAATAGTATCGAATGAGACCATTTAGGAAAAGAATATACATACATAATAGAAGAGGCCTGAAGGCTGGTTCCCAGGAAATTCCAACACTTAGCGACTGGGAAGAAGAGGAATTAGCAAAGGAGACTAAGAAGTACTGGCCATTAAGATATCAAAAAATACAAAAAGAAAAAATTATCCTTAAGGCATAGTTCTACATTTAGCAAACAGATGTTATAGAAACCCCTTCTGTATATCATAAGTAAAACTGCCAGATCCAATATTTTAAAACAACTTCTATATACACAGTTGAGCTTGACGAAACATAAAGGGATTCCAGGAAATCTATATTTGATAGGAAAAGTCAAGTTCATAAGGGCAACTGAATGCTAAAGCCAGTGACTTCCTTGGGTCAATCCTAGAGATTTAACTGCTTAGGACAGAACAGAAGAAAATAGCTGGGATCAAAAGCATATAAAGAAGCATGAGATGTAATACAAACAATAGATAAAGTGGTAGGTACACATGCCTGTCTCTACCTTGGCTTCACATAGAAGAAAAAGGAAAAAAAAAGTGATGAATAATTGGATTGGCTCTCTCAACCTTCACTGTACTCTCTTTCTATTGGAGAAGTTGAAAAGCGAAAAGCTCTACTTTTAGATTCCCTGGCAGCCATGGTCCTGTGTGCCAATTTACATCGGGTATAGAAGCAGAAATGAAGCACTCTTCCTGTGGAAGATGCAACATTCACACAAACTCCAGGAATATTTGCAGCAATTGGAGTCCATGTTTAAATGTCTAGAAACTAGTTTCTTGAGGATAAGGTATCTGTAGCAGCCCAGTGGTGGGGCAGTAACAAAAGTTACTCAGGACCTCTGTACCATAACCATGATGGGGTGATTTTGAAAGTCTAGGCGTGCCCCCTGATTTCCACTTCTTCAGCACTTCTAATAATTTTCTAAGCACCTAGTTCAATTTATTATATTCTTTACTGCTTGAAATACAAAGTATTTCCTATTTTATCTACTAAACCCTGACTGTTAAAAACTGCTATAGAAATGCCTATTTACATTATGCATACCTTATGGTTGGAAGCTGGACTTCACAACATCTGTGCATCCAGAAACACAAGCCAAAGAAATTTTAAGACTACCCAGTTAATCGTGACCTCCTCAGGTGAAGAACAGGAGCAAACACAATGTATCTCTTGAGAACTCATTTCAACTTCAGGCCTCAAATAAATCCACAAAAATGTTCAACTAACTCACAATTAAACATCTCTAAAGAAACAATCAAATCAATGACTGTGAGTGATAGCTAGCAAAAAGAAAAAAATAAAAAAGAACAAAAGTTTCCAGTATCAAAATAAGAAAGATCATCAATATTGGTTTCATCAGGTACGATCATATAATGAGCACATTTAATAAGTTTAAAGAAGAAAAATGAGGAAATTAAAACATGACTAAAAAAAAGTATACTATCAAAATTTACCAGGAATATTTGAAACAGAATAAAATGTTATAATTATAAACTGTAGCTTAATTAAATAGCATAATATATAACAAAATAGAAAATTAATAATCTATATTGTAAAATTAAAGAAATTACCTAGAAAACAACAGAGGGATATAAGAAATGAAAAATATGAAAAACAGGTTAAGAGATGTACAGATAGAATAAATAGTCTATCATAGAACCAACTGGATTTCCAGAATTAGAGCAGAGTGAATGAGTCAGAACCAATACAAAGAAGGTAATGATTGAGAAACTTATAGAATTGGTAAAACATGCAAGTCCTCAGAATTAGAAATCTTAATAAGTTCCATGTAGGAAGAAAGAAGCCACATTTTAAAATAGTATGGTCGAAACCAATGAGAACAAAGACACAACATACCAGAATCTCTGGGACATATTTAAAGCAGTGTGTAGAGGGAAATTTATAGCATAAAATATCGACAAGAGAAAGCAGGAAAAGTCTAAAATTTACAGCCTAACATCACAATTAAAAGAACCAGAGAAGCAAGAGTCAACACATTCAAAAGCTAGCAGAAGGCAAGAAATAACTAAGATCAGAGCAGAACTGAAGGAGATAGAGATACAAAAAAAAAACCCTTCAAAAATTGAATGAATCCAGGAGCTGGTTTTCTGAAAAAATGAACAAAATCAATAGATCACTAGCAAGACTAATAAAGAAGAAAAGAGAGAAGAATCAAACAGACACAATAAAAAATGATAAAGGGGATATCACCACAATCCCACAGAAATACAAACTACCATCAGAGAATAATATAAACACCTCTACGCAAATAAACTGGAAAATCTAGAAGAAATGGATAAATTCCTGGACACTTACACCCTCCCAAGACTAAACCAGGAAGAAGTTGAGTCCCTGAATAGACCAACAACAGGCTCTGAAATTGAGGCAATAATTAAGAGCCTACCAACCAAAGAAAGTCCAGTACCAGACGAATTCACAGCCTAATTCTACCAGAGGTACAAAGAGGAGCTGGTACCATTCCTTCTGAAACTATTCCAATCAACAGAAAAAGAGGGAATCCTCCCTAACTCATTTTATGAGGCCAGCATCATCCTGATACCAAAGCCTGGCAGAGACACAACAAAAAAAGAGAATTTTAGATTAATATCCCTGATGAACATCGATGCAAAAATCCTCAATAAAATACTGGCAAAACGAATCCAGCAGCACATCAAAAAGCTTATCCACCACGATCAAGTTGGCTTCATCCCTGGAATGCAAGGCTGGTTCAACATACACAAATCAATAAATGTAATCCAGCATATAAACAGAACCAAAGACAAAAACCACATGATTATCTCAATAGATGCAGAAAAGACCTTTGACAAAATTCAACAGCCCTTCATGCTAAAAACCTTCAATAAATTCAGTATTGATGGAACGTATCTCAAAATAATAAGAGCTGTTTATGAGAAACCCACTGCCAATATCATACTGAATGGGCAAAAACTGGAAGCATTCCCTTTGAAAACTGGCACAAGACAGGAATGCCCTCTCTCACCACTCCTATTCCACATAGTGTTGGAAGTTCTGGCTAGGGCAATCAGGCAGGAGAAAGAAATAAAGGGTATTCAATTAGGAAAAGAGGAAGTCAAATTGTCCCTGTTTGCAGATGACATGATTGCATATTTAGAAAACCCCATGGTCTCAGGCCCAAATCTCCCCAAGCTCATAAGCAACTTCAGCAAAGTCTCGGGACACAAAATCAATGTGCAAAAATCGCAAGCATTCCTATACACCAATAATAGACAAACAGAGAGCCAAATCATGAGTGAACTCCAATTCACAATTGCTTCAAAGAGAATAAAATACCTAGGAATCCAACTTACAAGAGTTGTGAAAGACCTCTTCAAGAAGAACTACAAACCACTGCTCAACAAAATAAAAGAGGACATAAGCAAATGGAAAAACATTCCATGCTCATGGATAGGAAGAATCAATATCGTGAAAATGGTCATACTGCCAAAGGTAATTTATAGATTCAATGCCATCCCCATCAAGCTACCACTGACTACCATCAGCGTGAACAGGCAACCTACAGAATGGGAGAACACTTTTACAATCTACCCATCTGACAAAGGGCTAATATCCAGAATCTACAAAGAACTCAAACAAATTTACAAGAAAAAATCAAACAACCTCATCAAAAAGTGGGCAAAGGATATGAACAGACACTTCTCAAAAGAAGACATCTATGCAGCCAACAGACACATGAAAAAAAATGTTCATCATCACTCACCATCAGAGAAATGCAAATCAAAAGCACAATGAGATACCATCTCACACCAGTTAGAATGGCGATCATTAAAAGGTCAGGAAACAACAGGTGCTGGAGAGGATGTGGAGAAATAGGAACACTTTGACACTGTTGGTGGGACTGTAAACTAGTTCAACCACTGTGGAAGACAGTGTGGTGATTCCTCAAGGATCTAGAACTAGAAATACCATTTTACCTAGCCATCCCATTGCTTGGTATATACCCAAAGGATTATAAATCATGCTGCTATAAAGACACATGCACATGTATGTTTATTACGGCACTATTCACAATAGCAGAGACTTAGAACCAACCCAAATGTTCATCAATGATAGAGTGGATTAAGAAAATGTGGCACATATACACCATGGAATACTATGTAGCCATAAAAAAGGATTAGTTCATGTCCTTTGTAGGGACATGGATGAACCCGGAAACCATCATTCTGAGCAAAATATCGCACAGACAGGAAACCAAACACCACATGTTCTCACTCATAAGTAGAAATTGAACAGTGAGAACACTTGGATACAGGGTGAGGAACATCACACACCAGGGCCTGTCGTGGGGTGGGGGGAGGGGGAGGGATAGCATTAGGAGATATAGCTAATGTAAATGTCTAGTTAACGGGTGCAGCACACCAACATGGCACATGTATACATATGTAACAAACCTGCATGTTGTGCACATGTACCCTAGAACTTAAAGTATAATAAAGACAAATATTATAGTTGAATTTCAGAACACCAGAGACAAAGATTTAAAATGCAACTATTGCCTGATGCAGGTAGATCACTTGACCTCAGGAGTTCAAGATCAGCCTGGTCAACATGGCAAAACCCCGTCTCTACTAACAACACAAAAATTAGCTGGGTGCGGCCAGGTGCAGTGGCTCATGCCTGTAATCCCAGCACTTTGGGAGGCCTAGATGGGTGGATCACCTGAACTCAGGCATTTGAGACCAGCCTGGCCAACCTGGTGAAACCCCATCTCTACTAAAAATACAAACATTAGCTGGACGTGGTGGCAGGTGCCTGTAATCCCAGCTACTCAGGAGGCTGAGGCAGGAAAATCACTTGAACCTGGGAGGCGGAGGTTGCAGTGAGTCAAAATTGTGCCATTGCGCTCCAGCATGGGCAACAGAGTGAGACTCTGCCTCAAAAAATAAAATTAACAATAAATAAAAAATAAATTAACCAGGCGTGGTGGTGCACGACTGTAATCCCAGCTACTCAGGAGGCTGAGGCACGAGAATCCTGTGAACCCGGGAAGCAGAAGTTACAGTGAGCTGAAATCATGCCACTGCACTCCAGCCTGTGCAACTGAGCGAGACTCTGCCTCAAAAATACAACACAAAGCAAACAAACAAACACACAACAACAACAACAAAACACACAACATTTAAAGTTAGAAGATGGTAAAATATCCTCAAAATGTAGGGAGAAAATAACTGTTAAACTAAGAATTCCATACAAAGTTAAGGTATCTTTCCAAAACAAATGCAAAATAAATATAATTTTAGATAGCAAAAATTGAGAGGGTTTACTACCAAGGACTCTCATCAAAGGAACTTCTAAAATTAGAAATAAGAAAAAATATCCAGAAAATACAGGAAGAAAGATTGTTTAACTAAAAATATTAAACTTATGGATAAATCTAAAGAAAGTATCGATTATATAAAATAATATTTAAGTAAAAATTAAAATAAATCACTGAACAGAAATTATAAGTAACAACACTGTAATTGGAATTAAAATATTCTAAGGCCCCTGTATTGTTTGGGAGGACAGTAAAGACATCAATTGTAGAACTGAGTTAATCACAAATGTGAAATTTCTGATATCTAAAAGCATAGAAAGAACCTGTCACTTCCATCCTGGTGGAGGAAAGAAATTTAGAATGAGGAAAATGAAAACCTAGAGAATATAATATCCCAGAAGTGAATAAAAAAAGTACTGCAAAGAAAAAAAACTGACAACTGTGTGAGGTAAGAATAGATTAGGTTTAAAAGGTTTCAACCATTGGCAATCTTTCAAAAAACAGGGCCGAATCTAAAATGACACATGAAATCATGAAATCGTGTATTTTTAAAATGTGTTTTGTTTTTATGCAAATACATCAAACTCTACATATCGATAATTGTATACATCCTCTTCCCTGAAAATATCCTTCTTTCCGTATTTCTTATCTCATTGAATTATACCATCACCCGTATGACTAGTTGCTAACTAATTTCAAACACATTTTGAAAATAGGATCCTTGGTAAAATATTTTGAACAAATTTGTAGATATCAGGCTGTTTTTTGATAATTAGGGAAATACATTTAAAAATAAATGCAACCTATATGTTTATCAGCTAGAAATAGACATTTGTAGCTGACTCTGTGATGTGCAGTCCTGACCACCCCTTCTCAGGAATAAAAATCTTATTCTCCCAGCTGCCAAGAATTCTGTGCGAAGATGGCTCTCAGTGGACATTCTGCATTGTGGGTTTCTTCAGGTGAGGAAAATTGCTTCTTTCAAGGCGAGTTTACCTTCAATTATAGATCACAGTAGGAATATAAGGCCACATCAGCTTGCTCAATTTGGGCAACTATGAAGGGTGATATCTACGTTTGAATGCTCCACAGCTCTTTCTGCAAAATCATCCTTCCTTCCTTCCATGTGGATATCAAGAGAACATTCTAATAAATATCCTATATATTAATATATGTCTCAGAATCTGCTTCTAGGGAAATCAAACTTGGGACACAATTAAAATATCACAGATGTATACCTTTAAACAGTTTGTATGAAATTAAAAACTGTATTAATGACATAATATAGCATACATTTTCATTACAATATGAATCATGTTTGGTGCCTTCCATTGGTTGACTTTTATTATATTCTTCATTTTTGCTGTAAAAAACAGCAATATTATAATTCAGCTAAAGTTGACTCGTGTCTTCCTCTTACATTGAGAAAGAAGAAATAAAGAAAGGGAGGGAGGGAGAGAGGCTGTACATTGTAGCATAGCTTTAGTCCATAGATAGTCCTTAGATATCTGTGAATTCCAGAATCCCTACTAGTGGATCTCAACCTTGGCTGCACCTCAAAAATCACATATAGCAGTTTTAAAAAATGTAGATGCTGTCACATATGCCAGAATTTCTGATTCAGTTTTTCCGAAGTGCTATTCCGGTGTTCATTTTCTAAAATATCCTCATGGGTTAAAATTCCTCAAAGAGTTGAGAATCATTTATTGACACAGAATTTTAGATCTTCATCAATTTACCAACCTCAGCTCTTTGACCTTATCTTTTATGACTCTCTAATGCAATCTTGCCTGTCTTCTTATATTTCCATTAGTAAGGTTTCTCTTTTATGCCAGTAACCATCACTGACATGACTACCTGTCCACCCCTTATCCTCCACTTACTTCGTGTTCCTTACTCCAATTGTCTTCTTCTAACAATTGATTTAAGACTTAATGTTCTTTAAAAGCCTTTCTTTCACTTTATTCCATACAGATCCTTTTGTTCGTTTAGATGCTTGTAGTGCCAAAGTTTATTTAATGCACCTCTTTATAGGTAGTTATATTAGCTTTTTATTGCTGTATAACAAATTGCCACACACTTAGCAGCTTATAACAATACCAACTTGTTATCTCACAGTTCTATAGGTCAGAAGTCTGGGCAGCCTGGATGGTTTGTTTGCTTAGGGACTCACAAAACTGAAATTAAGGTATTGTGCAGGCTGGACTCTTATCTGGTATTCTAAGAAATAATCCACTTCCAAACTTATTCTAACGGTTGGTAAAATTCTGTTATTTGCAGTTGTAGGACTGAGGCCATGTTTTCTTTGATGAATTTCAGTCAGTAGTTGGTCTGGCTCTCCTAGCACCTTTCCTGGAGGCTGCTCTCAGGTCCTTCCCACATGCAATGCATGCCTCTTTTGCACTGAGTCTTTCTTGTGCTTCGAGTCTCTCTGATTTCCTCCTCTACTAGTCAGATAAAATTCTCTGCTTTTAAGAGACCCACATGGTAGGTAAAGCCCACCTGGGTGATCTTCCTATTTTAAAGTCACCTGATTAGTAACCTTAATTGCATCTGTAAAATCCCTTTTGCCATGAATATAACATATTCATGGCGGGGGGTGGGGGGGAACAGAGATGAGTGTCATGGAAGTCATCTTAGAATTCTCCCTACCAAAACAGTTTAAATTTTACTATTAATATTTTTAATGTGTCCATTTGAGTTCCTGAGCTAAATTAAGAAATTGACAAGGGACAGTGACCTCTATTTTCTTATGAAATTAAATATAAGAGTAGTCTCTAACATCTCTGCAACCAAATTCTTATCTACTGAGTCACTAATTTATGAAAAAACATATTGAATGGCTCTGTGTTTAAGGTCAATAAGATCTTTGCTGAATACATGTATGTGTGTGCATTTTGAATGGCTAGCATTCATTTTCCCCTTCCCAAAAGTACCCATGTTCTTCTGGGGGGATACTAAGTAGTGTGCTGGAATCAGCTCTTTCCAGCTCATAATAACCAATGATTAGCATCCCTTCCCAACTCCACATAATGTCACACTGGTAGCTTAAAATTACTATTACGGTTGGAGTATTTACATAATGGAAATCTGTAAGTGCAAAACAAAACAAACAGGACTTTTTGGGGGTGGGAGAGAACCAGTTCAATGCATTTATCAGCATATTACTACAAATACATTTTGCCTAATTTTTTATATCTTGTTTGTTGGAATAGTAAATCCAAGTGGCTGCCTGTGGATATTTCATTTCATGCCGTGACTCCAGCCATACCTTACCCCCGACCAGCTCTGACACCAGCAGAAGGAGGATATATGGCATAAGCCTGGACAACCGATGCTTCTCTACGATGTGGACTCTTGAATGAGAAACATGAGGATAGAAGGAATGGTTGAAACATGTCATATATATACTTTAAATGGGTGAGTGGTATGCTCTTGAATTATATCTCAATAAAGCTGTTTTTAAAAAAAAGATTCTATGTGATCATTCCTGCCATCCCCGCTTCCTAGTCTTACAGAGCAGTTATGCTCCCTTTGGCCTTCAAGGCTTAATTCTTGAGACTCCTATTAATGAGTCCAGCATACATTCAGCAAATTACTTTTTGCTTAAAGTAGCCTAAGTCTTTACCTTGTGACTTGCAAGTTAGAAACTATATAATATTAATTTCAAGTCTACATTAATAACAATGAAAAAAATTGTTTATTTGGAAGTGACCTATTTTCAATGTAATCTAACATTAATTCACAAACTGATGGCATATATTTGATTATCTATCATTATTCCATAGTTCATTTTTGTAAGGTTGTGTTCGTTATTATTATGTTTTTCCAGGACATCATGTATTTTAGAATGATACTAGTTAAATTCTCTGAAAGCTAATTATTCAACTCCTTACTAAAAAAATTCACACATCATTTAAATCACTTGAGTCATTGGAAAGTTTACAAGGCTCACAGAAATATAACATATGAAATCATGTAAAATTATAAATTATATTGTTTCTATTAACTTGATGTTTCCCACTCTCAGGTTAGATGCTCTTCACCAACTGCTTGAAGAAAGTATTAACAGATCAAAATATATATATAAAATTCACTTTTAAAAGAAAAGATAAAACTGATTTACTGCTGAGAATTTAAAATGGAATTCTGAAATCCCATTCTTCCAATTGTTTAAATATATGTTTATTTAGTGAGAGAAAATTGTGCACTTAACATCAATGCAGGAAACACACATAACCTCTCCTCAAGTAAAATAAGAAGGTGATTGTCACACCAGCAATAACTGTCACCCAGAGGGTATACTCCCTATATGAAGAGATGATTCACAGGAAATATAATTCTGCTCACTCACAAAAATAAAATGGAATGTGATTCAAAATGTGTAGACATTCATATTCTTCAACTGATGTGATTTTAAAATAACAACAGGAAATTAAATGCAGCATTGCAGTTTGGGGATGAATTTCTGAAAGAAATTCTATTTAATAGATGATAGAGAAATTTCTCCAAATTTCAGTGTTATTAGAATTATGGCAGACAATTCAAATTTTATGTGGCACAAAATCATAACGTTCTCTTCTATAAACTCTTCCTTGTCTGCTTGTTTGTTTTTTAAACAGCTGTCGACCTGTTCTGTATCATCAATTCTGGTAGTTCAGGATTAATTTTCACTATTATCAGTGGCAGAACATGATGGTACAATAAGCCAAAATGACTAAAAGCATTTCAAGGAGGGAAAATAAAAAACCTGAGGAGAATGGAAGAGAATCTCTATACGTAAGCTAATCCCTTATGAACAGCAGATTTGGAAACTGCCTGCAGGTAATTACATTCAGGTAACCTGATCTGAAAATGCCAAGTTCACACAATGGTTCATTTCATTCCATCTGGTGTGCAATAATATATTCCTTAATGGACACATTGATTTAAAAGAAAAAAGAATCACCTCAGATATAAAAAGCCCACTTTCTCTCTGTAATTAAAAAATATTACATCAAAAATTAGAATCTCAAAAATGATCCTGCAATGCTTAAGCTATAAAAAAGGAAATTAAGGTGATAAGCTTTAGACTTCTCATACCTAAATCCCTTCTTAGTTATGGTCTGGTTTTTTAGTAAGGAATGCATATGTTAATATGAAGAATTGGATCAGGACTTCTGATACCTTGGGAGGAAAAACAAATTGATTTAGAACATATTTAAATCATTAAATATACTTAAAAATAGTTTTGAAAGGAAACATTGGCTCTTGGAATGGTGCCACCTGCCATCAGGATAGAAATGGTGCAAATACATGTGTGCCTTTAACACAGCCCAGTGTTGCTCTCCTTTCAAATCTGAAATACAGCCAAATAACTTGGTTCTCTAGACTAATGAATCACATGTCACCAAAATCACCTTGATAGATAATTTGAGGGAAAAAAAGATCTGTATTTGTCCTTTTAAGGAATGTGAATTCTGCCTTTAAACGCTTTTTCCATCAGAGCTCTAAGCATGTGCCTACTGAATCTTCCTTTTTAATTCTCTCTTCTTTCACAGAAGGGAGCAGGGTAAAATGAACCTCATGTTTGGGTAATTCTTTTTCCCTGTGGTTGATATATGTGTTTCCCATTTCCTAATAAATTGATGACAACAAAAGGCTTTTTGCTTTCTTCTTTCTTTTCCTTTTTCTTTTTTTTAAAGCCTTGTTGAAATGCAACAAGCCAGGATGGACCTACTAAAATTGTAAAAAGGGAATGACTTTTTCTTTCTGTTCCACCTCCCCTTTTTGAGATTATTTTCCCCAACTATTTTCTTTCCACCTTCCAGAACCAAAGTCAACACCTTGTCCTCTCTCTTTTGTTTTGGATGTGCCCTGGAATCACCAGGTATGTCTTCACCACACTCTAGTAGCCAACTTTCTTCTCAAGTCTCCTCATCAAAAACTACATTGTTAGTTTGATTATCTCAGATCCTTGCTCTCTTTAACACAAATTAGGTAATCTGATAAATTCAGCATGCAAATAGTTACTAGTGGTTATGTCAATGTGTTATTTCACTTATCAAAATGTATTACTTTAAGGACCTCCTGGTGTCAGTGCCTGCTCCTAAAGTAGGAACTCTGTTAATAGGAAATTAAGTTAGTATAATAAATCAATTATGTTTAACAGTATAGGAGAGTATGTAGCTAGTGCATCTCAGGGTAATGAGATAAAAAGATGGTTCATAGTTTTCATTAATTAATTAATTCAATAAATATTTATTAAGTGCCTACAATGTGTCAGGCAGAGTTTTCACCACTTGGGATTCAACAGTCAATAAAGAAGACAAAGATTCCTACAAAGAGAGATTACGTGGTGGAGGTGGTGTCTCATGCAGGAAATGAGACAAACAATAATCAACATTTATAATAAACAGGGAAATTTTATTTCATGTGAGATTGTGATAAGTGCTACAAAAAATACTAACTCAAATTAAAGAAGAATTAGGAGGGGGCACTCATAGAAAGAGAATAGAATGGTGGTTGCCAGGGGATAGTGGGTAGGGAAATGGGGAGATGCTGGTTGAAACATATAAACTTTCAGTTATAAAATTCGTGTAGTTCTGAGGATCTAATGTACAGCATTAGATCTCCAGAACTTATGATTTGGATCTGTGTCTCCACCCAAATCTCATCTTGATTTGTCATCCCCATGTGTGAAAGGAGGGACCTGTAATCCACACGTGTGGAGGGAGAAAAGTGATTGGATTATGGGGGCAGTTTCCCCTCATGCTGTTCTCATGATGGTGAGTGAATTCTCACAAGATCTGATGGTTTTATAAATGGCAGTTTTTCCTGCATGCTTACATGTTCTCTCTCACATTCCACCATGTAAGACTCTCCTGCTTCCCCTTCTGCCATCATTGTAAATTTCCTGAGGCCTCCTCAGCCAGGCAGAACTGTGAGTCAATTACACCTCTTTTCTTTATAAATTAGCCATTCTCATGAAGTAGTTTTATAGCAGCATGAAAGCAGACTAATATAGTGACTATTGTTAATATTACTGTTATAGACTTGAAATCTGGTAAGGGAGTAGATATTATATTAAATGTCCTCTGCATAAAGCAAAAAAAAAAAAAAAAAAAAAAAAAAAAAAAAAAAGGTAACTAGGTGAGATGATAGATGTGTTAACTCACCTGATTGTGGTAATCGTTTCACCATATATATCTATGTGTGATGTGGGGCGTGTGCGTGTGTGTGTGTGTGTGAAATCATCATGTTGTATACCTTAAAGTTACAAAATTTTACGTGGCAATTATATCTCAATAAAATTGAGTGAAAGGAAAAGAAAAAACAAAGGAGGAGAGGGGCAGTTGCAGTATTCAATAATTTAATCGGGGCAGGCTTATTAAGAAGATAAACTTTAAGGAAAAAATGAAAGAGGTAACAGCCAGGCTATTTTGCCTGGGAGAATATTTCACACAAAGGTCTTTAGATGAAATTGTAAAGGGAATGTTCCAGTGAATGGCAAGGTAGCCTCTACCTGCAGTAGAGTGATCCAGGAATGGAATAAAATGTGTAGGAAATTCAATGTGAAAGGGAGCAGAGAGGTCTTATGATGTTGGGTCTTGTAGAACATTGGAAGAACCTGTGTCTTCATTCTTTTTTTTTTCTTTTTTTTGAGACAGAGTCTCACGCTGTCACCCAGGCTGGAGTGCAGTGCTGCGATCTCAGCTCACTGCAACCTCCACCTCCCAGGTTCTAGCAATTCTGCTGCCCTAGCCTAATACAAAAAGCCAGGTATGCTGGCGTGTGCCTGTAGTCCCCAGCCTCCAGAGTAGCTGGGACTACAGGCAAACGCCACCACACCTGGCTAATTTTTGTATTTTTAGTAGCAACGGGGTTTCACTATGTTGGCCAGACTTGTCTTGAACTCCTGACTTCAGGTGATCCGTCCGCCTCAGCCTCCCAAATTGCTGGCATTACAGGTGTAAGCCACCGTGCCTGGCCGTGTCTTCATTCTTATACAATAGTTCCAAGATATAATACTGTGTGACAGCCTAGTGGGATTCATATTTTGAGTCAGGGAGACTTTTTACACATGCTAGCTGCTTATGTGTAGGGTTGATTTTGCACAATCCATGCATCAACTCAAAGAACCATTACAGTCACAGCTTACTTGACTACCTCTGGTAGGAATTCTAAACCAATCCCCTTATGAAAACTGCAAGAACTTAATCTGTTTTGGGTTTAAAGTTTCCTCTCACTCTTTGCATAATAGCTTTGGGGATATCTAGTAGCATCTCATAACTGATTATCATATTACTTTAAAAATGTTTCTTCACAGTGAATTTAATGTTGAAGGCATACTCCATACTAGTACTTAGCATAAAACAATATTTGAGTCAGAGCTCATCCTAAGAATGGAAGTATGTTTGAATATAATTGTAATGTGTTGGAAGTCTCTGATTTCTTTCCTCTGGTTAATAAAAGAGTAAGTTTCACATAGTAAGAGAGACTTACAGCTGCTGTTAACAATGAACTATATCCTCTCCTTTATAACCCAGAAGGCCCTAGGTAAGTATCCTTGTGGATGTATAGAAAAGACACTTAGTCATTTCAACTGGCGTTATTCCAGGAAGTCTTGTTCTGTGGCAGACTGCTGTGAAGAGGGAATGGTGATTGTTACTTCAAGCCATTCCTCTGCAGAAGGACCCATTTGAAAGCATGACTACTGAAGGAGAAAAGAGTCACAGCTCTAGAGTGGCAGTTCTCTGCTCCATTATGTCCCTTTTGAAAGCTGTATAGTTCTGAAATCTGCAGAATACAAGGCATTTCAGGTTATGTCAATATCTCTTTTTCCTGCAGATTTTTTTTTCTCATTTGCCCGTTTCCAAACATCCTAATGTGAAAATAAAATTGGTATATAACTGATGGAGAAATATAATTTTAAGACAAAAATCTGGACTTTTCTCAATAAATAAACCATAGTGTGTCTTAGTGGCTAAGCATAAGTTCATATCCTGCTGCAACTTCTTTTTCCATGTCTGAGCTATAAAAATACACTTGAAAAATTCCTATGAAATTCCATATTTGAGCATTTGTCTTTGGTATATATTCTTTTATACAAATTATAGTTATTAATGAAACTTCCATGCCTGCCTATACACTTGGGGCTTCAATGCATATTTAAATATTAACAAGACTCTGATTAAGATGCAGAAACATGGGCAGTGAACTAATGGAAACACTTTGCTCTTGTCTTGTCTTGCTTTTGTATTATATTCATCAAAATTCCAATTAGCAACATGAGAATACAGAATGACTTCCTAGTATTCTAGTTTACTTATAACTCCTTTGGTTTAAGAGGTTTGTGGAAAAGAAATATTTTTAGCATTGAAATGGAAGCAGGTTTTGAAACAGTAATTTCAGGTGAATTTTAAAGTGACTACTTCCTTGATGGGTTGAAATTTTATTTCCCTACCCTCAACTTTCGCATTTACAATTAATCAAACAATTGATGTTTTTATTTTGTTTGTTTCAGGCTTGTACCTGCTAGTTCACTTGAATGCTTCATTGCACCAATGAGCTCCAGGTCAAAAGTTTTTGTCCCTGTATATGCCAGCTATGCCTGGAGGAAATTTAGTACAGAGAATTCAAAACACAATCCAAATTTCAGCCAAATACTTGTATTAGAAGGCAGCGTAATTTATCGCCTTGTAGTATAACAGAAAAATTCAAACTTAATCTGCATTCATACTAATTACACAATAGCAAGGATAGGATGCTTATATACTTATTCATATTTTCCCCAACATATTGGCCTTCTATGAGTTAACTTCTATAAGTTCCTTAGGGCCATGGTCTGTGGCTGCTCTTTGTTGAACACAGTAAATGAAAGAATCAGTACACACGAGGAAGGAAGGAAGAAACGACAGAGGTTGAAAGGGTGTATTTACCTTTTTCTTATAATATTATGGAGTTATAATGGAAGCAGAGAATATACATATATTCAAATCTCTCCTACCTAAAAATTTTACTTCTCACATTCCTACATTATGAATGTATCTTTTTCTTCTTTCTCATCCAAAATTCTTGAACTACCTTCATTTTTTTATCCACTCACGACTTTTCAACCTTCTCTGTTTTTTGCCTCAATAACTTCACCAAAACAGCTCACACTAAGATTAATAATGACCTTGAAGTTACTAAATGAATATTTCAAAATCCTCATGTTATTTTAACACAAGGCATCATTTGGCCTTGTTGATCACTCTTTGCTTCTTGAAGTACCCTCCTTACTGTCTCCTGTTCATCCTCATACATTTCTGACCACTTTACAATCTCCACTGAATGCTCATCTGCCAACAATAAGCTATTAAGTGTTGAAGTTTCTCAATGCTCAGTGCTAATCTATTTCTTTTCTCATTGATGCTCTCTCCCAGTAACCAGTAAAACCAATTTGCTAGCTTGCTTTAAGAAGTAATCCCTCCCTCATTTTTTTTTCTTCCTATACCCTATATCTAACTACCTGTTTGCTTGAGAATTCCAAAGGCTAATCTTAAAGCAACTCAGGCATAAAGTGGAGATGGCAGTTAAAATATTCTCCCTTCTGAGAAGAAATTGGTGCACAGTTAATCTATACCCTGACCCAAGCAGGTTGATACCAACGAGGCCTCCAGATGGTTCATTATTCAAGATTGCTACTGGAAAATGACAAGCAGACCTGCAACCTGCATCATTCCTGCACATAGTTTCCATGCCACCTTCCTCTTCAAACCCCATTAGCCAGCCTGATAATTTGACATGGCTTTTTGAGACCTGACTCCAGCTGTCTCCTCAGTTGCTAGCACTTCAATAAAACTCTTTCCTTCCACCAACTCTTGATTCTTGTGTCTGGCTTTTCAAGTGGGGAGCAGCCGTATAGGAGTTCAGTTCCATCCCATGGTAATCTTGAACAGAACCATTTCCAGATCTTTATGATACTCTATATAGTGATTACTCCTAAATTTTATACTAGCCCTCTGAGTTCCAATTGTTTATTCAATATGTGCACGTGGAGGTCTCAAAAGCTACCTCTGAGAACTGGGACCACAGTTGTCTTGTTTGTTCCAGTAAACCTTTACACAGAAAAGATAAGACTGTAATCCTATAAATAATTCTGTTGTTTGCTTCAGGAAATTCTTGTAGATCAATTTAGAGACAACAGTCTGCTCACCTGAAAAAGTCGGCCTTGAAAAATCCACCTTAAACTCCTTGATCCCAGACCCTCAAATTTAATAAAATCTCATTTCTGACTTCCCCCTTTTGAGACAATAAAGTTCTTTCTGGTAGTTTCTGAATGCAATTAGCTTCCAACACATTTAGCATTGCTTTATTAACAGGTTGTTCTTTTGTAATCTGGAGAATTCAACACTTTGAATTCAATTTGTCAAACAAATTTAAGGATTTTTCCACACAAACCTGCTCATCTTTCTGTGCTTTCTATTTTATTTTATTTTATTTTATTTTATCTTATTTTATTTTATTTTATTTTATTTTATTTTATTTTATTTTATTTTATTTTATCTTATTCTGCTGCCCAGGCTGGAATGCAGTGGCACAATCTTAGTTCACTGCAACCTCCATCTCCCAGGTTCAAGCGATTCTCCTGCCTCGGCCTCCCAAAGCTGGGACTACAGGAGTGTGCCACCACATTTGGCTAATTTTTTTTTTTTTTGTAACTTTAGTAGAGACAGAGTTTTACCATGTTGGCCAAGCTGGCCTCCAAATCCTGACCTCAAGTGATCTGCCTGCCTCCACCTTCCAAAGTGTTGGGATTATAGGAGTGAGCCACTGTGCCCGGGTTAGTGTTCTCAATTTTAATAAACCCATAAAAACATTTTTTTTTTTTTTTTTTTTTTTTTTTTTTTTTGAGACGGAGTCTCACTGTGTCTCCCAGGCTGGAGTGCAGTGGCGTGATCTCGGCTCACTGCAAGCTCCGCCTCCCGGGTTCACGCCATTCTCCCGCCTCAGCCTCCCAAGTAGCTGGGACTACAGGCGCCCGCCACCGTGCCCGGCTAATTTTTTGTATTTTTAGTAGAGACGGGGTTTCACCGTGTTAGCCAGGATGGTCTCGATCTCCTGACCTCGTGATCCGCCCGCCTCGGCCTCCCAAAGTGCTGGGATTACAGGCTTGAGCCACCGCGCCCGGCGATAAAAACATTTGACTTTGGAAACCAAAAACTTATAAGTCTTATCTAGTTTTGAATCTACTAGTGTTGCTTTGCCTGTCTAGTAAATATTTGTGGAATAAACAAATATGATAAAATTGATAATGCTTCTTGTATCAAAATCTCTCATTCCACCCCACCTTCTAGTGGAATATCGGGACGAGCCAGAAGAAGAGGTATCAGTGGAGAGCTGTGTCCCACCCCACCTATACAAGGCAGTAAGCATATATACACCCTGAACAATATGTATAAACAATTAATAAAACAAAGTCCATCAATTTTATTATCATTATCATTACATCACAATAATTGTATATAATTTTAATAATAAATTCTCTTCCTCACAAGTGGAATAGGTCTCATGCCCTCTTCCTGCACTTAACTTTGCCACTGTTGAATTTTATCTCAAGGAGATTGTTTATTGACTCTTTAAAACTGCTACTCCCACCATTGGGAAAGCTGCCAATATGTAGCACTAGATTTTCTTGATCCCTTGACTCATTTCAAAAGCTACTGCTTTATTCTAGAATTGATAGACAGCTTTTATTCTTTGGAAGAGAAGTATAAAACCTCAGGATTCCCTTTGCAGCAGACTCTCCAGTTTCATTCATTAATTCTTCTTATTATTTATTTATTTTATTTTTTTATTTTTTGAGACAAGGTCTTGCTCTGTCACCCAGGCTGGAGTGCAGTGGCTCTGTCTTGGCTCAGCTCACTGCAAACTCTGCCTCTTGGGTTCAAGCAATTCTCGTGTCTCAGCCTCCCGAGTAACTGGGACTACAGGTGTGCTCACCACACCAGGCTAATTTTTGTAATTTTAACAGAGATGGGATTTCACCCTGTTGGCCAAGCTAGTCTGGAACTCTTAGCCTCAAGTGATCCACCTACTATGGCTTCCCAAAATGTTGGGATTACAGGTGTGAGCCACCACACCCTGCTTCATTCATTAATTCTTGAAAAAATGATTGAGCACAATTATATGCCAGGTCCTATTTTAGGAGATGAGGAAACAACAGTGAAACTAAAGGAATACATCTTTGCCTTCAAGGAGCTTACAGTCTGATATGAGATTCAGAAAACCAACATGATAAATACATAATGTATTATACACACTTACTGCTAGATAAATAAAATATTTAATATGTAAAAATAAAAGAAAATAAAGCAGAGAATGGGAGAGGAGGTGTCTATGTATGGAGGAGAGTTGAACATTTTAGATAGTGTGGCTGTTGGCTAAAAATCTGTATGTAGCTTAGCAACCACTTATTTATTTCAGATCAAAACTTACACACACCCTCAAAATATTTCTTAAAGCTATAGTGATATCAAATTTTCCTTCACAGGGAATATTTTATACTCTGTTGACTTCATTACATGATGTGATGAAGGAAGCAACACTTTAGTGGCTTAGAGTTGTGAGAACAACTTTTGGAAAAAGTATTATTGTATTGGTGACAGCCATTTTGTGTACATTGTAAGAAATTCTAGTTTTCAGTAAATTCTCCAAAGGATTCACAAACTACTTATTCTATTTTTCTTTTTTTCCTTTCTCATTACTGGAGAATTACTACATAATTTCTCCATTATGTAGAGTTATTCAATACATATTTTTTAGCCTGTTGAAACCCTTTACTAATATGTGGAAAAAAGAAACCTTTCCTTGCTTTCATTAAGGAGTGTTGAACCTGCAGTCAAAGCTCACTTCTACTGAGTTTACAATTTGTGTAACAAGGAACAGTGGCTTGTTCTTGAAGATATTCAATCAGCTAGGATCGACACTCAGAAAAATATTGCTGTTTTATGAAGACCCTAATACTCATAGAAATGAATATGAACTATGGAAACAGGAACAGAATTGATTTCAAACTGTAATAGACTCACAGGTCATGCTAGACACTTTTGAAACCACAAAACACAGCTTAGGTGAAACAATAAAAATAAGTTAAGATGGTCTTTGTCAAAGGACTCGACATTGAACCATCACTTCCGGCCAGATCTTCTTTCTAAAGGAAGGAAAGGGGGTTTGCAGAGCAACTGTCTTCCCTCCAATCATAGGATCACTGAGGGTGGAAAGTCCATTTTTGTTATTATGGCTATTGACATTATTCTCTCGGATAGTAAGTTGTGAAATTTAGGAAGATTTTGCCTCCTGATGGATCAAGTATTCATTGGCAGTACATAGGTCACTAAGTTGAATTGATATCTGCTTCACAGACTTGATGTCTAATATGAACAGGCCTCTGGTAATAAAAGTTTTTTTTTTTTTTAAATAATCAGAGAGAAATTAATACAATAGGTATGTATTTGTGTTTGTAAAACTATCTTGAAAAAATAAAAACGCAGCTAGAATTAAAAGTGGTAGTAAAGTCAAACAGTTTACCCCTTTCCTTGTGAATGCTGATTATTGTGTGCACTTTAGGGAAATAAGAGAAGAGATAAAATGGTTTGGGTTAATAATAAGATCTGAAATATTTGGAATGAAATTATTGGCAATTTTGAAAGTTAATTATTATCATTAAGTTTAAGTTATATTTAAAGTAAACTATGTTCTTTTTGAGAGGAGGGAGAATTAAAGTTATTATTTGCAAAATATTGTCCATTGTTAGGTTAAAATCTGGAGGTACCGATGGAAGAATCTGCATCAAGATCCCTGCATGGAGGAGTCTGGGAGGAATCATAGACAATGAAAGGTAACAGTTAGTTCAAAGAGGGATTACCAAAAAACATTTAAAAATACAACTGTGAACTACTACAAATTCTAAGGTTGTTTAGGCCAAATTGGTAAGAAAGGAAAAAAATGATGAGAAAATTTAAAAGCTAAAGCAATTTGCTGCTTATTTTCCAGATTAAAAAAGGGCATTAAATGTCACCTATCAGTATTATTCCGTTTCCTGGAATGAAATTCTGAGTCTGAAAAATATCACAATAGGCTATTTATTTATTTATTTATTTATTTTTCTGAGACGGAGTCTCGCTCTGTAGCCCAGGCTGGAGTGCAGTGGCGCTATCTCGGCTCACTGCAACCTCAACTTCCCAGGTCCCTGTTCAAGCAATTCTCCTGCCTCAGCCTCCCAAGTAGCTGGGATTATAGACACACACCTCCATGCCCAGCTAATTTTTGTATTTTTAGTAAAGACGGGTTTTCACTATGTTGGCCAGGCTGGTCTTAAACTCTTGACCTCGTAATCTGCCCACCTTGGCTTCGCAAAGTGCTGGAATTACAGGCGTGAGCCACTGCGCCTGGCCCCACAGTAGGTTATTGCTAAAAAACACTATTTAAATTTATATTTTATCAAATAAAATATAAACCTTTACTATAGTTACCAAGAAGTCATTGGTTTGGAAACAATCACAAAAGAACGCAAGAAAGAACAAGAACGCCCAAAAGGGAAGAAACGTTCTGCCACTTTGTTTCCATAATATTGGTTCTATCAACTCAATAAACACAAATGCGTCAATTAATCTGATTCTCCATAATATTTTTAATAATAGTAAATAATCCCCATCTATTAAACATGGAACATTTATTTTTAAAATACCAACTTCAAAGTGTATACAATTATCAATCTGCTGAAGGTATTCCTATCTTTCTTTCATCTCAGTACCCCCACCACCAACACAAGTCATCTTCTCCAGAAAGGTTTTGTTTAATCTCATTCTTTGATTACCTTTTCTTGCTAATAGCACTTTAGGAAAATATCTAGTTTTCTTCCACCTTCCCTTCCTCTCCCATGTCACATCCCTGCCCTGTCTCCAGATCACTGTATTCCAGAAGTGAAAATCAATTTCCAACATAGTGTAGGGGAATTTATAACATAAGCTGCGGAGATGAATGAAACGAGCAATCTCACATCCGGAAAATGTTTAATAAATGAAGAAGTGTTTTTAAAATCACCATCCTGTTTCTACCTAAACATAAAAGCTCTTCTCTTAGCTCAACCTTTAGAAGTCAGCATTCTTTTGGTAGTCTCAACTCATTTTTATCTCTGGCTTAACCTGGGCTCTCTCTGTTTCAGGGAAAGAACATTTTGTTGTTGTTCTGCTGTGCTTTCGTTTAGCAAACTAAGAAAAAAAAAAAAAACAGTGAAAAGAAAAATCATAACGTTAACAAAATTTCCAACTTCATGCTGCAGACATGTACGTAATCAGGTAACAAGTGTATGTTGATGTAATTAGTTATGGAAATAGAAATCCATGTAGAGTCCTGTGGGAATTAATTTCAGATGGGGAAGCATGAGGATTTGGCCATTGGATCACATAGATTGTTAACTTGTGATTTATAGACTTTTGACTCTGGAAGTAGTCTAATGGATAGATCAGAGATGTATTATGTCAAAGGCAGACAACTTCATGGGAAAATTATTAAAATAATCCAGGCAACAGGCAATAAAGGCCTGATATACCATCCAAACTATTTAATAAGAAATTGTGCTGGCTGCTCCTGTTCCATTGACTTCATTTAACCAACCTTTACTTGGTCCTCAGATTATTCTTTTTATTTACACTCTAATTTCCAACGATTCTTGCATTGTTTCCATATTCTTTTTCTGTCCAATATTTTCCCTGTCTAAACAATTGTGCTATTTCTAGGAACTCTTTTTCATAATCTCACTAATTTGGTTTGCACATTCAATTAAACCTTTCTCAATATTGAAAGAACCTCCTAAAACTATCCTTACTCTACCCTAAGCATCATCAGCCAAAGTTGTCCCCTTGTTGAGAGATTCCTATCCCCTCCACCCTAAATTCAGCTCATCTTTCCTCTAACCCATGGACTTAGTCCATGCAGATTAGCATATTAGACAAATTCACCCAAATCACCCCGAATTGTGGATTTGACTCTTTTGGAAGCCTTTTAAATGCTTGTTTACTTTCACTTGACTACAAGTATTTCCCTGTCTATAAACTTGACAACTACATTTAACCTTTTGTTCTGCAGTCAGCTTTAGAGGAGAAAGGTGCTCTTGCTACAGCTGTCATTCTGTAAGCTTTGCCCCATGACTTCCTTGCTCATATCAAGAGGCAAGTCCCCTCATTTTGGGGAATCACAGAACTCTATTACTGTCTAAATCTACCAGGTCCATTAAAACTCTTAAAAAGATTTTACTAACATTTTTGCATCCACAATAATTTATCACATTATGAATTTGGACATTTAATCAAAATTGTCAAATGTTACATTAAAGGAAAAGCCCAGCAGAACAACAAAGAAGTCTCATTTCTTAGATGTCATTGTTCAAACTTAGCAAAATATCTCTTCTTGCAAAATAATTTGCTTATGTACACATCAAATTGTACTCTCTCTGTTAACTATGACTATACATTTTTTTCCTAGAAGGACATGATTTGGCCTTCTAGTAAAATGGTATCCTCTATGTAGCTTTTTAGTTGTTGCAATCATTCTATACAATTAAAAAAAAATTTGCTACCTGTTGCATACAAAACAATTAGCATGCAGTCTTGTTTTAGTTTAATTTTTTTTTTCTACTTGTGGCCTATTTGTTTTTAAGCAAAAAATGTTTTCCCCGGTTTAATAAAAAGGGCCTCTTTACATTCCTTGTAGTGTGTGTTAAAGTATACAAAACAATGTCCTTTTGCTGAAACTGGTATTATTTTCTTGATTCTGTTTGCAAAAGCAACATTGTTTTTTTCATTCTTATTGAACATCAAAGTACTTATCAAAGGCTCTGAAGTGTTACCAATCTCAATTTTCCCAAAGAGAAGCCATACTTTTCCTAAGGGGAAAAAAACGCACCTCTAGTAAAAATCCTATATTTATGGTGTTGTCTTGTCTGTCTGACTAGTGTTTTAACTCTCTCTCCACTGCATTCTTTTTCTGCAATTTCCTCGATATAGTAAATTCCAGGTTAATATAACATAGATAACAGTGGATTCTCATATATATATTTAAAATATTATTTCCAAAGTATTGTCTTAATTCAAAAAATAGTTCTCAATTTTAAATTAAATTTTAAATTTTACGAAAATAAAGTTAAGTACACAGGTTTTCTTCTAAGTGGATCAGTGTAATTGATATATATTTCTTCTAAATGGATCAGTGTAAGTATTAATATATATTTTTAAAAATTTCCTTTAAAGCACTTTTTAAAAATTTTGCGTTGCAACATTTAATAATAATTCTGAGGTTCGTGAATGAGAATGCAATATAAACAATGAGAAAAGAAAAATATAATTTAATTAATTAGAGATGTATTATTTTTTAAATCTTCAGATAACATTTATACAACTTAAAAAGCAATATTTGTTTTATGAAATGGTAATATCATTTCAATTGTCATAGCTTAAGTGTTGTTTGATAAAGCTAAGAAGAGAAGAAACTCATAAGATGTATGAGTAATCTAAACCAGTTCTGTAAGTCATAGTTGATAAGTTTAGATGGATGGATGGATGGATGGATGGATGGATGGATGGATGGATGGATGGTAGGTAGAATGGATTGCTGGCTAACCGGAGAGATGGATAGGTGTATGGATACATAGACAGACAAACACACAGAGGCAGACAGATACCCTGACAAGAAACATGACTGTATGAATCAGAGAACAGAGCATTTATTATTCACACAGCACCTTAGCATTGGCAGCATTGGCTCCTGTGCCCTGATCACCACAAGGTGATGTGATGAGAGCCTGATATTACCCAGTGCTGGTAGTGGTGTTAAACAGGAGAATGAGACTTGAAGCTCATGAAGGGCAGTAGCATATCAGCCCACCCTACCCCAAGAATGACAAAGACCCTACTTTAGAGTGTAAACAATTCTCTGCAAATTGGAGGGGAAGTTCTCTCTCCATCACACTGGAATATAAATGAATGACTCTGTGGAAGATAAATTTGTAAATCTCTGTGGAACAATGCTCAATCTGTAGCTTCTAGGACATATTTTGCTATTCAGTCATTCTGATATGGTTTGGATTTATGCCCCTGGCCAAATCTCATGTGGAATTGTAATCCCCAGTGTTGGAGGAGGTGCCTGGAGGGAGGTGATTGGATCATGGGGGTGGATTTCTCCCTTGCTGTTCTCATGATAGTGGGTGAGTTCTCAAAAGATTTGGTTGGTTAAAGGTGTGTAACACCTCCCCGTTTCCTCTTCCTCCTTTTCTGGTCACGTAAGACATGCCTGCTCCCCCTTTGCCTCCCGCCATGAGGTAAGTGTCCTGAGGCTTCCCTAGCCATGCTTCCTGTACAACCTGCAGAACTGTGAGTAAATTAAACCTCTTTTCTTTAAAATTACCCAGTCTCGGGTAGTTCTTTATAGCAATGTGAGAATGGACTAACACACATTCTTTAATCAAGTTTTGTCAGCTTTTGCTAAAAAAAGCCCAGGCTCTGCAGAAACATGAAAATATTCATGTAGAATCACTTTCTTACAATAGTAATCATTATAATTAGTCTCTCTTTGAAATACTGTGTAGTTGGATATTTTGTTGGTTTTATTAGGAAATAAGCATAAAATAGGAAATAGGCATAATAGCCACTTTCAATGAAGTGGCTTATAAAACTGCCACAGAAAATTAGGCTTTTATACTTACCTTTACAAGTGTACAGAAGATGAATGTATATGAATGGTCAAATTACTTGAAAATGAACTTTACCTGTAATTCCAAATTTTTCATTTGTACTTGTATTATACAAATTAAACATTATAAGTGGAAAACATGAACATTATGTTTGCATTGCTCAGTGAGAGTTACTCTGCCTGTTAGTGATGGAGCAGAACTGGAATACAGGACCTTCTGAAGACCCCTGGCTGCTGTATTCATGCAGTCCATGGGGCTCTCAGTCACAGTTTATTCTAAGTAAATGGTCTAAAATTCTAGCTTTATTCACTAATTGCCTATATTTATTTCCTATAGAGAAGACAGTATTGCAACTATTTCAATTGTTTACATCTGGGCTTTAGCATATTTTTAGAAGCCTATACTGTACTTGATAACTTAATAACATTTTGAACAGCATGTATAAAATTTTTAATAATGCCAAGAAACGAGAATTGGAAAAATCTGACCATTAAAGAATGGTTGAAACCATAAAACATAACAAATTTTATTATTTAAGGGAAAATACATATTTTTTCTTATTTGAAAGTAATTTTTCCCTTCTCTGAGCGCTCATAAGATTTTATTGGTATGTTTCATAGTTCCTCTTATACACTACGGTGTAATTATCTTTACTAGATTACAGGTTACTTAGCAACATCTTTGTATACTTCATAGCTTCTTACAAAATGCCTTATGTAGGTGGCTCTCAAGAAATATTTGTCGAATTTCCTGAGTTTTATTTTTATTTTATCATGTTTTGTTTTCTGGTTGACGATCAAAATGAACCTCCTTTTAGCAGAACACATTTCAAAACAACAACAAAACAAACAGAAGTGGCTGTAATCACTCAAATTCAAAAATAAATAGGTGGATAATGTGAGATGTAGTAAATACATTAAATAACTTTGCTGATATCATAAGCACTGACCCACAATATATAGGATTATGTAACTAAGAATAAAAATAACTTGTGTGGTGCTTTGATAAACCACAAAATGGAATCTTCAAATTAAAGAATTGTTGTTTTAAAACAAGCCTAATATGATGATGACCACCATTTCTCTTTTTTTTTGATAGTATCATTAACATCTGTTTTCTTGAGTGTAGAAATGATTCCAAAAGGCAAGAGATGTTTAAAACTACACAATGCTTTTAGTCTCTTTACTAATTCATAATATATTGTTCTTCATGTTAACTTTTAACAAATCCCAGTTTAAACTTGAAAGTAAAAAATATGAGAAAATAACTACTTTTTAATTTAGAAAGTCCCACAATGTGGAGCTTGTTACTCCTCATATAATTAAAGCTTAAATATATAAACACTTTCTAAAGACTACTTTAGATAAATTGATAAATGGCATGTCAAAAAGAGCTTATTTGAGAAGTAAAAACAGTTTACAATTAAACATTTAATATCTTCTTAAAATAACGTTTGTTTCCTATTATAAAATGCTTCATATATACGTTTTTAAAATTTTTGTATCATGGGCCAATAATCCACATAGTGTAACCCCAAGACTTTTTAGAGTTCTTCAAAGCCGAATATTTTTCCTAATAATAGTAAGATATATTTGCCTTCACTATGTTGATATTTGTACTGATGGAGCAAAAGCTGACATGGGTCAAAGTGCTGTACCTCAGCACAGGGCAAGGCTGGGCACCGACTTTACTGGTGGACACTGCATTCTTCACTACTTAACACTGCTAGTATAAAAGAAAAAAAAAGCTAAGTTCACTTAAGAATGTCCTTGAAGAAAGAGTGAACATTATTAATTTTATTATATATTGACCCTTGATTGGGTCAGCCCTAATGTATTCACAAGTTCCTCATCTGCAGATTCAACCAGATATGGATCAAAAAGATTTCAAATATATATGTGTTGGGAATAAGCCCCCCAAAATATGGCCATAAACTGGCCCCCAAATTGACCATAAACAAAATCTCTGCAGCACTGTGATATGGTCATAATGGCCATAATGCCCAAACTGGAAGATTGTGGGTTTACTGGAATGAGGGCAAGGAACACCCAGACGGCCCAGGGCAGAAAACCACTTAAAGGCATTCCTAAGCCACAAACAATAGCATGAGTGATCTGTGCCTTAAGGACATGCTCCTGCTGCAGTTAACTAGCCCAATCTATTCCTTTAATTCTGCCCTTCCCTTCATTTCCCAAAAGGGATACTTTTAGCTAATTTAATATTTATAGAAACAATGCTAATGACTGGCTTGCTGTTAATAAATACGTGGGTAAATCTCTGTTTGGGGCTGTCAGCTCTGAAGGCTGTGAGACCCCGATTTCCCACTTCACACCTCTATGTTTCTGTGTGTGTGTCTTTAATTCCTCTAGCGCCGCTGGGTTAGGGTGTCCCCAACCGAGCTGGTCTCGGCATATATGCAACACAGCAATGAAAAATATGCTAGGCATGGAAGTTTGTGCCTGTAATCTCAGCAAACTCAGGAGGCTGAGAGATGATCACTTAACCCAGGAGTTTGAGACCAGTCTGGGCAACATAAGGAAACTCCATCACACACACACAAAAGAAAGAGAGAGAGAAATACAATACAAATAAAGAACAAATACTGCATAACAACTATTTACATAGTAATTTAGAGATGATTTAAAATGTACAGGAGGATGCATGTAGGTTGTATGCAAATACCACTTTATCTTAAATAAGGGACTTGGGCATCTGCAGATTTGGGTATTTGCAGATGTCCTAGAAACAATCCACTGTAGATGACAAGGGAAATTTGTACTTATCTTTTAATTTTATGTGTATGCATGAAGCATACTTGTATTCTTATGCCTTAAATATCTGGGACTCTTGTGGAAGGCACAATACAAAGGAATAAAATAATTAAATACCTTGAAAATAATTCGATGATTTAAAAATACAGATTACAAAAGGAGAAGGCTAAAGAAATCTATATTTAATTCTTATCGGAGAAAGATAACTAAAAGGAGATCACTCAACTGAGACTTTTTTTTTCCAGTTTCAAACAGCAGAAATCACTTACATACTCATTTAAATTGAATTGATAAAGTGAAACCTAAGACAGCCAGTTTGTGGTTAAGTCTCACCCCTACTTGTTGCCCTGACTGTAACTTCCTCAGGCCTTGCCTTTCTACTGCATTTATATCTAGATACAAATAGTATCTGTATCTCTTTTCCTCAGGGCCTGAACTACCTGAATGCAGGGCGGGCTACCAGTGCCTGAGAATTAAAGGTTCTGGGAATAGCCCACAACTGATTGAAAGTTGTCATGTAGAGAACCTAAATGAATTCTATGCTGCCTTCCAGAGTTCCCTGTAGGATTACATTCCAATTCCTTATAGCGGTGACTTGTTTGAAAACACATTCTTTATTGGCTGCCTTTATTTTTCTATCATACCCTCACACTCCTTTCAATGCTTCCTGTGATCACCTCTCAAATAAATTACTTGCTTTTCAATCCTTGTCTCAGGGTCAGAGACATGGAGACTACCTATATTTTTCATCACTGTGTATTATTCATACTTAAATATAGTTCTTGGGACATAATAAGTACTCAACAGATAATTCTGGAATTAATTCATTAGTTTTTCAAAGTAAGTGCTCCTTGAAGTGATCACATTCATTTTACTATACCCAGGTCCTGGCAGAATGCCTGTCACTCAATTAACATTTGTGGAACAAATGAGTGCAAAAAGGTGTTAGCATTATTTTTTTAAAAAAATATACCCTATCTGGCTAGTAATAAAGAATACATTAATACTGATTAAGGTAATGCTGGAAATTAATTAAAACAAATTGAATGTAACATTATAAAAATTATTAATAGCAAAGTTAAACTCTTTGTCTACTTAGTAACTATATTTATATTCATTCACTGGAACAGTATTAAATAAAGATAGAAACCTTTGTTACAGAATCTTATGAATTGCAAGTATTTTTTACAAATATGTACATAGAGAAATATGCCACTTTATTTGCAAACTCTACTAATAAGTCTCCTGTCTAAAATGACCAAATTTAGTAATAGAAAGATGGAAACAAAGGTATTGATCGAATGCATATTTACCAAATGTCTAGTAGGTGTCAGTCATGTCTCTATATCAATAGTTTTATAATATTTGGCTGAGACTTACAGTATAAAATATATTTTACATCAAAACTCATACACAAATGTATAATTTACGAATATATAGATATGCTCAGAATTTAAAAAAAACTTTAGGATACAATATGTATTTACCACATTTTTTTCTGACAAAAGTTTATTTTAGCCTATTTCATTAAGAAAAAATACTGCGTATTACCCATTAATCTCATTTCATTACTCACTAATGAATCCCAACTGACATTTTGAAAAACGCTAGCTTCTGAAGATAAAATGATGAGCAAAAGCAGATGCCATGTATCTTCAAAGAATCTTAGATCAACATAAATCAGATCATTTCAAAAGTTAATATAAAAATTACCTCTGTAATTGCTGCAAAACAAAGGTACATGGAATTAAGAAGACATGTCAGGAGGATCTGAACTGGAGACAAGGAGGAGGAACAGTAAAGGGAGGCTTCCTCAAGAAATGGTGGTTAAGCTGAAATTTGAAGAAGGGCTGGAGTAAATTCTGAGGATGGCTTATATAGAGAGAATATCTTTGTGAGAAGTTGGACATGGAGGGTGTTAGGTAATGACTGTTTGTATCCGTCCAAAATTCATATGCTGAAATCCCAATGTGATGGTGCTAGAAGGGTTTGGGGAGATAATTTAGGTAAAGGTGATTTAGGTGAAGCTCTCATGAATGAGGTTAGTCTCTTTTTAAAAAGACCATAGAGAGCTTGTCAGTGCTCTTTGTGGCATTTGAGGGAACAGCCAGGAGTTGGTGGTCTGCAATATGAAAGGGGACTCTCACCAGAACCTGACCACACTGGCCTCCTGATCTCAGACTTCAGCCTTCAGAACTGTGAGAAATAAATTTCTGTTGTTTATAAGCCATTCAGCCTATGGCACTTTGTTTTAATAGCTTGAACTAACTAAGAGACTGAGGAAGAAGGAGACATCAAGAACAACTGCTAGGCTCATGGTTTGCCCAGTTGGATGGATGATGGTGGTGTTTGCTGAACAGGGAAGACTAATAAGGACTATATTTGGGTAAAGACAGGGTAGAAATATCCTAAAAGCATTATTAAACACACTGCTTTTAAAATACCCGTGTGGTAAGCCCAAGAAGGTAGTTAGATAAGGGGATCTGGATTTCAGAGGCAAAGTCTAGGACTTAAAAAACAATTGCTTATCTGCACATGGTACAGTATAGAAAAAAAGCAAAAGAAAGTGAACAGAATCTGATAATATTGTGTTATTTACTTGCTATGTATGCTCCATCTGATTTCCTAAGTGAATTTTAAGGGACTCTCAAATCTTGTACATAAAATTGGTCAAGTGAAGGAGAATAATATTTATGTATAAAAAGTTAAAAAGACAAGTTGTACTACCAAACCTGAATAAAAGATATTTCCCTGTGATCACAATGATGATATTAGTCAATACTATGTATCTGGCACAACATTAGGCCCTTTATATGCAATATCATTATTAATTTTGAAAAAATCATAGGGAATAGATAGCCCAGTTTTCCAGATGAGTAGACAGATAACATAATTAGTCCAAGATTACAAATCTAGAAAAGCCCAAATTAGGGACTACTACATTGAGCATGTCTCATTGTAGAGTCTAAATTTCATTGTGCAGCCAAATGCTGTCAGACAAGATCTTTGACCATATGCTTTCTTCAAAAGAAATATTCTCTTTTAAGCTGCTACACTATATCAATCCTATGAGTAATTACTCTTTTTTTCAACTAAAAAGGATATATTTCTCTATATATATGCCAATGGATGCTTATAAATGCCTTTAATGGTGATAGAATAAAAGATCTTATCAGTAATTTTATTGTTCATTTATTCATTCATCAATATTTACTGAGCACCTACACATGAATCAGGTACCACTCTTGATGCCTATTATGTCAGACACTCCATGCATAATAGAAAAGTGAATTCAGAATAACTTTAAGTTTCCTTGACCTTGTCATGGATAACAGGAAACAAAAGTAAGATTATTTTTTCTATCATCTCTCTTTTCCCTCTGATCTTTTTATAATGTATGCCATAGATATTACCAGGGCTTAAACGATTTGGAAAGCAAATAAAGAGACAAGCACATGGGAATTTGTTTTTAAATTGACAATACCAATATACCTTTTAAAAGAATGTAATAGTAAAGTAATTCAAAGTTTTGGAATACAATATAGGGGGACTCACATTCAGATATAAGGGATTTGACTTGTAGGTCAAAGTGGATGAATGTATGCAATGCTTCGAAAATTTATTCACTGTGATTTTTGAGAACAAAGACTTACCCTTGGAGGCAAAGGTAAAAACAAAATTAAAAAATTGTCAAAACGTATTTAGACTCAGGAAACTATCTCTTGCTTTTCAGATTCATTCAAGTTTCTTTTTCAGTGCAAAATAATCAATTTAACCTACCATAAGTCCTTTGGTTAAACATGTAACAGAAATGAATAGATATACAAGGCCAAAGCATGAAATATATGAAATTGTAATCACATATGTTTGTCTGGTGGATGTTTGCATGTAAAAGAAGGAAGTTCTGTGAGTATGACTGGGAGATACAGTTCCCACCCTTGCCTCAGCCGCTGGTCTCTTTCTTCACTCACCTTTACAGAAACATTCTGAAATAGGTACCTTTCTCCACTTCAGTTAGGCTTTGCCTCTTGTAGTAGGCTGAAAGACAGCCACCCAGAGATATCAAGTGGAACTATAAGTTATCTTTCAATGAAAATGGGTCTTTACAGATGGGATTAAATTAAGGATCTTGACCTGGGAGATTATTTTGGATTATCTGTGGGGGTCGGGGGGAAACCTTAATCCAATCACATTTCCTTATTAGAGGGAGGTAGATCAGATTTGATACACCCAAGAAAAGAGGAGCAATGTGAAAATAAAGGTACAGATTGAAGTTGAGCGGCCACCAACAAATGCATAGCAGCCACAATAAACTGGAAGAGGCAGGTTAGAGGCCCTGGAGGGACTATGGCCTGCCAACACCATTACCTTAGCCTAGTGAAACCCCAGTATTGAACTTTTGGCCTCTAGAACTGTGAAAGCATACATTTCTGCTATTTCAAGCTACCTATTTTGTGGTAATTTATTAGGACAGCCATAGGAAACAAATACAGCTCTATTCCAAAATAAAAATCCGCTGTAGTCAAATTCACAAATGAACTAGCAGCTAAATCCAACTTACTCCAGGCTGCGCTATCTGATGTGGCTCATCATTTCCTCTCTTTTATCCTTTAGTTGATGTGATGGTCAGTTTTATGTATCAACTAGGATATAGTCCCAGTTATCCAATAAAATGCCGATCTCGGTGTTTTTGTGAAAATGTCATTAGAGCCTATAAATAATTGACATTAAAAGAGAGACTTTATCCAAGATCATCTGGATGAGTCTGATTCAATCAGTGGAACAACCTTAATATCAAAACTGAGAATTTCTGAAGAAGAAAAATGAGAAGGATGAAGAAGAAGGTGGCAGGGCGGGGGGTCGGGGGGGCGGGAGGAGGAGGAGGAAGAGGAGGAGGAGGAAGAAGAGGAGGAAGAAGGGGAGGAGGAGGAGATATAATTCCACTTGTGGACGGTATCTTTCACTTGTCCCCAAGAGTTCCAGCCTGTCATTCTTGATAGCCTGCCCTGCAGATTTCAGATTTGCCTAATCAGCCTCCACAATCTGATAAGCCAATTATCCGCATAAATATCTTAATATATATTTACTACTGGTTTTGTTTCTCTGGTTGAACCCCGATTGATACATTTGGCATTGAGGATATCACACTTTCCTGGCTTTACTCCTATTTGAACAGCTGTTTCTTTTCAGTCTCCTGTGCTCTTTCCTCTTCATATTTCTTACCTCTTAATGTTGGAAAATCCAGGACTCCATATTTGGACCTCGTTTTTCTCGATTTCACTCACTCCATGATTTATTTTAAATATTCCCCATGTGCTGATCCCTTTGAATTTATTTTTAATCTCCAGCCTGGATCCCTTCCCTAAACTTTCATTTTATTCACCCAATTGCCTACATCTCCACCTTAGGCTTTTACTAGGCATTTTAACATAAGATTTAACATCTTTAGATTTCTGTCTAAATCTGGATTTCTCATCTTCTTCAATCTTCCCTTTCTTAGTGAAGGACACCTATCCTTCCTGTTCTCAGGCCAGGATCTTGAAACCATACTTCACTTCTCCCTTTATTTCATACCCTATCAGATAAATTAACAAATAAAGGGAACTTTATTTTTGAAAGTTGTCACAAATAGGGTTACTTTCCACTTTCCCCTACCCTGTTCCAAAGTACGAACAGGGCGCGATGGCTCACACCTGTAATCCTAGCACTTACAGAGGCTGAGGCGGGCAGATCACCTGAGGTCAGGAGTTCGAGACCAGCCTGGCCAACACGGCAAAACTCCGTCTGTACTAAAAATACAAAAAATTACCTGGGCATGGTGGCACGTGCCTGTAATCCCAGCTACTCGGGAGGCTGAGGCAGGAGAATCATTTGAACCTGAGAGGTGGAGGTTACAGTGAGCCGAGATTATACCACTGCACTCCAGCCTGGGCAACAGAGTGAGACTCTGCCACAAACAAACAAACAGAATCAAAAAACAAAGTGCTTCCAGCTGCATCCATGTCCCTACAAAGGACACAAACTCATCCTTTTTTATGGCTGCATAGAATTCCACGGTGTATATGTGCCACATTTTCTTAATCCAGTCTGTCACTGATGGACATTTGGGTTGATTCCAAGTCTTTGCTATTGTGAATAGTGCCGCAATAAACATACATGTGCATGTGTCTTTATAGCAGCATGATTTATAATCCTTTGGGTATATACCCAGTAATGGGATGGCTGGGTCATACAGCAAACTATCACAAGAACAGAAAATCAAACACCGCATGTTCTCACTCATAGGTGGGAACTGAACAATGAGATCACGTGGACTTGGGAAGGGGAACATCACACACTGGGGCCTACTATGGGGAGGGGGAAGGGGGGAGGAATTGCATTGGGAGTTATACCTGATGTAAATGACGAGTTGATGGGTGCAGCACAGCAACATGGCACAAGTATACATATGTAACAAACCTGCACGTTATGCACATGTACCCTAGAACTTAAAGTATAATAATAAAAAATAAATAAATAAATAAATTTTTAAAAAAAGTGCTATAATATTTTACTTATTGCATTCAATTCCTAAATGTTTTTCTTCTGTCCTTGCTGCCATGTGTGCGTACACACCCCCCCCCCCCACATACACACACACACACAAATGCATCATTTATTCTCCATAGGCTAGTTAGCAATCCTTGTAAAACATAAATCAAATTACAACATTTTTCTGCCCCAAACCATCTGGAAGCTTCTTGATTTAGAGTAAAAGCGAAAGTTCCTTCAATGAGTAGCCTGATACGGATCACCTCCACTGCTGATTTTAACTCCTGCCACTCTTTTTCTGCCTCCCTGAGACCCAACCACACTGGTCTTTTTTTTTTTTTTTTTTTTTTATTGTGGAACAACAAGGAAAACGCAAGGATCTGGAATTTATTGATCCCTCCTCTGCTCACTTCACCCATGCCCTAATCCTGCATAGCTTGTTCCTTTACTTTTATCTCAGTCATATGCTCTAGTATCACCTCATCAACAATGCCATCCATGTTAATTCTAGTCAAAATTATAATGACTTTCCCTTCATCTATTCACTATCCATTGTCCCTGCTTTACTTCCCCCCACAAGATGATCACCGTCTGTGATCAGTACATGATATGTTATGTGTTCATTTAGTTCCTGTCTCCCACCACTAGAATATAAGTTCCTTAATGTGAAGCACTTTATGTTCACTGCCATATCATTTGGGGTCCAGTACAGTGCCTGGCACAGAGTAGGCATGCAATAAATAGTACATGAATGAACGGATGACTGAGTGAGCTTTGGCTTATGATTGGGTGGATCCATAAACCAATATGAACAAATAAAAGAACATTTAATAACATAGCCAAAAACACCCTGCGAGGCTCAGCCTTGTTTTATCTTATTTTTGTAGTGTTGCTTATTGGGTTGATTTCCCACAAATTATTGCAGCAACAACTACTTTGTAAGCCATTTTTTTTTCAATAATCTGTCTTTCGGGATATCTGATGACCTATTAGATCTCTTTTTAGTCTGCTTGATATTAAAGGTCTAAGGATGGAGAAGGATAGAAAAAGAGAGGCCTTAGAACAACACTGTAACACTATGTTTCAGTTAGATATTCAAGACAAAAGAATTCACTTATTTTGCCTTGAATTCACTTATTTTTGTCTTTACCATTTTTATAATTAAGTTGTTTAAACTTCTCTTATTCCATAAAGTTTATTTTTACTTATTAGTATAGAACGTGCCTCGATTAGACTCAGCAGTGTATAACTGTATGGGAGTGGATGTAGAGCGCTGCCCAGTCACATGAACACTCCTGTGTTTCATTGGTGGAGAACACCAGCACAGCAGTGACTTAGTGACTCCAGTGTTAATTGAATGAGTATTTCATCTCACAGATTTTTTTCTGACTTGGAGGCACAATAATGTAACTGTATTAAAAGAACATGCCATGTGCCTGGGGAGGATGGGTGGTTAAGAGCACTCTAAGGGTTTTTACTGATTGTACTCAGGAGTGCAGCAGGACTGATTTGCTTCACATGGATGAATAGTTTGACACCTTGTTGCTTAAAAATTGCTTATGTTTAAAGTACACTTCACAGCTAAAGGGCTATGCAGATGCCACATTACTGAATAGCATATGGACATCTCCAGGGCTGTTAAAAATGATCACACCAACCGTCTGTTTTTACTGGGGCTTACTGTATTTATACAGTTCTAAGAGAGAAGATTACGCCTTCCAATGTAGCTCAGGGGACCTATATTAAGGAGGAAAGGAAGCAGAGAAAGCACTTGTGAACTTGCAAGACAAACTTTATGTTTCAGTAATGGTCTCTTTCTTAACAATGTGGCAGTTTTAAATCTCAGAAAGCCCAAAATAATTTTAAGATAAAAACCACTATTTTAAAAATTTATAACTTAAGTCTTTAAAACCTCTCACTATGTACAGTTTGGTGGCAAGAATAGAGTGACTGGCATTTTTTGTTTGGACACCAAAACTCATTTAGCTGCTGGCACAAATTTATATGAGTTCAAAAATTGTCCCCAGCTTTGTTGTAACTTCAGAGTTCTACTTGGGAAAGAAAAGGATCTAAAACAATAGCTGTGGTTTTCCTCAATAACAGAAGGAAGACTTTACCTTCTGTCACCCCTTACTTCTTAGCTTTGTTCATAGCCTGTATCTTTTTCTATTACCATACCTCTAAATTTCCCCTGGTATTTAAATGGTCCACGGTGTCAAGCAGCACGCTGAGCACATAGTACATCCTCAGTAGAGCATAGATAATGTGCAAGACACAGAGCTGAGGACGGTAGGCAAGACAGTACCCCAGCCCCTTATATTTATGCCAGACGATATGGGGAGAAGGACCGCAGCTATTCCTCTAGAGATTTTTACTACAGCTAACACTAGATGAATTGTACAACATAAGTTTCATTCAAATTTGTCCTCTGAGTATGTAAAATCACAAGTCCTTAATCACCAAAAGCAAAAACAATTTCTGAGCAGCATCTTGTGGAATGAGTGACTTATCACCATCATATCACATGGTGCTCTCTTGGCCCCATTTCAACCATCTTATGAATAACAAAAAAACTTTGCATAATAAATAATAACAATAAGTTATATTCTTGAAAAGTGCTAATAAAGTAGATTTGAAGTGCTCTCATCACAAAAATGATAACTATGTGTGCTAATGCATATGCTAATTAACTTGATGCAGCCATTCCATAATGTATATATATTTCAAAACATCATGTTTACATAATGGATATATACAATTTTTGTCAATTAAAAAAGAAAAGAGAAAACACATGTGCACACACATACACAGATTTACAAAGGCCATCTTGATGCAGGGCATGTTGAAGAGAGGATGTACAAAATCTAGGAGTTTGTCACACTAACAAAATAAGTATATACTTGGATTTACATGCTTCTCAGTTTTAACCTATTTAAAGCATCTGGAAAGCCAAATGATCTTTATCAGTGTTAAAAAGCCCACTAGTAGTTTATCTTAGTTGCCACACAATTATGTATATTTTAATTAAGTCACTTTTGGAACCCAGTTTTGGAAAATCGTAATTGGATTAATATATAGTGTTTACTATAGGTCTGACACTGATGACCACTGAATTCTAACAAAACCAAGTAGAAAGCCCTATTGCTTTCCTCATATTATGAATTACAGGGTTTAGTAATACTAAATAACTTGCCCAAACTAAACTAAGCTCTTATTACATAGCAAAATCAAAATTGCCTCCTTGTCCCTTGACCCTAAAGCCTATCCTCTGACCTGATGCTTTTTGACATAAGATCAAATAGGGAATGAGAAAGATGAAATGATGTAATGCCCTAGAGGTTGTAGCTACATATATATAGAATATTTTAAATGGTACTTGTATGCTTTTGAGCCCTTTGATGGCAAGCTATAAATGAAGCATCTTAGCCCGTGTTCAGGGGATTCAGAACTGCAAAACACAGAATATTATTTGAAAATGTTACTGTGGACAAAAAATGACTAAGATAGTAGAGGACAAGTTTTATTGACTACTCATTTTGGTTGAGTTTCTCTAAAATGATTATATTTAGTTTATCAGTATAAACATCTTTATATTGATAAAGTTCACCTTTATTCTTTATCCACCTTAATACTATAGCAAACATATATGTGGACACATGTTTATTTTGAAGACACTCTCAAAAATTGCAACTATTATGATACTAGAAATACCAAATAAGACAGAGTTCCTGATGGCTTCCTTCTGAGTCCTGGAGCTAATACTTGTTCCAGGTAAATATCACTGATTTCTCTAGAGCACTACAGTGTATCAGGCAGGCTCAGAATCATGGTAGAGGGAGAACAGAAGTCATTACTTATGTATATTCAACTTTTAACTTAGAGTGTCCTAAGTGTGAATACTTGGTATTAGAAAACATAGCCAGATGTGAGAATTAGCAAAAATCAGTTGCGTCTGAACTTTGGGATTTTTTGTATAATAATCCATTTCCTACTCTCATAACCTACTCACATCTAGCCCTTCTAGTCATTGTTGCCGATGTAGAATGCCAATGTTGCTAGTAGTATGATATTGGGAGGGCAGGCTTTTACTAATGGAAAGGCAATTAATTGCTGTGGTTAGGTGTATCAACTCTAGAAGAATACTACCTGGGCTCAAATCCCATCTCTACTGCTTAAGCCTTTGAGCAAGTTGCTTTACCTCCCTGTGCCCCATTTTCTCTCTCAGTGCCCCACTTTACACCTTCTCCACATTTTGTCATAAGGATTAGGTGAGTCAATGCATGTAAAGCACAGAAAATTGTGCCTGGCATATACTATGCCTTAGATGAGTGCTAGTATTATTATATTATTATTGATATTACCTCTCCTAAATACAGAAAAAAGGTAATGGTCAAGGTAATGGTTTTCAAATTGTTTTATCCCTTTAGTAAGTCATGAAATTAGCTTAATTGTTCTTGAGTTGAATATACTAATGTCAAAGGGAATAAGTTACATCATAATTCAACACATACAGGGTAGGTAAAGGTTTCTTCATGGAACAAATTTGTGTTTTCAGTCATACCTGAAAAAGTATTTCTTAATGATAGTCATGGCCAAAAACCTGTGAAAAATACTAGCTTAGTATTACCATACAGGAAGGATTATGGAAGCCTTATGTCTGTGCAACAGGGAATTTTTAAATTTTTGTTGCAGTTTTAATGTCAAGCATTTAGTTAATTCATCAATTTAATACTTATACCATATTTTCTATGTTCCAAGCACAACACCAGGATGTAGGAAAACAATGACAAGAAAATTTGACATGGCCCTTGCCCTAATAAAATTTACAGTTCAATGGGAAAACATTCTTTACCAAATAAGTAACACAAACCACTGATTATGAGACATGCTATTCCTGTTTTTTACAAATATACGGAGACAGGATGATCAGCAGAAATAAACAAAGGGCAAATTGTAAGTAAAAAGAATATAGTCTCACCAAAACTTTGGCATTAAAAAAACCTTAAATATGCACAAAAAGCTGGAAACACCTTTCACTGCTCCATAATTACTGATGAAGTTGGGAAGAAGTGCAACTGTGGCTTGTGATGATTTTTTCAGGTTAAATGTCTATTTTAAGTTATCATCTCTACCATCTAATATTCATCAAATTTCCTGTAGTTTATAGGGTCACAGTCAGTGGATAGAATATTTAGTAAACCTTTAGTAAAAACAATTAATATATTTTAAACATAATATATAAATTTAAGGTAATTTCAATGAAAATCACAGCAAAGATTTACCAGGAACTGCATAGAATGTTACCAACCGTACATAGAAAAATATATTTATAACTATAAGAAAATTATGAAAAAGAAGAGTGGCAGCTGTCTTGCTTTACTAAAACAAGCTAAAAAACTATTGTATTCCAAATAACATTGTGTTGTTAAAGAAAAAACATAGATTAAATACATAAGTAGGACAGTTTTTTTAGTATACGTAAGAAAATATTTGTCAAAGATGCTAGTAGTTAATATCAATGGGCAAATATATTTAATTGGTTAAACATCTGTAAGAGAATTAAAATGGAGCCCTTCTTTTCAGCCATATAATGAGGTTGTAGATGAATAAAAGTCTTAAACATAAAAAAAAAAAAAATTCCAAAAAATTTAAAAGACTAGATGCACAATCTAGGGTTTGGGGAATTCTATCAAAATAACAATGGATAACCAAAGTTATAAAACAAAGCATAGGCATTATTTATATATATTTTAAATATATAAAATATTTTACAACAGTAAAATAAAATCAGTAGAAAAATATTTCTGCAAAAGTATTTGTAGTTCAGATGACACTAAAATAATAACTTTCTGTATGCAAAGGACCCTTTCAAACTAATAAGAAAAAATCCCAATGGGCAAATAATAACAGATAATTCACAGAATAACAAATTAAATGGAAAAAATATGACAAGTTGTTCTTGCACAGGTGTAGAAAAAAAGTAAAGTAATGATATTTCTTTACAACTATTAGGCAGGCACATTTATACCAAAATGTATAATATTTTTGCTGACATGTTTGTAGTAATAAAGGTTACTCACATACATTGCTAGTGGAAACATGGTATTACAACCTCTTAGGCATACAATCTGTCAACATCTACTAATATTAAAATTATACACACCTCTGACTGAGCAATTTCATTTTAGAGAATATATTTCAATTCATTCCAATATGTAAAGACATTATACAGTGACATTTAATGTGGCATTTTAAAAAAAGAATCAAGGATTATAAACACAGTCACTACCCATCAACAGAGGAATGGGTGAATAGATTGACGTAAATTCATTCCATGACATTATTATACAATCATTTCAAAGACTGAGTTAGAACTATACCTGATAACTTAGAGTCTTAAAGATATTTTTATGAGGTAATTCTGAGGGAGAAGAGCAAGAAATAAAATAATTGTGTATAAAAAGATATTTGATAAACGATCACCAAAATATTACATATATGTATATCTAGGTGCCTATGTATGTATGTATATGTTGTATTTACATGTATAAGATTTTAGATTAAAATATGAAATTAATAACACCAAGCTTTCATGTCTTAAGTGGGGAGCCAAGAATAAGAGGTGGGATGCTGATGGGATGAAAAAAGAAAAAGGAAAGAAGTACAACAAAACCACAAACCCTCCTGGATAAAAACAAGTAATATTTCATCTCATTTATGTAACTTTGTGTGGATGTGTGTTCAAGAGAGAAAGAGAGAGTAAATATAAAAATGCAAGCATAGATGACTCTTACTAAAGTGTTAAAGAAATATAACAAAGCCAAAAGTACCAAAAAGAAAAATGAAAAATAAATCACTTGATGTCATCACCTGACATTAAAGATGAAATATGAACATATATATAAGCAAAGGTTGAAATTTTAGTGTCCTCTAGATATCATGAAGTTACTGCTTTACTAATTTTTCCAAAGAAATTGTTATTAGAAACCAGAATCTTCTCCTAAAACCCCAGCTCTATCCAGACACGTCTTTCTACCTCAAACACACTCATAAACAAACACTCAGAAGCAATCACATGGCATAGAATTGTTCCTACTAAACCAAACATTAGTATCAGTCCTTTAGCTACATTGAGGAACTTGAACATGAAATTTATTTTTAACATACTGTAAAGACATTGTCACTTTTATGAACTACTGGGCAGTTTTGCCAGATTTTAAACCTTTAAATGATTCAATGGCTTACATGGTATATTCTTTATGAAGACAAAAGGAAACACATTTCTCTCAGTTCCAGGAATAATTGTATCTCTAAGCACTTTAATACACACTGGAAATCACGTAACTGTCTGAACTCTGTCCTGGCTGCCAAAAAGAGTGATGTCAAACCATAATCCTAGTTTTATATTTTTCTTATCTTATGGACTTTTTTACTCCAATTTTTTTCACTTATTGTTAGTTGTTTTAACATATGAACCTTTTGTGAGACTTTTTAAATATTTCAGGATCAATGTAGGGTTATATGTACATATCCACAAATAACAATAATGGCCCAGGAACAAGAAGTGGACATACCAACACTGACTGGGGCACACAGAAGAAAATAGGCCTTAGCAACACAGACTAAGGGTGACTGCTTACTCTGGGTCACTAAGAGGAATTTTAAATCAATATTATAACTTATATTCATTGTATATTTTTATCTAAACAACCTACATATGTATATGTTTTCATTATAGAAACAAACCAATTTTTATTATTTTAAATTATCAAAATAGAAAATCTCTACAGGTACTAATATGTGTGTGTGCCTGGACTGGAGGAAACCTAATTAACTACTATAGAATAGGAAAAGCCAGGCAGCGAGCATCCTTTAAGGAGTTCTCCCTACGGCATCCCGATAAGGTCTGGTTTTGCCACATGGCCTAATACATTCCAGTAAACTGCTTTATGATGTAATAAGTAGCTATTTGTTTGCATTTGCACTGAATCCAGTCTTCAAAAAAAAGACAGGAGAAATATTTAGCCCTATTTTCTTCAACTATCATTTTTTCTTTCAGAAGTTTATTTGATAGTCAGTATGATAATAGAAGCTTAAAAGGTTGATTATGTTCTCATTCAAGCAAAATGACTACTAGTTAATCATCTACCTATGAAACTTCTTAGCACCACATTTTCCTGTTTTGTACAAAACACTGCAGGATCATCAACAACCACTTATGATGGACAAATATATACCATGAATTTATCATTTAAAAAATAGTCTTACTCAATTTTCTAAAAGGTTTCTTATTACATTACAGCCTTTTGGCAAAATAAGGCATGTTGTTTCACACTTAACAAAACAAATACTATCCTGTCTTGAAAGAAAATTGCAGGAAAAAATTTAGAGCACTGAGAAAGATTCAATCAAGGAATAGGAAATCAACCTAGTATTTCAAGAGAGTGAAACTACTTCTCACTTTAACAAGCCTGCTATTCACACAATATAGGGAAAACATAAAAATTAAGCATAGAAAACATAATTATTAGAGGGAATTCAGGAAACAAACAAATTTTGGAAGCCCAGTGGCAAAGGTATCTTTAAACCTTCACAAGAATATGTCAGAAATATTAGAAACACAAATTTTTACTCTGATACAACATATCAATGTATGGTTAGCAGCCCCATGCAAACTTATATCAAATGATAGTCTCATTTTCAATGTATGCAATAAAAAGGATATAGGTGAGGAAGCCCAGGAAACTCGGAGTTATGAGCAAGCCAATTCTCTTTGGACAGATGGAGCACCTGAGGCACTTACACTCCATTTCTCCTGCAAGATAGTGGCCATCTAAGGTCAATGATGGATGCACGGAGGCAAGAGACCACCTGTTCATCACCAACAGCATCATGAATGCCCCAGGAAGTGCATATGAGTTCTAAAGTCTTGGACCCCAAGCACTAGAAACCCAGCTGACACTTCTGTGAATAGACATGCTCTATTTGGAATTGGCTCAAGTCTACAGTCTAATAATTTTGATTGCACATTATTATTTTGGAACTTTCTTATATTTATATCAATCCAACTGCTGCATCATCTCTACAGTATCTTACTGGAAACAATGATAATACCAAGCTGTCGATGCCTGTATCTCTGTCTCTAATGTAAGAGGCATTAAATGAAGAACAATCTAACATTATTTAAGGATATTATAATAAAATATCACTTGAAAAGATAGCAATTCTATATTTAAAAATTTATTGGCAGAAACACAAATCTTAAAAATAAGTTTTAGGAAATATTGATGCATGCGTATAATTTATCAGGGTTAGATGGCTCTATTTCCAAGTCATTTAGGTTCAATAATTAGGGAGAGTAAGGTAGAGAAAGGAAGGAAGAATAGTGTCCTCTAATTTATGCCTTCATCCTTTCAACTGTTTACTCAAAATGCATTATAAGCTTTCATGCTAGTAATATTGATAGATTGGTATCAGTGTAACTTGTGTAATGGAGAAATTCCATCTAGATATTGCCTCCAGAATTGGCAATACAGTATCAGACCAATTATCAAGTGAATATAGTGAACATGCTCACTTTAATAAGTGAATTTAGCTTAAGTTAAACAATAAGATATTAACATAGCCATTTGGCTGAAATGCTGATGTCACATGTATATACCTTAGGAAAATATTTTAAAATGTCATTTGAAGCAAGATGAAAAGAAGCAACTCTCCTGAGACTTTGTTGAAGTTTTATCAGCTTAAGGAGATTTTGGGCTGAGACGATGGGGTTTTCTAAATATACAATCATGTCCTCTACAAACAGGAGGAATTTGACTTCCTCTTTTCTTAATTGAATACCATTTATTTCTTTCTCCTGACTGATTGGCCTGTCTAGAACTTCCAACACTATGTTGAATAGGAGTGTCTCAGGATACAAAATCAATGTGCAAAAATCACAAGCATTCTTATACACCAATAAAAGACAGAGAGCCAAATCATGAGTGAACTCCCATCCACAATTACTTCAAAGAGAATAAAATACCTAGGAATCCAACTTACAAGGGATGTAAAGGACCTCTTCAAGGAGAACTACAAACCACTGCTCAATGAAATAAAAGAGGACACAAACAAAGGGAAGAACATTCCATGCTCATGGATAGAACAAATCAATACTGTGAAAATGGCCAATACTGCCCAAGATAATTTATAGATTCGATGCCATCCCCATTAAACTACCAATGACTTTCTTCACAGAATTGGAAAAACTAAAGTTCATATGGAACCAAAAAGAGCCCGCATTGCCAAGACAATCCTAAGCCAAAAGAACAAAGCTGGAGGCATCATGCTACCTGACTTCAAACTATACTACAAGGCTACAGTAACCAAAACAGCAAGGTACTGATACCAAAACAGATATATAGGCCAATGGAACAGAACAGAGCCCTCAGAAATAATACCACACATCTGCAACCATCTGATCTTTGATAAACCTGACAAAAACAAGAAATGGGGAAAGGATTCCCTACTTTATAAATGGTGCTGGGAAAACCGGCTAGCCATATGTAGAAAGCTGAAACTGGATTCCTTCCTTACACATTAAACAAAAATTAATTCAAGATGTATTAAAGACTTCAATGTTAGACCCAAAACCATAAAAACCCCAGAAGAAAACCTAGGCAATACCATTCAGGACATAGGCATGGGCAAGGACTTCATGACTAAAACACCAAAAGCAATGGCAACAAAAGCCAAAATTGACAAATGGGATCTAATTAAACTAAAGAGTGTCTGCACAGCAAAAGAAACTACCATCAGAGGGAACAGGCAACCTACAGAATGGGAGAAAATTTTTGCAACCTACTCATCTGACAAAGGGCTAATATCCAGAACCTACAAAGAACTCAAACAAATTTACAAGAAAAAAACAAACAACCCCATCAAAACGTAGGCAAAGGATATGAACAGACATTTCTCAAAAGAAGACATTTATGCAGCCAACAGACACATGAAAAAATGCTCATCATCACTTGCCATCAGAAAAATGCAAACCACAATGAGATACCATCTCACACCAGTTAGAATGGCGATCATTAAAAAGTCAGGAAACAACAGGTGCTGGAGAGGATGTAGAGACATAGGAACACTTTTACACTGTTGGTGGGACTGTAAACTAGTTCAACCATCGTGGAAGACAGTGTGGCAATTCCTCAAGGATCTAGAACTAGAAATACCATTTGACCCAGCCATCCCATTACTGGGTATATACCCAAAGGACTATAAATCATGCTGCTATAAAGACACATGCACACGTATGTTTATTGTGGCACTATTCACAATAGCAAAGACTTGGAACCAACCCAAATGTCCATCAATGATAGACTGGATTAGGAAAATGTGGCACATATACACCATGGAATAGTATGCAGCCATAAAAAAGGATGAGTTCATGTCCTTTGTAGGGACATGGATGAAGCTGGAAACCACCATTCTCAGCAAACTATCTCAAGGACAAAAAAATCAAACACTACATGTCGTGGGGTGAGGGGAGGAGGGAGGTATAGCATTAGGAGGCATACCTAATATGAATGATGAGTTAATGGGTGCAGCACACCAACATGGCACATATATACATATGTACCAAACCTGCATGTTGTGCACATGTACCCTAGAACTTAAAGTATAATAATAATAATAATAATGATGATAAAAGAAGCAACTGTCCTTTCATTAAACTCTTCTAATCCTCCCTAAATTCAGTATAATTTTTCTGAATTTCTTCTTGTCATAGAGAATGCTCCGAAGACATAGTGTCTTCTCTCGGTGCCTGTAGCACTACTAGAGATGATATAATAATAACAACAGAGTGTTTGTTTGAAACTGATTTTGAGGGTTTGTCTGACTGTGCCTTAGGATAGCACTGCGGAAACTCTTTCCTCTGCAATTTTCTACGTGTCTAAAGTGAGGCTCCCAGTTCTTCTACTATCACTGTTGCCTTGGATAAACAAGTAATTCAGGTAAGGCCTGATACTTCCTTCTTCCCACCTTTCTAATCCAGACTTCTTCTCATAAATAGTAAAAATTAAATTACAGGAAAACAATTTTTCCAACATTCTTCATAAGCCTTTACAACTCCATAATGATATTTTTTTCCCAATAGGGTAATCAACTTAATCAATTACTTGGTGGCTAAGCTACAGTATCTGCTTATCTTTCTTTTCAATTTTTTTCTCACTTAAGATATAAGAAATACAAGGAGAACAATTTTTACTGCATATCTACTATGATTGAAGGATAATGCTGGGTATCATATATATTTTTTCTTACCTTGATTTCACAAAAATACTATCATTTTCCTCAGCTTAAGAATAAATCACTTCAACTAGAATGAAGTCAAAGCACTGATTGTATAATATTATTCTAATTTTTCTATATAGATTTTAGTCCTCTATTAATTTCAGAAGAATGTTGAACTTTGTTCAAAAGAATATAATTTGGAAAATAATTCTTTCAGAAGGCAAAGAATAGTCCTGAGGAAGGGGCTCATCTAATGATGATATATCTAATTCTGGTTGCATTAAGATAAATTCCACAACTAATGTGAGAAATCCTTTGCAGGCCAAACACACACACACACACACACACACACACATGCGCGCACGTGAAAGCTTTTCCCCACTGAGAGGCTCACAATTGAAGTTTCCGCAGGTGATAGTCTTCGAGATGGTTCTTAAGTGATAGAGTGTGTTTTGGTAAGACAATATTAGTGTTTGTTGGTGAGTGAGGCTGGGGGAAGTTATGGCAAGGAAGCTCTCAGGCGAAGTTAATGGCAAAGCAGAAAGAGGTGAGGAAGGGTAATATGAACCCTGGAAGGATTATGCAGTTCTTAAAACTAGAATGCAGATTCAGTCCATAAACAGAAGATGAATTTGTAAATAGTACTAAGCTTGGACATGGGACAAATGAACTTGTCTGGTAATACTGGGAGCCAATCATTGATACAGATTTTATTGGCTTAATCTAAGTTTTCTGGTTAATCCATCTTCCTAATAGGCTATACTTGGTTCATTTACTCTTGTCAGGTCAACATTCTAGTAATCTTAATTTACAAATAATGACTTCAGAGAACAACTAACTCAGAGTCTATTTTTATAATCTATATAAGTTTTCTGCTTACATAATACTCCTGTTTATGTTTGATTTTTACATCAGTCACTACTTACTGAAATATTTTACATAAAATCAATGGCATATTCTATATGCAGGAAAAGTTTTTTCTGACATGTATTGTTTTTTGAAATTTTGATACATGTAGGCATAAATTATAATTTCACTCCAAATAAACTATAAAGTTTATTGATACTTAAAGCCTATTACAATCTTAACACAAAATAATTTAAGTAGACTAAAATTCACTTTCCCAGGATTTTGAAAGATGTCTTTGTAGATCAAATTCAGAGTGCAGGATTTTATTTTCAAGCAACATAAATTGTATGATTACCAATTATGCAATCTTATCCCCATAGCAGTAGAAATAATTATACTATTACCATCAATTCTTGACTTTCATATCACTTTAAATGCTTATTTAAAAAGACAGAATTTTAATTCATATTTTAGCGCTTGCAACATTATTATATCACTAATTTTAAACAAGTTTTTAAAGACTTCACTTGCTTTTAGACAAATTGAGAGTTTATACTTACTTTCCCTTTCTAACATAAAATATTTTATAAAAATAGTAAACACAGAAAAATGTATATTCATCTACATTTGAAACATCACTGGAATTTCACAGTGTCAGCTGTTTAGTATTGTTTCTAATATGTCAAGTAGGACAGGCAAATTTTATTAAGACTTGGGGTTTAAACAAGTACTTCTTGATATTTCTTATTTTTTAATGCTTGTGTTTTATTTTTTTTCCTTTTTCATGATACAGGTTTATATACAGAAGATTCACTATCTTTCCTATACAGAAATATAAAATAACAAGAAGCACCTATACACAGTTTGCCAAAGGAGAAGTATCAGGGCATATAGGGTTTCTCAAACTTGAAGAATTCTAATGTTCTGTAAAGAAGTTGGCCTCTAAGGGAACTTAAGTTCACAGACTCAGGCAGTGATGTGAAAAATACCATTCAGGTTATCATGAATTTACTTGAGAAATATTTTTATTACAAAATGCTCTCTGGAAAACTAGGTATTACCTATTGGATACACAATTACATAGGGTGCTTTTAACTATACCACTTTGCCTGTGATTGCTAGTATAGTATATGAAGTCAGATGAGATACTGAGAGACCAAAAGTTTCCTTGGGTTTAAAAAAATTAAAATATTGAAATATCACTGATGTATCATTTTTTTCAGTTTTGCAATTAGCATTCATTCACTTATTCACCTATCCACTCACTCATTCACTCATTCATCCAATATTTACTAAGTATCTATATGGCCCAGATGTTGTAAACATAATGACTGATTTACACTCAAGGAACCAAGCCTCCCTAAAAAGTTAAATATGTACCAAAATATAATAAAATATGTTCTTTATTATTCTAACTGTATTGTTATCCATAGATTTCATAAAAATTATTTAATTATATTTTTCCTTTATATAATGTATACATTTTATCACTACATAACTATTTTCAATTTGGTACAATTCTGCAAACAAAATAATGTATGTTTATAGACTCTAAGATTTCACGCTATCTTCAAACAAAGGTGGAGTGGGGAAATTGAAGATAAAATCCTTCTGTTGTAGTGACATAATTGAAAAAATGTGCTTTTATTTATTAATTTATTATATATTTTAATTATTATTTTTAACTTTTAAGTTCAGGGGGACATATGCAAGTTTGTGACACAGGTAAAAGTGTATCATAGGCGGTTGCTGCACAGATTATTTCATCACCCAGGTATTAAGTCTAGTACCCATTGGTTGTTCGTCCTGATCCTTTCCCTCCTCCAACCCTGCACCCTCCAATGTGTGCCCCAATGTGTGTTGTCTCCCTCTATGTTTCCATGTGATGACAGACTTTAGTGGTTGGATTTAGCTCTTCTAATATTTTCAATTTATATTTAAAGAAATGGGAAGTAAAAAAGAGCAAAAAGCATTGTTATGTTTTCATTTCCTCCCTTAGATGCAAAAGAATCAAGCTATCATTATATAGGTAAATTAGGGCTGTAAATTGAAGACTTAAACATTAATAAAAGCAGACAAGAAGCTGCCAGTAAAAAGATAAGAAAAAGTAGAAAATCTGTCATCTTGCAAGGAAAAGAAAATCAAACTAGATGTGAAAAAATGATTGTTAGTTTAAAAGTAATGAATAGTGAAACCTAACTATAAAATGTTTAATACTTGGAACTACATAGTGTAACCATTAATATACTTCTATGACACAAAATATTATAGAGATTCAGCTAGGTCCTCCAGTGTAAACTACTACCTGCAGGTAAGTTTTGGAATGTTAATGAATTCTCTAAGGCCATTGGAATGTATTTGTTTTCTGAAAGAGTAGTGAAGTTCAGTAGTCACTAAACTCCCAGTTCAGTTTTCCAAAAAACCTGAAACTTCTTGCTTAGCCATGTATGGGGATTTACTTATTCTGAAAAAGTAGGCAATACATCAGGAAAGTCAGAAGTAGTATATAAATTCTTCCCATTGCAGCAGTGAACCGCCTAGAGCCCTGACTACTCAGGGTCAGTGTGCCAATTTCCTGGGGCAATAAGGATTAACGGCACCTATACATTCTCCAAGCTGATAGTCCTTAAAATTTATAAAAATTTGGCATTATTAAAATATACATTCATTGGCTTCATTCTCAGATATTTTGATATCTTTTCTCGGTTGTGTATTCAGGAATTTGTAATTTTTGTGAAATTCTCAGGTGATTCTGATACGTTAGGCATTGGTAACTCATTGAAGCAGAGACAGGGCAAGAATTTGGGAGCTAGAATTATATATAAACCCATGTATGTTCCCAAAAGAAAAAAAGGTTCATTTGTATTTTTAAAAAACACCTTTGATCAAAATTAATATCAGTGGTTGTGGATATTGGGTCATATGTGATTACATTAATAAAATGAAACACTACATAACATTTAAGATAGCATCCTTTCCCTTCTCATACACCGTGAACACAAATTTCAAAAATGCTTTTGTGAAATTAGGTAGGGCAAGTGGCTGTGGATGGACCTAAGAGGTTGCCCAAGATTGTTAACTGCTTTGGGTATGATACAGTTTGGATGTTTGTTCCTTCCAAATCTCATGTTGAACTGTGATGCCCAGCGTTGGGAATGGGACCTGGTGGGAACTGTTTAGGTCATTGGTGCAGATCTTTCCTGAATGGCTTGGTGCCCTCCTCATAGTAATGAGTGAGTTCTTCCTCTGAGTTCCTGTGAGAGTTGGATGTTTAAAAGAGTGTGGCACCTCCACTCTCAACTCTTGCTTCCCCTCTTGTTGGTGACATGCCTGTTCACGCTTTGCCATCTGCCAATATGGAAAGTTTCCTGAGCCCTTCACCAAAAGCAGATGCTGGAACCATGCCTGTACAGCCTGGAGAACCATGAGCCAATTAAAACTCTTTTCTTTATAAATTACCTAGCCTCAAGTTTTCCTTTATAAGTAACACAAGAACAGATTAACACAGGTACTACTATGATTTGAATGTGTCCTCAAAAGCTCATGTGTTGGAATATTAATCCCCAATGCAACAATATTGAGAGGTGGAATATTCAAGAGGTAGTTATTTCATGAAGACTCTGCTATCATTGATTAATGCCATTATCACAAACGTAAGTCAGTTATCTGGAGAGTAGGTTCCTGGTAAAAGGATGAGTTTGATCCTTATCTCATCCCACTTTTAGCACGCTCTTCTGCTCTTATGTTTTTTGCCATAAGATGAGGCAGCAAGAAGAACCTCGCCAGATGCAGACTCCTTGATCTTGAACTTCCCAGTCTCTAGAACTACAATAAATAAAGTTATGTATTTTATAAACTACCCAATCTCTGGTATTCTGTCATAGCAGCCCAAAATGGACTAAGGCAGGTACTTTTAATGTTGTGTACTACCTGAGATAAGACTTACACAAAAGTTGACATTTTGCTGCCAAAATTTTTTAAAGCAAAGAGATCCTTAAAGGAAATGAACATGAATTTTCTCCCTTATAGATTGGTTTAAACTTTGTGGCCCACTCTATGTAGTAGAATCAACTTCAAGAGCTCATATTAAAGAATAATGTGGCATTCAAAAATGTAAAATGAAAGAAGTAAATACAACTCATTTTTCTTCTGTTTTCTCCACTCCACCAAGGAAAAAATAGAATGAAAATACAAGAATATTTTTTGTTCTATTATTCAACTTTAATTGTATACATAAACTTCAAATGTAATGGTAAGATTAGTGAATAAAAGAGGTTAGTTTGGTTTGCTTGCTTTTTGGCACTGATATTTTATAGAATAGACTTTGCTAATTTTCTAGAGGGTTGTAACTTGTTATTTTATAGTATTACAAAATAAATTAATCATAAGTCTTATCTATAGGAAAAAGATTTACATGATTCCTATCTTTCTCTACATATGGTCAAAGTTTTGAAAATGTAGAATGAGGAATTTTAAGCAAGAAGGAACTTCTTATATTACATATTTAGGTCACTCAGAGCAGAGAAAATACTCACCCAACTACGCAGCTCTGGAACTATTCAAAGGCAAGATGAAGACCTAAATTTCCCAAACTTCCAATTCTCTAAGATTGCTTCACTATATTACGTGAATTGCATTGGCAAAGCCTAGAGACTTACGTTACTTAGGTTCAAGATCTAGTTTTTCCATTCATTTTGTAGCCTTGATTCTGCTAAAAATATAAGTTAAATTACATCAGTCATATTTTCAAACTCTCCAATGCCTCAACATGTCGCTTAAAGTCGACATTTTAAAATGGCCCATCAGTCCTGCAATGACTGCTCTCTCCCCCTTTTTTCTCTGACTTCCACTCTTGCTGCCCTCTTCAGATACACCCATACTGGCATCCTTGCCTTTGTTCCTCAAGGACACTTTGCTTAGGCAACCTCAGAACCTTAGCATTTGCTGTTTCTTATCCATGTCAAGTATTTTCCTCTAATCACTGTCATTTATTTCCCTCACTTCCTTCCAAATTTTCCCAAATATCTGTATCTTCTCTCTGAGGCCTTCTCTAGTTGTACTGTGACTCTCCACTCCCCTCGTGCCCCCATGCCCCTCATTTATTATTATTCCTCTTCTCTGCTTTATTTTTCTTTAAAGCAGTTATCAAAACAGTATCATGTATCATATATGTGTGTATATGTTTATATTTAGTTTGTGTACGGGTATATGTGTGTATTTATTTGTCTCTCTGCCTTCACCTGACTATAAACCACATCCACAGGGTAAGGATTTTTGTTTATTTTTATGTATTCTGTACATTCTGTGTTCTGGGCCTAGAACAGAGTTTTGGATATAGTAGGAGTCAAATATTTGTTGACTACTGAATACAGTACTTTATTATCCTCAGACCAATAAACCACAATAAAGAAGAGCCAGTTATAATTGCAATATTATTATAAATGAATAATTACTCATATCTTTGAAAATTAGATTTTCTGCCAGACTCTTAAGAGATCACTAAAAGTGGTTGACTGTTACATAATCTGTTTCCCATAGTCAGGATTAACCAGATAACAAAAATCCTCCTCCCTCATTTAAGCCATAAAATAGAAAGCACCTACCCAATAAGGGGGATGTAAACCATATACTCAAGAGAATACAGAATCATAAACCAAGATCTATGAAAACTGAAGAGAACAGAAAATAAAAAATAGATAAACGCATTATCCTGGGGAAATTTATTTAATATTAAATTAACCATTTATCTTTCTTAGAAAACATTTTCCAAAACTTAAGATAATGTTTATAGCCTATCAGTTTCATAATTCAACTGAAGCCTATAAGGCAGAAAGTAACATAGAAAGTATTTCTCATGTAATTATATATAATTATTTATGCCTATGCAATAATAATGCATAAAACTAGAAAATAAAATGTGTTGCATGGCCAGGTAGTGGTAACTAAAGTGTTGGAGCCGGGCACGGTGGCTCACACCTGTAATCTCAGCACTTTGGGAGGCCGAGGTGGGCGGATCACGAGGTCAGGAGATCGAGACCATCCTGGCTAACACAGTGAAACCCCATCTATACTAAAAAAAAAAAAATACAAAAAATTAGCCGGGCGTGGTGGCGGGCACCTGTAGTCCCAGTTACTCGGGAGGCTGAGGCAGGAGAAAGGTGTAAACCCGGGAAGCAGAGTTTGCAGTGAGCCGAGATCGCACCACTGCACTCCAGCCTGAGCGACAGAGCGAGACTCTATCTCAAAAAAAAAAAGAAAAAAAAAAGTGTTGAGCAGTGCAATGGCAGGAAGACAAGCCACTGAGGACTCCCTAAAGAGGGCCCAGTTAATGATAATATGATTCTCCAAATCTTCCAAAATCTAAATTTCCATGTCGTTTTGATTGTTCTCTATCTCTCAGCCTTGCAATCAATAGGTCCCAAAATCCTATCACAGATACCAAACTTCTCCTGGCTTCCATAGTCTTAAACCTAGCACTCACCATTTTTTGCTTGTACTTCTGCAACAACTTCATAGCTCCCTGCCAAACATTAGCGCTTCTCTAAGCAATCCCTCACATTGCTACCATATACATTTTGCTTTGCACTCACAAAAACCTGTCACATGGGGTAAAATCCAAACTCTGCAGTTTCACATACAATGCCCTTCAAAATGGAAGCTAATTTTTCCAGTCATGTATACTATGCTTGCTTTGCTCATACTAAGATCCTGATAGAAAGTATCACAGAGCCCTAAATTTAATGTGACTATGTTTTCTAACTGTATGTGTCCAATGAGATATATTCAGAATTAACTTGACTGCCATTCTTAATACATAATAACTGTGTTCATTTTGAAGATATGTAAAAAAGTAAAGGTCTCCATGAAGTTCAAAGGTCTTTAAAGTTAAATGAAGCAAAATCATTTTTATATCTCAGGAGTCGAGATATCTAAAATTCAAGCACACATATAAATGTAGGCATAGTTTCTCGACTTATATAATTAGATCAGAGACCTGTATTACCCGAGTTCTTCCAATTTATAGAATTACATTAAAAATTACTTCTAGATCTCAGTATGTTCCAAAATCATGCTGAACAAAAACCTGTCAATATCGTGGCTGAATATCCCTCAAATTGCTTAGGATTACCTACTTTTTGTTTTGATGGATAAGCTTCTTTCAAACCTAAAGAGTAACAAAAATGTTTATGAGAATAAAATCAAAGACATTAATATACTGATGTCAGATATATTGCCATTTTATATTCCAGTAAATTCAGTATTTTGTGTACTCGTAGTGTGCCTAAGTGAAGTAATATACAACTGATTAATTTAGACATGTAATTTTAAAGTAAAAATTTTATTAATTGTATACATAGTATTGGAACTTATAAACAAACTCACGATGCCATATACTTAAACATTTATTAGAATTATTAAAATATTTGGGACATTTTGTTATTTATGTAACTAAAGTGCAATACTTTAAAAGGGTAACCAAATATAATTAATTTATAAATGTAGTTTTTAATTTGAAAGTGTTTAATTGTTTAAATGATACCAATATTATTCAGATTTAAAAGTGACTGTTAAAACAATGAGTGGATAGGGAGAGGGAGGAGAGGAGAGGAGAGAGGGAGAGAGAGACTGAGACTAAAGGTTTATAAAGCTAGAGGTTTAATAAGGGAGATGTTTTGATTTGCAACTTTAATAACTTGTACATTAATTTTTAAAGGCAAAGAAACTCCTACATAGTTTTTTTCGGTTCACAAAACCACCTTTGAAGACATCGAAGTCATTATGAAATAATATTTAACTTCCTTATGCAAAGTTGTTCTTCCTATGATCTTATAATAAGATTTTTTCCTACATCTGTAAAACTATTTTTTCTTCCAGTTAAAATTATGTTTTCTTCAATGGACTACGAGCTGCTTAAAACCTTTTTGTATATATTCATTATATATTCAAATAAGGTTTAATTGAATGAATTGCATCCTTCATCTTGAAACTATTTTCAGGATAATGGGATGCTTTGTTCTGTCCATAAACTCTTGCTTCTCATCCTGTGTCACCACTTCTTCCTCATGCCCATTAGACATTAGCATTTCCTAGCACTAAGAGCCATTCCTCCACCCCATGTTGCACCATAACCATTTGTTCCTCGGAGATCTCACTTACTCTCACGGTTTTAACCACTATCTCTCAAACCCTTACCACTACTTCAGTCTTTCCTTTCAAGTGCCAGTCTCACATTTCTGATTACCTACCAGACATCTCTATTGAGGTGTCTTGTCTCACTTAATAATCATTTTTTTAAGGAAAATTATTTCTTCAAAGCCAAATTATCCTGTAGTTTTCTCAGTTTTTATCATGAGCACTACTATCCTTCCAGTAACGTACTATGGAACCTGGAAATCATTATTGATGTTTCCCTGTTCCCACCCATTGCTTCCCATTCTCAGTGAGTCCCACGGATGATTTATTTTTCTATGTGTCAGTCCATATCTAATGTTCTTACTACCACCATTACTCCCTTTCCTTTCCCTGGTTTCTGCCACAATAGTTCATGTCTTTCCCATCTCCCACACTTAGTAGTTGGCTAACTGGTCTTCCTCCAGGTTGTCTCTTTTTGTTGTAATTGACCTCGTATGTTGCTGCCAGGGTGAGCTACCAACTTGATACACATTGCTCCTCTGACCTCTATAGTGCAAATAGAGTCCAAACTCTTCAGCTATACCTTTCAATGCTCTGTGTTCTAGCATCATGATAACTCTCTAATCTTATTTCCCATTCCTTCTTTTCATGATGTTCTAACACAGAGATTAGCAACTCTTCCCGTAAAGGGCCAGATAGTAAATATTTTAAGCTTTGTGGGTCATATAGGCTACAGTCTCTCTCAGCTACTCAACTCTGCCATTTTAGCACAAAAGCAGCCATAGACAATACATAAACAGATGTAGGTAGATATGTTCCAATAAAAGTTCATTTACAAACAAAACCAAAAACAGGTGGTGTGTAAAATTTGGTAGGACCATGTAGTGCCCATGTCTGTGTCTAATCCAATCAAATTTATCTGCTCATTTTCTTCAGATGCAATCACATTTTCACAACCATACCCTTGTTCATACCTCAAATCCCTTGTCTTTTCTTCTCTAATCATTGAAATCCTGCAAATCTTTTTGTGTCTAATAGTGTCTTTAGAAACTTCTCTCAATATTCAGTTTCATAGTGATTACATTTCCTTGAAAATTCAGTACATGTTCCCTCTGTTCATTCATTCATTCATTCCTTTGAAAACACTATAAATACTTACTATTCCAGACACTATGACAGTGACTAACAGATGCACAGATGGGCAGATACTTTAGGAATAACAAATGTATGAATGGGGTGAAGTGGGGATAGGAGTGGTGGTTTTAAATAAGAGTGGTTTTACTTAAATACATGTAATAAAAATATGCATATCATATTTATACTTAGCTAATATGTTGAACGTGTAATTAAATTTAGAAAGCAAGAGTAAAGAATAATTACATAATAGATGTATTTTAAAATAATCACTGTATATTAAAATTAACTATAGTTATTTTAAAGTTTTCATAGCAAATAGCCAAAAAGTGCTTCAAATATTAACTGACCACAGAGATATTATTAAAGACAATAAGATGATGAAAAGCTTAAAGCCCAAATATCTTGTGATTTTTGGCATAAAATTAAATTGAACCATGTTTAGTAAATTAAAAAGCTGCTTAAAACATTTATAGTGGAAAGATAAAGTATACGAACTGTTAAACCTTTATTTACAAGTATGCTAACTTTGCCAGTTTCAGGTCTCTACCTATGTTTCATTTTGTTACCATTATCAGCATTTTGCAAGCAAAATAATTGGACATGCTATTCTATTTTCAAAGATTACTTACTTAATTAAAATTTTGAGTTAAGCAAAACAAAATACAATGAGTTTCTTTCTAAGCATAAAAGGACAGGTAAATCTACCTTCAAACAAGGTAGATAACTTACTAGTTTGTATTATGCATCAACTATGGGACCTGTAACACTACATGCAAACATTTATACATCTGTATCCCCTTTTCCACTAGATAATAAGCTTACAGAGACTAGAGATCATATTGAATATCTGTTTAAATCCATTTTGCTTTGTACACTAAAAGATCTATTGATGGCTATGGAAGCAGAAGATATTAGGTAAATACTTCCTCTGCTTAAAGAAATTATTATAAGCTTTAATAAAGAAATAAAGCTTAGGAGTAAAAGTTTTATTAGCCACTCCATATTTGATTTAAAATTGACAATTCAGTACATACAAAAAAACTATATCTGCTTCACATAGGTTTTAGGGCACAAGATCAATGTAGAAAAATCAATTATATTTCTACATGCTGGCAATGAACAATCAAAATAAATTTAATAAAAATAAATTTTATAAATTTAAAACAATGTCAAAAATGTATTTTTGATACAATAGTATCAAAAAGAACAAAATAGAAATATATTTAACAAGAGTAAGACTTGTACACTGGAAACGACACAATATTTTTGAAAGAAATTAAATAAGATCTAAGTAAGTGGAAAGACATGCTCATGGATTGGAAGATAATACTGTTTAAATGCAATGCTTTCCAAATTGATCTACAGATTCAACACAATCCCCATCAAAATCCTAGCTGCTTATCACACAGATGATCGTAAAGTTCACACGGAAATGCAAGGGACTCAGAAGAGTCAACATGATCCTGAAAAGAGCAAAACTGGAGGACTCACACATTGTGATTTCAAAACTGCCACGAGTTACAGGTATCAAGATAGTAGGGACTGGCATTAGGACAAAGATGTGTACTGATGGAATCGAATTAAGAGGTCAGAAATAAGAACTCATATTTATAGTCAATTGTATTTCAACAAAGGGCCAAGACCATTCAATAGGGAAAGAATAGATGTTTCAACACATGGAACTGGAATAACTGGATGTCTCATGCAAAAGAAAAAACTTGGGCCACTATATTGTATCACATACAAAAATTAACTCAAAAGGAATCATAGATCTAAATGTAAGAGCTAAGACTCGAAGATACAATAAAATTTCTAAGTGCAAAAAAAGTATAGATTCAAAAAAATATAAAACTCTTATTCTAGAAATGATAACATCAAGGAAGTGAAAAGAAAACCCACAGAGGGGTAGGAAATATTAGCAAATCATAGATCTGATAAAGGATCTGTATCCAATGTATATAAAGAAGATTTACAACCTAAAAATATAGAAAAATAACCCAATTTAAAATGATCAAAAAATTTGAATAGACATTTCTCCAAAGAAGATCTATAAATGGCCAATGAGCACAGGAAAAGATGCTTGTTATTAGTTATTACAACTATGTAAATCAAAACTATAATGAGATATCACCTCATATCCACTAGGATTATGATAGTAATAATAATAACAGCAGCAGCAGCAATAATAATAATGATAACAAATAACATAAAATAAGTGGTGGTGAACATGTGGGTAAGTTGAACCCTCATATATTGCCAATGGAGACGCTAAACAGTATGGTCACTTTGGAAACTAACTTGGTAGTTCCTGAAAATGTTAACATAGAGTTACCAAAGGAAGGATCATTTCTATTCCTAGGTATATATATATCCAACAGAAATGAAAAAAGTTATGTCCACATGAAATCTTGCTCACAAAAGTTCATAACAGCATTATTCATAATAGACGAAAAGTGGAAACAACTGAAATGTTTATGAATTAATCAATGGATAAATAAAATATGGTGCACCCAGAAAATGGAATATTATTTATCAATGAAAAGGAATGGAAGTATCAGTTCATGCTACAACAGAGGTAAATCTTAAAAATATAATAGTAAGTGAATGAAGCCAGTTACAAAGATTATATACTGTATGTTTCCCTTTATGTGAAATGTCTAGAATAGGCAAGTTCATAGAAAGATAAAGTAGACTAATGGTTGTCAGAGGCTGAGAAAAGGGGGTGACTACTATTGGATGTAGCATTTCTTCTTAGAGTGATGAATTAAAATAGATAGCCCTGAGGGTTGAACAACTTTGTGGATATATTTAAAGCACTGAATTTTACATGTTGAAAGCATAAACTTTATGGCATTTGATTTATAACTCAATAAAGCTGTTTTTTTTTTAAATATATGAACTTGCTTCAGGAAGTAGAATAGGTATTTTTCAGCAAATAAGAAACAAAAAAAATTCAGAGACTAGATTTTGTGACACGTACATGATGTCTTTTTCTGAAAAGCTAAATTATATCTCAAGATTCTAACCATGCAGCAGGAGCCAGCCTTTATGCACAGCCAGCCTTCCTACCAAAGAAACAGAATTCTTTGAATATGCTTCAGAGTTTCTTAGTTCCTACTGGTACATGGAAGAAAGAGACAAGAAGATATAGTCTGTCACTCGGGCAAATGTTAGATGTCTATGAGCATTTTTCATATTGTACCTAAAACCTTGTAGAAATGAAAAGTGATATGAAATGAAATTCATGAATTATTCACATTCCTAATTTTGGTAATGATTATTTACTTCTTTTTTTCTTAAATCTGCTAGTAATTCTTCTGAGAAGTTACAGTAAAATTGCTTTTCAACTTTTCTCATTTCCTGAAACCCAATCTTGTAGCTTTCAGTTATAATCGTAGAACAGAAAGTGTAAAGTAATAACAATAATACAACAACAAAACCCCAAAGTGCCTTTGGTGTAACCCAAGGTGTTACAAAGTGCCTTGTTAAGCAAATGGCATAATTAAGATTTAACTGTGTCTAGAACATTTTTTTTTTACATTTAAATCTTGATTTTATTGACTACTATCAATGCCACTGCAGTTTTTTAATAATATTAATATTATGATAAAAATATGAGAAAACAGTTTTCAAGTGCAAATATATTCTGATAATATCAGCTATTATGTTTCAAAATAGTTAAAAAAATATATGAAGTTTGAAAACAAACAAAAATAATAAAAATTATTTTTTCAAAGATGCTAATCATAAAGATCTTAATTTGCATTATAATATCTACAGATTCTGCATTATAAAAAGTGAAATAGCTAAATGAATACTAAGTGAGTCCCAAATGTTTCTCACCAGGCTAAAATCAAGGTGCCTGCACAGCTACATTCTTTGGGAATGAAAAGGAAAATTTGTCTTTAGATAATGCAATTGTTGTTAGAATTCAGTTCCTTGCAGCTATCTGAGGCTTTTGTTATCTTGCTGGCTTTAAACTGAGAGGCATTGCCACCTTGTAAAGGCATCCACATTTCTTCACTCATGGCACACTCCCTCCATCTTGAAATTCAGCGATGGCAGGACCGGGATTTCTTAGGGCACATCCCTCTCATCTCCCTTCTGTCTCCCCCTTTTCCCTTTTAGAGCCCATTTTATTACACTGGGCTTACCCAGATAATCCTCAATCCCCCTTTTTAAAGCCAGATAATTATAGCTTTTTATTCCTCTTTCCCATATAATTCCTCTTTCCCGATTACACTCCTCAGGAATGTAACATATGCATAGGTTTGGAGGACTGGGGCACGGATGTTTGGAGGGGATACTATTCTGACTACTACAAAAATATAATCAATGTAGTTGGAAAATGAGGGGATGGTATTCTTTTTCTTCCTCAATTAAATAATTTTTCTTTTTAAAAATGAAATCATTCAGATATTTTCCTTAGCTTTTCAACATAGAGATAAGAGAAAGATATCTGGGATACCTTAGAAGTAAAGTAAAAGTCAAACTATTTCTATTCATTCATATGTAATTTTGATTAACTGCTTTGTGTCAAATTGTAGGCTGGGCATTCCCTAAATAGAAATAAAACAAAGAGAGATCCTGCCTTCTACAGGCATAGAGCCTAGTGAGAAAAATGAACAGTAACTGCATAAATACACACATAAATGTACAGTTACAATTTATAATGAGTGTTATAAAGAAAATAAATAGCATTCAGTGATAGAGAAATCTGCTGACAGGATGACGGTGCAAAGGCAGAGTGAACTACAAAGGATGGTCAAGGGTTATCTTAAATGGTGATGACCTGCAAGATTTCCTTTCCAGACATGGGAGTGAGGAATCCCTCCATGTAGCAAACAATTTTGTTATTGAGGCATCTTTTGTTACAAATTGAACCAATGTGACCTACGGAAATGCAATATGAGACTGGTGAAGGATCACCTGCAGAATAAAAAGTTAAAAAAGAGGAAAACGTGCCTCTGCACCTCGACTGCCACCCTAGCCCTTGCTGGACCATTATTACAGTAGTCTTCACACTGGTCTTCTCACTCCTGCCATGGCTTGCTGTCATCTATTCTTACATATCAGCTAGAATTATCTTAAAAAACAAAATCAAAACCAGCTAAGTCAGGCAAAATCACCCCTCTGCTGAAAGCACGTGAATGGCTTCACATAGCGTTCACAGAGAATAGTTCATAGTTCCAAGTCTTTGTAAGGTCTTAGAAGGCTCTATATGACCTCCTCCTCAGACCATGCACTCCCTTGCACCAGAGCATCATCTCCTACCCAGCACATTTCTTTGCTCACTGCTCCAGCTGCAATAGCCTCTTTGCTGTTTGAAAGTGCACCCACCTTGACCCTGCTGCTCAGCCCAGCTCTAATATAGCCTAATATAATGTAGCCTCAATCTTTCCTTTAATTAGCTATGAAAGCACTTAGTCAATCATGCATACATTTTCCAGGTATGAAAAAATCAGTCACTACACTTCTGAGTCCTCCAACCTATAGAAAATACATATTATGCACTGGGCGCGGTGGCTTGTGCCTGTAATCCCAGCACTTTGGGAGGCTGAGGCGGGCGGATCACATACAGCAGCTCTGGCTCCTAACAGTCTCTGTCTTGTTGTCTTTCTTAACAGGCCATATTTATATTTTCACAAAGTTTGCCACCTGACATATCCTTTTATTTGCTTTGTTTATTGTCTGCCTTTCTGTATTAAAATGAAAGTTCTATGCGGGAAGTGGGATTCTCTGATTTCTTCCCTGATGAATTCCTATCAATGCCTGAGGCATGGTAGAAGGTCAGTAATTTTCACTGAATCAATTAATGAAAACAGCTTTCAGGAAAATTGCAAAGGCTACTTCTTACCTAATGAGCTGCACCCTTGGGTAAGATTTAGTGATAGTCATCTGGATATGGTCCTAACTTAAAACCTACTTCAACACATATAATAGCTCACTCATTACCCCTAATCCTCAGTTTATTCTTCTATAAAATGAAGAAAATTATTTCTATTTTATCCTCAGAATATTTAGGATCAAATAAGAGAATACATATACAACTATAAAATGCTACAAAGACATAAAATGCAATTATTCATCTATGCATTTCTTAGGAGTTTACAATTCTTGACTTTTAGCTTTGTTAATGTTAGATTGCATAAGCAACGTTCATAAAGTACACTAAAAATAATCATTTTTTGCATCTCAGAGTACTTTCAAATTTTTTCTGCTGGGTTAATTTTTCCTTACTTTTCAAAAAATTTAGACAGGTCTTATGACCTTTGTGTATTTTTAAGCAACAGAATGACTTATGATCACATTCTTAAAATTCCGCAATTTTAAAACCCTCTAACCTTAGTGAAAATTCAAACTCTGGCCCTGGTTAGATATTGAAGCTTTGACCCTCCTCTAATCTGGGCCTCTTGCAGGTGGGAAATCTACAGCTGGGGAAATATAGTTGACATTTTCTCTCATTATCAGGTCATGACTATGATTTCTGCTCCCTCAGCTTCCTAATCGGGATTGCTGGCTCCCTCAGGATTGGAGCACAGAAAGGCAGAAGAGGAAAACCCCTTTTTTGTTCCTGGTCCTAGATTTACAACTTTCATGCGTTCTTGGAGACCATGACATTCCCCAACCTCCCAGCAATGCACACATTTTTATAGATGTTCTCATTACACAGAGTTCATATCTATTCTACCAGTTTGCTAGCTTCTTCCTGAACCCCTGGCATTCTAACAGGACCCTTAGATTCTCTCTCCTGAGGTGTGTCTGTGCACTTCAGAATGGGACCAAGGTTGACCCAGACAAGAGATATTCTGTCTTCTAAATGGCTTACATCTGGTCCATGGGACACATATTAATTACCGCATAAACACGGTGAGTTCAAATTATATAATGTAACCTCAATGTTTCCTTTAATTAGCTATGAAAGCACTTAGTCAATCATGCATAAATGTTCCAGGTATGAAAAAATCAGTCACTACACTTCTGAGTCCTCTAACCTATAGAAAATACATATTATGGGTTGGGTGAGGTGGCTCATGCCTGTAATCCCAGCACTTTGGGAGGCTGAGGCAGGTGGATCACCTGAGGTCAGGAGTTTGAGACCAGCCTGGCCAACATGGTAAAACCCTGTCTCTACTAAAAATACAAAAATTAGCTGGGCATGGTGATGGGCACCTGTAATTCCAGCTACTCAGGAGGCTGAGGCAGGAGAATTGCTTGAATCCGGGAAACAGAGGTTGCAGTGAGCTGAAACAGAGCCACTGCACTCCAGTCTGGGAGACAGAATGAGACTCCATCTCAAAAAAACTAGAAAAGTTAAAAAAAAAAAAAAAAAAAAAAAAAAAAAAAAAGAAAAAGAAAAAAGAAAAGAAAAGAAAAGAAAATACATATTATGTTACCCTCTCTCGTTTGAGGTGAGGCTGAAATCTTCTCCAGCTCTCCTTGGTAGGTTAGGATGATGTGCTGCAATAGTAAGATTTGCAACACATTAAGAGATTTTACAGAAAAATATTCTCCAAAATGTCTCTAACTTTTGGCATGCTTATGTTCTCAATGTAAGGACATTTGAGAATAGTATAAGCAGTTACTATATCCTCCTTTGATGATTTTTCATTTTAGAATTTTATCTATTTTGGAGTGTAATCAGCATTGCATCTTACCGCTACAACTTAAAAGTTTTTCATTTACCACCTTGTTACATTTGTATTTTAAAAATCCTGCAACCTCGTGTGTGTGTATGTGTGTGTGTTGCTTTGGAATAGTTAATATGATGATTTTATAGCTGATCTCTTTGCCTATTTTTTCTTCTTCAACTATATCTTTCTAGAATCAACTTCCTTAACTTCTCTATGCATGTAACTTACTTGCTCACAAAATTTTAATGGTTCCCTTTACTTACTGGAAAAAAACTGAATGCCTCAGTATCCCTGTGTCCTTGCCTTATTGTAAGGATTTAACAGAAGATGATTATGGCAAAGTTCTTCCTAAACGATTATAGAAATCATATGCAAATAGGAAAAGAAAGTATTTCAAATGGTCGCCACAAATTTTACTCCTTATTTGGTAGTGCACCAAAAGGCACCCCAGGATGTGATCCTCTTTCCCATTGTCCCATGTCCAAGAAAAAACAGGATATTCTTTTATAAAGACTTGAGTCCCTGAAGGATATTTGATTAAAGTTCAGGTTCTAAGTTACAGTGAATTTTCTGTGTTTGCTGCTTATGACTAAATCTCCCAATTACTTTTCCAAAGGGTACTAATTAGTAAGAATTATTCCCTCAATGGAGTTTACAAACAGAAAGCTACAATGAATGTCTCCAATCTCCATTTAGTTCCATGAAGCAACACTTCTCTAAGACCATTCCAAATGTGGGTTGAGATTTTCAGTTGCCACTCAATAATGTTTGATTCCTTTTGACTACTGATTTGTCTTGACACTTCAGTGAGCTTTGCACCTCATATGAAATTGGTCGACAAGAATATGTTGGTCCACACAGGCTGGACCTTCTCATTTTAGACCAAGGAATTAAACTATTTGTTACCTTAGACAATGACTTAATTGCTTCTCAACATTAGGACAGTGATTTTCTGTAAAATAAAATTAACCAAAAACTTTTTTTTTTAAATGCCTGATCCTATTTCTAGACTCTGATTTTATTAATTTGGGGTGAGAAACAGACATTGTGTATTTTTTACAGCTTCCCAGGTGATTTTAATGTGCAAAAAGATTAGGAATCACTGCATTAAACTGACTATAGTTTTATTCCAGACATGGATATTCTAGTCTTCCTACCATTTAAAAAAATTCTCCTGAAATATGCCTGGATGTGACCCTGAATTAAAAGATACTGACATGTTAAATTTTTTTGTGTGTTTCAAAATTACATATCTGTAAGACATATGGTTTCAGGAAATAGATTCAATCATTATCATAATTTTATGATGTCTAGTCATAAAACTTGTATTTCTCTCCATCATTTAAAAATAGGCTCAGAAAATGGAGACTCGTTCACTCAGTTCTCCATCAATCCAACATAATCAGCCATGGGCTACCAGAATCACACAACGAGCATTTATTTCTTCTTATCCTTTCTTATCCTATTTCAGCTCTCTGAGAAGATAGATGTGCTTTAGCTCAGTGCTTTTATATGTTTCTAGCCAAGATACCTGCTGTCAGTCAGTTTAGATATATAGTTATGATTTAATAAATCTTTGACCAACATTTAATTTATTCTATATATTCATTTACATAATTATATCTTCCGTGATCCCTCTAGCCTGAGTTAGGTAAAAGGTAACACGAAAGAGGTGGCAGAGCTTATGAAATCTACATTTTCTTTAAATCTATTTTTATTTCATGAAAATCATTGTGAGAGCCCCTATTTGACCTAATGATGTAGTCCTATTAAAGGCTTGAATTTATCCTAACAGGGTCCTTACCCTATAGTTTTTGTTATGGACTGAATGTTTGTGTTCCCCTCAAAAATTCATATGCTGAAGCTCTAACCCCAAATATATTTGGAGATGGGGCTTATGAGGAGGTAATAAAGGTTAAATGAGGTCACGGGATATGTTTCTGATCAACAGGATTGATGTCCCTATAAGATGAGATACCAAAGAGCTCATTCTCTCTCTCCACAAGTGCACAAAAAAGAAAGGTGTTTCTCTTTCTTGAGTGTTTTTCCCCAGATGGTGGAATGGAGGCTTTGTTAGCACACCTCACCCAATTGGAAATAGCAAAATAATGTGTAGAGACTGATGCTGTGAACTTTTATCCAAGAAGGAACACAGAAGTTCAACATAAAAGCAAAAGAAAATTTTGGATAACAGAAAAAAGAAAATGGGCAGAATCCTATGTGGTGAGATCCAGCAGAAAATTGTGAGTAAATTCCTAGTGTGTAAGAGGGGGTGAATGTCTCTGCAATACACATTCCTACCAGGTAGCCAGACAATCCAGGCCACAGGGGAGCTTCCTGACCCTCCCACACCCTGGATCTGACTTGGGGAGTATCAGAGAGACGGAGCAGAAATGGTACTAGGAAGGATCTCATACTTGGGTTCCACACCAATCCTAGCTCATAGAGGCCTGCATGGGAACCTAACAGGGCTGACAGTCAGTGCTTCAGAGTGTCTTGGGCTGGGTTTTGTGTCTGGTCTTGAATTGGGGAGGAATCCCCAAAGCCAGACCTGAGAGGTGAGTGTGGGATGGGCTCTAGCATGAGTCCTCAAGTTGTGTGCTTCCCCTTTGTGGGACTAGACTGAGAGGGGTTTAGTCTGAGAGGTGTGGTTTTGACCCCGGTGGCGAATTCTGCACCCTGGGCAGTTTTGTGGTCTGAAGGCAAACTGTGTGCAACTTGGCTAAGTATTCTGACTTAGCACCAACTTTGAGTGGTGGGAGGAAGCCCTGTCAGGCCGGCAGTATGACAGTGCATCAGGTCCCAATGTCACTTGCTAGGCTGTGGAAACCAGGCTTCACCTCGTTCTCCATGCTGGGTCTTTGACACAGCAGTGGTTGCTCCACCCTTTGCTGGGGCATTTCTTCAGTGCCCTGAGGACTGTCGTCTGACCCCCATTGTGGCCAGCACTTGGGCCCATCACTGGAGGACTTGACTGCAGGCTTTCCCAGCCCAGCCCAGCGTAACTTTGTCCTCCCTGTACAGGACTAGGAGTGCTGAACAGTCCATGACCCAACCCATCACTGGGGACACCTGACTAGTTATCCTGGTTAACAAAGATTAACCATAAACTATACTCCAACCCACCACAGCTGGCTCTCATTTGCAAGTGCCACCCACTAGCAAGGAGGTCAACCCACACAGTCCATTACAACATCAGCTGACACAAATGCACAGTGCTTGGAAAGAAGACAGACTTTGCTACCACAATTGTCCATGCCACAGTGGCTACTCAGGAGGCCTGGAGACCACTGACCCACTCAGTATGTTGTTACTATAAACAGCATTTGAGAAAGCCACCACACTAAGGTTATTTCTAATCAGGGAAATCATAGAGAGTCTATGCCACTGAACACACCTGGAAGCAAAGTCAAATGACAACTCAACATACATTATAGTCACATCCTAAAAAAAAAATAAATAAATAAATATAAATAAATAAATAAATAAAAACCCTGCTCCAATGAAAATATGCTCATACATAATGTGACTATTTCTCCAGGTATGAAGAAATCAGCATAATAATACTAGAACTATAAAAAAGCAGGGTGTTATGACAACCTGAAGAAATATAGTAACTGTTTAGCAGTGGATTCTAAATAAAATAACATTTTCAAAATGCCAGATAAGAAAATTCAAATTATTGATTTTAAAGAAGCTCAATGAGATCCAAGGAAAATAAGAAAACAAAAATAATCAGAAAGTCAATTCAGGAAATGAATGAAAATTTATCACGGAAACACATATCTTAAAAAAAAAAAAAAAAAAAAAAAACAAAAAAAAAAAAAAACAGAACTTTTGGAATAAAAAAATTCATTGAAAGAATTACAAAATACAGTTTAAAGCTGTAATGATAGACTAGACCAAGCAGAAGAGAGAATCTCAGAACTTGAAAACAAGTCATTCAAATTACTCAGGTCAGACAAAGATAAAAAAGAAATAATAGAAGAGAATGAACAAAGCCTTTGAGAAGTATGGGAGTACATTAAGTGACTGAACTTACAAATAATTGATATTCCTGAGAGAGACGAAAAAGCAAAAGTTTGGAAAACCTATTTCACAACAGAACTCCATCAAACCACAAAGATGAACACAAAGAGAAAAAAAGAATCAAAGAATCCACAAAAAACTAGATAACATTATGGCAGGAACAAAATCTCACATTTCAATGTTAACCTTGAATGTAAATGGATTAAATTTACCACTTAAAAGATATAGGTTGACTGAATGCGTTTTTTTTAAAAAAACATGAAGCAACTCTGTTGCTTACAGGAAACTTGTCTTACTGGAAAAGACACTTAGAGACTGAAGGTAAAAGACATTCCATGCAAAGGGAAACCAAAAACATTTAATGCTATAAACTTCCATCTTAGCACTGCTTTTGCTGTATCCCAGAGATTCTGGTATGTTGTGTTTCCATCTTCATTCATGTCATTTTTTGTAAAATTTCTGGCTTAATTTTGTTGCTGACCCAGACGTCATTCAAGAGTGTGTTGTTTAGTTTCCATGCATTTGTATAGTTTTTGAGCATTCCTCTTGGAATTGATTTCATTTCTATTTTTATTCTTCTGTGGTCTGAGAAGATACTTGACATGATTTCAATTTTTTAAAATTTATTGAGTTTTTTTGTGGCCTATCATACTGCCTGTCTTGGAGAATGTTCCATGCACTGATGAGAAGAATTTACATTCTGCAGTTGTTGGGCAAAGTGTTCTGTAAATGTCTGTTAGGTCCATTCGGTCTAAAGTCAAATTTCAGCTCAATGTTTCTTTGTTGGTTTTCTGTTTGGATGGTCTGTCTAATGCTGTAAGTGGAGTCTTGAAGACAATCACCACTATTATATATGTGTCTATCTTTTTCTTTAGGTCTAGTAATATATGTTTCACGAATCTCTGTGCTCCAGTGTTGAGTGCATATATATTTAGAATTGCTATATCCTACTGTTGAATTAATACCTTTATCAGTATATAATAACCTTCTTTGTCTTTTTTTTTTGTAACTATTTTTAATTTAAAGTCTATTTTATCTAAGTATAGCTACTCCTGCTATTCACCATTTTGAATAAATGGTGCTGGGAAAATTGAATTGCCATATATAGAAGAATGAAATTTGACCCTATCTGTCATCAAACACAAAAGTCAACTCAAATCAGATTCAAGACTATTTATTTATTTATTTATTTATGATGGATTTCACTCTTGTTGCCCCAGGTTGGAGTACAATGGTGTGGTCTTGGCTCACTGCCACCTCCACCTCCCAGGTTCAAGTGATTCTCCTGCCTCAGTTTCCCAAGTAGCTGGGATTACAGGCACCTGCCACCAAGCCTGGCTAATTTTTGTGTTTTTAGTAGAGACAGGGTTTCACCGTGTTGACCAGGTTAGTCTCAAACTCCTGACCTCAGGTGCTCCACCCACCTCAGCCTCCCAAAGTGCTGGGGTTACAGGTGTGAGTCACCACACCCAGTCTTGAAGACTTTAATGTAAGACCTGAAACTATTACTGGAAAAAATCCTAGTGAAGCTCTTCTGGACATTGATCTAGGCAAATAATTCATGATAAAGACTTCAAAAGCACAAGCACCAAAATAGTCAAAGGGGACTTAATTAAAGTAAAAAGCTTCTGCACAGCAAAATAAATCATCAACAGAGTGAAGAGATAACCTGCAGGATGGGAGAAAATATTTGCAAACTATGCATCTTACAGGGTACTGTTATTCAGAATTTATGAGGAACTCTAACAACTAATAACAGCAGCAGCAACAACAAACTCACAAAAACCAAATCAAATGAGCCAGCTAAGAAATAGGCAAAGTACATGAATAGATATTTTTCAAAAGAAGATATACAAATGGCCAAGAAACATATGAAAAACTGCTCAGCTCTACTAATCATCACAGAAATGCAAATTAAATTCACAATAAAATGTCACTTTATACCTGTTAGAATGGCTATCATTAAAAAGTCAAAAAATGACAGATGTTGGCAAAGATACAGAGAAAAAGGAATGTATATACATAGTTAATGAAAATTTAAATTGGCACAGCTGTTATAGAAAACAGTATAGAGGTTCCTCAAAACATTAAAAATAGAGCTACCATATGATCCAGCAATCCCACTATTGAGTATCTACCCGAAAGAGGAGAAATAGTTATATTAAAAAGATACCTGCACTTGTATGATTATTACAGCACTATTTACAATATCATAGATATGGAACCAACCTAAGTATCCACCAATAGATGAATGGATAAAGAAATGTGTGTACTATTCAATGGAATACTATCCACCCATAAAAAGAATGAAATCATGTTTGTTGCAGCAACATGGATGAAACTGGAAGCCATTATCATAAGTGAAACAACTCAGAAGCAGAATGTCAAATACCACACGTTCTCACAAGTGGACACTAAATAACATGTATACATGGAAATGGAGTGTGGAATAATAGACATTGGAGATCAGAAGGGTGGGAGGGTGGGAGAGGGGTGAGCAATGAAAAATTACTTGATGAGTACAAGGTCCAAGAATTCAAACAGTATTTGTCATCTTTCTATGCCACACACCTTCTCATTGACTTTATTCTACCAGTCTGGTTATCTCCAAAACCGAACACTACCTGTACCTCTGGGCTTTCATTCATAAAGCCTAGACTCAAAGGGAAAGAGATCCCTTTCTAACAAGTTTCCCTTGTGAAAACCCTGGAAAAGGATTCCAGTTGATATACTTTGAGTGACATGTTCAGTACTGGGCCAATTGATGGAGTTCATGTGGGATGCCATGACTGACTGGTCTAGCTTGGGTCATACCCTCAACCTTTCAGGATGTGTGTGTATGTGTGTGTGGGAGGGGAGTGGTGAATAGGTGGATGTGTGTATGTGTAAAAAGTAATACTAGTTATGTTCTGAATATATAAAACAACACAGGTGGCTTATAGAGTTGGTCTAAGGATTATAGTGCTTTTTCTCTCTCGTTTAGCCAACAATGTTACTGACTACATTTTAATTAGCCTTCTATGAAATATAGTTTAGTATATAGTAGTTCCTCAAATAAAATTGTTTTGTTCAATGTTTATTATAATGTTGATGAGAAATAAATTAATTCCTGGTCAGAGCCACTGTCTATTTGGAGTTTACATGTCCTTCTCTCATGGGATTTCTCTGAATATTCGTTTCCTTCCACATCCCAAAGATGTGTACATTACATGAATTGACATGTCTAAATGATCCCAGTCTGAGTGAGTGTGTGGGGGTGTGTGTGCCCTGCGATGGAATAGTGTCTTATTAGGGTCAGTTCCCACCTTGCTCCCTGAGCTGCAGGGATAGGCTCCAGCCACCCAAAAACCTGAACTAGAATAAGCTGGTTGGAAAATAAATGAATGAATACAAATGATTATAAAATAAAAATTCTTAAAGTAGATAATAATCCTACAAATGCAACAAGAAATGATGGGGTACTAAAGCTCTCTTCTAGTCTGTCATATTTTTCATTGTTTGATTTTGAACTGCATGGTGAGAAGAGGTGCTCCTTAAAATTTTCGCTTCATAAACCTTTATTCCTTCAGTGGACTCACCACCACAATCACTGTCACTCACTAATTTGCCAAAATTGAGTAAACAACTACCTTACTTGTTTTTATTTATCTTTCTTAAATTTATGTATAGGTTAAATTTATTTCAATATTTGATATTAGAATTATTCTGGGTCTTTATTTAGAAGTTTGGTAATGTCTCTGACCAGAAATATGCCCTAAGAACTTAGCTCTTGTTTATATCAATTAGCCTATGGGAAAGTTGGTTTTATTACATGTAATTTCCTTTGAAGTGGCAGTTTCCAAGAACCTAGTAATGATCTTAAATAAGGATTTGCTATTGTTTGTAAATTAATCATTTTCCACTCATTTGATAAGGTGACTCTTCAGAACGTTCACAACTTGGTTAGACTGATGAGATTAGGAAGTAAAGAATTAAATGGAGAGAAGCTTTCCTAAACCTTGTAAGTAAAAGAGAGCACCTACCTCCAATTGTTAAAAATATTTTTAAACATTTTTTGGTAAATTAAAATAGGATTTTTTATGTCTCAACTGCAGGTAAATGTACGCCTTATCTTTCCAGTTCCTGATTTGACAAATAAGCTTTAAATAGTTTCTTGAGGGAAAAAAACAAAACAGAATCCTGAAGAGATTAACAATTATGTATGCAATTTTAATTTTATTAAAAAATTATAACATTAGGCCAGTAGTGGTGGCTCATGCCTGTAATCCCAGCACTCTGGGGGGCTGAGGTGGGTGGATCACGAGGTCAAGAAATTGAGACCATCCTGGTCAACATGGTGAAACCCCGTCTCCACTAAACATACAAAGATTAGCTGGGCATGGTGACATGTGCCTGAAGTCCCAGTTACTTGAGAGGGTGAGGCAGGAGAATTGCTTGAACCTGGGAGGCACAGGTTGCAGTGAGTTGAGATCGTGCCACTGCACTCCAGCCTGGCAACAGAGCGAGACTCCATCTCAAAAAATATATATATATATTATAAAAAATTATATATATATTTATATATATAAAATATATATCTCATATATATAACATTCAAAACTCAAACAACTCCTTGTGGGGGACTAAGGACCAATAATGAGATTAAACCTAGGCACTAAAATCATGTCCTAAGGAGAAGGGAAATTGTAGGAACACAGAAACCAAGAGTCAACCATGAAGCTTATTTTTCCTAGGTTTCCCATGCCTTCGTGTAAGTGCTTTAGATTTGACATACCCAAGATATTTTCAGTCTAGAGCTTAAAAATCTATCCTCAAATAGCTTGTTTTGCTGGAAAGCTTACATTGAAACAATAATTAAGATTATTTTGCCATTGTTTAAAACTTCAAGGGGTCTAATTATTGTCACCTTGTTAACTATAATTTTGCTGTGACCTTACCTGGAAAACTCATACTAAAACTTAAGTACAATAAAGAAGTCATCTTCCTTGAAATGACAGAACCATTGTTTTGCTTATAAATTACCTATTGGATTCTTAGTGCAATCGTTAATGAAGAATAATTAGAGAAACTGCTTTCAATATTGTATGTGGTCAAAGTTATACATAAGCCAAAAAAAAAAAAAAAACATATTCTTTGCACATGTCAATGACTACTGCTAGGTTTTTGAATTTCTGGACAAAAACTCTGCACTAAACTTGAGTTCTACATAGAAGCCCTACGATTAGCTGCCTGAATATAACTTGTATGTTAATAACATTGCAAAAGACAAGTTCAGCAAGACTGGTTATCAGAGATCAGATGATAATTTCAAGCTATGCAAAATGCAACTCCTTTCTGAACTGCCCTAAAACAAACAAATTCATTTCAATGACTTGAAACTGCTTTCAGTTGACTTTAATGCTCCCATTTCATAGCAATTAAGTGTATTTCTCTATAATGGTGTAGAGTCATTGCCGCAGACCAGTAGTAGCCTGCTTTCGAAGGATAATATTTTTGGCTTTTCACAAAGGCTTTTAACTAAGTAGTTATTTCTGACATGTCTTTTCAAATTACCCACTCCAACCCCTAAAGAAAGACAAGAAAATGAAAATCTGCAGATTAAAAATAAGACCATCAGTCACCTAGACCCTGTCAAGATGATCCACTAATTATAAGCCAAATGAACTATATTGTGAAACAAAGATGAAAGCAAATCATGTATTTAATTCAAATATAATATAGTAAGATTTTAAGCATACTTAAAATGTAATACATAATGTAAGGCATCATAAATCAATGGGAAAGATATAGTATTCCATATATAGAAAATTATTCAATTATTTTGGAGCAAAATGCCCACTTAATTCTTTATAGAACATCATACAAAAAAATCTCAGATGGATTGGAAAGATAATTGTAAATATTCAAACCACAAAATGGGGGATGGAGGAAGCAGATGGTATGAGTCTGATATCCTTGCTAAGTAAGGGCTTCATTCTTTAGAAGTCAGTAAAAGAAATCATAAGGAAAGTGATTTGACTGTATTGAAATTACTACTTTTTCTAAATCAAAACAAAATAAATCTAAAAAGTAAATCATCCATTAGATAAACATGGTTTAAATATATGACAAAAGGTTAAAACCCTTGGCATGGAAAGATCTCAAAAAATTGATTAAAAATACCAGGCTTTTAAAACACAAATGAGAGAAAAATATGCATAATTAGAAATAAAGGAGAAAAATGAATTATATGGTACTAGTAATAACAGAAATAGAAATTGGTATTTTTTTTTTCCTATAGTTATCAGAAGTTTACAGCAATGTAACTCCTTAGTAGTGGAACAAGGAGTCACATTTTTGTAAATAAGCACTTTCATAACTTCTGGTGAAAGTAAAATGGAAAAAAATTTTAATAGTAAATGGAAATAAAATTTAAATACTTTAGAATGATATACACTTTAGTATAGTAATTTCATTTTTTTAAGAAATCTATTTACTGCATTTATTACAACATTTAAAAGGGCAAAAATGGAAAAGGCCAAAAAATGAAAAGTTATTGGAATATTTGCATAAGTTAAATGATAACCCTAAAATACATTTATAGAGCTATAAAATGTATGTAAAATAAGGGGAAATCATTATTAACAGGAATTTTATTCAAGGTAGTAAGATTACTAATGATTTTTCTTTTTATTTTCCAAGTTTTGTATAAGAAGTAGATAACTTTATATAATTAGACAAAAACAAACAATTGATTTAAAATTCCCTGTAAATCAAAGTAGAAAATACATGTATATAATTTTTTGACAAATATCCAATTCCTATTTTATGTTTTCTTCTTGAATCAGCCTAGAAACTTAAGACTCTATATTGGGGCCACAATCCTTAATATTCTTCGTAACTGCCTTCCTGGGCATTTCTTAAGCTCAAATATAACAACTAGATTTGTTGACTTTAGTATATTTTGACATTTTTGTTAGTTTTCCCTTATTAGGTATTGACTTTTTTTACTTGCTAATTCTTTTATTATACATTTAATATTTGTAACATACATATTTTATTTCTCCAAGTTTCTTTAAATGCTTTGTGGAAGAAGCCAGAAGCTGGACAGATAAGATAAGGGGTCAGTAAACTATAGTTTGGCTGTTGGGCCTGTTTTGATTCAGTATTTGAGTGAAGAATTCTTTTACAAATTTAAAAAAATTAAATATATATACACATATATATATATTATACATGCTTATATACATAAACAAGAAGAACATGCAAAAGAGACATACATGGCCCACAAAGCCTAAAATATTTACAGAAAAAGTTTGCCAAACCCTATATTAAATAGATGGCTAGATGGTTAGTCAGCTACATCTTTAAGAGTTTTTCAAAATGCCCCACTACAGGAATACATACTCCTGTACAAATTCCACTGTTAATACAATATATACTCCTCTCTTTATAATATATTTTTCAATCTATTATATCAATTTATTCAAGCATCTTTCCAAGAGTTGTCCTCTTAAATATGCCAGGCCCACACATCTCTCTATTCTGTATATACAGGTCATTCCACCCGAAATTTTCTTTACCCTTTCCTCTATTATTTCCTGATTTCCCTGGCAATTCCAGCCTGAGGATTTCATCTAGAACTCACATCCTGTAATGTGGCACTGTAAGAACCTGTCACTAATACTGACTTAGACTGTGCACATGACTTGTCCCACAAAGAGGCTGTAAGCCACTTAGGTGCAAGGATCACACTGCATGTCTTTTGACAGTTCCTAATTCCCTATACTTTGCAAGCTTCCTATAAAGCAGTTTCGTAAAGTGTGGTGGGACTATAGATACTGCTTGTTAAAAACACAGATTTTTGAGCTCCTTTCGAAAGGTCCTCAATTATAATCTCTGGGGACTGGGCTTGAGTGTTGATGTTTTTTTTTAACATGTGTCAAAAGTGACTTTTAGTTGAACTAAAGTTTGAGAAAGATCTATGTTTGTTGATTCATTATAGGTATACTATATCAGTGCACAGCTAACCCTCAGTCCCAGGGATCTATGATAAAGAGGATGTCCACTCAACTACTGATTATTCCTTACTCTCAAGAATGAATGCCGTAGGCCACAGAATGATGTGCTTGTTAGGCCTTGGAGGTTACTTTTGGCTTCTGCAGGCCAATGTTTTAATTAGGATCAGTCCAGGATGTCAACCTGGACATTGAGTGTAATAAAGATCTCTGCAGTATAATTCTTGCCACGCCATGTCTCTTTTATTGCAAATTTATAGTTAAATGATTTCAGATAATTTGGCTTATATTCCAGTTCACCTAAATTCACTACAAGAGAATCAGAAAACCTATGATAATCCTGTAACAGGCCTGTTGAAAAAGGCAGCAGGATCTATGAACCTTGGGTACAAACCAATATTCATGACTACCATAATATAAAGCTGACTGTGAGGTTACACAGCAATGACTTATATCTTGAGTGTTTTGCAAAGACCAAATGTCACAATAGAAAGTAGTCAGATAATTTGAGTATAAATAACAGTTGATGCTTGAATGTCTCTTTCCTTTACTTAAATTAACTTAAATTGTTTTAATGTAGTCTAATGCAAAGGCTGTCACCCTTTTAAGTGTCAAATTTCTAATATATAAGTAAATAAATATATAATATTTATTTTGTTACTTTAATAATCTTTTTTTTCTATTTACTACAGGGTTTACTTGGCTTTTAAAAAATGTATGCAATTAGTCTAATAGATGTATTTTGATTATTAAAATTTGACATTAAGAAGCTTTATTATTTTTTCTTATAAAGATAGCATATAGAATCAAAAATAATTTAAACTATATAGGAAATTTTGTTTCTAAAATAATGTAAAATTGATTTTGTGATAAACCCCACGGACTTACAGTGTATCAGAATGCTAGTAAGAATCATCCTCTCCAGCAGGGCAAAGTATCAATGGTTTTTGTAACACACTTCCAAAATAAGCATGTATGATACATAATAAAATCACAAATCCAGGTAGAATAATTTAATAGCTGACACAGTTTTTGTAGATACAGCCTATGTAAAATACTAATTTACCTAATCTTCCCATGAAAACCAAGAGAGAAAACCAAATTTTAATATTACATGGGCAATAAGCTATATTTGAAAAATTCTCTCTCTTCTTACTCATTTAAATGTGCTTTACGAATAGCAAAGGCAATAGAAATGTACATATTTTTAACACATGCCCCCAATCACTTAGACAATATTAAGTGTTAAGTATAGCCATCTGCAGATAATCAAGAAAAAGCAACTTAAAACCAAGGTGAATGATGATATGTATATTTAAAAGGACTATTTAGTCTAATTTCCTTTCTAAAATGAATTGAGAAAACATAGTCTTCGAACTTTACATGTAATCATTACATTCACATTTCTTGTGAAATATGGGGTAAAACATATTAAAAAAATAACTGAATAGTCAAAGGCTTTGCATAAAAATAAAAAATATAAATCATGATGATCAATGCTATTTTATTTATTTACTTAGCTGTACACTTGGCTATTTAAAACCTCTTTATTAAATTATTGACAGTATAAATTTCATATATGTAAAGCATATCATTTGGTAAGATTTGACATATATAAGCACCTGTGAAATCATTTAAAAAATCAAGATAATGAACACAGTCGAGGCTATTTTAAAAAGGAATATTGATTTCTTTGGGCACTGGAAAACTAGCTATTGAAAGACCAGATACTCTGGGATTGTAAGTGCCTAACTATGATTGAGATGGAGCTGTGTATTTACAGCAATACCATTAAATGATCCTCTAGTGACAAGTTGAATCCCTTCACAGTTTGGGATCTTAATTCCGCATGGTGCTGTAGGGCAATCCTTGTAAGGCCAACCAACTTGTCTCCTAGGTAGCTGTCATACCATCATGCATTTTTTTTTCATTTATTCACACAAGATTAATTGAACAAATATTTACACTCTGAGAATGTCACCAAGATCAACTTAAAGCAAAAGGGAAAAATAGGCAAAGCATATCTATGGTGCTTTTTTTCTTTAATCTTTTTTCCTTTTCTCTGAAGATTTATCTTCCTGACTTTGCTGCCTCAATGGTACTCGAGTGAGCACATCAATCCTTATTAATATTCTTCACCTGGGGTCAGATTTTCCCAGTAGAGCCCTGTGGTCTGATTCTTTCCTTCTGTTTATGGAAAAGAGAGGATAATAAATAAATCCTGCAGTAGTTGTGTTGGTTAATTACTTATATGTTGTTTATAGAAAGAATAGATCAATAAATCAATCCATGCATTAGTTTTAGTGGTTAATTATAGCTTTAAATGATAATCCTTCAGGTTCAGATTATTTTAAATGCTGTCTTTTAATAGTTTGTTATTAGTTATGGCACTACATAACTAATAATAAACTAGTAAGCACCTTATGGATATTTTGGGTCAAGATAAGCACCACCCTGCTGCTTTTCAAATCTTACCATAATTCACTAAAGGAGTAATGCATAAAGCCACATTTGTCTCTTTACAACTCTCAGTCTTTTATTCAAAACATGCCTTTGAAATAATATAAAACACCTCCATTTTTTTCCATGTGGCTGTCATTATACACATGAAAAGAATAGTGATATAAATTTAATTCTTTCATGAGTTTGTCCTCCAACATAGTTTTCTTAATGATTTCAGTAATTTTCATTAGCTTTTTGGGAGAAGTAACATTATTACTTCTCTGACCTTATGGTCCGCTAAAATTTTTTATTCTATTTCACCCAAACTTAAATCTCTTTGCTAGTTTTTACCATTGTCATTTTTTTTTTCCTTATTGCAAGTGAAAAGTTTGTCTTTTATTTCCATCTAATTTATTTTTGTTAGTTAAGGCACATTCACTGCTCTTTTATTAATGCTGAAAACTTAATTATTAAAACACAACAAAATTATATCTTTTGAATCAAGGATTACATGCTTCCATGAGAATAAAATTTTTTAAAGTGTGGTCTGCAATTGATTATAGTATTACCAGTATTGTGTGTATATATATTTTTTATATCCAGAGGTATATAATTCTATAAAAATAAAATATTTTTATATGGTAAATCCTTTATTCAGCAATAAGCAGTGAATAAAATTATATCTTATTCCTATGCATTGCTGAAGTAGGAAAAAATTAGGAAATCAGGAAATAATAAATAGATATTATCAGGCAGGGGCACTCACACATTATGCTTTCAAAAAGTATATTTTAATTATATTATATGAGAAAGATAATTCATAAAATGCTATCAAAATTAGAGGAAGGTATTTGACATTTTAACATTAAAAATACAAAATGCATTGGAATATTTTATTTATGGCACTTCTTTTTGATAAATGGTTAATATTAACAGAATCCTTAATTAAAGATAAAAGTAAGAAATATATTTTCAGTTTATTACTTGTAAGTTTAAATTTCTTCTATTTATAGAAACAATTTCAATATTTGTAAAGTTAATAGTCTATATAAGGAAAATGATTAAAATGTTTCTTAAATTATGCCATCTCTTTAAAATCACTATCTGTAGATTAATCAATAAATTTTTGGTTTCATTTTCTACTGAATGGTATCTTAAACCCAATGTCATTGTAGTGAAGTAAAATGCATCACTCATTGCATTGTAACAGGGCTACATCATTCATCTACCTCAATGATCTTTAAATTGCTATAACCAAGCTACAGTATCAAACAATCAAAATTTCTGTTCATTTCTTGGATATCTCTTATGTTTGTTGGCAATTTTTATTGCTGATATCATTAAGTAAATCAGATAAACAAGATTAGAATGCTAGGCACTACATCTATGTCATTTTGTGTGTTTCAGACCATTCGGAATGAGCTTCATTTTTCTTTTTCTACTTATTATTGACTCAAATATTAAGCTGTTAGATTTCTTGCTTCTCTCCTGCTATTACTACTATTTCTTTTTTGTCCCATATGCATCAAAAAAAGCAAATAATATTCAAATTAGATGTCTTAATAAAATTATACAGTCAACATAAAAGTATGCCACAATCCTCTAATATTTTGAATAACTTTAGAGTTTGATATCTCCTGCTATGTCAGTACTTAATCATAAGACCCAAACAGTTTCAGATTTATTTGTATGTCTGTCACAAAACTATAGCACACTGTACAGAATAACTCAATTCAAAAATATTTGACCCTTTTCCCTCACAGTACATATTAGTACATAGAATGTATTTGGTCTATATTGCCTTTTACATTTACTTATCTTTCTTTTCTCAAGTGGATGATGTCTATATCCATATCATTTATCATAATCATATTTATATGATCTCTACTTCTATCTATCATATTTTCTTCATAAAAAGATTACCAATATTAAGTACTCAAAACCTTTGGATGATGCTATATGATCTCGAGGCAACCTGTGATTTTTGTCCCTTAATATAGGGCTAACCTTGTTATGCCATGATTCACCTAAATGTCTTCTTAGAAAAGGGGATTGATCTAACAGTCCCATCATATTTTTGTGTGACTATATTGTGACTTTTCTTAGCATGCTATTGTCTACATCCAGATGTATTGAACTAAAAGGCAGACACCAGTAAAAAGAAGTGGAGTCACATTTCTTATCTCTTTGTGCTTTGCTACCTCTTTGTGCTTCATAAGAGGTGCAGAAACACAAGAGATCCATGGAACATTGCCTTTCAACACTTATACCTTTCAATAATAACATATTTATTTTGATTAATTTTCAATAACTCACATGTTTAGATGAAAACAATATCAAAACTTGAAATTCTAAGCTCAGCCTAACATATTGATTACAAAGTCATCAATCTGAAACAATCAGAATTAGAGAAGTCACCATAGTGGCTTAGGCAATGATATATCTAAAATGGCATGTGGCTAATGATATGATGGCATATCTTCACTAATATTTGGTAGCAACTGGATTGCCACAAAAACAGGTGAGGACCCTTTTTCTGTTGTATTATCACTCTTTTACACTGGAAAAATTACTCTGTTGTTTTCTTTTCTTTTCTTTTTTTTTTTTTTTTTGAGACGGAGTCTCGCTCTGTCGCCCAGGCTGGAGTGCAGTGGCCGGATCTCAGCTCACTGCAAGCTCCGCCTCCCGGGTTTACGCCATTCTCCTGCCTCAGCCTCCCGAGTAGCTGGGACTACAGGCGCCCGCCACCTCGCCCGGCTAGTTTTTTGTATTTTTTAGTAGAGACGGGGTTTCACCGTGTTAGCCAGGATGGTCTCGATCTTCTGACCTCGTGATCCGCCCGTCTCGGCCTCCCAAAGTGCTGGGATTACAGGCTTGAGCCACCGCGCCCGGCCTACTCTGCTGTTTTCTAAGAGTCAATCCGGGAGTGACGTGAGTAGCAGAATGCCAAGTCCATGAGTCACTTGATAACTACTGGACATGCACATGAGAATATGACAAGGATGGTGCCTTAGAATGGGGATTCTCAATCTGAGGTAGGAAGACACGATGAGCCCCAAAATTCTTATTACAAATTAAAATAAAGATCAAGAATTACTGATAGAATTGAGAAGATTCGAAGGGGCACATGGTGTAAGTTTAGCCCAACTAAAGTGGAAATGTTAACAGAAGGACCTGGCAGGCATCATACAGAGGTAGCTTATCATGAATCCTGCTCAGCTTACTTTCTCAGAGAATCCAGAAGTCACTACAATAGTTATTACTAATGGCTGGTCAACCTGCTCCAGGGAAGGCTGCCCACACTTGTCTTTTGATGGCTTCCAGCCAGTCAGTTTACTCAAAGAAAAGTAAAACAAAACACACTGTTCTCAGTCTATGTGTGTTTTTTCTACCCTATCTCTTTCTTTTATAAATTCTGTTTTTGTTATATTTATTGACAACTGTTTAATGACTGACTCACTTCTATGTGAGTAACCTTTTGTGTAAATACTAACTAAAGGTTTCTGAGTTATTTGTCAACAGTCCAAATCCATGATATCTTACACTTTTGTAATATTAGGTTGGTGAAAAGTAATTGCGGTTTTTGCATTAAAAGTAATGGTAAAGTAATACTATTTTAAGGTGCATACATGCTGCTTTGTGAAATAAAATATGTTGTTTGTATAAAAATATTAATAAATTGATAGTAATTTTTTAAAAATCAAAAATTAAAAATCATACTTTTGCTAAAAAACCCTACTTATGATTATTTGTCTAACTAACATAATTTTGAAAATACTTTCTCCAAAATTACAATTCACTCTCTAGTGCACCAATACATTTTCAATCAAAGTATATTTCTGTTAGCAACAACAAGATAAAACTGAACATCAAGTCCTCAGTAAGTTAAAACGTGGTTGCCATTCCAAAAAAAGAAAAGGAAAGCCTTGAAATAAAGAAAAGGAATATTACTTCTACCATCAAAAATGTGGACAGTGAAAAAGAGGCTAAAAATTAAATATTACATAAAATATTATAGGAGAAAGTCAAGAGAGTAGGAAGAAGTGTTGTCAAAAATTATTTTGTATTTCAGCAATAAGTGTTTTCAAGAAAAAAGCATGAAAGGATTTATCTTACAGAAAAATGTGAACAATTTTTATAAGTAAGGTTTTTTAAAATAGATTTTTTCTTGGACTTTAATAAACTATAACATAACTGTAAAACTGTAATTATAAATTTAGAGATTGTCTGTACTTACAATGTGTCTTAGTCCATTTTGGGGGACTCTAGTAGGATACCTGAGACTATGAGACTAGGTAATTTATAAGGAATAAAGGTCTATTTAGCTCATAGGTCACTAGTCTGGGAAGTTCAAGAAGCATGATACCAGCACCTTCATGGTTTCTGGTGAGGGCTTTCATGCTGTGTCACAACATGGCAGAAGTTCAAAGGGGAAATAGACATGTGCAAGGAAACAAAACCCAAGGTGTTGGCTTTATAATAACTTCTTCCCACAAGAACTAACCAATTCCCATGAGAATTAATCCAGTCTTTCGAGAGTGAGAACTCACTTATTCCAGTGTGAAGGCATTAGTCTATTCATAAAGGGTCCATTCACATGAACCAAACACATTCCTACCCTGAGGATCAAATTTAAACATGAGTTTTGGTGGGGACAAACCATATCCACACAATAGCAAGCACATGAAAAACAAAAGCAAAACAAAAATGTTTTCTCCTTTGCCATTTATCACTAACAGATAAAGGTTTTGGAACTGGGAGAAGACGACCCCATAGAAAAGATCTTTAACTAGAAGTCTAGTCTCCTAAGAAACAGAAGGATTTTAAAAAAGCTATCAACCCACAAGACTTAGACACTATGTATATGTAAGATACAGATGTTTCACTGAACGATTGCTAATTTTTTGTTAATGTTATGGTCCTTCAATAACGTTTCACATTCATCAGGAAAAAAAAAATGCCTTGGAAAAATACTTGGAAAAACATGGGTATAAGAAAGAATAAAATGTTCACGTATTTATTTTTTAAAGTAGATATAGCTAACATGAGAGCTCTAAGCTGTAAGAAAAAGAAAATGTCTGGAAGAGACTATTGTGTAATTAGTTTATCTAATACCAACAGCTAGAAAATAAATAGCATTTAGGAGGCCTGAATTTCTTTGTTTGTTTGTAAAAGATTGAGAATGTTAGAACCAAGGAAAGGAAAAGAAGATGAAACAAATCTTATTTCATGACTTTCAACAAATAAAAATCACGTTGGAATGACAACCCAACCCCTGCATTGTAATTACTTTGTTTGTCCCGAGAATAATTATCCCATTTCCAATTTGCCTTGGAAGGAAAAAGTATATATAAACGTAACACTTTACATGAGAGAAAAAAATATGCAATTTCCCCCAGAATCCTAAAAAAGACATTGTCTCCTATTTAATGAAAAGTGCACTTATTCAAATCATATTACAGCTCCAAATGGCTATAATCAGACATTCTAAAATGCATAAGCCTGTCACTGAAAGATTTCTCATCTCATTTTGGGATATAGATTCATATCAACCCTGAAAGAATAAAAATAAGAAATTTTCAAGCAAAGCATTTCAAATATAATTCCATTTAAAACCACAAAACTACTTTGATTCAGGTACTCCAGAGCAATAAAACCCCCCATAGTTTCTGATTAAGAATTGCTTGAAAACATTTTTAGTGGATAAGTGCTTTTCTCTTCATGAGCATCAAGTGACTTACTCAGGGTGATTATACTCAGCTAGATGCATTCATTTTACTAGTTAAATATTTCAAAGCACAACCTATATAAATCCAAGCTGTTTGTGAAATGATGTTAAAAATGAGATTTCTCACTTTCATTTTTTAAAATCCAGAAATATTATTTACTATTATAATAGGATTTAGTAACCCTGAAAACGTGTATTTATTGAATTTTTAAAAATCAAAATTCACTACCAATAACTGTAAAAGCCATTTTTTGCACCTGAATTACTGTGATTAACAAAAGTGACTCTCATTATTCAAAAAGAGCATCTCCATCTCCAAATATTTATTTTTAAATTAAAAAGAACTCTAAAAACTCAGCTTTTTATATAACTTTGATAGATTATTTATTAAATCATAGAGAATTTACTAGAAAGACATTTAAAACTCTAGAAAAAGTGCTGACAATTTAAAGTCAGAATAATAGGTCCTCAAAATATTTGTAGCTTTAACAAAATCACAGGGAAAAGAAGTAGAGAAATAGTAACCCTCAGAGAATATATATCAAGAACCTTAAGTGGCATGAACATAATAATCGATAGTAATACTATGCGTCTTAAAAATAAGGCCTATTTTGGAATAAAAATATTTAAATATCACCTTGAAAAAGGGTCCTTCAGAATTATTTGGAATTTGATAGAAATTTTGATAAAATTTGAGATTTTATGTATGTGTTCATTTATGCTCTTATGGAAACTACAGACATGGATTAATTTTTTTGTCATTTGTTTTTTAGTCTTTATTACTTCTTCTTTTATTTATATACTTATTTAATGCTTAATAAATCTTTGGATTTCAGCATGATTACTAATTTTGGATTAGGAACAATGTGGACATTCATGTTTTACTGAGACCTTTTTGATATGAAAATCTTTAATTGTACATTATTTTACATTAATTATTTATCATTAAAATCTAAGTAGCAATAAATTTTATTAAAACTATCTAATATTAATTTTTAAAATTAGAACTAGTAAATCTATAATCTTTAAATGTTCTTTGTCAGAGTTCTTAGTTTCAAACTTTCACCAAAGGAGATAATTTGAAGACACATTTCATAAATTAAAAATAATTTTGGTTATGGTAAGAACTGAGTTTTTTGTTTTTGTTTTTGTTTTTTGAGATGGAGTCTTGCCATGTCACCCAGGTTGGAGTGCAGTGGTGCTATCTCGGCTCACTGCAAGCTCCGCCTCCCAGGTTCATGCCATTCTCCTGCCTCAGCTTCCCGAGTAGTTGGGACTACGGGAGCCTGCCATCATGCCCGGCTAATTTTTTTTTTTTTTTTGTATTTTTAGTAGAGTCAGGGTTTCACAGTGTTAGCCAGAATAGTCTCAATCTCCTGACCTCATGATCTGTCCACCTCGGCTTCCCAAAGTGCTGAGATTACAGGTGTGAGCCACCGCATCTGGCCTGAGTTTTATTATTATATGCAAAATTGCCACAGTATAAAGTTTCTTCAGAATTATTTATTCTAATCTAAAATTGGAATATTTCCTATACACCAACAACAGTCAAGCCAAGAGCCAAATCACAAATGAACTCCCATTTGCAATTGCCACAAAAAGAGTAAAATACCTAGGAATACAGCTAACAAGGGAAGTGAAAGATCTCTACAAGGAAGGCTACAAAATGCTGCTCAAAGAAATTGGAGATGACACAGTAAATGGAAAAACATTCCATGCTCATGGGTAGAAAGAATGAATATCATTATCATACTGCCCAAAGTAATTTATAGATTGAATGATATTTCCATTAAACTAACATTGACATTCTGCAGAGAAATAGGAAAAAACTATTTAAAAATTCTTATGGAACCAAAAAAGAGCCCAAATAGTCAAGACAATCCTAACCTAAAAGAACAAAGCTGGGGGCATCATGTTACCTGACTTCAACCTATACAACAGGACTACAGTAATAAAAACAGCATGGTACTGGTACAAGAACAAATACATAGACCAATGCAACAGAATAGAGAACCTAGAAATAAGACCATGTAACTACAACTATCTGATCTTTGAAAAACCTGACCAAAAAAAGAAAAAAGGAAAAAAGGCAATGAAGAAAGGATTCCCTATTCAATAAAGGGTGCTGAGATAACTGGCTAGCCATATGCAGGAAATTGAAACTGGATCCCTTCCTTATACCATATACAAAAATCAACTCAAGATGGATTCAATAATTAAGTGTAAAACCCCAAACTCTAAAAACCCTAGAAGAAAAGCTAGGCAATACCATTCAGAACATAGGCACGGGCAAGGATTTCACGATGAAGACCAAAAGCAATTACAACAAAAGCAAAAATTGACAAATGGAATTCGATTGTGGAAGACAGTATGGCAATTCCTCAAAGTCCTAGAGACTGAAATACCATTCAACCCAGCAATCCCAATACTAGTTATATACCCAAAGGCATATAAATTGTTCTATTTTAAAGACACGCACACATATGTTCACTGCAGCACTAGTCACAATAGCAAAGACATGGAATCAACCTAAGTGCCTATGTGGTACATATACACAATGGAATATTATGCAGTCATAAAAAGAACAATATCATATCCTTTCCAGGGACATGAAAGGAGGCCATTATCCTTAGCAAACTAATCCAGGAACAGAAAACCAAATACTGCACGTTCTCATATATAAGTGTGAGCTAAAGAATGAGAACACATGGACTCATAGAGGGGAACAACACATACTGGAGCCTGGAGGTAGAGGGTGGAGCATGGGAGGAAAAAGAAGATCAAGAAAAATAACTAATGGATACTAGTCTCAATAGCTAGGTGATGAAATAATCTGTACAACAAACCCTCATGACACATGTTTACCTATGTAACAAATCTGCACATCCTGCACATGTGCTCCTGAAATTTAAAGTTTAAAAAATTGGAATATTTACAAATATGGTTACAAATTAATTCAACATGATATAGTTTTGATTAAAATAAATTCGGCTTAAAATAAATTTTATAACCTAGTGTTATAGATTATATCTGGAAATAAGTCAAATTTGCCATTTTAAAAAAAATAGGGCTTCAAAATTTTTTGTGCATGAGAGGTTGTATTAGAGAGAAAGAATCATAGAGTGCTAGTGCTAGAGAGGAGCTGCTTCAAATCACAGGCAAAATACTATTCATCATCAAAGTGTACAAAAACTTACTTGTACACTTCTGCTAAACAATACACAGATAATTTCAAATATGAAACATTTAAATACAGAACTATCCAACTAACAAGGAGAAAATAAACGTTATTTCATTCATTTTCCATAGCTAGAAATAATGCTTCTTGAATGCAAGGTCACAGAGTTGCACATATTGTGAAAGAAAAGCATGACTAAAGGGGGATATTCTCAATTTTCAGAAATATTTGCCATCAGGTAAATAAGGACATCTTTACATTAACAATGAGTACATGTTTAAGGTCCCAGTAAAAATATTGCATATTTGAATAACCTCCCCTCAAAAACCAGGACTATAACAAGAAGCCTACTGTCCACTCACAACCACGTTTTAATAGACTTTGTGCTTTTTAAAATGAAGGCCAGTTTTCAAACAGAATGTTTCTGGTTTTGGCACAGCCTTTCTCTCTCTTTCCATGTGTATATATACATGTGTTCACACATTTTTATATATATATATCATTATATATATGTACATATACATGTAATGTTTTATATATGTGTACATGCACACATTTGTAAATATATATATGCATGCAGATTATATATATGTTATATATATATGTAATGATTTCAGCAGAACAGTATTGCTCTCTGGAATGGCAACAATATGTGTTACTTGTTTTTTTGTGATATACCGCTTTTTTTGTCAAGAAGAAAACCTTGGAGTAAACAGTACCAAAATCAATAGCAGAATTATTATTTTTTTTAATACTTTAAGTTCTGGGATACATGTGCAGAACTTGCAGGTTTGTTACATAGGTATACACATGCCATAGTGGTTTGCTGCACCCATCAATCTGTCATCTACATTAGGTATTTCTCCTAATGCTATCTCCCCGCAGTACCCCACTCTCTGACAGGCCCCAATGTGTGATGTTCCCCTCACCGTGTCCAAGTGTTCTCACTGTTCAGCAACCACTTGTGAGTGAGAACATGCAGTGTTTGGTTTTCTGTCCTTGTGACAGTTTGCTCAGAATGATGGTTTCCAGATTCATCCATGTCCCTACAAAGGACATGAGCTCATCCTTTTTTATGGCTGCATAGTATTGCATGGTGTTTATGTGCCACATTTTCTTAATCCAGTCTATCATTGATGGACATTTGGGTTGGTTCCAAGTCTTTACTAGTATGAACAGTGCTGGAATAAAATTATGTGTGCATGTGTCCTTATAGTAGAATGACTTATAATCCTTTGGGTACATACCAAGTAATGTGATTGCTGGGTCAAATGGTATTTCTGGTTCTATATCCTTGAGGAATCACCACACTATCTTCCAAAATGGTTGAACTAATTTACACTCCCACCAACAGTGTAAAAGCATTCCTATTTCTCCATATCCTCTCCAGCATCCATTTTTTCCTGACTTTTTAATAATCTCCATTCTAACTGGCATGAAGTGGTCTCTCATTGTGCTTTTGATTTGCATTTCTTTAATGACCAGTGATGATGAGCATTTTTTCTTGTGTCTGTTGACTGTATAAATGTCTTCTTTTGAGAAGTGTCTGTTCATATCCTTCACCCACTTTTTGATGGGGTTGTTTTTCTAGTAAATTTGTTTGAGTTCTTTGTAGATTCTGGATATTAGTCCTTTGTCAGATAAGTAGATTGCAAAAATTTTCTCCTATTCTGTAGGTTGCCTGTTCACTCTGATGGTAGTTTCCTTTGCTGTACAGAAGTTCTTTAGTTTAATTAGATCCCATTTGTCAATTTTGACTTTTGTTGCCATTGCTTTTGGTATTTTAGACATGAAGTCCTTGCCCATGCCTATGTCCTGAATGGTATTGCCTAGGCTTTCTTCTAGGGTTTTTATGGTTTTAGGTCTAACATTTAAGTCTCTAATCCATCTTGAATTAATTTTCATGTAAGGTGTAAGGAAGGGATCCAGTTTCAGCTTTCTACATAAGGCAGGCCAGTTTTCCCAGCACTAGTTATTAAATAGGGAATCCTTTCCCCATTTCTTGTTTTTGTCATATTTGTCAAAGGTCAGATGGTTGTAGATGTGTGGTATTCTTTCTGAGGGCTCTGTTCTGTTCCATTGATCTATATCTCTGTTTTGGTACCAGTACCATGCTGTTTTGGTTACTGTAGCCTTTTAGCATAGTTTGAAGTCAGGTTGTGTGATGCCTCTAGCTTTGTTCTTTTGGCTTAGGATTGTCTTGGCAACGTGGGCTCTTTTTTGGTTCCACATGAACTTTAAAGCAGTTTTTTCCAATTCTGTGAGGGAAGTCATTGGTAGCTTGATGGGGATGGCATTGCATCTATAAATTACCTTGGGCAGTATGGCCATTTTCATGATATTGATTCTTCCTATCATGGAATATTCTTCCATTTGTTTGTGTCCTCTTTTATTTCATTGAGCAGTGGTTTGTAGTTCTCCTTGAAGAGTTCCTTTACATCCCTTGTAAGTTGGATTGCTAGGTATTTTATTCTCTTTGAAGCAATTGTGAATGGGAGTTCACTCATGAATTTCATATGGAGCCAAGAAGGAGCCCGTATAGCCAAGACAATCCTAAGGAAAAAGAACAGAGCTGGAGGCATCATGCTACCTGACTTCAAACTATACTACAAGTTTACAGTAACCAAAACAGCATGGTAGTGCTACCAAAACAGATATATAGATGAATTGAACAGAACGGAGGACTCAGAAATAGTGCCACACAACTACAACCATCTAATCTTTGACAAATCTGACAAAAACAAGCAATGGTAAAAGGATTCCCTATTTAATAAATGGTTTTGGGAAAACTGGCTAGTCATATGCAGAACACTGAAAGCAAAATTCTTAAAAGGGGCAAGAGTATACATCCCAGTCAACCGAAAGTTTCAAAAAAGTTTTCCTTAATACCGTTGTTTGTATCAAAAACAAAGGAACAAGTATCAATCGATTTTCAGTCACTATAGAATAGCTGAATTAGGACTAATAACTTAGTCTTGTCTAAACAGCTCCAATGGGTCAGGTGTCCTGTTTAAGAAGGAAAATAAAATTACTGGAAAAAAACAGACAGAAAGGAGGCAATACAAGCAGCAGTAACCTAAAGCCACTATTACAATTCCAATTATGCCTTACTCACAGGGACATAATATTCATTAGTTTGAATGACAGTCAACCCCCTGCCAAATAAATGAACTATGAAACTTCTATTAGCAAATTTTGTGAAATTAATGCTCAAAACTATTCAAATTTAAATTATATAAAACCTAGTTACTGCTAAAAGAGAATGTGTAATCCCCTTGGGGCATCCAGATAGGCCTGAGAGAGCAAGATACATATCAGACTACAGAGAAATTTAGAGAGCAGAGAAAGTAGAAAATTTGAGGTGTAATGAAAAGCCCCTGGGATTGTGGTTTAACAGAACCTATCATACCATGAGTGTTATCATGTAATAAATTTGTCTGTGGTAGGTTTCTAATATAAATGGGTGAATGGCTTACTCTTTGAGTTTCTCCTATCTCTGTCTGCCTACTCATGCAATTTCTATGAAACAAAATTTCACTATCTTCTACTTAAAATTAAATTGTGACGAGACCTTGCTAAGAGAGTATCCATGTGAGCAAATGCTTCTTTTTTTTTTTTTTTTTTTTTTTGAGACGGAGTCTCGCTCTGCCGCCCAGGCTGGAGTGCAGTGGCCGGATCTCAGCTCACTGCAAGCTCCGCCTCCCGGGTTTACGCCATTCTCCTGCCTCAGCCTCCCGAGTAGCTGGGACTACAGGCGCCCGCCACTGCGCCCGGCTAGTTTTTTTGTATTTTTTAGTAGAGACGGGGTTTCACCGTGTTAGCCAGGATGGTCTCGATCTCCTGACCTCGTGATCCGCCCGTCTCGGCCTCCCAAAGTGCTGGGATTACAGGCTTGAGCCACCGCGCCCGGCGCAAATGCTTCTTAATTCTGTGAATTCCTAATATAATTTCTTTTAATCATTTTTACCATAGTACTAGGTCCTGGACATTAGTTACCACTAATGGTTGAAATTAGGAATTAGGTTGTTCAGAGGATGGTAAATACCACCACATCATGTTGAGTTTGAGCTGGATTGGAGTTTCATTGGGGTATGTGTGTGTGTGTGTGTGTGTGTGTGTGTGTGTGTGTGTATCTGTTAGATATTGGAGTGATGCAGATTCCAGTGTGTCCCACTGTCGATGCTGTCTAGCAGAGTAGGAAGGAAACTAAACTTTCCTCCTCTGTATCAGACACAGTCTTGAACTCCTAATCCAACCAATCCTGAGCATGTGGTCTAGAGATGACACCACAGACTTTCTGGGTCTCTTTATGAGCACATTCATGTCTGTGAATATTCTCTGAGAGTCTGGAGGCCAATAGAAGCTAACTTCCTCACAATTAGCTCTTTCCTCAAACATGGTAAGATAATTCATGCCAAGGTATTAGTCAGGTTCTCCAGGGGAATATATGTATATATAAATATATATTTAAATACAAACATATACCATATACAGAGATTTGATATGAGAGATTGGCTCACATAATTATGGAGGCTAAAAAGTCCTAAGATTAGCTATCTGGAAACTAGAGACCCAGAAAAGTGGGTGGTGTAGTCTCAGTCTAAATTCAAGGGCCTAAGAAACAAGAGAGCCAATAATGTAAGTCTCAGTCTGAGTGTAAGGCCCGAGAACCGGGGGTCTGATGGTACAATTGCCAGCTGGAGTCTGAAGGCCTGAGAACCAGGAGTGCTCATGTCTGAGTGCAAGAGAACATGAATTTCCCATTTTAAACAAGGAGCAAACTTACCCCTTCTCTGCCTTTTTGTTCTATTCAGTTCCCCCAATAGATTGGATGATACCTATCCATATGGATGAGGTAATCTTTACCCAGTACACCAATTAAAATGCTAATCTCTTCTGGGAATACCTTATAGACAGATCCAGAAATAATGATTTGCCAGCCATCTTCAGATCCCTTAGCCCAGTCAAGGTGACACATAAACTTAACCATCACAACAAGCAAAGAGTTCAGATTTTATAGACTTTCTAGAAAAGTCGTTCCTATTTCGACCAAAACTTGGACACAGAATTGTACCCCATCAGTCATCTTTGCTCCACTCTGGGGAGATTGGCATCATCCCAGCCACCAGAAGATATAGCTTTTGTTTGCTCCAAGAGGCAGTGAATGCTGCTTACCTGAGGTAGAACTCCAGAAGTAATCTCAATCAACCAGCAGCTAACCTTTCCAGAAACTCAGAGTAACCCTAAACATCAGCAGATATGGGTTATTTTCTCTACTCTGCAGTGAAATCAGATGGGCTCGCTAAGAAGCTGAAACAATTTTATTCACAGAATACACTTTTCAAGAGTGCAGGGTTTCCCTACCCATCAAGAGATTGGTGGGATCAACAATTTTGAGAGTCTAACTCAATGGTAATGTTAGAAAATATTAGACTGCATATCTGTCTCATGACTTTATGGTACAAGCTATTTTCTTGAAGACACATCAGAATAAAAGCCGGTGGAGCTAAATGTATCGTGATTATATATTATAAATAAAGGAGAACGGGATAAAGAAATAAAAGCTGTTGTGTTCACAACATATTATTACTTCATAATATTTTCTTTTTTTTTTTTTCCGAGAAGGAGTCTCACACCGTCACCCAGGCTGGAGTGCAGTGGTGTGAACTCAGCTCACTGCAAGCTCTACCTCCAAGGTTCACGCCATTCTCCTGCCTCAGCCTCCTGAGTAGCTAGGACTACAGGCACCCGCCACCATGCCTGGCTAATTTTTCGTAGAGACAGGGTTTCACCGTGTTAGCCAGGATGTTCTCGATGTCCTCACCTCGTGATCCACCTGCCTTGGCCTGCCAAAGTTCTGGGATTACAGGCATAAGCTACCGTGTCCGGCCCTACTTCATAATATTTTCTAGATTCTCTCTATTATATAAACCTTCCAAGACACAATTCATTGTTAGAACTATGATATTAAATGAAGATGGCAGATTTTCCAATTATGGGCTTAAACTATAAAGACTGGATTTATTCAGGCTATGTTTACCACCAGATTTTCTGTTATTAGATTTCCATACAACTGTAGATATTATAGTTCCCAAGCCTTGATTAACAGACTTGTAGAATTTTGGAGTCATAAAGGACATTAAATGAAACAAAAAAGTTAGTGTTTCATGCTATCAGTGTGATTGTCATGTATAATGCTCTGTCAACCACATCTAAAATTAAATTACTTTCACCACCTCACATAGCAGCTTCTTGTCAGAATAGCCACTAGACTTTGTATTTCTTGTGTTGGGTTGAAAATGAATTCTATTAATTCCTGTATATTTCTTAACAGGTATTATTTTTAATTTTCCCTTATTGTGTAACCTACAAACATAATTTCAATTAAACCTTACAAAAATCCTGAGAGATAAGTATTATTATTCACGTGTTACATGTGTTACATTCACATATTCCAGAACTTGAAACTCAGTTTGCTTTGAAGTCCAAAGATCACACAATTGGTAAGTGCCAGAGGCAGAATTTCAACCCAGGTATGTCTAACAGCAAAGGTTACACATTTTCCCACTACAGCCTGTTAAATCTAGTCTCGTTGTGAGAAAATAATCTTAAAACTACAAATACTAATAGTCCGAATAAACTTGTACTTTTATGGGTATTTCCATTTTGCTTGTAATAATCAATTTGAGTACCCACTATTTCCCTATTCAATACAAATTCTTGCAAACAAATTTATACATATATCTTGCTTAACCATTAAAATCATTGTTTATACTTTTGGTGATCAAGTGCCCAACTCCGATAGGAATGGAGGATAAAGAGTGTAACACCCACTAACATTCTAGTTAATTTAAATGCAAATAATTATGTTTCACATAAATGAGAGAAAAACAAAGTTGCTAAACTTACCAGTGCAGAGAAGAATCTTATGGATTCTTACATCAGTATGCACATGTATTCATTAGTTCATTCATTAAATACTTAACAAGCATCTATTATATGCCATTCATTAGGAATACAATAGAAAACACAGTTCTTGTCTCATGAAGTAACATTGTAATGGGAAAGACAAATTATAAAAAAGTAAGTTAATTATATTTACATATACACATAGAAGAGAGTTATATGTATAATTATGTTGTCAATTCACAATATTTTCTAGATTCTATTATATAAAACTTCCAAGACATGAATTCATTGTTAGAACTATGACAGTAAATAACTATGGCAGATTTTCCAATTATGGGCTCAAATTACAACTGGGTTTTATATTAGAAAGACTGATATAATATCAGTTTGCAAAAAGTGCTTTAAGAAAACATAAAACAGGGTAATACCAAAACATAAATGTCATTTTAGATATTCCAGAATCAGAATACAAATAAAATGCTGAGTACAAGTGCAATATTTAATCATTGGCTATTTGAAAGCAGAACTATTCTCTCCTCCTTATAAGTACAAAGCAATTAAAGATTTAGTCCATTAAAAATTGGTGTATTTTTAATAGATTATATATTATTTAATTATTTAATATATTATATAATATAATATCTTTTGCAAAGCAGTACATTAGGTTTGCCCAAGAACACAAAGTTGTAGACTTTGTGAATTTAAAGCTGCAGAACTTGAATAAAGACTCTAAGTATATCTGAGAAACCACCGTACCTAGGAGCTAAAATATCTCTGCCGTATCATCTTATTTCACCAACTTATGAGAAAACACCTTTATGAAGATACTAAGCATTACAATGCAATTAAGATTGGTTGTGAAACCAGCTTTAATCAGCTTTTCCTAGCTTTATTCCCTGTTTGTGATGAAGTTCAAAGACATTAAGTCTAGAGTATTAAATTTTAATACTGGAATTCAGTCTATAATAATATGTGAGCAGCACTGGCAAACTTAACAAAACAAAAAAAATCTGACAAATAAGCAAACAACATTACGTAAAACTCTTCTAATGAAAAACATGTATTGATTCCTTAAATGTAGAGTTATTTACTTTAATCTTTACTTTTCGTGTCTTCTTATAATAACTTTTACTGAAATTTTTTTTTTTTAGAAATTCTATATAGTGATTAACAGAAACAGAAATAACCACATTCTTGGGCAAAATTTATGGGTATAGAAAACCTTAACAATTTCAAAATTTGACTTTGAGTTTTACCTGAATTTATCTTCAAGGGTATATACAATGTGCTAACATGTTGATATACCATCTACTAAATAAGTACCACCTTATGACAAAGAAAAAGAACATGTAAAAATTATCAAAGTAAGAAAGTCCTTAATTTAGATGAACATCAGTGAGAATTAAATAATCCCTTGCACATTCTCACCAAATTCAAAAAAAATGAAACCATCATTCATACAATGCCAAGAGAGCAGAGACTAGCCCAAAAGTTGGGACTATGAATCCTTGGTACACCACACATTCAAACCCTGAGCAGACACAACCCTGTTTAGTTTATGAGACCTGACAGTACCTCTGCTTGAGGTGATAAGGCTGCAGGCTTTGTATACACTGAGCCAGTGGCAGCAGAATCAACACTGACAACTTGACAGTTCGTCAATTGGAAAACCATTCACTCCTTTTGAGACATGGAGAAACTGGGAGTGGAACCTTCATTTTGGACACACATCTAGTAAATCTATACTGCAATTATTTGTGTGGTGTTATTTTCCCTTGATAAGTATCTTTGAACACATTATTATATGTGTTAATAGCTATGCAAAGGAACTGCCTCATTTATGAAATGAGCTGGCAAGCTACGAAATAGTCCATAATACTTTTAAAATTACTTGAGCACTAGATCTGGAGTTTTTTAAAAAATTAGTAATTAAATTGCAGCTTAGTAGAAAAATAATTGAGTTATAAAAATGAAAATTTCAAAATTAAGAATGCTTAAATTTTTAAAACAGTGCAAAAAAATTTTCAAGTGTCAAAGGTATACAAGGCACCATAGGGTAAATATTTATAGTGCCTTTCACAATACCTCTATAGTGCCCGCTCACAGGAGCGTTTCAGTCCAGTTTGGGAGTTGGGGCATAGGAATATTAACAATGAAATAATTACAGGAGTTATTACTTAAAGACAAAGTAGATGTAATCTGATGTGTATGATTCACTATCATTTTAATAGCAGAGATTTAACCGTTATAGACTCTGAATTCAGAGCAGGTTGAAGCAGCTATATTGACCTCAGAACTTGCTTAAATGGCACTGATTTTAGAAGGCTAAATGAAGCTCTCCTCTGCCACCCTCACAAACATCCCATGATGAGTGCCTAGAACCTACTCAGCCTTAGGATTATGAATTCAGTTATCTCTCTCCCCAACCATAATTTCTGGCTCTGAAGCTCTCTCACTTCATCCATATTAATATACAAGCTCTTCAGATGTGCTGAAGACACAGTAACCTCTTAGCCATACTTTGTTTCTATTATAGAGACTCTTTCTTTCTTCATTGCCATTCATGTTCAGTTTAGATTTTATGCTTTGTCACTTCAACCATCGCCTTGTCAACATTCTTAACCTCACTGCCTCATTGTACTGCTATCAAACACAAAGCAACACAACCCAAAACAAAAATAACCTGATGAAGTGTTAAGTCTACATTAATTTAAATTTATTCAGTCTGCTCAATGCTGGTGGACAAACATCCGCAACTGTATAGATTAGTACCACAGTGATTTCTTGATCTCTAGCCTCATGTGAGCCAACAGCCCTGCCTGGCATTTCTTCAATATTCCCTAGTCACCTCTCCTGTTTGCCACAGCAGCTATTTCGAAACTTCTCCACTGTCGTTAAACCTCCAGTCTCACTATTGCCAATGCCTTCTGCTACATTTTCCCAATTAGAAGATAATCTTGCCTCCTACTTCTCCAAGAAAAGACTATTTCTTAACAATTGTCTTAACTTCCTAACATCAAACATAAAGACTTGCTTGCAAACACAGCATTCTTTTCTTACCCCCACCCCTCAGCACTCTGGAAAATGATGTTCCCCGGTGCCTACAGTTAAGAACTCCGTCTAATTCTTGATCCAATCCTCTCTTTTCCTCTACTGTTTCTCTATCAATGATCACCTTTCTTTCCTATATCTTCATTTTCTTCTTCACTACTGGCTTGGTCTGTGAGCATTCAAATATACCCAAATCTCTTACACTGTAAAAGATCTCTCCCAAAAACTCCACAAAACCATTTAATTACTACCCAAAATATTCACTTTTTTTTTTTTAACTTTTCTAGTGTTGCTATTTAAACATATGGCATTACTCCTCTACTGAAATTTCACTCATTAATGAAAATTAACCACAACTTCTTGTGATGTACTAGACACGATTCTGGATGCTTCACCTTACTAGCTCATTTAAATTAGGCCAGCATACCTTAGCATTAAAATCCAACAGAAAGGACAGCTTTAGGAGACCTCATTCATAAGTATCAATATAAAACCCTTATGCAAGGTGGTAGCAAATCAAATAATATTATGTAAACATAAGCATAATTATAATTTTATATATGTATAAATAATTCTATATAAAAATATCCCAGGAATGCCTGGAGCTTCCTTAAACTGATCTAAGTTAATTATAAATATATAAATATATAGTAGTATAGTGGTATAGTGTTGAATGTTTTTTCTCTGAGATTGATAACGATCCAAAAATACCTACTATTGTTATTTCCATTCAACATCATCCCTAGAAGGTGTAAAATAACAAAAGAAGAGACAAAAACTCTTATTAATTGCAAATGACAAGACAATTTGCAGAAAATTCATGAGAATCTACAGATAAATTATCAGAATTAGAGGTCTGAGCAAGAGTGCTGGATATAACATCAATATAAAGTATCGATATTATTTGTATACACAGCAGCAAACAGAAAATGACATTTTAGAAGATACCATATTACATTCATAGACTATAATACCACTCAGCAATATAAATTAAAAGACAAACGAGCAAAATTATTGACACATGAAAATAAGAATGTACCTTAAATGTTGAGAGAAAAGACACAAATGTGTAAATACTAATTATGCATTTATATAAATTTTCAGACCAAGCAAACTGTCGGTGCTTCTCAGAATAAAAACAGGAATAATTGCACTTTCTGAGTGACAGAAACATTCTGTAACTTGACCTTGTTAGTGGTTAAACTGGTGAATGCGATTACTGTAAGTCACTGTGCACTTCAATTATATCTCAATAAAACAAATGAAGAGTATTGAAGAGTAAGATTTTACTTTTTTCTCACCTCATATATATAGAAATCTTCTAGATAGATAAAAGACATTAATTTGAAAGGCAAAACTATAAAACCCCTGGAACATAATTGAGCATAATATCTTCATGACTCTGGGGGATAGGGAGTAATTTCTTAGATAATACTGAACAGCAATAATAATAAGGACGAAAATTCATAGCTCTTCTAAATTTAAAGATACTATAAATGGCATTGAAATAAAATCCACAGAGAGGAAAACAAAACTGGCAAAAAATTAAATGATAAAACACTCAAATTCAGAATATATACATAACTTCTAGAATCAATTATAAAAAGCAAAAGACACCCCCTCCAAAAAATAGCCAAAAAAAAAGTAAATAAACAATTAACTCAGAAACATCTGAAGACCCTAAATATGTAGGAAAAGATGCAGACATTTTCATAATCAGGGAAATGTAAATGGGAATCATGAGGATATATCATTATATACACCCAATAAGTTAATACAATTTTAAGTCTTATACATTCAAGACTTGATTAGAAGGTGGGGCAATGCCTGCATTGCTGGTGGTATGTAAATTAGTAAATTACTATGAAAATGGGTTTGATGTTATCTGGTAAAGTTCAAGATATGGTTTCTTGTATTGCAGCAGTTCTACCTCTGGATACAAAATCTACAGAAATACACCTACAAGCATGAAAGTATCCAAGATGTATATCCAAGAATTTTTGTAACAGCAGCTTACAGCAGTCTAAAAATGGAAACTGTAGTGGTTTGGGACACATCCATACAATAGAAAACAATACAGCAATATAAATGAATAAACTGCCACTCCAAGTAACAAGGATCAATAACATAAACATACTGTTGAACACAAGAAGCAAGAAAAAAAGGATATATGCATTCTTGAGACCATTCATAAGTTGAGACATTGACAAAACAATTATATAACGATGTAAACACAGGTGATAAAAATATATTTTAAATGCACATAAATTAGCATCATAAAAATCAGTCTAAATATTACACTATGGATAAGGATGGTCTGACTGTAATCAGAGAGAAACATATGAGAGTGTTGAGAATCCTGGCTATTTTATATTCCTTGACCATAGTAATGGTTCTTTCCTTTAAAATAATTCACTAAACTTTGAGTTTTATGCAGTTTTCTATATATTTCATATTATTAACTATAAAACAAAAATTTAAAATGCATCAAGATAGTTTCATCCACATTAGCATGAATTTATTGAGAAATTTGTATTGCTAATAACTCCTCACTTCATTCTGTCTAGGTTGTTTTGCATCTTACATCTCAGCATTAAATACCTACTGAAGAACCTCTTACCCTTAATGTAGTCAACTTTAGACAGTTAGAAATTTACAGTTACCAGCTCTGCATATACACTCAATTATGTTAGGCTTTTCCTTACCAAATATATCTATATGATTTGATATATTTCCCTACCAAATATATGTGTGTATATATACACATATATATGTGTGTGTATATATATGTGTGTGAGAGTGTGTGTGTGTGTGTATATGATTTGGATTTGCTGTATATATATTTGCTATATATAAAAATATATATGCATATTTGCTATATATATATACAGGAAATCCAAATCATATAAATGAGACACACATGTGTGTGTGTGTGTGTGTGTGTGTATAAAAACATCATTTATATAAGGGCGTTTGTATTTCTCCTTGAGAAAGTTATCGTTCCAGTATTTCATGAAACACCACTATTGGCACTCAGCTTCTTCTTACATATGATAAGTAGTATACAACGAGAGTTCATTTTCTGCAAACTATTTTCTTCATATTACATGACACACACAGAAGGTAAGATACTGTAATGTCACATCTTGCAGTAGACTTTCTGTCTTACTATATGAAATTTATCCAAGATCTTATTCTCATTTTATACATGTTGCAAGTTAAAAATCAAGCAGCTACAAATTGTATAAATATTAAATTTACTATTTTATAAAAATTACTATTATAACAAATGAAAGATGATGCTATTTCCCTAGACAAGATTCAGATTACTTTTTTTCCTTTACATTATTCTAAGTCAGAAATTGAATTTCTTGCTTAATACTTCTGGTAAATAAATATTTAAAGTCATTTCAATGCCTAATTTTCCCCCAACCCTGCTTTCTCTTTCAAACTACAATATTGACTTTAATGGGTACTGTGATCGTATTGCATGGAAAACAATCAAGCAAAACCATAGCACAGGAAAAAGCATATTAATCAGTATGTCTTATCTTACTTTGCGAACACCTCTGCCAAGCTCTTCTCCATAGTTGGTTCCAAGGATTTCAAAATGGACATTGGGATTGCCTCCATTTTCTCCAAATTCTAGCTCTCCAGTCAACCCACTAACTCCACCCTAAAGGAGAGAACAGATACTGATGTAAAATTTCAGAAGTAAAAAAAATAAATAAACATAAAAGGAAGTCTAGGAACTCTACTTCTATCTATGAAATAATACTTAAAGTATGCAATTTTAACAGACTGCTTTTTAAAATAGGTACACAGCATAAACAGGAGTATAGTTGAACTTTGGAAATTCGTTAATCCAACCTCATCTATTTTTCATGAAAACAGAAATTTAGACCCCAAAAGTCAACTGACTTCTCAAAATGAAACCATGTTAGAGCTCAGACTAAATTTCATGCTCAAGTTTTTGCCACCATACCTTGTGACTTGAATGGATCCATTAGTCAGAAAACAAGATGTTTCTGTAGTGCATAAAATCTATTTAAGATAGATATCAACAATCTTCTTTGTTCTAGCACAATTCCATTCAAATTTGATCTAAAATTATACCTGGGGATCTTAAAATCCATGGTTTCTAGATTATTAGAGGCTTATTATTTTGCACCTTCTTTAAATATATTTTCCAAATCAAAAATAAAAGAAAGCTAAATTAGGCTTGAAATCTGTTTTTGCTCTTAACGGGTAGTGCTGGCTGTTGAGATTCACTGGGAATTCCAAGCTTCATCTTTCATTCAACATGACAGATGTTCATTTATCCAACAGATGGCAATGTAGGTCATACTTCTCTCTTTCTTGTTTATCATTCTTTTCTCAGTTTAGTTTATCAGCCTTCATATTATTTAGGATTTTACCAATGAAAATCACACTCCCAGTCACTTCAATGCTAAAATATGTCTAACTTAAAATTTTGGCCTGGTAATGACATTTATTTAGAAAACAAATGATCTCAGTTTTGTAAATTGTTTTAATTATCACCTCTAAGATGTTGGTATTTAAATACATCTCACTTGACATAACCTGCAACTCTGTTTCCAGACTTTTCCGTCTGGTATTAATATTATGCTGCTTGCTTTTCCTTCTACTCCATCTGTGCCTTGTAGCCCAATCACCTGATGCAAAGTTCATGATGAATTCAATAAACTATTTTTGATTGATGTTTTCCTACTTGAATCACTAATTTTAATATTTAATCTATTGTATTTTTATAACAGTAATAATCAATAAAATTAATTCTTCACTATTATTCCCTAATCAGCCAAACTATTATCTAGTTTTATTAAGAAAAATCCTAGTGCATTTGATATGTCAATACTCTTTTCATATACGATTTAGCAGTCAAGAAGATAGGTCACACTTCCTGGGTTTCACGAATGGCTTCAGGACCTACTAGCTGTGTAAACCAGGCTAAGCCATTTCATTTATGCCTCAATCACTAGATCTGTTAAATGGGAAAATAATAGTGCCTACGTTAGAAGATTATTCTGATTCTTATAATTCATGTACAGAATACTGAAAAGTTCTTGACATGTGGTGAGAGCTTAAATACTATTATTATTATCATCATTACTTCCACTGTTACTTAATTCTTTATTTCTGAAGGATTTTTAGTTCACAAGTTGGCATAATCTTGTTTTTTAATGAAAATTCACTGGGTTTGCCAAAAAGTATTATATGCTTAAATATTTAGATGGCTTTGGAAAATATTGTTGCAAATGTCAACTCAGTTACATTTCGTTGGTTAGCTTGGGGAGAAAACAGTTAAAGTAGCTGGTCTAGAATGTATTAATTCCTTTCCCTGGTGTGTGGACAGGGCAGCAACTGAGGGTGAAGGTTGGGTCTAATTTCCCTGACAACTGGAACTCCAGGTAAATAGACTAGTAATATTTACTAGGTGGGAAATCCCTTAGCAGGATATCCCAGGCTAAAGAAATACTGTAGTAAATAAACCCAAGATCTATGGATTAACAGTTTGTGGCTCCTCAGAAAATGTCCTGAAGCTTTACGTTTTTTAGGGTAAAAATGAAAATGTTTCATAATGTAAATCCTCCCTGTGATGAGAAGTAAACCTATGAAACCCTCCTTGGAGACAGAATCAGCATTTCCAGTGTGGGAAGAAAGAACCTGGGGAGCCATGCACAATGTCTCCTACTTTTTCTGCTTTGTGCCCTTTGCTTGCCTGTATTTTTGATAAGGGCAATATATCTGATTTTTGCCAATCTATTCCAGTCTGCGCTCACTATTAATATCTCACAATATCCAATTATATTTTAAAGACTGAAGTGCAGTGCATCTTATTATCATTAGTATCTCCAAATGACAAATACTGTAGGAATTTAATTGACAAGTATAGCTTATATTATCACAAATAAGTTCTACTTGTATTCAGAATATTTTATAAAAGTTTTTCTTGTCTATAACCACACATCTACCTGAATAATATCTTCTAATTATATCAGAATCTTAAATTTCTGTTTTAGCAGCTTATTTCTAGGAAAAATATATCATATATCAATATGATTGCTACATAAAAACTACCATAACCCTAAAATGTTTACACATTTGAGCACTAGACTAATCTGGTGTCGTGTTATTGTTCTCAATCAATACCCACGTGGCCACTCCAGGTCATGCCTTCATCCTTTACTTTATATTCCACTGAATGACTTAGTTACTTGAAAAAGTTACAGAAAACAATAAATTGGGGAACTTGCATTGAGTTTGCTACAGCGTTTACTTACCTTGCTCAACTTTTTGACTTTGTAATTTATTTTCCTTATGCTATATTCCTAATGAGTTGTTGGCATGTAAAATCAATGAAACCTTCCCTCATGAAGATGTCAGGGATGACTGAGAGGTCAGTATTTCAAGCAAGTAAACCTTTTAACTGAAACCTATTGTTATATCACCCAGACTTAACCTCTCTGATTTTTGATTGCCATAGAAAATTCCAGCGCTTTAAAGCATTTTTCCATCTATCCTCAAATTAACCTTGAAAACAGAGCCTCGGTGAAAATGTGTGCTGGTCAAGGGGTAATGAATGGTCATTATTTTTGTACATGCATGGTTGTATTTTTTTATCTCTTGTTGATGCAGCAGATTTTCAACAATATAAGCTAATGGGACATTGATAGTATGAATAACACATACAAATAATTTCTAAATGTCCTTTAAATTGGCAGTAAAAATTGCTGCCAGAGTAAACCTTTTTAAAAATATGAAATAAAATTTGTTTTAATTTCATCCATCCACTTGATATATAAATACCAGCGGACATCAAATATCGAGGGCAAAGAGTAGAAAAATTAAAAGAGGAGAATCAGAGGTTGGGAATAATTTACCACTGGACAATGAGTTTCTAAAAGGCAAAATGTATTATTCCCCTATGGCTAGGAAAGGTTGGGGAAAAGGTAAAAAAAAAAAAAAAAAAAAAAAAAAAAAAAAAATTACTGAGACTTTATGTCATTCTGTTTATGATGAAGAAGGATCTTTTCCTACACTAGAAACGACAAAGGAACTTAAGAATTACTTTTGGAGGATCACGTGGGACATCAAATATTTATCATACTTGCCTAATTTCCTTATACTTATTCCTAAATTCCTTGTAACCTGCAGATGTGTGTGGGAACCAAGGATAATCTGTTAATATAAGCATGGGCTCAGCAAGGCAGTGAACACTCTGGGAGGTGCCAGACTCAGTAGGGAGCCCTGATGCCTTCATGTTTCATCAGCATCAGGTTCAGAGAGAAAAACTCCTAAGAAGAAAAATACCACATTTTCTACCCAACAAAGAAATATTTTTATGAGTAAATAGAAATTAAGATACAAGATGGAAAAAAAAAAAAGACAAATACAAAGAACCTAATTTATGTGAAATATCTAGGAAAATTTGAGTTGCCATGTAACATTATGTGTGTGTATATATACATATATTTGCATATATACATATACACTCAAATAGTCATTCATAGTAGAAACTCACAGCTAGCTGAGAAGTAAACAGGAAGTTACAAGCATTGTGATCATGCTGCCTCCATCTTAGGGGATCCTTAGGCCTAGTTAACCAGTTAACTGTGGAACCCAAACTGAAACCTTCATCTTGTGTCTCATACTTTTTTCCTTTGGACTATGTAAACTGTGTGTTCAATATAACATATTATATCATAGTGAATTGCTTGGAAGTCATGCTGAACTGAATTAAATTAAATCTATTCCACTTTACCTACTTTATGATTAAAATGACCTGAAGCTGGAGTGTATCTTGGTGAATCGACAAGAGGTTTATTCCAAGAGCATGGATGGCAGTTTTTAAATCCCCTATGACAAAAAGTTTATTTGCACACATTTTTGTAAAAAGGCTACCTTATATTTCAAGACAATACTGTTTGTGGTAAACCAGATTATGTTTTCCTAAATTCTCTCTCTTTCCTTCAGATTTCTAAATTCTAAATGATACATAATGCTTTACACAAAAAGTAATGTCTCCATTTCTTTAAGTATGCAGACTTTTTAAAATCCCACAAAACCAAACATGACAACTTATTAGAGCTCATTTTGTCCCAACCATTAACCTAGGAATCATTATTTTAATCTTTGTCTTCCTCACACACTTATGTTAAATCACCAAACCTTATTTCAATCCTTATTTCAATATCCTCAAGGATATCTACTTCTATCCATCCCATGGCCCATACCCTAACCGGGTCTTCTCTAAGTAAGAGGATTAGCCTCTTCATTGGTGTTCTGTCATGCAGTCAGTCTAGTTCAACGGCAGTTGCAGAATTCTCTACTTGGAAGGCATGGGATAATCTGATTTTATCACCACCCCGTTGAAAATACTTCAGTGTCGGCTGGATGTGGTGGCTTACGCCTGTAATTCCAGCACTTCGGAAGGCTGAGAGAGGTGGATCACCTGAGGTCAGGAATTTGAGACCACTCTGCCCAACATAGTGAAACCCTGTCTCTACTAAAAATATGAAAACTCGCCGGGTGTGGTGATGCATGTCTGTAATCCCAGCTACTCAAGAGGCTGAGGCAGGAGAATCACTTGAACCCAGGAGGCAGAGGTTACAGTGAGCTGAGATCACGCCACTGCACTCCAGCCTGGATGACAGAGCGAGACTCCATCTAAAAAAAAAAAAAACCTTCAGTGTCATGTTATTCCTTGAATAAAGGAATAACGTTTGGAAATTTCGACATCATTTATGAAACCCTTGGTGGTCTTTCCCCTTTTAGCTAATTAGAAACCATGTCTCTATTCTGTCTCTATTCTGGCTGCCTTGGGCTTATTTCAGATGCTTCGGTGTGTTAAGCTCTCTTTCCTACAAGCCTGGAAACATTATTTCATTTGTGTGAAACATTCTTCCTTCCCCTTTCCTGGAATACTCTTAATTTTCCTTTCTTAGCCTAAACATTTCCACTTATCTATCACTCTCAGGCCTACGTAGGCCCTCCCATGACATATTTCTAGAACAGTTGGTATTTACCCTTTTGTAGAACAAATCATGCTTGTAATTATTTTTGATATTTCTATTTTCCTTCCTTATTCTCTGATCTTGTAGTACAACATATGGTAGTATTCAATAAATATTTGTGGAATGAATAAATTACCATGTAAGAATTGGTATAATTTCAGTACTTTTATCAGTTCAAAAAATACTCTTTGAGGTATCAACATATATCAAGATAACTATCAGATATCATATTGATATATGCTGGGCTCAACATATATCAATATGAGAATGTACTGGTACTTAAATATTTGAAATACTGCATAAACTGATATTTTCTATTTTCCCACATTCCATATTAAAAATAATTACAAAACTTTTAACAGAAATTGGTCAATTAAGACAATGCAAAAGAACTTGCTTTAAGGATCTATTAAATTTTAGTTCACTTACTAATATAGAATACACAGAAAATTGTCAGTGATTTTATGTTTAATTTTGAATCTAAGATTTTTCTTAGTTTTTAAAAAACTTAAATGAAAGAGGTAAAGGTGTTCTTTCTAACATTCAGGTCTGATTTTATCCAAAAATTATTTAGTGTCTTACATTTACCCACAAAATAATTTTTTTCCTAAATCACTTTCCAGTCAAAACAATTTTATGTGTTCTCTGCACTCTGGTAAATTAATCAACTTTTGTCATTGTACAAATGATTTATTCTAATAGATATGTCAGCTACAGCATTCTACCACCTGAAATATCCTCCTTCCATAGCTTTTTATATCCTAAGCCTGCTAGTTTTCAAATTTCCATTAAGATGCTATCAGTTCCATGCAAATATTTCTAATCTATTTTCTAAGTTGTGTTCTCAAGGAAACAGGTCTGAGATGGAGATTTGCTTGTATGCAGGAGGTTTATTTGAAGTGCTATTGAGAGAGCACTTGCAATGGAGTGAGGGAAGAGGGACTAGACAGAGAAAGAAATGAAAGCCTGATGCAAATACAATACCAGTTTAAGTCATCCAATGGACCAGTCTATAGATAACCCTTCAGACTTGTCCCTTGAAGAAAGGAACTTAGACATTTCTAGTTTTGTAATGACTGTTCATTGGATTCATGCTGCCCCTAGAGAGAGGGTGTAGCAATTTCTGGTCATGGCAATTCCCGAACAGAGGCTCAGATTCTTTCTTGGCTGTGAAGCAACTATCTCAGTGTGTTACCACAGCATATTACACTCTTCTCTAAGATTCTACAGTATCCTATATTTACCACATTTGGGTCCTTTTGTTGTTTCTGGCCTTAGAGTGTAACTCTTTGTACAATTAGTCAATATTCACTACTGGCCTCTAAATTTCCTTTTTTTTTTTTTTTTGGTGGGGGGTAATCCTATAAATGAGTTTGCACAGAGCATTCTACAGTATAGACATTCGATAAATACCTGTTAAAAGAGTGATGAATACATGAATGAAGTGCCCTCTTGGAAATTGTTTCAGTATTAAAAATATTAACACTAAGAAAAAAATGAAAAATGATTTCTATTTAAATATAGTAGACTTCTGTAAATAAAAACAGGCTACTCGTGTTGCAATGACATGGCACTATTCCAAGAAGGTAGATCCGCACTGGGTAAATTGATTTCTAAATATCCCAGGGGAGTGGTTTTCAAATTGTAGTTCTAAGAACTGATTGTGGTGGGAGTCTGTGGAAATCCCCTCCTACTCTTTTCCTTAGCAGCTGAAATTTATTGATTGTATTTATACAGTTTAAAAAGTTTGAAAGCTTGCTCTAGGTTACATAACACTAACAAATTTAATTATACAACATGAAAACTCTTTCCCAATATATAAATACAGTTTTCATGAGAGGCTACAACAATATAGCTTCTCATAATAAACTAAAAATTGAAAAACAAGCCATATTAAAACTTAAATATGGTTTATTTAATATTAACCGAGGGTGTTTATTCCCGTGATTTCTTGGTGTGCATGTTTAGCCAAGTGACTTTGACAGGAGTGAACAAAAATGATTTCCATGAACAACAAAAATGGTAAATGGCACAGTATACAGACACCAAATTAGAAACCAAAAAAACCTGGTATTTAATGCTAGTTAGCTACGCAACACTTAGTACATCATTTAATTTTTCTGAAGCTCGGTTTTCTATACCTAAACATGGAGTTAAAAGGTTAGATTAACTTTATTGTGACTTGCTACTCTATAACTGCATAAGTTACTAATAAAAATGTAAAAGAACTTAAGTGCATAATACAGTAAAACAAAAATAGAAGAATACTTTCTTTACAAAATTTTTAAAAATCCTCTTTTCAGATAATGCCCCTGGTGTGTTTAAGAGTATACTTGTTGCATGCTGCTTTTTAAGTCTATGTCAATACATACAGTATTAGAATTGGAGTGATTAATTTTATTTGACAATGATATCAATGTGTATTTAAAAAATACAAGAGAACAAGTAATTAAGTTTGGAAAGTTGATCAGGTCAGTCATAAAATATATGAAACATCAATATCTTCCTTTAACATCTACAATAACTAGTTTGAAAATCTAATGGAACATATTTCATTTATGATAGCATGCACACACACACACGCATGCGCACACACACATCCTATAAAATTTTAGAAAAAAAATACAATGAAAATATGTGTGAAGAACACTATAAATCTTTAATAAGGGTTACAAAAAGCTGACTGTATGGATAGATGCCATGTTATAGATGGAAAGACTCAATATTTTTAAAACTATAATTCCTTCAAAAATATTATACAACATCCATGTAAATAACAATGGCACAGGGCTGCTGATAATATTTGGCAGAAATGAACATGCAAGCATTAACCGCTAATTTTTAAAAAAGAATAAAAATGAGGAGGCACTTATTCTACCAATTCATACAATAAATTATAAAGCTCAGGTACACAAGAGTACCTGAGAAATAGCAACCTTGCCCATTACTAGACATTTACACTACTATGTCAATGACATTATTTTTAATTCTTTTGTTTCATTCCCCATAATAAGAATATAAATTAGGGATAGGAACTTGTTCTCTTCTTGCTTGTAATTTGTGTAGCAGCACACAGATTTGTAATGTGTATGTAGCATGCCCTTAATATAGGCATTTTGTATTTACTTGAATGTAATTAAAACTTTTATCACTAGAATATTCCCATTGTAATAAGGAGCCTGACCTCATTTGTGTTGCTGGCTACTGACTTCTTTTTAAGCCTTACCCTCCCTTTCTTTGACCCCACATCTGTACAGTCTTATTAAGACAGGCCTTCCTGCACCTACTTATTTGACACCTGTGGGAAACTTGACCTTCTCAAATCTCCAGCCCACATGAGTGGAAATCTTTTCCCAGCCCTAACCTCTAGTCACCAAAACGGCCCAGGCAATTCCCTCTGTTTTGCCCAAGCCAGCCTGAATCTGGTTGGGGCCATTCTGCTCTTCCTGGGAGTCTCTATGTGAATAATGAACTTTCTTTCTCACTTGATGTGTGGAGTATCATCAACACTGACATCTAAACAGGTGACCAAAACTACACATATGATGCAGAAAGTAATATAATTTAAAAAAATCAATTTTAAGGTCAGTTTGAAATATGAGACAAAAATGTAACATTGAACACTTGTAATCATGTATATTATTCAAACTGAGTTTCTTGACACAAAGAATGGATACATTTCTTTAAAACATGACACTGGGGCAGAAGCTGAGAGGGACAAATGTACACATAGTCCCACAAAATAAAATTTCATAATTATTGTATTAAATAATTGTTTGGGTTATAAATTTTCTAATAGTAGTATCTTATATATTAAATTTCCACATGAGAAATACTGACATATTATGGTGTCTCTCTTTCCTTCCTCCTGCTCCTCTCACTAAATAAGTGTTTCCTAAGAAACCTCTTAATCTATTATTTTGTCTTTGTATGAAAGCTTCAGAAGAATAAATATATTCAGGTTCCTGCATCCTAGCCAAACCATGAATTAATAAATTGGCAGGATTAGAATCATGTTCAATAACCTCCCTTGGATTTATACCTGTCAGCTCTCTACATAGATAAGGCTGGAAGATTTTGGCAACAGCTTGAAGCTAGATTAGACTTATTCATTTTTCAGTTGAAAAGTCTTTCTCTGCCGATATATTCAATACATTTAATTCTCAAGTACTTTTGTTGATAACAGCCAAAATTCTCATTAAAATTTTCCTTGGCAAAGAAGACACAACATTACGATGGTTTGAAATCCCCACCAAAACTCATCTTGAAATGTAATTGCCATTGTAATGGTATTAAGAAGTAGAAACTTTAAGAGATGATTGAGATCATGAGAGTTCTGCCTTCATGAATGGAATAATGCTGTTATTGCAGTAGTGGGCTAATTGTCACAAGAGTTTGGTCCCCTTTTTGTCTCTGTCTCATGCACTTGCTTGCCAAGTGGTGTCCTTTCACCTAGGATAACCCTTATCAGATGCCAGCCCCGAGCCCTTGGATGTCCCAGTTCCAGAACTGTGTGCCAAATAAATTTCTGTTCTTAATAAATTACAAAGTCTATCGTATTCTAGCAGCAGAAACAAATCAAGAGAGAAAACTGGTACCAATCAGTGGAGCTGTTGCTATAATACATACTTGAATATGTGGAAGTGACTTTGGAACTGCATAAAGGTAGGGGCTTGAAGAATTTGAAGGATCGGACTAGGAATAAAAAAATGTACTGCTGTGAGTAGAGCTTTAAGGGCAACTCTAGTGAGGGCTTGGAAGAGAGAGCTGTAGAGAAAGTCTGAATCTTCTTAAGAGTTTTATTTAATTTGTTGTGACCAGAATACTCATAAAAATCTGGAGAGTAAAGGATATTCTGATGAGGTCTCAGACAAAAATGAGGAACAGGGTATTGGAAACTGGATTGAAAGCCATCCTTGCTGCAACGTAACAAACACCCTGGCTGAATTGTGGCCATATTCTAAGACTTTGTAGAATGCAGAACTTAGGGGCAATGAACTAGAGTATCTGGTTGAAGAAATTTCTAAACAGCAGCGCATTCAGGCTTCTGCCTGGTTACTTTTACCTGTATGTAGTAAGATCTGAGAGAAAGAAATTACTTAAAGATAGATTTTATATTTAAGAGAGAAGCAGACAAAACATTTGAAAAACTTACAGGCTGGCTATGTAAAGAGTGAAAACGTATGTTCAGGGCTAGGTGCGGTGGCTCACACCTGTAATTCCAGCACTTTGTGAGGCCAAGGCAGGCAGATCATGAGGTCAGGAGATCGAGACCAGTCTGGCCAACATAGTGAAACCCTGTTTCTACTGAAAATACAAAACAAATTAGCCAGGTGTGGTGGCACGTGGCTGTATTCCCAGCTACTCAGGAGGCTGGGGCAGGAGAAATGCCTGAACTCAGCAGGCGGAGTCTTCAATGAGCCAAGAACACACCACTGCACTCCAGCCTGGGCGACAAAGCGAGACTCTCAGGAGAGAATGCCAAGGGTGCAGTCAAGTAGTGTTTGCTAAAGATATTAATATGGCTACAAAGGAGCGATGTGCTATTTATCAGGACAATAGGAGAAAGATTTAAAAGGAATTTAAAAGGAATTTCAAAAATCTCTGAAGCTGCTGCTGCCCTCACAGGCTCTAGGAAGGCAAAATGATTTCAGGGGATATGCCCAAGGCACTCATCATAGGTTCCCTGTCCAGGGTCACCTAGCAACTCTTCTCCCCACATTCCAGTGTAACATTCTTCAGTTGCACCAGTTATGGCTCAAGTGGACTCAGGTGAAGCTTGGGCTGTCACTCTGTAGAGTACAAATGGTAAGCTGTGGCAGCATCAATATGGTGTTATACCTTCAGGCATACAGAGTGTGAGAACTGTGGCTATGGGTTCCTGCACCAAGATTTCCAAGGATGTTGCAAAAAGCATGAAGACCTAGGCAGAGACTTGTCTCCAAAGTGAAACCACCACAGAGAGCCTCTACTAAGACAATGTTGAGTAAAAATGTGGTGTTGGACTTGCCACAAAGAGTTTCCATTAGGGCAATGACTACTGGAGCCATGGAAGTGGGACCATCCCTAAAACCACAGAACTGTAGGACTAAAACAGTGTGTCACTCCAACCTGTGAGAGCTGCAGAAGCTGAGTTCATCAAAGCCCTGGGAACAGGGTTGCCTGAGGCCTTGCAGGCCCAATCCCTGTCCTAGTGGATCCAGAAATTAGGACATGGAATAAAAGGATATTGTTTCGCGGCTTTATGACTTAATGTTATTTTTTGTGTTGGGTTTTAGACTTACTTAGGACCAGTTATCGTTCTTTTCTTGCCTATTTCTCTGTTTTGGAATAGAAATGTCTATCCTATGACTGTCCCACCACTGCATTTTGGAAGTAGATAATCAGTTTTGAATTCATAGTTTCACAGCTGGAAGAAATTTGCGTCATGATGAATCATGTGAGTCTCACCCATATCTGATTTAAATGAGACTTTGAAATTTGGACTTTTGAGTTAATGCTGAAACAAGTTAAAACTTTTGGAACTATAGGGATAGAATGAATATATTTTATATGTAAGAAGGATATGAGTTTTGGGGGTCCAGGGATGGAGTACTATGATTTTAGTGTCCCCTCCCAAACTCACATTGAAACTTATTTGCTACTGTTATGGTATTAAGGATAGGGACATTGAGGTGATTAGGTTATGAGGATGCCACCTCATGAATAGATTAATGTCCAATAATGGGAGTGGATTAGTTATCCAGGAAGTCTTGGCCCCCCTTTTCGCTCTATCTTGTGCAGCTGCTCACCATGTGATGCCCTTCTGCCATGAGATGACGCTCTCCAGATGTGGTTGCCACAGTCTTGGACTTCCCAGTCTTGAGAACCATGTGGAAAAAACTTCTGTTTTTTATACATTTCCCAATTTGTGGTAAACAGTTAGAACAGCAGAAAAGGGACTGATACAAATACCAAGAGAAAGATTCAGGCTCTTCTCTATTTAAAATATTTATTTCCTCTACTTCTAGTTTTTGTACTCCTAGCTTACTCCTAATATTATTTTTTTATATTTTACTCTGACTTTTTAAGGTCATTTATATTTCATTTGACTAGCTATTTTTCTTTTGTTTTCCAGGAAGAAAGGAAAATACATGCGAAAGAAAAAGGATGGATAAAATAAAAAACATAAGCTTCCGAATGTCTGTCTCCTTTGTGTAAAGGGTATGGGAGAATTTGTTTGTTTTATTAATCATTTCATTTTAAATCCAAGAGGCTGTGCAAGACAAATGGAAAATGTCAGGAAGGATGACATGACAAAGAGTCTAATAAACTGCAGAATGCTTATACCACTGAGAGGAGCTAAACAACATAAACTGCCTTCTGGGAATGGAACAGGTAGCTAAGCCAAACAGATTCACAGCTGGGATAAGCAACACATTGACAGTGAAGAAGAATAATGCAATCAGTTACCCCAAATAGTTCACAAATGCTGCAACATGTTATCTACTTATGAATCCTATCCTTATCATGAGATAAATTAAAGACCATCACATTCAATCTCTTACCATGTATATTATCTAACTGGAAAAGTGCTAATTGAGTCTACTTTTTTTTTTTTTTTAGTGGATGATGTATGTTTTTTAAAAGCCTTTTGTACTTTGTGACAGGCACCAAAATAATTTCAGTATCTCTAATGCTAGTGACAGTCAAGTCAGTATATCTCAACCACACATTTTTTACTCGCATAAAATTCCCTTATGAATAAATAAGGAAGCCTCCCCTTTTTATATGTTGATGACTTTCTCACCTTTTTCCTTTTTCAATATTTTATTTCCCCATTACACTGTTTTGTGCTTTGAATTGGCAGAAATACTAGAGAGGAAACCCTTTTTCTAAAATATATCAAATAATTATTTACCCTATCCTTTTTACATGAAAATTAAGAAGTTACCTTCTTGATGGTCTCCAACATGGAGCGCCCACCCTGCCATGGCTTTGAGTTCTTTCTGATACATGACAGACTTGCCATGCTGTGCCACTTTCGGTCTTCCAGCTTCTTATGAAAGGCATTAGCAAGCAGAAGCACCGTGTCATATATGTAAAGGTTGGAAATCTGAAAAGACATTAGAAAGTGATCATTAGAATCATTGACACCAGTCATCAAGAATAAGGAAAAAAATAATTGTCTCAGCTGCTTCTGTTCATGTCATAGATGGCTGGTTTACTGAGTTATTAAGCAGAAGGTTTCTTTTGTCATTTCCTGGGCAATTTTGTCGTTGAGAATGAAGTCTTGTCTGATTGTATGCCTCAATTGCTTTTTCAGCTTATTTTGTTGTGAAAGAGAAGATTAAAAAAAGAAAGAAAGAAATTTTGACAGAGATAAGGCTGTTAGTGTTAGACCTGAGAAAATCATTGGCCCTTATTTCTCTCTGAGGAGGTAAGAATCTAAGGGTTTAAGATTGGAAGGACAAACTGAATAATACATTTTCTGAATATGTTAAGGTTTTGCATTCTAGTTATTCAGATGGAAAAATATCAACTTGATCTCATATATGAGTGTCATAGGTACATAAAAAGGAAGCAGTCAACTGTGTGTATGTTTGTGTATATGGAGATTCTGTAAGGAAATAATGAAAGAACAGGACCATTTATAAATATTATTGTGATCAAGGATCTATACAAAATTATACAGGTATACACATGCATTGCAATTCATTGATTTCACAAATATCATAAACTATTAACTGTTTGTGAATGTGTGTTTACATTAACACTTGCTTCTTCTAAGGCAACCATGTTATTAGCTTCTTTCTACATAGATTGAAAAATAAATTATAGCCATATTTTTTTTTTTGCTAAGGTTAACTGCATTCTTACAATTAAGTTTTGCCAGAGATACTATTTATACTGTCGATTAACCATCAAAGCTGCTTATTTTTCGAAGAAGTTAAAAATTATTCAGAAAACGTAATACCAAAAGGAATCCTTGGTCAATAAAAGCTGCTTAATGTTATATTTCCTCTGAAGGAAAAACTCAATATAAAATTTAAAAAATGAGAAATCAATGTAGTGATGAAAATTAATTCCATCTTAAAGCATTTGTGTTTTTCAGATTTTTAGAAGGATATTGTTATCACGGTCTTTCCTAAAAACACACAGGAGAGTATATGGATTGTCCTCGGGGTATATTTAATCATGGAGGAAATTTTTAAAGTAGTCTACCCACATCACAGGATGGTACTAAGCTCTGGCTATTGAGATAATTAGAGTCTGATGCTATTCAGAGCTTTTAATAAGAAATTCCTAACAGTGCCTTGTGAGTTTTCTTTTACATACCATGTAAATCTTCAATCATTTGTGTTTGTGAAGTATCATTTTTTATATATATATAATACTTACAGGCCTTTTTTTGAAGAGACATTGAATACTCAATGCATTACGTGCAATGCAAGTTTGTCTTTCATAAGGACATATTAGGACTGACTATTTTCACTCCCCATCCCAGCCACTCCCCATTTTGCCCAATAATTACTAAATAGACTACAAAGGAATGGCTGAAATCTGCTATACAGCTAAATCTAGTCCATGAATCAACATCCAGGTTGGAATTAGGCAGTAAAGACCCAACAGGAAAATATATAAATTACATGAAGGACACACATCCAGGGAAATCAAAATAACACACAACCGTCTGCCCTTTCCTAACCTCTCCTGGTTCTACTGCCTGAAACTTACTTCCTCTTCCTTCTCTAGCTTTATTTTACTCTTCCCTTTGGTGAACATGTATTTAAGATTGTTGGGGAAGCATCCCTTGCTATCTCCTCACCTTTCTCCAACTAGTTATCATTTCTCAATATTTAGTTCAAAGACCACCTCTTTTTATCTACTGGAACACACAGTGCATAAGCCTTTGAAACATATCAGAATACTAAATCTTTTTTAAAATCTACCTTTTCCACAAAAAATAAATTCCTCCTAGATGGGGACTCATACTGTATATCTTTTCTCTTCCATTTTTCCCTATAATTTATTTCTCTTAGACTTAGCCTAAAGCCTAGCACATATTTGGTTTTTGATAAACACTTGTCAAGTAAAAGAAGACAAAGGATGGAGAGAGGAGAAAAAACGAAAGTCAATTTTAAAGCTAAGCGTGTTTGACGGAAGTTGAGACATGAAAATTCTGGTAACCTGGGTTTTATCCAAACCTGACACTGCTGAGGCACATTCTCTTTTGCAGACCCTGAGGCATGTATTTTGAGCATCTATGCTAGTCTTAAAGGTGAGTACTTTGTACCTATTACGTGACAGGCGTTTTCAGTAAATGACTATGTCTCATTTGTCCACATTCCAAACTGCAGGATCAAGAAGTGGTGGTAATGTTCTCCGAGCTTTTCATTACCCCTCCTAATCTGACACGTTTTGACTGCAGGCCAGTGCCCATTCTTCGAGCTTCACATTCTTTCCTGTGCTACACTTTATCGCTTTTTTCTGTCATCATTAACTGAGATTTTCGTCATTTTTTTATTTGTAAGGCCTTTGACCCCTCCTTCACAATAATACCAAACTATCTCTCAGCATTTTAAAAGGTCACTTCAATTCCTATACAGATGATCTTCACTTCTACTTAGGCCTCGACCAACACAAATGACCATTTACTGACTGCACAGAAACATGCACCACCTCTAAAATCATAGACTCTAGTATGTCACATATAACCAATCATTCCTCCCTATCTTATTGGCACTACATTTGTCCTTTGACATCACCAAACCTCCACACTCACCTCCTCTACATGACAAACTTTCAATATTTGACACCATCTATGGCTTGCTTTGAAATATCTTTCTTTTAGTTTTCATCACCTGGTATAGTTTCTAGGCTGATCATCTTAGTTCTCATTTTTCTCTTGTGTTTCAACATTTCTGTTAAAAATTTAGTATCCAGAATTGACACATTATTACAGATGTGATCTGACTAGGAGAGAATAGTGTAAGACATTAGATCTCTTTATCTTAGCAAAATTCTTCTGACATAGAGACCACAACTATATTAAAATAGTTATTGCAAATATGATTTGTGCGATACACACACCGAATTTACCTTCAACTTAAGGAATCTGAACAATTGTCAAACCAGGATTCTTCCATCTAGGCTTCATGTAATTGATTTTGAACTTATACTTTATCTGTGCTGTTTCAAATTTAGGCTTATTATTTAGTCAACACTAACAATTTGGAACTTGATTATCTAGTACAACATAAACTTTCTCTTCTAGCTTTATGCCATTTACAAATTTGATAGGCATGTTTTATTCATTTTCATTCATGCAGTGATAGACATTTAAAAAATATTAGGTCCAAGAATAGAATCTTGTGAATGACCATAGACAGTTCCTTGCATTTCAGGAATAGAATATTTATCAGTGCAGTTTGAATATTCATCTGGTTCTACAATCCTCAAACTCAGGACAAAGGAACTCTGGTGGTAGGTTGTGGATATCAGGAAGTGCTCGAAGCCACAGAATACATCTAAGGCATATTCTAGTCATATCAATATTGCTTGAAGATTTGATTGATTCATTTAGATATTAATATTAATTTTGTTTGAAGATTTGGAGAAAAACAACTAAATAGTTCAATTGACAAATCATTTGGAGTATTACTTTTAATTATATATACACAAATGTTATAATGTTATAACTTCTGAAGGTAATAATGAGACTTAAATATTTTTGAGCTTTATTTTGCTTTCTATCTCAGGCCAGAGTGTTCACTATCTTCTGCCTTTAGGAGCCCGTCAGTGAAAATGTTTGAATGTCATCATTCTATCAAGACTTTTCAATATCTTTCCTAACGATTTCAGGCAAAAATTTGTCAAACACCATGCAAAAAATCAATAAGCAACACATAGCTTTATGACATTCTCCCAATCTAAAAAACAAACAAACAAACACAACTATAAATAAGGGCTTAGTTTGGCAGTGCTTGTTTTTAAGGAAGCCCTGTTTTGTTTGTTTTTTTTTTCTTTTTTTTTTTTAAATTACACTTTAAGTTCTAGGGTACATATGCACAACGTGCATGTTTCTTACATATGTATACTTGTGCCATGTTGGTGTGCTGCACCCATCAACTCATCAGCACCCATCAACTCGTCGTTTACGTCAGGTCCATCAGTGACAGACTGGATTAAGAAAATGTGGCACATATACACCATAGAATACTATGCAGCCATAAAAAAGGATGAGTTTGTGTCCTTTGTAGGGCATGGATGCAGCTGGAAACTATCATTCTCAGCAAACTATTGCAAGAACAGAAAACCAAACACCGCATGTTCTCACTCATAGGTGGGAATTGAACAATGAGATCACTTGGACTCGGGAAGGGGAACATCACACACCGATGGCATTGGGAGCCCTGTTGTCTTATCTGAAGTATTGCAAACCATTGATTTAGTAATATATTCTACAGTTTATCTAAATAGTAACATTTAATATGCTAAACTCCATGAGAATCTTTTTTCCTTCCTTTCAACAGTTGGGACAATACACCTATCTCCTGTACCTTGGTCCTCTTCTTAAGTGTTTCTCCAGTATTTTTGAGCTATCATATTTTGATCATTCCTGCTGACTGATTGGTACTCTGAGCAATTATTTGGCAAGCCTAATTCAAAGCAGTGGGTCTACTCTTACTATCTCCCTGTTCCTTCTAAACCAGTGGATTACTTTCTTTTAATGAATTTTACTCTAACCTTCCCAATTTGAAGACAATTTTTCTTAGATGGGGAAAGCAGGAGCAAAAGTGTTGGAATGTTTCTGTTTTCTCTCCATTAGCAGCCAAACTAATATTAGTTCCATCAAGCAGTAAATGGATCACTTCCTGCTTGTTACATATGTTGCTAAAAATACCATTTTCTAGCTAAAAGGTGTTATTTTATATTTATTTTGCAACTTCAGCTAATCCTGGGTTTCAGCCTTTGGGTGCTAATTAAAAAGTTTGTGAAATGTATTTTCTGCTTTTTTCTAAATTTTACTTCTCTGTCTATGTATATTAAAATCAGTAACAGTCTGGAGATCAAATTCTATCACACATAAGTGGGGTGCTAACATGTAACAAATCCTCAAAGCAAAAGTAGTTTTCTTGTTTTCTTCCATCTGTGGGTTGGACAGGACCAAGATGAAGGTATGAGTCAGGAGGAAGTTGGTGCTTCCCCATACAGCTTTGTTGTTTCAGGTAAGATTAGGAATATAGACATAAATAAAATATTAGTTCACAGATATTAAAGTCCTCATCAACTGAAATGGAAAGATTATGTTGTTAGGCAAATATGCTATAAAATAATTTCTGCTGTCCCTAAATGATACAGTCAATAATTTTTCTTAAGTTTGTATTTCATTTCCTGATACTTCTTTTGACAAAAACAAATTTTAATATTTTATAATTTTCTAAATCAAAAATTATTTCATTTATTTTTTTTCTATTTAGAATTCTATCATTTTCACATCAATTATATCCATGACCAGTTAAAATGCAAACATGGGACATTATAAGCATATTGATATGGTTGGACTGTGTCCCCATCCAAATCTCATCTTGAAGTGTAGCTCCCATAATTCCAACGTATCATAAGAGGGACCTGGTGGGAGGTAATTGAATCATGGGGGCGATTATCTGCTTGCTATTCTCATGAAAGTAGTGAGTTTTCCCGAGATCTGATGGTTTTATAAGCGTCTTTTCCCCCTTTTGCTCAGCCCTTCTCTTTCCTGCTGCCATGTGAGGAAGGACGTGTTTGCTTCCCCTTTTGCCATGAATGTAAGTTTCCTGAGGCTTCCCTGCCCCGAGGACTGTGAGCCAATTAAACCTCTTCCCTGTACTTCATGGCAGTGTGAGAATGAAATGATACACATATAGATAAGGGTGGAACTGAAATTTAAAGTGACGTCATTAAGGCTTCAGAGGATTTACTTTGACTATTGCCATCTCCTTAATTACATTCAAACATATATATTCACACAGATCCAAAGCACTGTGGTAATTATGATGGAGGAAATGGTAGAGAAGCACGTTATGGGTACTTATGATGCTGGGTTCTTGAAGGGACATATTTATTTTGAGATAGGGACTCACTTTGAAACCCAAGCTGGAATGCAGTAGCACAATCTTGGCTCACTGCAGCCTCTTCCTCTAGGACTCAGGTGATTCTCCCACCTTAGCCTCCTGAGTAGCTGGGACTATAGGTGGGTACCACCATACCTGGCTAATGTATTTATTTTTAATTTTTTAATTTTTAATTTTTTTTTTTTTTTTTTTTTTTTTTTTTACAGAGATGGGTTTTGCCATGCTGTCCAGGCTGCTCTCAAACTTCTGGGTTCAAATGATTCTCCACCTTGGCCTCCCAGATTGCTGGGATTGCAGGTGTAGCCACTGTACCTGGTCATGGAAAGAAGCTATTCTAAAGGAGCTTAAAATGTAGTAGGGAACAGAAAGTTACAGCTCAATGATCCTAGAGCCAATCTGTGCACTATAATGATAATAATTGGAAGAAATGTTTGGATAAATGGCAAGTCCTTTTTTAAAAATTCAAAGGTGACTAAGGATAGGGAGGTTGTGGGGTTATTTTTCAGAGTAGTTTTGCAAAATCACCTTATTTATCTAGTATTATTAGAGAGTAACTAATTTTCCTAGGCTTATATTTCCAAACTGTTAAAACTGAAAATCTCGAAGTACTAAAATTCAATCTACTCATCTGACAAAGGGCTAATATCTAATAATACAAAGAACTCAATCAAATTTACAAGAAAAAAACAAACAAACCCATCAAAAAGTGGGCAAAGGATATGAACAGACACTTCTCAAAAGAAGACATTCATATAGCCAACAGACACATGAAAATATGCTCATCATCACTCACCATCAGAGAAATGCAAATCAAAACCACAATGAGATACCATCTCACACCAGTTAGAATGGTAATCATTAAAAAATCAGGAAACAACAGGTGCTGGAGAGGATGTGAAGAAATAGAAACACTTTGACACTGTGGTGGGACTGTAAACTAGTTGAACCATTGTGGAAGTCAGTGTGGCGATTCCTCAAGGATCTAGAACTAGAAGTACCATTTGATCCAGCCATCCCATTACTGAGGATATACCTAAAGGATTATAAATCACGCTGCTATAAAGACACATGCACACGTATGTTTATTGCAGCACTATTCACAATATCAAAGACTTGGAATCAACCCAAATGTCCATCAGTGACAGACTGGATTAAGAAAATGTGGCACATATACACCATGGAATACTATGCAGCCATAAAAAAGGATGAGTTAACGTCCTTTGTAGGGACATGGATGTAGCTGGAAACCATCATCCTCAGCAAACTATCGCAAGAACAGAAAACCAAACACTGCATGTTCTCACTCATAGGTGGGAATTGAACAATGAGATCACTTGAACACAGGAAGGGGAACATCACACACCGGGGCCTATTGTGGGGAGGGTGGAGTGGGGAGGGATAGCATTAGGAGATATACCTAATGTAAATGACGATTTAATGGGTGCAGCACACCAACATGGCACATGTATACATATGTAACAAACCTGCATGCTGTGCGCATGTACCCTTGAACTTAAAGTATAATAATAATGATGATGATAAAAATGTTTCCTATAGTAAATATTTTAAAGAACAGGTTTCTAAAATATATTAGGTTTTGTTGACTTCTAAAATTGATGATACCTTTAATATTTGCTGATATCTCAGGGTTATTGTTTAAATATTAACTTATATGCTAGCATTATACTGCAGTAATACCTTTAGGAGTTGTTTTATGGCACAGATTTGTTTTTGCAGGAAGAGTCCTATGCTGACAGGATATATGAGTTAGTTTATCTGATTGATTTTTTCTCCTGTCTCTTGCCTTGAGAGGGCTCCTTAAGGCTCGGTGCTGTTGTCCTGTGTGCTTGCTTTGTATAACAGCCCCTCCAGATTGACATATTGAGATCTCCAGTGCAAAGTGAAAACAAATCAGAGAGGCTTTTCCTTAAGAAAAAGAAATAGGCTTCAAGTAAGTATTTAAAGGGCATTCTTATGAGTAAGCTACAGGGACTTGGTGTTCTCTGTTTTGCTGTTCAGACATTTTATTTATACCTTTCAAATTCTTTGTTGTATTCTGGATGCTGAAGGTTTCAGCTATATCCTCTTGGAGTTGGATGCGACCATAAAATGCTAGAGCACATTTTTCATATTTATTTTTTTTTGGTTGGAGTTATTCAAACTGGAGATCAATCTTTTTAAAAAAGAATAAGTATCTATGTCCTTCTTATGCCAGGAAAGTCAAATACATTTATTAGTTTAATAATTTGGAGTTTGGAATCAGTAGTTCCAACTACAAATTCTCCTATGAGAAATATTATGGACCTACTTGTTTAGAAGAAAATAACCTTTACTTATGATATTTTTTATTAAACAAGTAGAAATTTTTCTATAGTGAGATCAAAAGGAACAAAGACACAAATTCTTAGCACTTTCTCCCCATCAGACTTATGAAATTGCTGGAGGAGGAGAATTGTTCAGAAATAACACATACAATTCTGAATCCAATGCAACTCATAAAGCTCTCCTTGCAATTGCCCAACAAAGCACCCTGGAAGAAATACCCTGTCATTTATAATATACCTCCATATTCTGAGCAAATGGATCCTTTGGATCACACAATGTTGAAGATATTCGATGGTTGCCACGGAAACACCGCTGACTTATATTCTGGGGAACTGGAAATGTCTGCCGAATAATCGTTAACCTTCCAATTGACCTTCTCACAAGTTCCTGTACATCCACATCGTTTATTTCCTATAAGATAAGAGGTGGAAGAATTAGAGATACTTTAATACAGTAACAAAACACAAATCTACTGAGTTGTTATCTGTAAATGTTAGGGATTCTGTTACTGTAATATATTGCCTTAACGCTTAGCGAAGAAAGCAACATATTTTTGTTAAAATGATCTATTCATTTGTAGTTGCTTTCTGTGCTTTAAATTATATACATTAGGGCCTAACAGTTCTAAATGAAGCAATTGACTTACATACAGTTATTAATAATAAGTTTATAATTTATAATGTTGAACATTTTAGAAACATATAGGTGTGGTCGAAACATTTAAAAAGGTCACAAAGTAAGTTGCTATTATAGTTTATTATTAATTAATGGATTTCAATTACTTATTACTTTGAGTATCTAGGAAGGTATTTGCCATGTAAGAGTTATACACATGCACATACACACACATACATATGCGCACACACACACACACACACATAATTAGCAATGAAAAATGTGGCTTTTAACCGAGGCAAGTAGAGCAAGAGGATATATAAGGAGTTTTTCTAATAATTTATTAGAATTATTGATGTTAACTCATATGTTTCTCTTGGTAAGGAGTAGATGAAAACTTCTGTTGCTTAATACAGTCTGAATTAGGATGAGATGAGAAACCCAGTGCTCTTTATCTAAATGAATTTTATCTAAACAAATTTTATCTATTCTAAATGGAATTAGGATAAAAGTGATCAATATAAATTTTCGTTTTAAGGTAGTCTTTACTAGAGAAGTTTGTGCTTAATAGTGTTTATTTGAAACCTTTTAATCCAATGAAGACTTTGTAATTAACATACTATTGGTTTCAGTCAATTCTTATGGCAACATAACTAAAAGATTAGACACAAAATAAGTTTTGGGTTGCAATGAGCATTTCCAAGGTTTGATCTAAGAAATTATAACAGAACAATGAAATAAAAGAGATAATTCATAGGTGTAAATTTTCTTTATTTCCTTACCAGATCAATTATATATTGTTCTTTCTTGTAGCATATGTTAGATTCAAAAATCACCCTTTATATATGCTCTTTATGAAGTATAAATTGTTCTGAAAATAAAATAATGCCTGCCATCAGCTATATCTAGTGCAATATCCTGGATTTCTGGGCATTTAATCAATCCTTAGTGTTCCATAAAAATGGTTTTTCTCAATTTAAAATGCCATCCTTTTCCTTTAGTCTGTGTCATTTCAGTGGCCACTAAAAACTTTGTCTGGCAAGGAGCAGGCCTCTTTTAAATTCTATGTAATCTACTCACAAAGTAGGATTAAATGGTATCCTGTCAACTCCATTTGAAGCCCTGATTTTAACCAGACATCTTTTAAAGTTAATTAATATTAATATTGCTATTCAATGTCTTTCAATTTTTAAAATTACAAATGATAAAGACAGGAACTTTCATTTGAAAGGCAGTGGAAAATTGTACCACTTTTCTCATAATATTAACTAAGTTGTTTTATGTATATGGTACTTTTTGCTTTAGCAATGCTAAGATTTATCAACATTTTATCAAACAATACTGTATCTACACCACTCACAATGAATGACAAATCAGCATATTGGATAAAAATTTACATTTAATAAATATCTACTATATGTTAAGCAAAATACTAATTACATTATTATCCCATTTTCTGCTAACAGATGATACTCTCAATCGGATGCTATTTATTCTCAGTTTATAAACAAAGATTCAAGAAGACTTGAAGCTCTTCATTCATAATATTCTATTCATGGGATGAATTTATCAATGTCATCAAAAGAAACAGTCTCTGAAGAAGTTATACAAGTCCATATTTCCTTACAGGAATTATTTAGATTAATATTTATGAATGGTAGAATTTAAAACTGTAAAGATACATTATTTGAGCATTTAATTTCCTGATGATTCTGGAAGGAATGATGTAGTCATCTATCATGAGCCAAAGTCTTTAAGAGGACATTTTTCAAACCCACAAAAAGGGAAAAGGGATGGTTACCTTTCATAGGTTTCCAAAGATGAAGTTCTCAGGTACCTAAACAACTAAAATATATCTGAAGAAATATCTATTTGAATTGAATGTATTTTGCCTATTATTATATGGGGAAGGGAAGAGAAAGTAATTTTCTGGGAAGAAAGAATCTGTCATTCTGAATGAAACTAACAGACAATCTGTCTCAAAAAATTCACTTGCAATTTTAGTCTTGACATGTGATCTCAAAAACAGTTTAACAGTGATATGAAAACTTGATTCGGCAGCTATTTTATATTTACGGAACTTTACATGTGCATTTCAAAAGGGGCATTTCAAGAGTGGCAGATGCAATGTTATATAAACACTGAAAGACAAGTGATCATTTAATCTATAAAGAGATCCATTTAAATGGAAAAAAATTCCAGAAATAAACTCGTATATTAAAATGTTATGCAGTCTACTAGGATCTATATTATTCTAATGCTCTGAATTTTTAAAAAATGTTTAAACTGTCAGATTTTTAAAAATAATCATGTGAAGAACTAGTTTACCAATAAAGCACTCACTCTCCCAAGCCCACAGAACCACTAAATATCTTAATCTTTTAAAAGATATAGAGTATTCCTGAGCTGTAAGTAATTTAAAGAACCCAAATTATAAAATTATTTTCCTTCTTATATTCTTTATTTTATTGAGTATATTCATAAAAGTAGAATTCACATTGCAATAAAAATGATTAAATATTTTTTAGTGACTTAGCTTTTTCTATTTTACTTATTTAGGCTAAGCAAGCCTTTTTTCCCAAAAGTAATTTACCTAGATATTTGAAAATTATTAAGAATCAAAGTCAATATGTCTGGCAAAATATTCTTATTCACTTTGCTTTAATAATTTAATGTAAGTTGAATCCTGAACTGTGAAAGCTCCAAGGAAGAAAAAAGGAAAGCTAAAATACCTTCTGGGGATACAACCCCATCTAGAAAGAGCCATTTCCCAGAAGAAATCTCTTAGGAGAATTGAATCATTCCTGAATCCTTGTAGTATATCAGCTTTAGGTTTAAATGAATAAGATTATGGGGAAGAAAAGACTCTCAGAATCCATTGGATCAGATGCCAATTCAGATTAAAAATAACTATTTCAGAGGAATAGTTTCCTTTTTCCCATTCTTATATCTCTTAGCATCTAACAAATATTCTGGCTCATACTAGGTATCAATAAATGTTGATAAATGCAAAATTTAATGAACGAATGAATGGTAAGATTTTATTATCTTCTAAAGACTGATACTTGAAATTTTAATTCTAGACACCAGAATGCTTTAAAATGTTAAACAATTCTAAATGAAGCAGATTTTACTATTAAGATTAAGCCCTCTACTATGTGGTGTTTGTTTCTTATTTGTTTATATTTTTCATATTTTAGCAAAGATGACCCTTTGATGCTTCTGTAAAATTTAACATTAATATGAATCAATTATGCAAATGTTAGAAAATGGAACAAATCCAACTGTAGGCTATGTACCAACAGGAAGAGTAGCAGAATGGCAACTTTCTACTTGAAAGCTTAAAAGTGAGCAGTTCAATTCATCATTAAACTAGAAAAAATGAAAAACATCCATTACACATATAGGCTTTTTAAATCTCAAAACAGCAACAAAACCCCCCCAAACCGGCTGGGCACGGTGGCTCACACCTGTAATCCTAACACTTTGGTAGGCTGAGGCGGGCAGATCACCAGAGGTCAGGAGTTCGAGACCAGCCTGACCAATATGGTGAAACCGCATTTCTACTAAAAATACAAAAATTAGCCGGGCCTGGTGGCACATGCCCGTAATCCCAGCTACTCGGGAGACTGAGGCAGGAGAATCATTTGAACCCGGGCAGAAGAGCTGGCAGTGAGCCAAGATCATGCCATTGCATTCCAGCCTGGGTGACAAGAGTGAAACTCCGTCAAAAAACAAAAACAAAAACAAAACAAAACAAAAAAACTCAAACCAACAACTTTCTCCTTAAATGTAGTACTCAGGAGTACTCAGATTAACAGAGAATAATGTCTTAAACTATTCAAATTAAGTAAAAAGCCAGTAAAATCACATCAAGACAACAAAGGTCATATTCTATATTATCAGGCAATAGAAGGGTACATGAAGCATTGTGCTTCTTGCAGATCTGAACAGTGCACATCTTCCTATCTGAATTTCTAACTTTTGTAAAACTTAAATAAAGTGTTAGGCCATCTGCTTTAGGGCCCTGAAGGGATGACAATACTTGCATGGAAAGGCTGCTCTGAGCTGGATCCACTGATTGTGCAAAGAAGATAAATACTATTACCAAGCACTAACATATGATTGATTACACCATATGAGCTAGCACAGCCTCTCATTATTATAGCACACTTAATGCAAATGAAAAAAATATATTGTTTTCAAGTTTCTACATCAATTTCTCTCATGATGCACAATGCCAACTTTGATTTATATTCACTCTTTTAAAAACTATTGATGCAATAAGATTAAATCAATGTCTGCAACCCATTTTAAAATTAGCAACAAAATAATAGCTACACAAACAAAACTAGACAGATTCATGTTCTCCATGTTCAGCCAAAATGGGCATTTGCATATTTTGGGGTTTTTTTATTATTATATTTAAAGTTTATTAGCTTCCTAGCAATTTTGAGAAATCCATGTTTTTTTTTTTTCATTTATAGAAACTAGGGAACATTATAATTCATCCATTATAAATTCCTATAAACAAGCATGTAAATGAAAAGTGTGCAAGAAAACTGTAAAAGTCATTTTCTGAGGCATATTTCAGAATACAGTGGATGAATAAGAACAATAAGGTGGGTGAATGGAATAACTTGAAAGTGAGAGTGTTGATTTTGGATATACCAGCCAATAATTTTTTTTATGGGTTAAAATACAGAAAACATTTGCACATTCTCTGAGTTTTAACCTTGTTCAGATAAAAGTACTAACCAGTGTAATGTAAATGGTATGGGTTGTGGACATTGTATTTTTAAGAGGCTAGGCAGTGTGACTTGCCCAAAAGAAATTGTACCTCTGCTGGAGGACAAGAAAGTAGGACTGTGGGTAAGAAAGAGATAAAGGTTTCAGTGATTGTGATGGTGAGGTTTTATTAGACAGTTCACAGTAGAAAACCTAAGTTTGAAGGATAAGAAAATAATTGAGGTCTCCTTAATCATCTCCTAGACTTCTAACATTTATGGAGTTATTTACCAGTTAGATTGTTTTATTTATATGGATATTTTATTTTGCAAAATAGTGGCCCAAATTATGGAGCATCTACTTAATGACAATATTTCATTTCTAATATTTTATGAAATAAAATTTAATAAATTTAAAAACATGAATCATAACACTTATGAAAAATACAATAAAACAAATTTTTATTGTTCTTTCCATACTATTTATTATCAATGAAATACTTGCTAGTCTATTCAGGCTACACCTATATAATATGAAGATGCCATTTCTTCCAAAGTACAAATGGAGTCTTAAACAGTGGGTTAATGACCATGTTGTTCTCAGAAGTTCTACTTCAGTTTATACTTTTAAGTTCAGGTATACTTGTAGAAGCTAAATTGCATATAAAAAAATTAATTAATTAAGGGGGTCCTTTTGCAATCTTATCAACCATCAGAGGAGAATGGCCATTTCAATTTAGTGATTATAAGCATTAATTCATCTAAATTAATCAATTTATCTAAGGAGGTAAGAAGTCACTTTATTTTTCTAATCAGGTTGACTGACATGAATAGGTAAAATGACTTCAGCTGGTTTTGCATCAGGAAATCTGTGTTGTCTATCCCCTGTCCAAAGTAGAATGTGAAATAAAAACAAAAAATTAGAAGAATCTTTATTTCAAAAAAGTAATCTAGAAAAAAATTAAAACCAAAAAAAGCTAGTGACATAAATAGCTCCCATAAGATTATAACTGAGGAATTTCAAAAATATAAACCATCAAGATAATTATCAAAAATATTTATTTATTACCAATTAAATACATGTTAATCTATTCAGGGTACACCTATATCATATGAAGAGACCATTTCTTCCAAAGTACAAACTGAGCCTTAAACAGTGGGTGACGATGTTGTTTTCATAGTCAAAAACAAAATTCTAAGTGAAAATGTATCAAAAAGCATGTATGAAAAAACGAAATCCTAAGGGAAAAGAACAAAGCTAGAGACATCATGCTACCCGACTTCAAACTATACTACAGTGCTGCACTAACCAAAACAGCATGATACTGGTACAAAAACAGACACACAGATGAATGCAGCAGAAGAGATTGCCCAGATACAAGGCTGCATACCTGCAACTATCTTATCTTTGACAAAGCTGACAACAATAAGCAATGGGGAAAGGACACTTTCCTTTAATAATAAGTGGTGCTGGGATAACTGGCAAGCCATATGCAGAAGATTAAAACTAGACCACTTTCTTATACCATATACAACAAATAACACAAGATGGATTAAAACATTAAATGTAAAACCCATAACTATAAAAACCCTGGAAGACAACCTAGACAATACATAGGAATGGGCAAAGATTTCATGACAAAGATGACAAAACCAATTGCAATAAAAGCAAAATTGAAAAACGGAATCAAATTAAACTGAAAAGCTTACGCACAGCAAAAGAAACTATCATGAGAGTGAACAACCTACAGAAGGGGAAAAAATTTTTGCAACCTATGCATCTGACAAAGGTCTATTATTCTCAAGTTCTATAAGAACTTAAAAAATTTAAAGCAAAACCAAACAACTCCACTTAAAAGTGGAAAAAAGGACATCAACACTTTTCAAAATAATACACCATGTGATCAATAATCATATGAAAGAAAGCTCAACATCACTGATCATTAGAGAAATCCAAATCAAAACCACTATGAGATATTATCTCACACCAATCATAATGGCTATTGCTAAAATGTCAAAAAATAACAGATGCTGGCATGGTTGTGAAGAAAAAGGAATGTTTATATATTGTGGTGGGAGTGTAAATTAGTTCAACCATTGTGGAAAACAGTCTGGTGATTTCCTCAGAGACCTAAAAGCAGAACTACCATTTCACCCAGCAATCCCATTACTGGGTGAATATACCCAATATAAATATACCCAAATGAATATAAATTGTTCTATCATAAAGACACATGCATGCCTATGTTCATTACATCACTATTCACAATAGTAATGACATGGAATCAACATAAATACCCATCAATAGTAGGCTGGATAAAGAAAATGTGTAACACATACATTGTGGAATACTGTGCAATCACAAAAAAAGAATGATAGGCCCTTTGCAGAAATATGAATGGAGCTGGAAGCCATTTTCCTCAGCAAACTAATGCAGAAACAGAAAACCAAATACCTCATGTTCTCACTTATAAGTGGGAGCTAAGTGATGAAAACACATGGACACAAAGAGGGTAACAACACATCTGGGGGTCTACTGAAGGGCAGAGAGTAGGAAGAAGAAAAGGATCAAGAAAAATAACTAATGAGCACTAGGCTTAATGCCTGGGTGACAAAATAATCTGTACAATAAACCCCCATGACACGAGTTTACCTACATACAAACTTGCTCATGTACCCCTGAACTTAAAAGCTAAAAACAAGACAAACAAAACAAAATCAACCAAAGCTTTACACTGAAAAAGATTAAGCTTTAAATCCCATTATCATCACTAATAGTTGTGTAATATTTGCTGAATTGTTTAATTTCTTTGAAACTTAGTTTCCTTGGAGAAAAACTGAAATGAAAATACTTAATTTGAAAAGTTACGAAGGTTTGTCAAATTCCTTTTGCTTTGTCTTTCTCTCTATCGCAATGTTTAGTTATTATTCCACATGAAAATTAAGACATACTAGAAATTTAGAAGGTATCAGAACTTTATTGAAAAGCAGATCTCCATATATGTATTGCCTGAGGAAATCTCAGAAAAACCTAGCTTATTTTGGCATGAGAAATACAGCTAAAATTCATAGAAACCTAAAGTTTGGCAGACCAAAATCAGACTTGTAAGGTGGTTTCGGTGTCTTTACTCTGAAATAAAAAAAAAATTGATCATTCAATCAATGAAGTGTAGTGTCAGAGAAACAACTTGAAACTGGGAATTATTTTCACTTTTCTGTGTAAAAAGAGAAAAATAATTTATTCTCTATGGACTTCATTCCTTCAGTACTTCAGAGAATATGGTTTAGTATTCCACAAAATAATATATAAGAGAATGATCTCTGAATTTTAATGTGATATGATCATTATTGCAGTACCATTCTTGAGTGTCATTTGTCAAGCACTATGTTAAGAGCACCTGATAATACCTCATTTAACTTTTATTATGAACCTGCAAGGTAATTGTTATTATACTTGTCCAAATGAATAAACTGAGGCACAAGAAGCTGATATCCATGTTAAGACAGCTACCGAGTTTCATAGCCAGGATCAAACCTGTCTTGTTGACTAGAAAACCAGGATTCTTATCCAAAAATACTATTTTGTCCATAAAACAAATCTTATTAGTCTAGAATTGTGTATTTAGTATAATGAACAAATAATACATTATTTTTATTCATAAGTAATAGGTATGACCAAGTACTACATCTTGTTGAGGAAAAATCCATGTGATCACATTACTTGTCCATAACTGATCTGCTCAGTGTTCCTTCTATTTCTGACTGGCAGGTGCTAATGGAACAACTTATTTCACAGGGCTTTTACGTTGTAATATATTTTTAATCTTATGTATTATCTTTGCAAAAATCAAAAGACTTTCACAAGAATTTGACAAGTCTAAAGATTTGAAAACAGTTGTACTTCCTTATGAAAAGGGAAAAATCTGTTCTCTGTTTATTCATATTCATATGCTGAACTTTTTAATACTCATGTAAAGAGGGTGGACTTAACAGTTCTAGAAACAACATTAAAATATAAATGGAATGCAGGCACTCCCTGGGAGGAGTTTACTTTGCTTACAAAGTAGAACTGTACTTTTTATAAAGATGATCTCCTTGAGCAGGCAGTGTGAGCCAACAGAAAGAGCGAAAAGATACTCAGTGAGAAAGACTTTCTCCATTTATTTTATTAATATAAAGCCCCTTATCATTTTAAAAAACTTCATTCTATTTTTGTTAAACAGCATTCACTCAGTAAGTTGAATGTTTACTTCATGTGTTGTTTCCTCTTAAAAATTCAAGGCCAATTCAAGGATTGGAAATGCTACAATTATATATGTGAAAAAAGGACACAGAGTTAACAATAAGGTTTAGCTTTACCTCATTTATAATGATCCAGTGACAGTCAAAAGCAACCAAATTAGTCTCCACAACCTAGAACAGAAAACAAATCAGCTATCAGTCAAAATTAATCATGCAAAACAAACCAAACTAATGAATATACTTTGCAAATGACAAAAAAAAAGGAATCGTATGTTAGAAAGGTCTTTGTTACTTAATTGAAGATGGAAAAATCATTAGCAAAACACTGTAGAAGCATTTGTGTTTGAAACATAGATGCACTGTATACTTGCTAATTGAATTTGAAAATATAATTCATCAAAACCTAGAAAACCATGGGTTTCAACAGAAAAAAATACATAAATAAAATGTACTGCTTTGTGATTTAACTGAGAGTGGAGATAAAATTTCAAATCACATTCGCTACTCAAAATAAACTTTGATGGCTTTTTATCATCTACCTAATAAATATCAAAGTACATAGCTTCTACAATCTGGCTCTAATTTAATATTCTTATCTTCTGCTACTTCTCTGTGTATATGCTTTCTACTGTTTTGACTAAGTAAACTGCTCTATATTTTCCTGCAAATTTTTGTCATGTGTATTCTAAGGTGATCTAATTCTTAAATTATCTCCAAGTTAAATACCAAAAGTGATAGACAACATATTAGCATTAAAGCATGGGTAGGAAATTTTAGTAGCTTTTAGATTGCTAATAAAATGAAAATAAATAAAATATATTTAACAGAAAGAACAAAAATATATGGGTAGCACTCTTGTTTGACCAACTTCAGATACATTTATTCTAAATGATTCTTGGCTTAGGCCAAAAAAGTTAAGCCTCAGATGTGTGTGTGTATGTGTGTGTGTGTGTGTGTATGTGTGTATGTGTGTAGTAGGGGCAGTTTCTATATCAAAGTTTCCACTCTGCTAAATCTTATCATACATATTCTAAGATGTGTTCTTCTGATTTACGCATGGCATGGGCATATAATAAGTGAGATTATTTTGCAGGAGATAATTCTGTTGTTTTTAGCAATAACACTCAAGGATTGAGTTTCAAATGAAGATGCCTTCAAATAGCTATCAAGGAGTTGTTATAAAATATGAATTGCATTTTGGTGGCTATTCTTTGTCCTAGTAAGAAATACCTGCTAAGAGATGCATTGCATCACAAAAAATAAAATTGGAAATATATTTGGTATGTGACTCAATGTTTTTTCAAAGTACGTAATTAGTTGCAGAATCTTGCTTTTTTAACATTTGGTACAAGTTTCATACTGTTCCATTATACATCATGTTGTTCCCTGTGACTTTATTGAGGTATATAGACAGTACATGATCAGAGAATTGAGGATATGTTATCTACTTTTAAGCTTTATTATTATCATTTTTGAAATATATGTATTTCACTTATAGGTGAAACTTAATATTTAAATATAACTTATGGTAGTTTTCAGTTTTCGCTAAAAAAACACTTTATACTAGTAATGGTAATCCTTATTTCAAATTTTCTGATTGTTTTACTTTAAATCTTAGAGACAAATAATGAATAATTTATTAGCAATAAAAAGTAATAGAAAATATGTGGGGCTCCATTAGATTTAAAAGACTTCAAACTAGAAACTAAGATATAAGAAAAGTGGGTTTCTGGGTAAAATAAAGAGAAATACGTTATAGAAGGGAGCAAATCACTACTAAAATATGTAAATAGAACTCAGAGAAAAAGAAGAGAATACCAACAGATAGGCAGTATAGATTTAAAATACTTCTGAAGTAACAGTAGTAGAGTGATTCTATTTAGCTTAAGTTATCCTCATTTTAAGCTAAATAATAACCTTCACTATGTAATCAGATAAAGCAAAATTTAAACCATGAGCACTCTGCATTACCTGTAGAAATTACTAAATGAGAAGTTGTTTTGTGCAACAGCATTTATGGACTAAGTAGAAGGTAAGAGTTATGATAACAACTTATCAGTAACTATCTAGACTATAAAATTTACCCATGGCTCTTCATCTTAAAGTATTTTAGGCAAAAGCATGAAATAATATTGAGGCACAAATCTTGTATTTCTGTGAAGAAGAAAGACAAATGTGTTGTCTAAAGCCATGATTCTACTCATTGTACTATCCTCTGTTGCTTAGGGTCAGCAAGGAGATAGTCTCTCCTTCTCGTCTTTGGTTTTATTCGTATTAACATATAAGATATTTTAGCAGTATAAATTTGTTACAAGCAAACAATTATTAGCACATTACTACAGATAAATAAATAAATAATCTATCTTCGTGTTCTAAATTGAGTGCTCTTCACCATAGGTGGGCATTAAGTATCTGTGAACCTTCAGTATGAGTCCTATATGTCTTAATGTGCATTTTCAAGAAAGAGTCTATTTGAATCTCTTTTGGGTTCTCAAGTTCCCAGGTCTCCTACCAGTTCTATTTAACCAACTATTCTAAAATCATTAGTCCTCAAACTTAGTCTCCAATTTAGGTTACTAAATGAATTTAAAAAATACTCTGCCCTACAAACAAGTGAGTGGATACAAAGTTTATCAGAAAAACTAGACTATATTAATAGCATAATCATTTAAAGTCATTTCTATTTTTAAGCAAAGTCAAGGGTTCATGTGGTAGAAACTGTGAGATGATCATGAAAATCCATTCTCTCCTTCTGCTGGGACACTCAGGTAGGCTACATTTCCCATCCTCCACTGCAGGGTAGAATTATAAGGTCATGTGACTGAGTTCTAAGCCAATCAAATGTGAGCAGAGTGATGTATGCCACTTTCAAACCTGACTCATAAAACCTTCTATGTGCTTGTGTCTGCTCTCTGTCCATTCCAGCTTACTAGGATTGTGACGTCATGCGTAGAGGACCCTGGAAGCCACAATAGCTCCAGTGCACTGAGCAGACTCCCCTTTTCTACTCTATGCTGCGGTACTGAGATGACATGAAACAAACCTTTAGTAGTGGAACAATACATTTTCGGTCTACTTGTTAGAGTAATTTAGCTCATCTTATCTTTAAAGAAAAGCATTTTTATTAACTTCATCTATGCACCTTTTTGTAATCTTAATAAATTTTAATAAACATACTCACTAGAGTAACTTTTACTTCTGTGGTTTTATAAAGGCATGATTTCAAAATTATGCAATATTTGTTGGCCTTTTCAAAAATATTGAATATTTAGAACCTTTTTCCAACACATTTTTATCTGGAGAAGAAAATCCAATTATACTAGAATGGTCCTTAAGAATAAAAAGACAGATATGTCTTGTCTTTTTAATTATATATCAATGTATATGCAATAGATACACAACTAAAATCCATGTATTATTATTGTGACCCCATGTGTTAAAGAAGCTTGAAACTTTTTTGTAATGTTCTACACAGTTAATTCTTCCATTTACTATCTGAGAAAATGTTCACTAAACAAGGATTATAATTTCCCTAGGTCTAGGTTAACATCTTCATGCATAACCAGTGGGCTGGCATGAGTTCTCTGAGATTTTCTAATTGAATGTTACCAAAATAAAGCAATGCTAAAAAGCCACTGAATAAAAAGGTAACTGATATCAGTAATGGTAGGAGCATTTAGTAAGGGGAATAAAAAGATAAAATGGAGTTCAATCACCTAGACCTTGGAAATCCAGTAAGCTTTGAATTCTCTCACTTAAAGGAGTAGTATATTATACACATACATCACATACACACACACACACACATATAAATTTATAGTATGATATATATATTCAGTGAAACATATATGCCCTTATATGCATATCACTTCAAAGAGGTTAAACTCACAGTAGAAGTAGAATTAAAGGAAATAAAGGAGAAAAAGGAGCAATAATGTTGCTTACACTTCTCATGTATTATCAAATTGAGATAATATGGAGTGAGCACTCTTATGAAAAAAAATTACATAAAAAGAATTTCTGAGCTCTTTGTGTAGATAACAGAAGACAACTATTGTAAATCCCAAATCAATTAACCTGATTGTTTCTTTATTTTTAAATAATGTCGATCTCTTTCCACCTGGTAACACTTGCAGCTATATAATGCTATATCACACTAGTGGCATTATTAACTTGAGGGCTAAATTACTTCTGGATTTTTGAAGTTATTTGAAGACAAGCTAGAATTTTTAAAGCCTTTATATTTACTTCCACAGGGAATTGTTTTCCTTTCCCACCTTCCTTATCTAAATAGCATATCTTCTAATCTCCTATTTTAGCAGTGAACATATTTGAAATCGATGAAGGGAATTAAGAAATTTGATTGCAATTTTCCGTTTTTCATTTGGAAACTATTTAATATCTAAGCACATCATTGTTATAGTTGTTTGGGCTCACTGTGTGAATTCTTAGAAATATTTTAAGAATATTTCTTAAAATAGCTCATAAACACTAGTTGTGCAGTTTAAACAAAATTTTCAAAAAGTTTTCGATTATTATAAAATATTGGAGGTACTAAAATAATATTTATTTTAAAAAAACACTATCCAGTGAGGACTCTATTTAATAGTATGCTTGGTTATCAAAATAACAGAAAGATTGAGGTATGGATTTCCCTTGGTAGTGCATTTCCTCTCTTCCTCTTATCCTATAATTCCCTTTTGTCATTACACATGTGCACATTAATAATCTAAAAAGAGCATGACATGTTCATAGAGAGTTGATGCCACTTTGAAATACAGTAATGTAATTATAACAAATGAAACTATCCCACCTCACAAGAAATTGAACTTACTGTAAGTGAATGGAGCAAAAAAGAAAAAAAAAAATCAAGTCCTGTCAGGAAGACAAGCAATGAGTAAGGACAGACCATCTGTCACTGGCAGGAACTTTAGAACTTCTGAATCTTTAGAAAAGCTCGACAATTTATCACTGTGTCTTCCACCATTCATTCTCAAATCTTTAGATGTGCTAAGTATAACGCAATCCAACACAAGGAAATCAACAACACTACCCGAGCTTGTTTCTCACTGGTAATAAATGTGGAACAGCTCCTACAAGTACAGGGGATGATTTAATTGACTAAACAATAACAGCAACATGCTGTTTATCACTCAACCTTGTGGCCTAACTAAATTAAGCTTGTTCCTTTTGCAGGATGTCCTAAATATTACACATTTATGCAGAGAGTTCCAGTGCTCTGTGCACCTGCAACAGCAAAGATATCAAGTGTTTGCTTCCCTATTTCTAGCCCTTCCAAATCATCAGGTGGAGACCAGCATGGGACATGCATAGGCAGAGAACACCAGCAGATATGCTGGAACAAGTGGCCAGAGAAACACTAAAGAGCCACTCCCTTCCTGGCTTCTCATCTATTGCAATACTATAGCTTAATTATATCAGCACTTTTGGAACTGAATTCTGTAGGACGCTAGTTCCACTAAAATTAATGAATTTCCTGTAACTAACTAGATTTAGAAATGTTGGGTTAAGCAAAGTTAAACAGATGATATTACCATATTATTGCTCAAAGCTTTAAACAGGTTAACATGAATATAGAAATATAATTAACATAAAATTATATCAATATATATTATTTCACTGATTGATATTATGGGACATATAGCTTTGTACTTGTGAGTGCAGTCTCTGAAGTCAGATCCAGTACCTTTATTTTCTTAGTGTGACGTTGAACAAATTATAAACCCTATAAACCTGTTTCCTTTTGAATAATGATAGTGCCCACATAATAGAATCAGAATGAACATTAAATGAGATAATGGTATGTGGTAAACTGTCAGTAAATATCAACTCCTCACATCTCAGTTCATGTGCCTTATTGATCTCTAGGAGAAGATATTTGGATTATAGAATATTCCAAATAGATTTGACCACAGAAACCATTTTTTTCCCCACTGCAAGTCTCATGGGATTAGTATGGTTTCGAAAATATAGACTATAATCAATGTTAATTTAGCCACACATTTCTAAAGGTTCCAAAATCTTATTGAAATACCAGAAGGAATTTTGTCATTTTAAATTGCAATCTCACAATAATCCTACAGAGAGCATGATAGAGGAAAATATTTCCACAAAACAAAAACAATAGATGACTTACTATATTTTATATAAGACACAAATGGATATGTAATGTTTTTGACCAAATGTTCTTCTTTCCTTTTAATTATTTTTATCCCGATTTAAAAACAAAATAAAACCACAATGTTCTCTCCAACAAAAGAGAGTATGTAGTATATAAATTTTATAGTGTATAATATATTTTTAGCACGGGCTTTGTGGATTTACAGTACAAACTATATCCAGTTGCCTGAGTGTTACATATGGCCAAAGTACACCACTACAGAGTTCTGCTAAAACTAAACAAACACACACCAACCAAAAAAATTCAATTATTATAAATACTATGTCTGAAATACAGTGGCCATACAAAGTTCCAACGTTCTCAAGGTATAATAAACATGTACATGACCTGAGTTTTGTTTTCATCACTTGTTTTCTTTAGCTGGTTATTGTTGCTGTTTTTCTCTTTTAAGAACTGAAGCCAAGACATAGGGAAACTGGAGTATTATTTGTTTAGATTCCATTTTTAAATCCCAAGAATATCCAGCAGATGGCATTAGTAATCCCTCATGCCAACACTGGGCAGCATGGGGATATTCTGAAAGGACTGTCTTGTTTGCATTTCCCCTTGCGCTCAGCATGGATCCTCAACAGTCTTCTGTTCTTATCCAAGCAGCCACTATCTGCCATTCCACTCTGCTTTTTTGCTTTAGAATCTCTGCTCTGATCTTCCAGCTGGAAGACCACAAATACACTTTCATCCAAATCCTCTTGCCATTACTGCCAAAGTTATTTCATAAACGGATATGCTGGATTTATTGTTACTGCTGTGCAGTGGGGTCTTCCCACACCCCGTGGGAGATGAAAATATGCCACCGCTGAGACTTAGCCAACATTGTGCTACCTGCTCTGCTTCTTAATGTATAATGCAAGAAATAGACTGCATTCATCATGTGGCATAGACCAACCTTCCTGTGTTCTATAGTATTGAACAAAGATTGAACAGTGATTAAAAGTAAATTCTTGATTCAGTACTTTACCTCATGAGAATAAAGATTTAAAAATTATTGCCAGTATCAGAAACCACTGTGTTACTGTCTTTAATTCTTTGTTTCTGCTGGCATTGGGTTCTTTTGGATGTTTGTTGTAGTGATTTAAGGTGCATTATGCCAAAACATTAGGAAAAGCAGTGGTTGTTGAAGGACCCCTCATCCCTTGCCTATTTTACCATATGCTAATATGTTAACTTTAGGCACCATCAGAAAATTACACTAAAATATTTATTTTCTTGTAGCTATTATTTTTTAATAGCTAAATGACCCTTGGCAGAGTAAATTAATTCTTAAGTATGACAGGCAAACAAATGAATATGAGTTCTTAGTTGGATTTCGATCAACGCTTAAAATGATGTGGGGGCGAATTGGCACTTAATTGCTAGGATTTATGAACTAAGGCTTTCTTGCTATCTTGAAGCCAATAAAGAAAAAATAAAGTTCTTAAAGTCTATTGATCACATCTAAATGCAATATATGAGTTCTTCACAGCTGTGGATTTTCATGCTTTGCTTTGTTCCTTTTGATCTCTTCTCAGTTTCTCTCTTTGACAAAGTGTTTCTCATAACTCAAATTGTGAACAAAATGTTAAATCCTTCCCACTCCTACCTCCCTAATCCCAAGCAGTATTATCCCAACCTTTGTGCTTGCCTGACACTCTGAGCCAACCTCTATCCCAGCCTTAATGAAATCGTAGTTAGCTATGTAAGTGGCTGTGAGGGCCATGTTTTCCATATTTTATATAACCCCTTAGTCCCTCTGGTTCAGCTGTAATGACTTCCCTGCTGGCCCTCTAGTATAGTTCAGCCTTTGTCTTTATGTTGCCTCCTGGATTGCTCTTCCATTAGAGACACACACATAGCCCCCTCCTTCGTTTCATTTAGGTCTCTGAATGTCACTTCATCAGGCATGACTTCTATGATCATCTATTCTTGCCCCCTCATGTGTCTCTGTTACTTTTGCCCTGTTCTTTAGAGCATTTACCCCACCCGAGACAAATAAACATACACACACAGTCACTTATTTACCATCTCTTTCTGTGCTGTAGAATAAGTTTCATGGCAGTAAGGACTTCATTTTGGTCACTGGTCTATCCCTTTACAGTGAGTGACACATAGTAGGGTTTTAATAAAATGGGTTGCTAGGAACAGGTCAGATTTCTTTTCCTAAATGTTCTTGTGGAAATAAGAGAACCCTATAGCCCTAACTCATCCTTACACATCTATGGATATCCCTACCTCACATAGGACTAAATTATTTGATAAGCTGATATAAAAAGGAAGTCATTAGAAAAAATTTTAATTAAAAAATTAAATCAGAAAATGAATCAATTTGCATTTTCTCAAGTGAGAAGATGTTAACTTTTTGCATAGTAATTAAGTATAGAAATATTAAATTCAAAGTTGGCAAACCCAAATACTTCAGGACTTGGAGACTATCTGAAACTAGAAAAATAAAATAAAAGTTGAATAAATGGGCTTGAACTCAAATGCTGGACCTCCTTAACTGTAACAAAATATGTTACATACCCTGAGTCTCAGGTTCCTGATGAGCTGAATGACATTTTCTTCATGGAGGAATAGTGAGTACTAAATGGCTAAATGTATTTAAAGCATCTGGAACATTACATGTGTTCAAAAATCATTCAAGTTACTGCAGTACTTTTGACAGTACTCATAAATGGTCGTGCTTGACAGCATTTATTCTATCCAGTAAATGTTTATTGAACACTATTTACAGTATGTCAATAATAATAGTATAAGCTAATATTGAGTGCTTACTATGTATGACACTATGTGTTTTTATATATATACACACACACATACATATAGATAACTCATTCAATTCTCACAACATCCTTATCATGCAAGCACTAGAACTATGTGCATTTTAAATATGAAGAAATTGAGGGACAAAAAGTTAAAGTAACACACCCAAATCATAAAGTGAAACAGGAGTGGATGCCAGAGTTCATAATTAGTAAAGAGATGTTCTACAAAATTTTCTCATAGCCCTCTGGTTCTAAGTTGCAGAACCTGTTATGCAGTTTTCAAAATTAGAATAATTACAGTTAAACTGAATGTTGCAGGACATTTTTGGGATACACTGGACTTTTGTTTACTTATACTCCACTGTGTTAACTTATGTGCATCCATTGTATAACTGATAGAGAAAGAGACTAAACCATAGAAGACTTTGAAAAATAAAGGTGGTTCCATGACTATTTGCTTTAAAGTGGTATAAGAAAATGTGCTTTTCCTTAGTAAGACTTAGTTTCCATATTCTTTTCAGAATGTGAGCAATTTGCTACACTGGTTAACTGATTAAAAATTTCATATACACACACGCATGCACTCACATACACATGTATATTCCTGATGTTTAACCAGAGAAATATTTGCACCTGACACTTAACCAGAGAAACAGTTATCTGTTACTATTCTTTCATCACAACAAAATTTCCCATTGTCACCACAGGAGGAAAACAGAAAAGCTTCTAGAGGAGAAATTGGACAATGACTCTCAGATACTGTGCCAATAAAGCAACATGGCAATTAAGCATCTAGTTTCTGTAGTTAGACAGTTAGTTCATCTACTACTGTTCTTACACTAATGAAAATCTTTGTGGAGCTAGGTAGTATACTGTTACAAGTAGCTCATCGTTGATGAAGCTACTATGGAAGCTAATTATTACTCATTGCAAAACATTCCTAGTTCAATATTTCTGTTATCCTTGGACTTTTCCAATATTACATGGGGATTTTGCTTTCTAGAATTTTAAGAGTGGCATAAAATGTTGATGATTCTACTAAAATTAAAAGACTTCACAGGAAAAAAAATTCAAAAGGTTTGATTGTTTTTGTTTTGACACAAAGTTTCCAAAAGAAAAAGCAGAGGAATGTAAAAGGTGAATTTCCATGTCCATCTTCCTAAGCTACTTGTGTTTGTCATTCTCAAAGTAAGCTCAGGAGGTATAGTCTTTGAAATTTTTACTGAATCAGAACAGGACCTTGGAGCTTTCTGGGGTTTCTAAATTTCTTTCATAGTTTCTTCCATAAAAAGGCAGCTTTGTGGCCTACTGCAAAAATGTTTTCAAATGATGTTGGACTTGACAGCATGGAAACCTTTCAGAATTCCAAGCAATTGACTTCCCTGCCTGTGTTATTTCACTAGGATGAAGTATAAAGTACCTTTTCTTACCATTGAAAAAATTACCTTATGGTATTTGAACTGTGTTTAGTAACAGAATGTTAGTTGAAACTGAGGCACCAGATGCCAACTGCTCAAACAAAATGTCACTTGCAGAGCAGAATTATAGAATTTGACAAAGGAACCCATGTATGATCACATAAAGCAAGAACATTCAAAGTCATCTGCTCTGTTTTAGTGATCATGACCTTTCTTAAAAATTTTACATGTATGCTTATCTGTCAGTGTTTATGATTGCATACTTCCTATAAAACAATTAGAGTTACTCTGCATGCCATTTATATGTCTTAGAATTCACTGTTCCACCTTTCCTAGAAATGGAACACACAACTGTATGTTTTGGTGTTATTGCAAATTCATGGCTTCTAACCCATTGTTAATGCTGACCCTCATTCTTATTCTGTATATCGTCAGTTCTGCTCTTCTTCTATTCTCAAGGCAGTGACAATTCAACCTTCCTGTGTATTGACATGTCCCACCTCAAGGGCTGTGTCTCATCTTCTCTGCCTGATGACTTTGTCCATACACAAATATAACCTGCAATATACACAAATATTTGGCCATACACAAATATAACTTGGAATATAGCGTATGTTAGAATCACTGGAGATCAACTCTCAAACAATGGGGCTAAGGACATAAATGTTTCAGTCTCTCCACTCTCCACTGGGTGATTCTGAGTTACATTCCACACATGCTTTCTCAGATGGTTCTCCACAGGACTGAGACCTATTTGCCCACAATTGTAACCCTTTCCTGTTAACATATGCTTGACTGGCTTCTCTCCTTACCCTCTCTCATGTTCACCACCTCCTCACTTGTGCTTCCTGGGAACACCTCCCTAATAATCTATCTGCATTCAGGTCCTTGTCTCAGTATCTGTACCAGTAACTCAAACTGAGTCGGCCTTCCTAAACAAATTACACAGTTTGTTACATGAGGGGAATAGTCCTATAGTTAAAATGAAGATACTCGTAAGAAGTAGAACATACGTTCCAACTATCCTATACATAAAAAAATTAGAACAAAATTCTTGAGAAATTAAAATTATTCACAATCTGTCCATAGGAACTGTCTTCTTGTAATATACCCTTAAGCCACTCTCATAATTCTAAAAAGTTGTGCACAATATATTTGAGGATTGTTTACATCAATGGTGCTCAATTTTAGCATACATTATAATCACCTGGAGGGCTTTTTAAACACAGATTGCTGGGCCTACCCCAATAGTTTCTGATTTAGAAGGTCTGGCATGGGGTCTGAAAAGTTTTATTTCTAACAAGTTCTCAATTGATGCAATATTGTAGGTTCAGCAAATGATTTTGAGATCCACTGTTTTATGAAGAGTCCTGGTCAGGGACTGAATGGATTTGAGTCTATATTATTTAATTAATAAACAAAGCAATTCAGCCTTTCTGAGCACCTGAAAATGTACCAGACACATTGCTAGGTACTGGACTTGTTTCAGCGAGCAAGACAGTTTGTCCCTGTTGTAAATGAGCTTTCATACTGGCTCCACTGGATACTTCTTAGGATTATGAAAAGTATGCCAATACCTGCCAGTCCACACATAATAGTCTAGTAGAAATAACTGAAGCCCTGCACCTTTCCATAGAAGGAAAGACAAAAGCCTTGTTTTAGAAAAAATACTCTATTTTCAAGCCTATCGTAAAAATAAAATAGCTTATCTGAATAAAACTCCTTAAAACACACTAAAGTGTTATATTTATACCACAATCATTGCTACACAAATTATAGCTTTGCACAAATTAGTTTGATGACACATATTTTCTCTTTGGGGTTAGGTTATTTACACGAATTAAGTTTTCAGGGTTAGTAAACATAAACTTTTTTTTTCCACTACGATGTTTTGTTTTACTTTTTTCATCTCAAGTGATAAGATCAGCTTTGAATCTAGACAACCAATTATATCCTGAAATACGTCATTGGATTCCATTGTTCTTTATTTCTTATATTCCATTCCAGGTTCAAGAGTAGGAATTAGTTCCACTAAACTATTAAATAAATGACTCGTCAAAGCTTGCTTCAACTAACTCCAGGCAGATAAAGAGAAAAAAAATCTTGAAGATTACTGTATGTATTTCTGCCCTTTAGTCAGCTTTTATTTTGAGAATCAATCTTTATTAGAAACTACAGAATGGGACTAAGATGTGTTTCTGTCACTAGATTTGAGGCCATAAATGCTGTGAGGTACAATTGTGGCCTATAATTCAGCGGGTATCCTGAAGATGTATTCCAAGACTTTCTTCATCTATTTTAAATAAGCATATACCCATTTTGAATCTCTTATATGTTTCATAATTTACTGAAATAATTATGAGTGTTTCATAGTTAGCACACATTCCTATTTAGCACAATTTCACAGTTTACTCATGTCAGAGTACAAAAGGAAGAGAGCAAATAAGGATATATTAGTCCACACTCATGCTGTTATAAGGATGTACCCGAGGCTGGGTAATTTATAAAGGAAAGAGGCTTAATTGAATCACAGTTCAGCATGGCTGGGGAGGCCTCAGGAAACTCACAATCATGGCAGTAGGGGAAGTAAGCACGTCCTTCTTCACATGGTGACAGGAAGGAGAAGTGCAGAGCAAAAGTGGGAAAAGCCCCTATAAAACCATCAGATCTCGTGAGAACTCACTCACTATCATGAGAACAGCAGCATGGGGGTAATTGACACCATGATTCAATTACCTCCCACTGTCTCTCCCATGACACATGGGGATTATGGGAACTACAATTCAAGATGAGATTTGGGTGGGGACACAGCCAAACCATATCAAAGGATCTATTTGATAATGATCCCTTGGTCTCCTTCAGACCCAAGGAGATGGGCTGACACTGTAATTCTGAGAGCCACTTGTACTCCTCTACATAAACAATCATAAAGCAGGCTGACTAACTGGCTTTAAAAACCTTCCTTCCAAGATGACTCGATGATAGAATTATTAGAAGAGAGTCTTTAAGAGTATTCTGGTAATACTAATATTTGTGCTAATTAAGGATGAGGACACACTTGAAGTAAATATTCTGTGGTTTTGATCACCACAATTGTTGAAATGATGTGATCTTTTCGTTGTTGTTTTGCTTTTTATTTCTTTTTTTTTGTAGACCCATTGGTATAACACATTTTAAAAATACATGCGCCCCACTACAGAACAAATCATTATTGCCTCATGAAATAAGGCAGGCAATACCTTAATTGAGTAGGCTTGTTCTTATGGACACATTTCACATGATTTGCAGTATGACTTGCAGTGTGGTTAGCTCAGCATAATTTAAAAATCAACAGAAATCTCCTTTTTTTTTTTTTCTTTTTTTGACATGAAGTTTTGCTCTTGTTGCCCAGGCTGGAGTGCAATGGCACAATCTTGGCTCACTGCAACCTCTGCCTGCAACCTCTGCCTCCCAGGTTCAAGCAATTCTCCTGCCTCAGCCTACTGAGTAGCTGGGATTACAGGCACCTGCCACCACACCAGCTATTTTTTGTATTTTTAGTAGCGATGGGTTTTGCCTTTTGCTATGTTAGCCAGGCTGCTCTTGAATGCCTGACCTTAGGTAATCCACCCAACTCAGGCTTCCAAACTGCTGGGATTATAGGCGTGAGCCACAGAGTCTGGCCTGAAATCTTTCTTAAGACCTACCCATCCCTTGCTTTTAGGAATAAAATCTTGTATCTTACACCATAAGTTGTAAACTATTCACTGAAGTGTTTATCATTCAAGTTTCTAATGTAAGGATTTAAGAGAAAATGTATTTGTTAGAGAAGGCTATCTATTTTCCTAAAAACAGAATGTTGGCCTATTGTAAGGCTTCATTTTTCAGGTTATTTAAGTGAGGTGTGAAATTATTTTAAATGGAATGATTTCAGTTGCTAGTTGCCTCATTTTGTTAAAAAAGCAAAGTGTCAGTAAGGTTATGGATTCAGTTCCTCTCTAGGTAAATTACTGTTCCTGTCTTCTAGAATCATGGTTACGTCTGTAAGGGGACTATAAGACATTAGTCCCAGTGAAAATAAAATGGATCATTATCCAATCACCATCACGTCTTCAAATGTAGAATATAAAGGGCAGAATATTTTGTTACAAAGAGATATTGTGAAGGTGTAAAAAGAACAATGAAGGGTCATATAGAAATGGATATTATGGGTATAATGAGCAAGCAATTTATGGTTGGCATTTTCCAGAAAATAGTGCAGAGATAACATTTTCTTGAAATGTTTTTGATAAATAAAATATGCCTAAAATGAATTTTGAATAAATTAAAAGCAGAGATTGATACTCTTACAAAGATAGTTACATATTACTTGACAATAAGAATTGATATGTCAGGGCAGACTGAGCTTGGATAAAAGCAATTTGGGACACATGGGAGAGAATTAGACAAATCCGGATGTGACAAGAAGAAAAATAAATGTTTATTGCTATTTTTAGTATTATTCCAAAAGTAAGATTTTTTAAAACAACGCTTAGTGATATAGAATTAAAGATATGTAAAAATGGCTCTCTGCACAATTTAAAATTCGTATAAAATATATTTAAATTTGTAAAAATTATATTATATTTGTAAGTGTTAAAAATTAAAAATTACATACAATTGAAAAATCATTTTGTGGGTTCAATTATGTTCAATAAATTAATGTTTCCGTTTATAAGAGCCATAGTTAAAGAATCTCTCTCAACATTTTAGGAGTTAGGTATGTGAGCCAATAGGAAGACAGCTTGCTATGGCAGTTTCAGATTCTGGTACACAGAGTAGTAAGAAGCAGGAAAGCAGCATTTCTTACCAACTGATCCTTTAACATGGTTACATTCTTTCCAGGTATGGTTTTTCATTATACATACTACCAGTACATTATTGCAAAGACTGTCTAGAGTTTTGCTGTTTTTTCTGCTAAAAATGAATAAGAATCTCCATTAAAACATAAAATACATGCTTCTTTATCCTTCTAATTTTATTAAACTTTATTTTGCTAGTATACTGTTAAAAATGCATAATCAGCTTTATCTGAAATTTTCAATACTTGCAATTATGCCAGATCATTCTCAGAGCTAATAAAATTTCTGAGATAAATTAAGATTAATTTCTAAATATTCTTCAAATTATTTTGTAGATTATCTATTTTAAGCCATACAAATCACAAATAATTTTCAAATATTCTAAATCATATTTACATTATATTGAAATTTATACCTTAACTTTCTTTTACTTAAACTTGCTTTATGAATAAAGGTCTCTGCAAATCTAATGAAAATAATTATGTCAAAGTCCCAAAATATATAATAAGAGTTATGATTAAAACAGTAACACAAAAGAAAAATAATTTGTCAAAGGATGATCTAGCTCTGAAGCTAGAAAATTAGGTCATATTGTTAAATTGTGTATTTTTTATCTGTCCTAGTAAAAGTTTACACTGTTCAAAATTCCTTATCTTTAGCTTTGAATATGACTTTAAGAAACTTAAAACATTTCAAATGGAAAAAATGTTATTGAGAGCCAAGAAAAGGACATTTTTAGGGTTGAGAGTTGGATATGATTTGGAATCTGAAATACCTCAAATATTTGCTCTTTGAAATTCAAACTATAATTGAAATTGTCAGGTGGTTCACTAAAATGTCAAGGGTTATTCAATCTGCCAAATTTCTGAATGAAGTTGAAAAGACAGTAAATCGTGGATAAAGAATAAGACTTTCCTTCAGAGCTGAATTAAGTCCTCTTTATTAAGTCAATGGCTATGTCAATTTATAGAAATCAATAATGGTTTTAGAGATGTAGTTTAATAAAATATAGAAATCTATATTAAATTCCAGAAATATCAAGGTTATAAACAAGAAGTCTATATAAAAACAACACAGTTTGTTGTTTCTTTTTATTTTAATAAAAACAAAAGTGTTAGATAGTTCCCTTTCTTGAAACATTTTGATTTAGGTAACAAATTATGACATAAATATGAAGAATGAAACCATTGGGCATTTTAAACTATGCCACTTTAAAATATAATATAAAAAATAGATACAAAGTCAATGTGACAAATTTGAACCTTAGTAGTTTTAAATATGCTCATCCAAAGAGGGCAACAGAAATTAAAACCACCAATAGTGGTGTCATTCTCAGAGTTCAAAGGGTAAAAGTTGCCACTGCATGAGGAGGTAAGGATTCTGATCTATTGCAGGCTTTTTATACACACATTTGTGTGTGTGTGTGTGTGTGTGTGTGTGTTGGGGGGAGGGGGGGCTGGTGTTGTTGTTGTTTAGTACCACACAAAACTATCCATATATTCCTTAGTTCCATATTCCCTCTGCCAGGTACAGGTGGTGAAGCAATTTGGAATCAATGGATATGTGGATACTTCGGTATGGTGCTGAACAAAAAATTAATGTGATTGAGCAAAAGTGTACATATTGAAGTATCATCAGATCCTCCCTGGAACTAGAAAAAAATGTTTAGATGGCCACTGCTATGATCTGAAGGTTTGTATCCCTCCAAAATTCCTGTGTTGAAACCTAGTCATCAAAGTGCTGGTATCAGAAGATGGGCCCTTAGGGACGTGATTAGGTCATGTGAGCAGAACCCTCATGAATAGGATTAGTGCACTGATAAATGTAAGGGATCTGGTTATCAAATTTTGCCCTTCTACCACATGAAGATGCAGTAAGAAGGCACCAATTTGAAGTAGAAAGGGAGCCCTCATCAGACACGGAATCTGTTGGCACCTTGATCTTGAAATTCTCAGTCTCCATAATTGTGAGCAATAAATTTACGTTGTTTAAAAATTACCCATTCTAAAGTATCTTGTTAAAGCAGCCCAAACTGACTAAGACAGAATTTTGTACCCAAAACTGGGGTGCTGCTATAACAAATAACTTAAAATGTGGAAGCAGATTTGGAACTGGGTAATGGGCAGAACCTGGGATAATCTGAAGGTGCATGCTAGAAAAAGCTATGAATTTACCATAAAAGGGGGTTCTTTCTAGGGCTCTGAAGAAGAGAACTATAGAGAAGGCCTCAATCTTTTTAGAGATTACCTAAATTGTTGTGATCAGAATATTGATAGAAATATGTACAATAAAGGTCATTCTGATGAGGTCTCAGAAATGAGAAACATGTCATTGAAAACTTGAGGAAAAGTGATTCTTGTTATTAAGTGACAAGGAACTTGACTGAATTGTGCCCCAGGGTTTTGTGGAAGGTGAAACTCACAAGCACTGAAATAGGATATTGAGGATGTAGCATGGTTTCTCTTAATTGCTTATAGTAAAAGGCAAGAAGGGAGAAACAAGTTAAATAAAAAATCATAATAAAAATAGAAGCAGAAAAAGACTTGGAAAATTCTCAGCCTGGCAATGTTGTAGATGAAAAACAGAGAACACCAAGGAGGTGACCATTCCACTGTTTGTATTTGATAAGATTAATATGGATTGGTGGAAGCCAGGGGCTCTTAGTCATCAAGCCAATGGACAGATGAACTCCACAAATGCATTTCAGAGATCATCAGGCCTGCCATTCCCATCGTAAGCTTAGAAATCCAGGACCTTGGGAACAGAAAAATTTTAAGTCTCTGCTCTCCCCATTCTGGAACAGCACTCCTTGCCCTCTCGTGCTGTTGTTCATGTGGGCCCAGGTACACCTTGGGCTGCCTGGTACAGGGGGTAAACAATGATGGCATCTGCACAATGCAATCTCCACAGGTGTAGATGCACAGAATTTACGAGCTGTGGAGGCACTGCTGACTCTATCTAGATTTCAAAGGAAGTTCCAGAGAGCCTGAGGACCTAGGCAGTGAACTGCCACAGGAGTGGGGCCACCACAGAGAGATCCCATTAGGTCTGGTGAAGCTCTGGGGGTGAGGTCAACCTTGAGATTCCAGAATAGTACAGACTTCAGTATGTAAGTCTAACCTGTGAGAGCTGCAATACTGGTTGCATTCCACAAACCCATGTGGGCAGGGCTTCCTGGAACCGTGGGGTCCCGATGCTTGACCCAGTGCGCCTGAAGGGCAGGATATCTAGTCAAGAATTATTCTCCAGCCTTGAGATTTAATGTTTTTTGCAACATTAAATTTTGGATTTGGGACAAGTTACCACTTTTTTCCTTTCTATTTCTTCTTTTTGGATGGAAATGTGTTTTCTATGTCCGTCCAATCATTGTATTTTGGAAGCACATAAGTTGTTTTATTTCACAGGCTCACAGCTAGAGGCAAATTTGCCTCGGGATAATTCCTATCTTGAGTCACACCCATATCTGATTTAGATGATATTTAGATGAGATTCTGCACTTCAGACTTTTGAGTTAATGCTGGAACAAGTTAAGACTTTGGGTGCTAGGTGCAGTGGCTCACGCTTATAATGGTAGTACTTCGGAAGGCCAAGGCAGTCAAATCACTTGACAAGGTCAGGAGTTTGAGACCAGCTGGCCAACATGGTGAAACCCTGTCTCTACTAAAAATATAAAAATTAGCTGGATTATAGCACATGCCTATAATCCCAGCTACTTGGGAGACTGAGGCAGGAGAATGCTTGAACCCTGGAGGTAGAGGTTGCTGTGAGCCGAGATCGCACTGCTGCACTCTAGCCTGGGCAAAAGAGTGACACTCCATCTCAAAAAAGAAAAAAAAAGAAAAAAAAAAGACTTTGGAGCTATTGGTCTGGAATAAATATATTTTACATGTGAGAAGGACATAAATTCTGGAGAGCCAGGAGTAGAATACTATGGCTTGAATGTGTTCCCCCAAAGTTCTTACATGAAAACCTACTCGTCAAGGTGACCATATGAGAAGGTGGGCCTTTTGGGATGTGATTAGGTCATGACAGCAGAGCCCTTGTGAAAGAGATTAGTGCCCGTATAAAAGAGGTGTGAGGAAGCTGATTATTACCATCTGCCCTTGCACCATGTGAGGACACAGTGAGAAGGTGTCATCTTTAAAGCAGAGAGGGAGCCCTCACCAGACACCACATCTGTTGGTGCCTTGACCTTGGACTTCTTAGCCTCCATAGCTGTAAGCAATAAACAGATGTTGTTTATAAATTACCCAGTCTATGGTATTTTTATTATAGCAACCCAAACAACAACAGTCATATAAATGATAACACTGAATATGAATTTAGTTATAAATGTGTTAAAACTATATTAGAAGTGGGATAAGGGTAACTTCATGTGAGAGATGACAATATGCAACCGAAATTCTCACCTTGCATCTTAGTATATCAATAGATATCAATATCTAGGAAATCAGGAAAAAAACAGTGCGAACATTTTATTTAAAATATTTGAAAAATATTGAAAGGAGTTAAAACAAAACAAAACAAAAATTGAAGGTTGCTTCCATAGAGTGGGAAGAGCACGTAGGGAGACATGAAGCAATTCCTATTTTACATTATTGGTTTTATATGTACAGCACTTTTTTTTCTGAGTACATGGGAAATTTTGATAAAAATAAGTTTTATTAAAAAAAATTGGTGTGCAGTTAGAATGGCGATCATTAAGTCAGGAAACAACAGATGCTGGAGAGGATGTGGAGAAATAGGAGTGCTTTTACACTACTGGTGTGAGTATAAACTAGTTCAACCATTGTAGAAGATAGTGTGGCGATTCCTCAAGGATCTAGAACTAGAAATATCATTTGACCCGGTGATTCCATTGCTGGGTATATACTAAAAGGATTATAAATTATGCTACTATAAAGACACATGCACATGTATGTTTATTGTGGCACTATTCACAATAGCAAAGACTTGGAACCAACCCAAATGTCCATCAATGACAGACTGGATTAAGAAAATGTGGCACATATACACCATGGAATACTATGCTGCCATAAAAAAGGATGAGTTCATGTCCTTTGCAAGGACATGGATGCAGCTGAAAACCATCATTCTCAGCAAACTATCACAAGGACAGAAAACCAAACACCACATGTTCTCACTCATAGGTGGGAATTGAACAATGAGAACACTTGGACACAGGGTGGGGAACATCACACATTGCGGCCTGTCATTGGGTGAGGGATGGGGGAGGGATAGCATTAGGAGAAATACTTACTGCAAATGACGAGTTAATGCATGCAGCAAACCAACATGGCACATGTATACATATGTAACAAACCTGCACATAGTGCACATGAACCCTAGAACTTAAAGTATAATAAAAAAAAATTGATGGTGTGTATTCTTTAATCACATTATCATCAAATATACTATTTAAAAAAAAACTGTAAGAAAACTAAGCAAAATATTTTCTAAGTAATTTTTGTTAAAATTTGTTTAAAAATTACACTGAAGTGTCATTATATCTACAGTTTTAAAGCCAATTTTTAAAGAAATATATAAAAAGATATACAAAGTACCATACTTCATGTTTATATTTCAAATGTTAAATATATCTCTTATATTATGAAAGGGAAGAAACATCAGCTTCCCATGTTGCTGACCTTGTCATGTGTATGTAGATTAAAAAATTGATTTGAGTTTCTGTAGTCAATTAAAATTGTGATATCCCATAGAGAATGTTTATTATTTTCTTGCTGATTTTATTATCTTCTTTTGGATCAATGACATTCCCAGGGCAAATAAAAGATCTTAGGGGAACCACTATTTTATCATAGGACATCACTTTGAAATTCAAAGAAACCAAACGACAAAAACATTTCTTACCACATAGAGGACTGTAACAAGACAGTAAAACAGGGGTGCTATTGAAATGTTGTCTTAAATTCTCCTACCTGTACCTGGGGACTTTGATTCAAAATAAAGACAGAGATATAAAAATTCACTGAAGTTAAAGGATAAGCTGATCAAATACATCTTTTCTTCAGACATACTTTACTTACTATAATTATCTAAAAATGTTTCCTTAACACTAACTAATAATCCTAATCATTTTCAAAATGACTGTCCTAACCCTGTAGTTATTTGAGTTGAATTAATACTGAATTACTTATGGTAGAACTTGTGTCTTTCAGATACATTATAGTAACTACAAATAAGTACCTGGGAGAGTGGATACATTTTTTTTTTTTTTTTTTTAGACAGAGTCTCGCTCTGTTGCCCAGGCTAGAGTGCAGAGATGCAGTCTTGGATGACCACAACCTCTGCCTCTAGGGTTCAAGCAATTCTCCTGCCTCAGCCTCCCGAGTAGCTGGGATAACAGGTGCACGCCAACACGCCCAGCTAATTTTTGTATTTTTAGTAGAAGTGGGGTTTCACTATGTTGGCCAGGCTGGTCTCGATCTCCTGACCTCATGATCTGCCCGCCTCAGCCTCCCAAAGTGCTGGGATTACAGGCATGAGCCACCGCACCCAGCCAGAGACTTGATATTCTTAAGAACTTGTTCAGCTCTAGGGATTTGAGAAACATATGAAAGAGTACCTGTGAGGCTTTTTTTTTTTTTTTTTTTTTTTTTTGAGAAATAATATGGCTAAAGTGAACTAATCCTGTTGATTGCAGAGGAGAGGAGCAGAATGATCACTTACATGAAGAAAGATAATGCATATACAAAATTAGAGCCAAAAGAAGCAGGCACTTCAAAACCTTGACTGAATGTACACGGACACAGGCAGTAAATACACCACTTAAGTAAAGCTAAGTGGCACTGTTCACCACTCTCCTTTAGTTGTTAAAACGTGGGCCTTCATGCATAGCCAGAACCAAGCAAAGCCATTCTACATCATTTATTTGGCAACTAAATGTGCTGGGCTGATTTCGCCACTCTACCGGAACCTGCCTTTCTTGTTCCTGACTAGACATTTCTGTTTAACAGTTTTTCCCATCTGGAACACATTTACTTCTTTCCTCTATCCAAGTCACAAACCATTTTCTTTCAGTGAAGATCTGTGTTGAACTTTTACTGGGAAGGCTTCACTTCCTCGTCCACAGTTATTGCTCCTTTTCTAATCGCCCCACAGCAAATAATGTGCATCATTCATTTAGGTACTTACTGTATGCCTCTAAGACTTGCTGCTTATTTTTTATATAAGAATTGGTACAGTGGAAGGCACAGTGAACACTTAAAAATCAGTTTTGATTTTAAAATTTACCTCCCTTGCTTCTTACCTGATGCATTTGAACAAGTTCTCAGCATCTCTCAGACTATTTTTCCTTATTTGTAATCTGGGAATCAAGCCAACTTCCCTGAGCGGTTACATGGATTTACTGATGTGGTTTCTGTCTCCTGCTCTATTCAGTGCCTGGCACATGATGGTATGAGAAAAATGTGTGGTCCTTTTCCTTTCCTTTACTTTTAATTCCAGGCCACATTATAAAATCCTGGAGAACAGAATTGCCCTACATTGCCTTGTATCCTGTTCAATGTCTGGCAGTAATTAAGTACCTTGTGGGCACTTACTAAGTAGTTGTTTGAATGAATGTATCAGTTGGGTACCATGAAGAATCCCTAATGGGCCCTCTATTGAGTGCTCTTAGTAGCTGCAGGGACTCTTTAGATGTAGTAGAACAAATTCATCACACGTGAAACATTTATTGATTGAGGGTCAATGCTATCATTTTTGAGTATTGAAGAAAACATGGTTATGTCTTTACAAGGGGACAATAAAATCATTATCTTAAACTCATGACATTCTGTCCAGTATTATCTTCAATTTAATAAGCTTGACAGACATGGATAAAAGGTAAAAAGACTGTCAAGCATTTTGTGAAGGTAGAGGTTTTTTTTTTTTTTTTTTTAATTCTACCCAAATGAATCACCTCATTACTTATTTTTAAATTAGTAAACTGAAAATCAGTGAAAATTGAAATATGTGTTTATGTAGTTTTGTCTCAGGCAACTAAGTTTTAGAAATTTCTGGTTCCTTATATCAGGCACCTGATTTACTTTATTTTCCTCATTTTAGTTTAATTCTGCTCAGTTGATGAATAAAAGAACCTGTGAATGTCAGATATTATCCTAAGGCCAGTATAGTCTTCCTCAAACTTTATACTGCATCAGAAACCCCTGGGGGGCTTTACGAACATAAATTGTAGGGCGCCACTCCCAGAACTTCTGATTCACTAGGACTGGGCTGGCGCCCAATAATTTGCTTTCTAACACTTTGCTAGGTAATGCTGATTCAGGGAATACACTATGAAAACCACTGCACTAGAGAAGAAAAAGACAAAATCAAGGTCCCTTCTCTAGAGAAGGTTAGAGTTTTTATTAGGCTTTGGCAACAATTCTAAAGTGATAAATTGTTTATGAGGACGGTGATGTCTAGGTGTAGAATCTTGAAGTTTCTGATAATTGAAACATTTGAAGATCCAGATTTGAGCAACCATGTCTTCAGAACAATCAGTAAACTTGAAAAATACTCCTGTAGACATGTTTTAAAAACTATTTTGACTTCTGATAATGTAGCATTATCTTTAAACCACTATTTCTACATAACTGAAGTACAGAGAAAGTTAAATCTAATATTAATTAGGAGTTGCCTATATGACTATTTTTATTCACTGTCTTCTAATTTGATCAGTTATACATTTGAATTGATAATGCAGTCTATTTTAAAGATAATAGAATATAGTTTGCCAAAGCAAGAATCTTTTCACACATAAAAATCATACATTTAGAGTTCTAAATTCAATTTTTTTTAAGTTAATGGGATATGCTATAGAGGTATAACATCATTAGATATTTTCAGAAAAAAAGCTGTTAAAGTGATCTACACAATGAGTTCAACTGAAAAATAGATTTTGATAATTTAAGAGGAAACTAAATAGGCCTGCATGAGGTAGTTTAAGGAATCTACCATTTAGATTAGATTTGGAGAAGACCATTATCAGATATATTTCATTTTAAACACTAAAAATGTAATTTTTACATTGAAGTTGAAAGGGAACCAAAAGTATTTCAATGCCATTTGAATTCTAATGTGACAGGTCGAATAAAAAGCTTATTTTGGTAAGAAGTTTCTTAAACACTTGTGAAATTTATTAAATCCTTTTTTTCTAAGCTTACTTCTTGATAATCTCATGGACTACCATATTTTGTAAATATTGGAAATAATTCTGTTCTTACAAAGGATTTTTGTTAAGATAAACTAGGGTTTGTTATACTATATTTTAAAATCAATTCATTAATTCACCAGCTATTATGAGGAATCTTTACCTCTGCATGTACTAGTCTAGGTGCTGTGTAGAAAACAGAAGTTCAGAGAAATCTAAACTCCAGGCATTGGAGAGGCATGGAAGCTGCAGAAGATAAGCTGGAAGCTAGTAGAAGCTGGTTCCTGAGGGTGGATAATAGAAGTCATCTCCATAACATAAAAGCGCAAGGTGAAGTAGCAAGTGCTGATGTAGAAGCTACAGAAAGTTATCCAGAAGATCTACCTAAGATCATTGATGATGGTGGCTACATTAAACAAATTTTCATTTGCATTAAAGGAAGATGTCATTGGGACTTCCATAACCAGAGAGTCAATGCCTGGCTTCAAAGTTTCGAAGGACAGGCTGACCATCCTGTTAGGGCTAATACAGCTGATGACTTTAAGTTGAAGCCAGTATTCCTTACCATTCCAAAAATTCTAGGGCCCTTCAGAATTATACTAAATGTATTCTGCCTGCACTGTATAAATGGGACATTAAAACCTGGATGACGGCACATCTGTTTACAGCATGGTTTATTATATATTTAAGTGCACTGTTGAGAACTACTGCTCAGAAAACAAGATTACTTTTAAAGTATTACTGTTTATTGACAACACACTTGGTCACCCAAGAGCTGTGATGGAGATGTACAAGATTAATGTTGTTTTCATGCCCGCTAACACAATATCCAGTCTGTAGTCCATAGATCAAGGGGTAATTTTAACTTTTAAGTCTTATCACACTTAAGAAATACATTTCATGTCCATAGCTGCCATAGATAGGTGATTATTCTGACATATTTGGGCAGAGTAAATTGAAAACCTTCTGGAACGAATTCACCATTCTAGATGCCATTAAGAATATTTATGATTCATGAGAGCATGTCAAAATATCAACATGAACAAGAGTTTGGAAGAAGTAAATTTCAGCACTCATGAATGACTTTGAAGGGTTCAACAGTTCAGTGGAGGAAGTAATGGCAGATGTACTGTAAATAGCAAGGGAATAAGAATTAGAATTGGAGCCTGGAGATGTGATTGTATTCCTGTAATCTCATGATAAAATTTGAATGAATGAAGCATTGACTCTAATGAATGAGCAATAAAAGTGGTTTTTGGAAGTGCAGTCTACTCCTGGAGAAGATGCTGGGAACATTGTTAAAATGACAACAAATAATTTAAAATACTCCATAAACTTAACTGACAAAGCAGCAGCAAGGTTGAGAGGATTGACTCCAATTTTGATAGAAGTTCTACTCTACTCTGGGTAAAATGCTATCAAATAGCATGGGATGCTACAGAAAAGCTTTTGTGAAGGGAAGAGGTGATTGGTATGACAAACTGCACTGTCTTCTTTTAAGAAATTGCCACAGTTACCTCAACCTTTAGCAACTACCACCCTGATCAGTCAGCAGCCATCAATATCCTGGCAAAACTCTTCATCAGCAAAAAGATCCTGACTCACTAAAGGCTCAGATGATTGTTGGCAATAAATTATTTTTAATTCACCTATGTACATGGTTTTTCTTTAGACCTCATACTATTGCACTTAATATGCTATAGTATAGTGCAAACGTAACATTTACATGTGCTGAGAAACCAGAAAATTTGTGATTTGCTTTATTACAATAGTCTGAAACAGAACATGTGATATCTCCAAAATATGCCTGAATTTGGTGAAAGAAAAATATTGAACTTTTTTGATGGGTTGCATGTGACACTCTGAGGGCAAGAATAGCATCAAAGTTGGCTTTAGTGTTGTAACCTTAGTAACTGAGTAAATGATGATTCTGGTTTGTGTATGCCTTTTTTCTTCCTTTAAAATGATTTTAATAGAAGTTCAGTAATGAGATAACTTCAAATAGCATGTAGTCCGAGAGTTAGAATGGAAAATTCAGATTTTATATTTCTTTAAATACACCACAGCAGAGGGTTCTGGGAATTTCCTTTGAAAATACTGTGAGGTCAAAAGGTGGACCTAACCAATGCCACCCAAGTTTATGTATCAGTCCCCTCATCGTTTGAAGGAGGTATACATTTATCTGTGTCCATTAGCAGTGTTGTTTGAGAATAAATCTAGATCTACTACTTACTATTTTTGTGATACCTTGGTTATGTTATTATGTAATTCTTCTAAGCTTCAAATTCCTAGTCTGTTAGAGATCATAATTGTTTTGATGATTAAACAAGTTAATATGTACAAGGCACTTAGCACAATGCCTGGCTCATTGTAAATACTTAATGGAACTTAGTTATTGTTATATTTATTTCATGTATTATAATTCTATATGTGATTTTTTGAAATAAATAATTACCAGTGGGTACTTAAATCTGCTGGACATCATTATCCCACATAATGCAAATAATTCTCAAAATCTGTAATAGTTCTTACTCCCCAAGACTTGAAGGAAAAACAAGAATAAGGAAAGTGACACTTGCACATTTCATTGGATTTTTAACCTTCTATATTATAGTCCCCAAATGAAATTATTATTACTGACCTTTGTAGAAAAGATACAGTTACTATGAAGACAAGAAGATATACTAGCTTTCACTCCCATCTACCCTGGCTGCAATTGCTGTGCTGTCCAACAGTGTCTGTGAATTAGATGTCAAATTGATTTATGTGGGAAAAAATGTGTTACAAACCCAATGGTTTCAAATTGAACAAAATATTTGTTTTCTCTTTACCATTTGCCTCAGTAGAATTCTCAGCTCAGATCTAGTTCTTCCCAACCCCTCATTAAAGTGACTACATTTTACTAAACCCATCTCCCTGTTCTGTTTTACACAGTGCCCTCCATCATTTAATTTCATATATCAAGCAAAACTATTAGCATAAGTCCAAATAAAAGAGCCAGAAATCTTGACTTATACCCTAGGTGGTAATCAGCCCACTTTAAGTGAGCTAAGTAGAATACTTGTTACTTCGGGCTATCCTCACAAACTCTCATAGACACTTTATAGAAATAAGGGCTCAATAATCAAACAGGATATAATGGAATCCTAGGTAGGTAGTGTTTGCCAGTTAAGAACATAAAGAAGATTTTTTAAAAACTCCATTTCTTAAAATGATCTCAATGCACACACACATTAACACACATCACATACAGAAGATAAAACATTCTTCTCTTGAAACCTTTTCAAGGGCTGTGTGTGGTGGCTCACAAGTGTAATCCTAGCACTTTGGGAGGCTGAGGCAGGAGGAACACTTGAGGTCAGTTTAAGACCAGCCTGGGCAACACAGAGAGGCACTTTCTCTGCAGAAAATTAGCTGGATGTATTGGCACGTTCCTGTAGTTTCAGCTACTAGGTGGGCTGAGGTAGGAGGATCTGTTGAGCCCAGGAGTTCAAGGCTACAATGAGCTATGATTACATCACTGTACTCCAGCCTGAGAAGCAGAGCAAGACTCCTCTCTCTGGGAAAAAAAAAAAAAAAAAAAATCTCTTTTCAAGGAAAACAATGTAAGCATTAAGTATAAAAAATGATCCTCAGTTTGAGTGTGAGAGAGTGTTAGTTAAGATGAGGACTCTAAGTATCTGGCGAACGTGACACTACTGTGGTAATCTGGACAGATGGGACAGAATCCCACGACAGTGGATTGAAAAGTGAATAGGGAGTGACAAAGAGGATACAGTAGCTTTCACTTTAGGGATGATTAGTAAGGGGAAAGCTATAATAGAAGCCATGGAAGAGCACAGCTTTAAGGAATGGTTCCTTGTCCATTAGCTTATAAGTTTATTTTTTTTCAAGATGAGTAAAACCATACTATAACTATAGACTGAAGGACGAAGGTGGCAAAGAGAGAGAAATTAAAGGTACAAGCTAAGGGTAGAGAATTGAAGAATCGATGTTTAAAAAGGACAAATAGTGGTTTGTTTGTTTTTTATTTTGAGTCTTTTGTAAATACTTTAAGGGTAAATGACTGTATAGCATTAACATATAGAGAAAGTAATCATTGTAAACAGCCGTACTTATAAAATGTTTGCAGTTGCTAAAACTACTAGTTAATTGTAGTTTAGAAAAAAGCAATTTTTATTATAAAGGAGCAAGGACAACTTTAAATGGGTAGCGATAAAATTTGAAAGAAAAATTATTTTACTACCTAGTTTTAATTTGACAAATTCTATGTACCTGCTGGTTGTCATAAAATATGCTTTAAAATTAATTTCCCCTAAAGTTATTTTTGTGTTGAATCAACAGTACTTAATGAACGTACTTCTATTATAATTTAATTTAGAAAATGTTTCTGAAGTATTGTGAAACATTTTCATATGCTAAAGTAGGAAACACTTTTGCTCAAGAATCAGATATACCTGTGTTTACATCTTTATTTCTTTGCTCTCTCACCTTTGATAAGTAACTTAAGAAGGCTAAGCCTCCATTTCTGCATCTATAAAATGAGGATAATGATACAATGTTTCTCAGAGGTGTTTTTGAGGATCAAAGGATTCATCCAAGGCGGTCAATAAATATTAGCTATTATTATATTTATTGTTTATTTCTAGTTTGTCTCTTTACTTCTAAAGCACTTCAATCGTATATTTTAAAAAATGCAAAAAAAAATAGTTTTTTCAATTCCTCATTTGTATACACTTTGTTACAGAATAGAAGTCACAGGGATTTTGTCCCACTTAATATATGGCTCATAATCTGAATGATCTTGGGAAAACTGGGACAACTCATCTTGCACATACACACTAACAGGGAATTATTAAAGGTAGTAACCTAAATTGAGTCCATAAATACATTGGTATCACGCAGCAAATTTTTTCCTACGAGGCGGGAGAACTTGCATACTTGTTATTGGACTCTAATGACAACAAGGTGACAAATGAAGTCAATATAATTAAGGAGGTCCCTCTCCCTCACTCCAGAAATACACATGGATTTTACAATTCTTGCTATGTTCTACAGAAATCCAAGACCAACACTGTTGTGTATTAGCACACACATGAGATATTCCCACTTCAGAGATAACATAAACATAGAGGCAAAGGTAAAATACGGTTGAGAATTCTGTGTTAAGCTGGACTTCTGTCAAGAGAGTCTACAAAAAATAATTTTAAAAAATCACAGTAATATTTAAAACATGTATTATATTTCTTCAGACACTGAAGACAATGGTCCCAGAAAAGCATGATTTTTAAATGAAAATTTTACCATCAGAATATGTTATTTTGTTAGATGCACTATGGTTACATCCTGAGCGCATTAGAAGTTTTAATGGGCTTAGTTCCCTAACTTCTCCCACTACGAACCTCTATTGTAGACAATTCCCCATGCTACTGACAGAAACATGAAATGATAAACGTTAAATTTATGTGTTATCTTTTTTCGATGTTTATTTTTAATCATTTTATTTTATAAGACTTCTTTTACTGGAGAGTCAGAATGAACTCTCATCTTTCAAAGCATGAAAGGAAGACAATTCTTTCTATATATGATTTAGGTTGTTGTTTCACTTTAGGCTCATCACATCAAAAGCAGTAAGCAAAATGAGATTGGTGAGGAAAAATTTCTTATCACTAACAACTTCTAATTATCCATTCTATAGCTTATTTGGAATATATTTCTTCCAAGTTAATTGATAATGTTTAAATGTTCTGTTCAATTAAGTTTGTGGTTATCAATTTATTTCTTTTTTTGAAAAAATCACTTTCCATTATTGGTAGAACATATTCTACTAAAATATCCATTTGCTTATTAACTGTTGATTATTAAATCATTAATTATAATTTGCTTTAATGCATCCATTATTATGACTGCTATTAACTCTTACTTTGCAGGTATCTAGGAAAATGTTTAAAAGCCAAAGCTAAAGCCTCAAGATTTCTTATGACTGTCTGAGAAAGACGTCCACTCCTAATGCAGACTCTGAGTATTGCCCTGAAAATCTATTTATCCTCAAATGATGCTTTGTTGGATTAGAGGGGAAAACTGGGACAACTTCTTACCTCCTAGAGAACCAGGCTCCTCAAAATAGCTGTTTGAAGTAAACTTTTCCATATATAATATTTCTTTCAAAACATGGAAAAAAAGACTCCAAAACCAATAAAAAGATTTCTGACATCCACAATTTCAAAGTCTACTTTCCATGAGTCTAAAAAACACCTAAATTTTATTTATTTTTTCTAGGAGTTTTATGTATGAAAATTGAGCTTTAAGGAGTACAAATGTTTTGGCTTATAAATCCCTTGACCAACATTTTTGGTATTGAATGCATGTCTTTGAAAAAGAAAACCCACAGGGCTTTTAAAATATTGTTCAATATACTTTTCAAAAATCTAGTAAGGCCCACATGAAAAGATGTTTAACATCATTAGGCATTATGGATATGCAAGGTAAAACCACAATGATATATTACACACTCATCAAAATATCTAAAATAGGCCAGGTGCAGTGGCCCATGCCTATAATCCCAGCAATTTGGGAGGCTGAGGTGGGTGGATCACTTGAGGTCAGGAGTTCGAGACCAGCCTGACCAATATGATGAAACCTTGTCTCTACTAAAAATACAAAAATTAGCTGGGCATGGTGGTGCATGCCTGTAATCCCAGCTATTGGGGAGGCTGAGGCAGGAGAATTGCTTGAACGCAAGACGCAGAGGTTGCAGTGAGCCAAGATCATGCCACCGCACTACAGCCTGGGCGACAGAGTGAGATTCTGTCTCAAACAAAACAAAACAAAACAAAACAAAAGGTCTTAAAAAAAAATGATAACATTGAATGCTTTGAGGCTGTGGAAACAATGTATCACCCACATATTGCTGGTGGGAATATAAAACAGTGCAGTTAGACAAGAAAAAGTGTATGGCAGTTTCTTACAAAATCAAATAGGCACTTACCGTATGACTCAGAAATTACACTATTGGACATTTACTCTAGACAAGTAAGAACATATGTCACACAAAAACCTATACATGAATTTTAAGAGTGATTTTATTCATAACAGCCCCAAATAGCAATCCAGAGGCTCTGGGCTAAATAAATATTTTACACTGGTATATTCATACCATGTATGTTAGCTCAGACTTCTGTAAGAAAATACCACACTCTTGGGTGGCATAAACAACAGAAATTTATTTATTTTATCACTGTTCTGGAAGCTGGAAGTCCTAGGTCAGGGTGCCAATTAGGTTCCGGTGAGGGCTCTATTCTTGGCTTTCAATAGCCACCTTCTCTCTGTATCCTTATATGGCAGAGAAAAACAGAAATCTCTCTTCCTCTACTTGTAAGGCCAACAGTCCTATCAGATTAGGTCCCCACTCATGACCTCCTTTAACCCTAAAGACCCTATCTCCAGATACAGTCACATTGGGGATTAAAGCTTCAACATATGAATTTTGGGAGGGACAAAATTCAGTCCACGGCACTATGGACCACTTTGGACTGCTTGGATTATTACTCAGCCATGAAACAACTTAGATGATCTCCAGATAATTCCAGTGAGTGAAAAAAAAAAAGCCACTTTCAAAAGGTTACATACTGTGTAATTTCATTTATATAACATTCTTGAAATGACAAAATTATGGAGATCAAAAGTAAATTAGTGGTTGCCAGGTGTCAGGGTTGGGGTTGTGGGGGGAGGTATCTGAGATTATAATAGCACAAAGGAGCCTTTAGATGAAATTGTTCTCTCTCTTGGCTATGGTGGTGATCACATGAACCTACACATACAATAACATTGCATTGAGTTAAATATACACATACACACGCAAAGGAGTGAATGTAAGTCTTGTGAAATCTGAATAAGCTCGATGGATTATATCAATACCAGTTTTCTAGTTTTAATATTGTACTCTTGTTATGTAAGATGAAATCCAGGGAAGGGTATACTTGATTACTCTATATTATTTTATAACTACCTGCAAATATACAATTACCTCCAAATACAAAATGCATTTAAAAATGCTAAAAGAAAAATCTAGGCCAGGTGCAGTGGCTCAACGCTTGTAATCCCAGTGCACCAAGGCAGGCGGATTGCTTGAACTCAGGAGTTTGAGACCAGCCTGGGCAAACAGTGAGGCCCTGTCTCTACCAAAAACAAACAAAAGCAAGCTTGGCATGATAGCACACTCCTATAGTCCCAGCTACTTGGGAGGATGAGGTTGGAGGATCACTTGAGCCTAGGAGGTGGAGGTTGCAGTGAGCCATGATCACACCACTGCACTCCAGCCTGGGCAACAGAGTGAGACCTGGTCTCAAAAAACAAACAAACAAAAAAACTAATAAGGACAATTTTATGTAAGCCAATTTATGATAATAAGTTGGTTGTGTTTTCTTACATAGGATATGAACATGGAAGTTTTATATTTTATCAATTCCAAGCTTCTCAAATTTAAAAATCTTTAGTAAGCATGTGCTCTGCCTTTCTCTATTGCCATTTATTTTTATCTCTTCCTCCCTCCCTCTCTTTCTTCTTTCCTTCCTTCCTTCCTGTCCTAGGATAAAATGAGCTAAGAAATAAATTTCAGCTCCTAAGAGATGAAAGACTCATAGCTGTTAGTCTATTATAGCGCTAATACGCTGTATGACAAATTCTCAGTTCCAACTTTTTAGTAGGTACTTAAAAATCGGAAAAAAAGACTGTTTTTTTTTTTCCACTTTAATATTGAGAAACCTCTCTTGAATTTGACTGAAATTTGGTCAAGAAAATCTATTGGATTAATTTTATAACTAGTTTCTTAAGTACAGCACATTAAGAAAATCAATTGATTTAAATAGTCTAATTATATATATACACAAAAATAATGTCTTGGTTTTTAAGGCAATACAATTTCCTTCTAACTCTTCAATATAGCCAATGAAATAAAAAGTGAACTATGTTGTTAAGTACAGAAGAATAATATTTTCTTCATGAAATATGCCTCATTTCTAATTAGTGATGTTTTCCTAAGAGAAAGAAACTTGGCAGAGCAATAGTGAATCGCTGAACTGAAAAAAAAAAAAAAAAAAAAAAAACTTTAAGATGTGATATTTTTAAAGATGCAATTCAAATATTCAATCTCATTTTCAGTTAACTTTATTTTCCCCAAACTTTAGCAATTTGAATCGAAACTTCCGAGACTCATTTGGTCTTGGTGCAATTAAAATTTCTCTTTATCTTAACTTAGATTCTTTAAAGTGGTCATATGCTTTCTGTAATATAGCTATAACTCTTTTTAAAAAGTTGTTTTGGAATCAATCCATTCACAAATGTGTGGGTCCATTGTATTACGTTTTTGATTAGATATATTTTCCAATAGCAACTGTCACTACTTTTTAAATTTTTATTATTTGTTTATTTTTTATTTATTTTTTTATTTTTTTTTGAGATGGAGTGTCACCCCGTCGCCCAGGCTGGAGAGCAATGGCTGGATCTCGGCTCACTGCAACCTATGCCTTCCAGGTTCAAGTGATTCTCCTGCCTCAGCCTCCCAAGTAGCTGGGATTACATGCACGTGCCACCACGCCTGGCTAATTTTTTGTAACTTTAGTAGACATGGAGTTTCACCATGTTGGCCAGGCCGGTCCCGAACTCCTGACCTTGTGATCCACCCACCTTGGCCTCCCAAAGTGCTGGGATTACAGGCATGAGCCACCGCGCCTGACCAACTCTCATTATTTTCATCAGAAATAATGGCAAATGTTCCCAACCTGACAGCTTCAGCCTATCAGTTTCCATGACAACAGAATATCAGACATTAGCAGGTCCTTTGACTACCACAAAACTTAAGAATACATCACCGGTAATGTAGACTTCAGAAGCATTTCAGTTGAACAATTCTTGTGGTGTTTTTAAACTTGTAGGTGAAGAGGAGATATATTGACTTGAGGTCAGGAAGAGATACCATGGCTAATTTGGCCCAAATTTCTATTATTAAATAGATAATTCATATGACCTAAAATAGTAAGCTAACAGGTAAATCACAGGGATGTAATGATAATCTAGCAATTTTCCAATTAACAAGTTAGCTTTAGAACTATATTGAAACGTGATGACTTTGAATCTCTTTACTAACAGCCCTCTGGTCATATGAAACTATGACTATATAATCACTGAAAGAACTGTGAACTTGAGTGTGTGGAACTTAAATTCAATTTACTTTCTAACACTAATTAGTTATATAATGCTGATTAAATCGTTGAGCGATACTGATCATTATTTCTTTTGTTTTGGAAATAAGTAACAATATATGCCTATATGAGAGTAATTATTTTCTCTTTCCATGACATCCTTTTCTTTGTAAACCTGCTCTTCCTATGGACCTCCACTGAACAGGCATGGTTGATTGGGTCTTAGGTGGACAAGTTATTTAACAAATATTTATTTGCAGGCCTGGTTTAGGACACAATTGACAAAAATCTGTTTGTTCACGAAGCTTACATTCTGGTGAGATGTCAAAGTAGAAGGATATAATAAACATATAGCAAAATATAGAGACTGTTAGATAAGGATAATTTCTTAAGAGAAATTTAAACCATGGAGCAAGCTTAGGGAATACTGGGAGAGGAATTTCAATTTGAGATAGTCAGAAAAAGCCTCATTGTGAAGATAATATTTAAACAAAGAGTTGGAGAGAGTGAGGGAGTGAGCCATGCAGCCATCTCAGGGAAGAACATTTAAGTCAGGAGGAAAGACCACACAGCTGAAAAAGTACCTGGCACATGTGAGAATAAGCAAAAATTCTGTGTTGCTGGAGCCAAGTGAATAAGATAAAGAACAAAATGTTAAAAGATCAGAAAGGTAATGGGTTGAAAGTAGGCAATACAGAACCACGTAGATCATCGCAAAGCCTTTTTATTGTACTACAGGTGAGACAGGAAACCTGACCAGAGAAGTGACATGATCTGATTTAAATTTCTAAAAGATGATTCTACTTTTTGTACTGAGAATAAACTGTAGGTGGCATGGGCAGATGTAAAGAGATGAATAATCCAGGCAAGAGTACATGGTGGTTTGGCCTAGACAGTAGTGGTGAAGTACTGAGCAGACCAAATTTTCTGAGTATATTTAAAAGTAAAGCTAAATGGAATAGCTCTTGAATTGGTAAAAAAAAAAAAAAAAAAAAAAAGAAAGAAAGAAAGAGAGAAAAAAAAAATGAATCAAACATGACTCTAAGGAAAATCGTCATTGAAGTTTGGTGATTTTACATTTTAAAGCCTATTTGATATCCAAGTAGATGCGTGCAATAGGCAGTTGGATATGTAAGACTATAATTTAAAGGAGAAGTGTGTTCTGGAAATAATTCCCCAAAGCTGCACCAATAAGAGCCTCTTTCTGGGAAATGGATTTATGACACAGGAACAGCTCTTGGTTGACATTAGAGTTTGATGTATAGAATTTGCGTCAGAATTAATGCCCTCAAAATGCAAAACCAAAATAAAACTGCTATTATGGTGAAGCAGGAACTGTCTGGTACAGAAACCTATCTATATCTCAATGGAAATAAGAATGAAACAAACATCCAGATGTGATGTGCACCCAAGCCCAGAGAAATATCAGATGACCAGATTCCCGCAACTGGATTCCATTGTTTATTACAATAAAAAAAGGGGGGGTCCCAGCACGGTGACTCACGCCTATAATCCCAGCACTTTGGGAGGCCAAGGCGGGTGGATCAGTTGAGCCCAGGAGTTTGAGACTCGGCTGGCCAATGTGGTGAAACCCCATCTCTACTAAAATTACAAAAATTAGTTGGGTGCTTTGGCTTGTGACTGTAATTCCAGCTACTTGAGTGGCTAAGGTAGGAGAATCCCTTGAGCCCGGGAGGTGGTGATTGCAGTGAGCCAAGACCGCGCCCACTGCACTCCAGTCTGGGTGACAGGAGTGAAACCTCTGTCTTACAATAAAATGGTTATGTGGTGATGTGAAGTTTGTTTTACTCGAAATCTAATTACTACCAATAAACATAGCCTATACAAAGCATGATGAAAAAATAAAATTCATTGTTTTCCTTTTTTTTAAATTATACTTTAGGTTCCAGGGTACATGTGCACAACGTGCAGGTTTGTTACATATGTATACACGTGCCATGTTGGTGTGCTGCGCCCATTAACTCGTCATTTACAGCTGAAACCTATGTTATTGTACAGCTTGAAACATACTTGAATATGATGAAATTTTGTATATTTATAAATGTCATTAAAAATCACTTGATTCCTTCAGTGAGAATTTTTACAGATAGCTCAGTAGAAGTTTGGATTGTTTTCTTGATTCCTGCAATTACATTTAGGTGAAATTTGCGTCTAGATGTAGGATAATTGAATTCATTCACCCTTAAGTCATGTTTGAGAATGTATGAGAAGCTCAAGCCACAAGAAGCTATTCAGCACAAGGGGTCACAATGAGCTTTAGTGTATACAATGTTTTATACACTTAAATCTTGTAAATTATTAACTGTACATTCAACCACTGAAAAATAACTCCTCTATTTCTGTGATATAAAGGATGCTTTAAAAGAGGCTTGCCCTTTATATTTGACCCTTTTCAATGAATCCTATTTTAGGCAATCTATGTATATTGACTATATCTGCTTCTTACTGAGAAAATATCAAGCAATCAAATATTGAATACATAAGGGCTAATTTGTTATATAAACAACAAAGTTAGTAAATCACTGGACATTAAAATCTGGATAACACTGTGTATATCATATTTTCGAGACTATTTGTCAAATTACTAAGTTGTATATAACTATTTTTATATGTATTTTAGAAAGAATCAATGTTTTTCAAGATAATTTTCTGTATTTCAACTGGGTGTGAAAGTACATCAATAAAGACACGTATTTCTGGTTTCTGTGCTCAAAAATAGGCAATAAATATTTTCTATAATTTTTCCACTTAGCCTATTTTAAGTTTGTGTGTAGCATGTGTCTGTGTATTTCATTGTGTTGAAGAAAGCCACTTGGAAAAATAATATAACTTTCAGAGTAGAATTCAATACATGTTCTTATTCACTGTTTATTTATTTATTTTTTATTAATTTTTCCTTTTTGGCTTTTTTTTTATTATTATACTTTAAGTTCCTAGGTACATGCATAACGCAGGTTTGTTACATGTGTATACTTGTGCTTATAAGCTATTGATGTGCTGCACTCCATCAACTCATCAGCACCCATCAACTCATCATTTACATGAGGTATAACTCCAGTGCAATCCCTCCCCACCCTCCCATAATAGGGCCCCAGTGTGTGATGTTCCACTCCCAAGTCCAAGTGATCTCATTGTTCAGTTCCCACCTATGAGTGAGGGAGAGAACATGTGTTTGGTTTCTGTTCTCATGCATAGTTTGCTGAGAGAATGATGGTTCTAGCTGCATCCATGTCCCTAAAAGGACACAAACCATCCTTTTTTATGGCTGTACAGTATTCCATGGTGTATATGTGCCGTGATTTTCTAATCCAGTCTGTCACTGATGGACATTTGGGATGATTCCAAGTCTTTGCTATTAGAATAGTGTCAAGAATGGTTCATACATGCATGCCCTTATAGCGCATGATTTATAACTTTGCATATACCCAGTAATGGGATGGCTGGGTCATATGGTAAATTTGTGTCTGTGAATTGCCATATTGTTTTCCCTATAATGGCTGAACTATTAGTTTACAATCCCACCAACAGTGTAAAAGTGTTCCTATTTCTCCACATCCTCTCCAGCACCTGTTGTTTCCCTGACTTTAATGATTGCTGTTCTAACTGGTGTGAGATGGTATCTCATTGTGGTTTTGATTTGCATTTCTCTGATGGCCAGTGATGATGAGCATTTTTTCATGTGTCTGTTGGCTGTATGCATGTCTTTGGAGAAATGTGTCTGCCTCATATCCTTTGCCCACTTTTGATGGGGTTGTTTGTTTTCTTGTAAACTTGTTTGAGTTCTTGTAGGTTCTGATATTAGCCCTTTGTCAGATGAGTAGATTGCAAAAATTTTCTCCCATTCATAGGGTTACCTGTTCACTCCTGGATAATTTCTTTTGCTGTGCAGAAGCTCTTCAGCTTAATTAGGATCCCATTTACTGAATTTTTGGCTTTTGTTGCCGCTGCTTTTGTGTTTTTTAGACATGAAGTCCTTGCCCATGCCTATGTCCCAAATGCAGGCTACTCTAGGTTTTCTAGGGTTTTACGGTATTAGGGTCTAACATTTAAGTCTCTAATCCATCTTGAAATTAATTTTCAGATAAGGAGTAAGAAAAGGGTCCAGTTCTACTTATGCATAGCCAATTTTTGCAGGAGTACCATTTATTAAATAGGGAATCCTTTTCCCATTTTTCTCTGTGGTTTGTCAAAGATCAGATGGCTGTAGATGTGTGGTATTATTTCTGGAGACCTCTGTTCTATTCCATTGGTCTATATCTCTGTTTTGGTACTCCAGTACTATGCTGTTTTGTTACTTGTAGACTAGTAGTGTAGTTTGAAATCAGGTAGCGGATGTGCTTCCAGCCTTGCCTTTGACTTAAGATGGTCTTGGCAATGGGCTCTTTTTGGTTCCATATGAACTTTAAAGTCGCTTTTTCCAATTCTGTGAAGAGACTCACTGATAGCTTGATGGGGATGCATTGAATCTATAACTACCTTTGGGCAGTATGGCCATTTTCACGATATTGATTCTTCCTATCCATGAGCATGGTATGTTCTTCCATTTGTTTGTGCCCTCTTATTTCACTGAGCAGTGGTTTGTAATTCTCCTGAAGAGGTCCTTTACATCCCTTGTAAGTTGGATTCCTAGGTATTTTATTCTCTTTAGGCAATTGTGAATGAAGTTCATTCATGATTTGGCTCTCTGTTTGTCTGTTACTGGTGTATAAGAATGCTTGTGATTTTTGCACATTAATTTGTATCCTGAGATTTTACAAGTTGCTTATCAGCTTAAGGAGATTTTGGGCTGAGATGATGGGGGTTTTCCAAATATACAACTGCTGTCATCTGCAAAGAGGGACAATTTGACTTCTTCTTTCCTAACTGAATACCTTGGATTTCTTTCTGCCTGATTGCCCTAGCCAGAACTTCCAACACTAGTGCTGAATAGGAGTGGTGAGAGGTATCCCCTGTCTTGTGCCAGCGTTTTCAAAGGGAATGCTTCTAGTTTTTGCACATTCAGTATGATATTGGCTGGGTTTGTCATAACAGCTCTTATCATTTTGAGATAATGTTCCATCAATACTGAATTTAACAGAGTTTTTAGCATGAAGGGTTGTTGAATTTTGTCAAAGGCCTTTTCTGCATCTGTTGAGATAATCATGTGGTTTTTGTCTTTGGTTCTATTTATATGCTGCATTACGCTTATTGATTTATGTGTGATGTTGGACCAGCCTTGTATCCCAGGGATGAAGCCCACTTGATCATGGTGGACAAGCTTTTGATGTGCTGCTGATTCAGTTTGCTAGGGTATTTTATTGAGGATTTTGCATCAATGTTCATCAGGATATTATTCAAAATTTTCTTTTTGTTGTGTCTCTGTCAGGCTTGGTATCAGATGATGTTACCCCATAAAATGAGTTAGGGAGGATTCTCTTTTCTATTGATTGGAATAGTTTCAGAAGGAATGGTACCAGCTCCTCCTTATACCTCTGGTAGAATTAGGGCTGTAGAATCCTTGTGGTCCTGGACTTTTTGGTTTGAGGCTATTAATTATTGCCTCAATTTCAGAGCCTGCTATTGGTCTATTCAGGGATTCAACTTTCCTGGTTTAGTCTTGAAGATGCATAAAATCCAGGAAATTATCCATTTCCTTCTGGATTTTCTAGTTTATTTTATGAGAGGTGTTTATAGTATTCTCTGATGGTAGTTTGTATTTCTGTGGAAGGGCCGGTGGTGACATCCCTTTATCATTTTTATTAAGGCCAATTTGATTCTTCTCTCTTTCTTCTTTTTAATAGTCATGCTAGTGGTCTATCAATTTGTTGATCTTTTTTCAAAAATCAGCTCCTGGATTCATTGATTTTTGAGGGTTTCTTTTATGTCTCGGTCTCCTTCAGTTCTTGCTCTGATCTTAGTTATTTCTTGCCTTCATAGCTTTTGAATGTGTTTGCTCTTGCTTCTCTAGTTCTTTAATTGTGATAGTAGAGTGTCAATTTTAGATCTTTCCTGCTTCTCTTGTGGCACATTTAGTGTTATAACTTCCTCTACACATTGCTTTTAAATGTGTCCCAGAGATTCTGGTATGTTGTATCTTTTGTCCTCATTGGTTTCCAAAGAACATCTTTATTTTGCCTTCATTTCATTATGTACCCAGTACTCATTCAGGAGCAGGATAACCAGTTTCCATGTAGTTGAGCGTTTCCTTTGATTGAGTTCTTAGTCCTGGAGTTCTAGTTTGATTGCACTGTGGTCTGAGACAGTTTGTTATAATTTCGTTCTTGTACATTTGCTGAGAGTGTTTTACTTCCAATTATGTGGTCAATTTGGAATGTGCAATGTGGTGCTGAAGAATGTATATTCTGTTGATTTGGGGTGAGAGTTCTGTAGATGTTCATTAGGTCTGCTTTGCTGCAGAGATGAGCGCCCAATTCCTGATATCCTTGTAAATTTTCTGTCTCATTTCTCTGTCTAATGTTGACAGTGGGGTGTTGAAGTCTCCCATTATTATTGTATGGGAGTCTAAGTCTCTTTGTAAGTCTGTAAGGACTTGTTTTATGAATCTGGGTGCTCCTGTATTGCGTGCATTTATGTGTAGGATAGTTAGCTCTTCCTGTTGAACTGATCCCTTTACCATTATATAATAGCCTTCTTTGTCTCTTTTGATCTTTGATGGTTTAAAGTCTGTTTTATCAGAGACTAGGATTGCAACCCCTGCTTTTTTTTGTTTTCCATTTGCTTGGTAGATCTTCCTCCATCCCTTTATTTTGAGCCTGTGTGCATCTCTGCATGTGAGATGGGTTTCCTGAATACAGCAAACTGATGGGTCTTGACTCTTTATCCAGTTTGCCAGTCTGTGTCTTTTAATTGGATCATTTAGTCCACTTACCTTTAAGGTTAAGATTGTTATGTGTGAACTTGCTCCTGTCATTATTATATTAACTTGTTATTTTACTCGTTAGTTGATGCAGTTTCTTCCTAGCATCAATGGTCTTTACATTTTGGCATGTTTTTGCAAAGGCTGGTACCAACTGTTCCTTTCCATGTTTAATGCTTCCTTCAGGGTGTCTTGTAAGGCAGGCCTAGTGGTGACAAAATCTCTAAGCATTTGCTTATCTGTAAAGAATTTTATTTCTCTTTCACTTATGAAACTTAGTTTGGCTGGATATGAAATTCTGGGTTTAAAATTCTTTTCTTTAAGAATGTTGAATATTGGCCCCCACTGTCTTCTGGCTTGGAGAGTTTCTGCCGAGAGATCTGCTGTGAGTCTGATGGGCTTCCCTTTGTGGGTAACCCGACCTTTCTCTCTGGCTGCCTTTAACAGTTTTTCCTTCATTTCAACTTTGGTGAATCTGACAATTACGTATTTTGGAGTTGCTCTTCTTGAGGAGTATCTTTGTGGTGTTCTCTGTATTTCCTGAATTTGAATGTTGGTCTGCCTTACTAGGTTGGGGAAGTTCTCCTGGATGATATCCTGAAGAGTGTTTTCCAACTTGGTTCCATTTTCCCTGTCACTTTCAGGCACCCCAATCAGATGTAGATTTGGTCTTTTCACATAATCTCATACTTCTTGAAGGCTTTGTTCATTTCTTTTTCCTCTTTTTTCTTTAGACTTCTCTTCTCATTTCATTTCATTCATTTGATCCTCAGTCGCTGATAGTCTTTCTTCCAGTTGATCAAGTTGGTTACTGAAGCTTGTGCATTTGTCACACATTTCTCGTGTCATGGTTTTTATCTCTGTCAGTTCATTTATGGCCTTCTCTGCATTGATTATTCTACTTATCCATTCTTGCATTCTTTTTTCAAGATTTTTAGTTTCTTTGCACTGGGTATGTAATTCCTCCTTTAGCTCTGAGAAGTTTGATGGACTGAAGCCTTCTTCTCTCAACTTGTCAAAGTCATTCTCTGTCCAGCTTTGATCGATTGCTGGTGATGAGCTGTGTTCCTTTGGAGGGGGAGATGCGCTCTTATTTTTTGAATTTCCAGCTTTTCTGCCCTGCTTTTTCCCCATCTTTGTGGTTTTGTCAGCCTCTGGTCTTTGATGATGGTGACGTACTGATGGGGTTTGGTGTGTGTGTCCTTTCTGTTTGTTAGTTTTCCTTCTAAGAGTCAGGACCCTCAGCTGTAGGTCTGTTGGAGATTGTTTGAGGTCCACTCCAGACCCTGTTTGCCTGGGTAACAGGTGCAGAGGCTGCAGAAGATAGAATATTGCTGAACAGCGAGTGTACCTGTCTGATTCTTGCTTTGGAAGCTTCGTCTCAGGGGTGTACCCCGCCGTGTGAGGTGTCAGGTGTCGGTCTGCCCCTAGTGGGGGATGTCTCCCAGTTAGGCTACTCAAGGGTCAGAGACCCACTTGAGCAGGCAGTCTGTCCATTCTCAGATCTCAATCTCCATGTTGGGAGATCCACTGCTCTCTTCAAAGCTGTCAGACAGGGTCGTTTGCATCTGCAGAGGTTTCTGCTGCTTTTTTTTTGTTGTTTAGCTGTGCCCTGTCCCCAGAGGTGGAGTCTACAGACAGGTAGGCCTCCTTGAGCTGCTGTGGGCTCCACCCAGTTCGAGCTTCCCAGCGGCTTTGTTTACCTACTTAAGCCTCAGCAATGGTGGGCACCCCTCCCCCAGCCTCTCTGCTGCCTTGCAGTTAGAGGTTAGATTGCAGACTGCTGTGCTAGCACTGAGGGAGGCTCTATGGGCGTAGGACCCTCCCGGCCAGGTGTGGGATATAATCTCCTGGTGTGCCGTTTGTTAAGACCTTTGGTAAAGCGCAGTATTGGGGTGGGAGTTACCCGATTTTCCAGGTGTTGTGTGTCTCAGTTCCCCTGGCTAGGAAAAGGGATTCCCTTTCTCCTTGCACTTCCCAGGTGAGAAGATGCCTCACCCTGCTTCAGCTCTCACTGGTAGGGATGCACCTGCGACCAGTACAGATTGTCCGGCACTCCCTAGTGAGATGAACCCCGTACCTCAGTTGAAAATGCAGAAATCACCCATCTTCTGTGTTGCTCACACTGGGAGCTGGAGACCAGAGCTGTTCCTATTCAGCCATCTTGCTCCGCCCCATTCACTGTTTTTTTTAAAAAAATAGTACTTGAGGCCATTGAATGATCCCCTAGTCGTCTGAGGCAATATTTAAATAATGCTCTGTTGTATTGTTTGAAAATTGACCTAAAACTAAGATGGTAAATAAAATATTAACTTTTTATTTTAATTGTTATCCTACCAGTGTCCTTTTGCTCAGAGCCAAATGCAGCAGCTTTCATGGGCACAATGGACCACATTTTCAGCACTGGTGATTATATTTTTATGCCAGAAAGTATTTTTATGCCAGTGCAAGTATTTTTATGCCAGAAACTGTGTTGATTTAAGAAGTAACCCTGGAAATTATATATGTAATAGCTTTCATATAAAATTTGATTCCTTAAAAAATGAGTATCTCTAGTCACGTTTCTGTTTCTCTTTTTCTGTAAGATCTTAAGTTGAAGCTAAAGAATCTGTTTTTATTTTTGCTAAGAGCAAAGAAATAGCCAAAATAGAGTCAACTCCAATTGCCCATGTTTAAATTTTAAAAGAGATGATTATTATTTATTTATATAACTAATAAATTAACTTATGGAATCCCATGATTTTTTATTAATAGTACATTCTACTGGTAATGATATATTTTTTATCTATTTGTTCATTCTTTCGACTAACTAAACATATATATACACACACACACACACACACATTTTTGAGCTGCTTTCTTGAAGTAAGACATATAGCTAGTAATAAAATCAGTGAGAGAAAACTGTCCTTATCTAATGAGATTTCATCTAAAACTTTTTAATGATGCTTTTTGTTATGGTGAATTTCAAATACTAACCAAAGTCTTTCTTTCCTTCTTTTCTTTCTTTTCATTCTTTTCTTTCTTTCTTTTGAGATACAGTCTCACTCTGTTGCTCAGGCTGGAGTGCAGTGTTGCGATCTCAATCTTGGCTCACCACAAACTCTGCCACATGAGTTCAAATGATTCTTATGCCTTAGCCTCCCAAGTAGGTGGGATTACAGGAGTGCACCACCATACCTGGCTAAGTTTTATATTTTTAGTAGAGATGGTTTTCTTGCCATGTTGGCCAGGCTGGTCTCGAACCCCTGACCTCAAGTGATTCACCTGCCTCATCCTCCCAAAGTGCTGTGAATACTGGCGTGAGTCACTGCACCCAGCCATACATATATTTATATTTATATACTCATCACCACCACCCTAAGTTACTTTGAAACAAATCTCAAACATCTTATGCATTTCATCTATAAAATTTTTCAGAATGCATCTCTAAAATATAAGAAATTTAAAAACATAATCCAAATGCTAAAATCATACCTATAAAAAAAGATTTCTTAATATCATCAAACCTTCAGTTAATGTTCAAATTTTCACATAACTCATATATAAATTAATTCTGTAGCTCATTTGAAGCAGTATCCAAATAAGGTACATGCATTACTATGTGTTAACTTTTTCTTTTTAGTGTATTTTAATCTATAGGCTCATCCTTCATTTCTATTTTATTTCCTTTCCTTCCATTTTCTGTTGGTGGTGGTTGTGTTGCAGAGAAACCTAATACCTATTTTCAAAAAAGGAGCCTACCCAAGTTTGAGCACATTCAGAGAAGAGACCTCAGGATGCAATATAGACTTTTATAAACGTTATGGAGAACTGTTAAAATAATTAAGACAACAAAAACCATGAGACTAGCATACTCTGATAGAGCGGATAGTTGTTGAAGTCAAAATAAAAATTAGCACCAAGGAGCAGGCTGTTGGATGGAATCTCTTTGGAGACAGATCTGTATCAATATAACTGTGCAACAATTGGAGCCATCAAACAAGGAATGGGGTGCCTCTAGAGTATGAATTTTTCACTGAAGCAACTCAAGAGTAACTTTAAAAAGACACAATTTCTTTTAAAATAATGAGAAACAACAATTGCTTGCTGTGTCTCAGAACAAAGCTGGAATTCCAACAATTTTTACATTCCCTTTCTGATGTTATTTTCTCTTCTTGCTGTCACTTTCACTACCTCTCTTCTGAAACGTACAAGATTTATCCTCTCTCACCGCCACCATGCATACAACTTGCTCCCATTAGTTGTAGTGGTAAATGGATTAGTAAAATAATTATCAATGCACTGACTCTCTCCTGACTTAATGGACTACAAATTTAAGGCTCATTACAGAGCATCTGCTTTGTGGAGCCCAGATCATATCCAGCAACCTATGAGCTAGCACACTAGTTTAGATTGTCAAAGCAGCACAAGAATCAGAGACCTTACTCAGCAGTAACCTAGTACTTATTTCAAGGAGACAGACAAGAAAAGCCTCAGACCAAGCACAGAGAGAACAGACATCAAGGGCGTTTCCCCAGGTTCTTTCTTCTTATATCTGACAAGCAGCTCTGGCCAGAAGAGGTTATATCCCCACATGAGGCTTCTGTGATTCCTCATAAAGCAGTGATTGTTTACATTCTGAAGTATCTTCATTTTATACTCCAGATAGTTCTATAGTTTATTTGTGGCATTCCTGACAGATGACCATGCCTTACCGATCCAGGGTTATGTTTACTAAGTTTCACTATTCTTCACCAGCACATCATGCTGACAGCATTGCAGAGATAAGCTCTCTTTCTCCAAATATTCTTAGTGCATTTTCCTGGATGTCCAACTGACAAGGAGAATAGACCCAGGTCACCTGATTTCTCTTCTTTCCCACAGGTGAAGTTCTCCAAATGAAGGGAGTAAGAGAGAGCAGACCAGCAGCTATAACTCGTTCTACCCACTTTAGATGTTGGGGTTTGAGAAAATGTAAATTTTTACCCTTAAAGTGTCTATAGCATAAGAAACACAGTAGATAGATATTAAAATTTTTAGCTAACAAATTACAGTACACTACATTTTTTCATTCACTTTATCTTTACTCATATATGTTAAGTGTTTAAATCCTAGCTCCAATTCTGTCTCTTTCCATGTGGGAATCATGAAGACTGCAGGTTATATGAATCCCATTCACCTTTCATTTGCTCCTTTTACCTAAAAGGTATAACTAGTATTTTACAACATAATGCCTTATTTTACAAGTGCCTATACATACGATTTAGTGCTTTAAAACACTTTTAATTTGGTAGTATTCTCCACTCTTAGTAATTTTAACAATATAGATATTCAATGCAATATGGGTTGAGTATTAATAAATGCAAATGACATTACTCATATTTTAAGTGTTTAAATTTCTGCTCCCTATTTGTGGTTCTAATAGGTGGTTTTGTGCAGTCCATCAATCTTCCAGACTTTAAGAAGCGCCTCCTGTCTGCACAGTATTTTTAATTAAAGGGAGTCCTTTTAATTATGGAATGTTCATTTATGTTAAGCGGCTACTACTGTTAATAAAACTCTGCTCTGATATGAAAAAGCAGATACTCTGAGAGAATGGCGAGTTAGCGCAAAACTAAAACATTCTGCTTCATGCCTTCTCCTTTGGGACTCTGCTCTTAGGGAAGAGTCATAACAGGCACAACAAGTTTTCCTATTCTCTGCTGTCAACAGTTGCCTCCTTTCATTTACTCTCTCCAGTTTCACTACTGTTAAGTCACCCGGAAGGAAAGTCGGGGAGGTAAATGACAAAGAGGATTCTTGCATATCTTTTTTCCTGTGTCCTCTCTGTCTTCGATTCATTTATTCTAGTCTCCAGCAATCCCACACTCTATTAATAACCTTGACTCTGGCTATATTTAGGGTCTTCTTCTCAGGCTCCTGCTCTTTTCTTCTCTTTGTAGTATGAATTTAAAGAAAAAACGACAACCTACTATGACATTGCTCTCTCTTTTTCCTTTCCTCTCCTTCCGCCAGTTGTAAGTTGCCAAGTCTGAGGACTCACAGTCGATGTGGTATCTGCTTACAAAATAATAACAAAATAATTTATATTTCTTTGCAATTGCTGTGTATTAAGCACTGTGTTAAACCCTTTGCAAAATTATCCCAACAATCCTATAAGGAAGTTATTATCTCCATCTTCCAGATGAAAATGCAGCCTTCAGAGAAACTGAAAAACTTGTCCAGGGTCTTCCTGCTAAGCAAGGATATGAACACAGGTGTGTGAAGTAACAGGGCTCATACTCTGAACTCTTATGTCATAGTGTCTCTCTGGAAAGGGGTTGCAGATATGTTATTTTCCTTAACACATCAGTATCAGAGGCACACATGAATTAGAGAACAGCAGTCAAAGCTTACTTTATTTACTCCAATTGTCACGTAAGTGTCTGTGCTGTGGCACAAAAACAAAAATCACTCACAGTCTTTCCTCCCTAAGTGTTTTTCTAAAACGATATCCAAAAAAATGAAAGGAAAAAAATAAAGCAGATTTTATCACTTGTCTCCCAAAGCTAGATTCCTCAAACAAGGATAACCAGTATTTTCTTTTTTTTTTCCTATCATTCATTTGATACTATTAAAAGTCAACATAGAGTCTAAAAACAGCTGACTTCTCAATAAACTTATTTCTAGACTAATGTTGGAAGGACAAAAATCAGAGAAGCATAAATTTTTAAAGGTCCCGGTTTTGTTCCTAAATTAAAAATAACTGCATATTTTATGACTATCTCAGCTGTGTTTTAAAAAATTATACCCAGGAATGAGCCTTGTTATATTCTGAGTTTAATTTGTCTTGTAATAAAACTTAGAGGCTTTTCTGATGCCACTACTCAGTGCTGCTATCCTTACTCACTTCAGCCCGTTACAACTGCTCTTCATTCTCATGGAGAAGAAAATCAAACCAGGGTTACCTTAGTCCCAAAGTCATGCTCTTAAAATCTATTTATGCTGCTTTCTACAATTGCTGTTGAGCCATCTGTATTGTTTGGTATTTCCCTCTGTTTATTTTATTTTCTAAATTACTTTTTTTTTTTTTCCTAGGCTTGGTTTTTCACCTCTTACACATCTCTCATCTAGCCAGAATATATTAAGGCCCTATATATATACCAAGCACAGTAAACAAAACCAAGTTTATGTGTGATGAGCTTACAGTCCATGGATAAAGAGAGCTAAGTTAATAGGTAATTATAAGACAATATGAAGAGGGATAGGAGTGGGGCAGTTACCTAAGGAGGGATCCTGATTCCATGCTATAGCTTCTGTATTAATCTAAAAATCCATATAATGTATTCTGAGTCTCCATGTTGGTCATCCCAAACTCATAATTCTTACATTCTGTCCAGTACTAGTTATGTTACAGGGGCATTTGCAGGTAGCCTCGATATTAAGCCACAGTCTATTCTTTCTGCCCACATTTATTTTCCAGAGCTAGTAGCCACTTCTACCAATGTTGCATGACATTGTTCCTTAAGTAATTAAAATTTCATCTGGTTTTAATTCTTTTATTTGGTTAAATATTTAATGACAGCCTATCATAAAAAATATACAGTCATAAGAAATGTCTACTTTGAACTACTTCCTTTTTTTTTAAATTCTGCTATTTTTTTTTCTCTTAAGTTAAAAAAAAAAAAAAAAAAAAACTGATCAGTGCAGTGACTCACACCTGTAATCCCAGCACTTTGGAAGACTGAGGTGGGAAGATCACTTGAACCCAGGAGTTTGAGACCAGCCTTGGCAAGATGGCAAGACTCCGTCTCTATTTAAAAGAGAGAGAGAAAATATATATGAAATATATATGTATGTATGTGTGTCTGTGCGCGCGCGTGTGTGTGTGTGTATATATATATATGCACGCACACAAAAATCAGAAGCGGAAAATAAAGGCATTTATAATCTTACTGCCTTGAGATAACCACTCTTGATATTTTGGTTTATATGCTCCATAATGTTCTTAGATGAATGCATGTAAAAGATTAAATCACATTGTGGGGCTGATAAACACACATATAATTTGTGTATGTATTTAGATAATACATCTTGATGGAAAAATGTTACTATTAATTCTAAGATATTTGTTTCCAACAAATGTATACACACAGCCTGAAAAGAATGTGTATCTTATTTACCATAGAATATTTTTGATTTTTTTAAAAAAGAGGATACTTCCAAGATGTGTTTTAAAGTAAATATATAAAACAGAAAGCAGCAGATTCAAAAGAGTTGCTAAAACTATTATGCTCTAGAAAATGTAGTAAGTGCTTTTATTCCTGTGTGGGCCAGCCCTTCTCTTTTCTCTTCATTTAATCTTGCACTCATTCAATATTGTGTCTTGAGCTGTCTCATATTGCCTCTTGGGTGTTCCATTAGCTTTCTTATTTGACCATGATGAAGATGGAACTCCTCATATTTCCTTCAAAATTCTTGCTTCTTTCTAATTATTGGTACAGTCATCATTCTTTCTAGTATACCCTTCTCCAGATAGCACATTTTAACATTTCAAGGAATTCTACAGGTAAAATGTATGTAACAGACAAAAATGATTCCAGGTTGATGATGTACCTGTAAAATAAATTCATTAGACCAGTGGCATAATGATAAATTATGGGTTGCTAAACTGACAGATAGGATTTTATTAAATTAGAAAGTTGTTAAAAAAGAATATATAAACACACACTTACATAAAGAAAACACAAGAAGGAAGCTACTGAGCTGAAGCACAGTATTTTTATTCCTCTCTAACACATGCTATCCTTATTTAAATCTCAACAAATTGAAGAAACTACTATGCAGTAAGCTGGCATGTTTATTATATTTTAAAGGAGCTTCTATATCACGAATAGCAAGGCATGAAAATTGTAACATTTAATTAAGCATTAATTCTTCAATAAATGTATTTAAATATATACATTTTAAGCATTGTCTTTATATTCAATGTTAATTTATGGTAAATGATTATGATTCTGATAAAATTGTTATTTGCCAGTCTGCCTAAGATTTTTTTCATTCCAGAGGATTCAGAGATAAAATTTCTAAAATTCACAAAGAATAAGGAGGGCTTTCCTCAAATGGGATGCTTTCCATTATGACAGTCCTAACATGATGATTAGGAGAAAAACCTCAACTGACCTGTTCCAAAGAAATCTTATCAGGATTTTAAGGCTTTTCTGGAAATGTTAGGAAGATTATTCTTCTGAAATATATTAGAAATTGACTAAATTGCTGCTATAGTCAAAATAAAAAGTGGAATGTCTTAAAAATTAAATTCAAGCAGATTTTATGAGATAAAAAATTATAAATAACTATAGATATTAATAAGAAAAACTTAAAGTATAAAAGAAAACACAATTGGTAAAAACTTAAAATATTTTCAACCTTAGTAAGTACAATTTACACTGCAAAAAATTGCAGAAAGGGGGAGAATTTTACTATATTAAAAATAAAACTTATAAGGTAAACTGGAATTAGAGATGATAAAGTTTCAGTCACATAAAAAAACTATGATTCACACATTTTCAAAATTGTTATATTTTTACCCTGAAAATCTTAGGGTTGATTCTGGTGCTTAATCTTCACAGTATTTCAAAATCTGGTCCAAAGATCACATGAATGATAATTACGTAGTAAGTTTGTCAAAAATATAAATTACCATGTACAGCTAAATATTTAATAACTATTTAGGGCACATCTATAATAGAAAATAAGGCATAAAAAGGATGTGAGAATTAGAAGCTCAAATTCCTTCAAATACTGATTAAAGCCTTTCCTAAGAAAGTAGTGAAATATATTCAATTCTAAACTGAATTCAGAAAGATTACAGAAATGATGAGAGGTTGGAAAATTTCATTTCCGCTCTAACCTCAGAAGTTAAAGGCAAAGCCATACTTCTATTGTTTGATTTCTAAGAGGTCAAAATTCTGCTAGTGCTTAAATAAAAGTTTCTCATAATCTCTCCCTTTCCCTTTCTCTCTCTCTATCATTGCAAATATATGTACTGTTCCTTAAATCCTTTTTAAATTTGCATTACGATGTAAACTTTTTCCAGTGACATAAGGAATAACTTTTGTCAAAGACTAAGAAAATGATGACTGTATGATATGCTAGTGCCACAGTCCTAAACAGCCATTAGCTTCACCTGCCCTGACATGGAGCCTCATACTGCTACCATGTACATCCTTTCTTTAGACTGAGGCATTTTTGCAACTGGGCATTATATTTTTTCTTGGCCATCATTCAGTGTTAATACCATTCTGGTGTAGACTAAGTGTTCTCAAATTTTAATGCGTATAAAAATCTTGTTAAAATGCAGATTCAGGTTCGGTAGATCAGGTTGGTGCCTAAGATATGCATTTCTAGCTAGTTCCCAGGTGACAGTGATACTACTGGCTTATGATCCACACTAATATCAATTTACTTATGAGCCCAAAATTTATTAATAACAGCTGTATTAGAGAAACGCCTACAGGATACAGAATGAACCCATATTTTATCCCATTAAAAAGGGCTAACAAGTGTCCTAATTGTAGACAGCAGAATGGGCCCTTCCTAAGGAGATTGCTCCAGTATCTTTTTGAGTGCTATGACTTCACAGAGGACAGGGGAAAGGAACCTTGCCAAAAAGCAAAGGTAGAGGGGGAGTTGGAGGACACAGAACACCAATTTCACTGAAAACACAATTTTTTAGCATTGTCATCAGAGAAATTGAATTTGGGCTAATAAAGGTAAGACTAACAAAATTATATTTGTTTAGCTATTGTCATTTTTATCTCTTGAAGTAAACAAACTTTTTTTAAGACTCGAGACAACCTGGAAAACTTTATTTTTTGTATTTTTCATTTGTGGCTTTCAAAATAATTGTAATCTTAAGTATTCAATGATATTACCTTATCTATATTGATTACGATATACATTTTAGGCTTTATGGAATTAATAATCATTACTTATGTTTCACAATTCTTGTTTCCTTGTCAATCCAAAAAGGAATGCTCATGGCCTGTGTTTTACAACTCATGAATTATCTACACAGTTTTCCCAAGCGGAATGGAATATGCATTTTATCTGGTATTGTTTAACTGTGAAAATATGTGCCAAAGATTATCTATATATCCTTTGAGTTACAGATAGATAACTCATTCTATTTGCATTTCATAATGAATAACTTAGTTCAAACACATTCTGTTGACTGGGATAACAACTGAGACGTGAGTGACTTCTATGGGAATGAGATTATCATACTGTATATATTTTTGCCTTTTTAATAATAAACTAGCTACAGAAATTCACTAGTAGTTTTTAAATAATGAAATTAATTCTACTTTAGCTTTGTACAATTACCCTACCCCATCTTGTCTTTGTAACTCAAAATTCAGTTTTATTTGGTGCATCTAGTGATTTGTACTGATAATACTAAATAAAGGATGTCTTTGCTAAGAACTTAATCTCCAGAAGCACACTGAAATAGAAAACCAAAAAAAAAAAAAAAAAAAAAAAAAATGCAGATGGAAAAAAATTCTTATCTGTCTTATTTTAAGTGTTTAAAATGAAAAATAATGAAATTTAAAAACTTAATATTCTCTAAGTCTTACAGTAGCTAAGACTCTTCTGTATTAGTAATCTTTCTTTTACTATATCAGCTTATTAAAAAATAGATAAATGAGATAAATTTAGGTGCGCAGGAAATGGCAGATTGCTCATCCTCAATTCCTTCTCAAAAGCACTAAAGAGACAGAATAGACTTGATGAAGGAGCATCCTATCTGCAATATAAGCAAATGACTGGATGACTCAAAAACACTGAATAACTTGAATACAATAATCTTGTGTTGCTTTTCTCAGCACTATAATGATTCTTAGCTTCTACAGATAGTCCTGGATCCAGCACTCCTTGAAACATCGGTTGGAAGTAAAGTTATGGGCTCAGATGAGCCTGCCAGTCAATAACCTTACGGAGTCGGCCTTACTGATTCTTTAGTAATTTGACCAGTACAAGGGCAATCATCTATTTCCTCAAGCCATTTCATTCTTTTCCACTGTGTAGGTGGAGACCAAGCAACTGCTAGGAAATGAAGCACAGCTTGCAAGGAGTATTTTATGGGGACATGGACTCAGCCATCAGTAGAAAAAAAAAAAAAAAAAAAGCACAAAACAGATGGTACCATTAAAATATTGTTGCCAAGTAATTATATAGTACAATTCCATAAGGAGAGAATAATGGTCAATGAATCTTTGTAACAAAACAAAATAAAAAAGAGTGGTTTTTAAATGTAACATTTGGAGTCAGTCTAGAATCAAGTCTAAGCTCAACTTAATAGCACTGTTATCTTCAGCACCTTCTGTAAAAAAGAAAATAAAAAGTCTTATAAAATCATTTATTGGTGGGCAAATCTGTTGGTGTAAACCTCTTCATTCAGTCTCATCTGAGACACAGACTTAGGCTTCTCACTTCATAGAATAATCTACACATATTCCACATTCTGCCAAAGACAGCTGGAGTTCAAATAATTGTTTTGCCAAACTCTAACACCAGAGCTCTTCAAATAGTAGATCGTTATATTCCTAGATGTAGGTTTTCTTTGTGGTTTGAAAATCATTTATTTACCAAGGAAGTAGAAGTTCAGAATCACAATAAAATGCAAATATGACAGATATGAAAATGACTTTTCTGTAAGGTAAGGCAGTATGGTAGAAATTCTGAGAGTTTTAGAAAACCCACATATGTACCTGGCCCTAATAAATTGATTTCAACCTTCTCCTCTCTCTTTCTTCAGCATCACAGTAAATGAAAAGCTATTGTGTGACAATGACAAGCAAATACAGATTTAGATAATGGTACTATTGGAGCCTTCATCTGTTTCAAAAGAATTTCATGTTTAAAAAGGCACATATCAAGGATAAATGTAAAATGTTAAAACTTCTCATGAAGAGCATTTGCTGCTTCATCTCTCTATACAAACATACATTATTCTCTATCCCTCCCTAGCTCCTGCGTAACAAATTGCAGCAGAACACAAATTATCTTTCCCTCTAGTGGCAGAAAAGTCTACAGAAAGGATATATCTCACAAATGGTGAAACCAAACAAAGCTGACAACTTTTGCTGTCACTTTAAAGAAAATGCTGTGTGATTGAGAAAGGTGTGTAACAGAAGATGACTAGCTTGCATTTATTAACATATAGTTTTATTTATGTCCCATTAACACTACATATGCAACTGAAGTCATGCTTCGCTTAATGCTCTGTTATTTCTGGCTTAAAATTTTAATAATTTTATGTTTGAGCTTGGGTTTTGTAAATGAAATCTGATGGGACAATGAAACATGAATTTGAGCAAAGAAGATATATATAATATGTATGCCTATCAGTCTTTCCTTGTTGCCTCATTATCATATAACATTTATGATGCCATATAAACAATTGTGGTGCAGCCAGGGAGCATGAGAGTTCAGCAAGTCTCAAAGTGAGTACAAAAGAGTATTTGCACCTAAAAATGACAACATAGAAACAAAGGTAAGATAAGGTGACCATACTTCCTTTCCTTTCTTTCATCCTTACTAATCAGTAAAGCAAAAGGAGATAGTGTTGAAAAAACATGCATGTATCAGGAAATAAAATAAAAAACTAGTTTTATGCTATGTTTCTACTTTTCTGGTAAGAATGAAAGACACATGCATGTCCAAGCTATGAAATACAAGTTGTATAATTTTGGTGATTCTGCAGGTGAGTTACATGCTCTTACATTTGCACTTAAAACTGGTATTACACAGCACAGAGTTGAATGGTAAAATAATATTTTAAAACTTAAATATTTTTATTTTAAAAACTACGTTAAATATGACATTTAAAAAATCAAAATAGAGGAAGAGATCGTGGAAGAAAGGAAAAGGTACTTTTTATTACTTTTCATGGCATATTTTTCCAGCTTTTGGAACTGGGGAGCCCACATTTTCAGTGTGCTCCAATTCTCACAAATAATGTAGTCATCCCTGAGTATGAAGAAGGAATTTCAGTAGATAGGCTTGAGTAGATAGAAACACACATTTTCTTCTTACTGAGAGCACAACTACCAGGTATATGGGACCTGGATTCATTTGGTGACAAAATTTCACTTTAATAGAAGAGATTGAGTAAAATAAAACAAAAATAGAGTGCAGGACACATTCTCATTCTTCTGTTTGTACTCTGTGATACTTTTCCCACTATGGACCAGGCTGGCTTTCTATGATTCTTAATTGTGTCCACTTGAGTTTCTATTCCTCACCTCAGCTCAGAACTGATCCTTGATTTCCTTTAATTCAACAAACAGGAGTGATTGGCTTTTCACCTCATACTTGCTTCCTGGATCATCTTGTCCACAGCTATTCCTTTAAACACCACTGATAGGCTGATAAGTTTCAAATCTTCCTAACCCACACCAGAACTCTCTCTTATGCTCTAAGTTCATACACATTCAACTGCCTACTGGATCCCTCCCGTGCATCCCCTATATGTCCTTCAAAATCTTTAGATCTAAATCAAAATCACTACCCATCCATTTCCACCCTTGCCAAAATATCCAGCTCTGTTTTTTATTTTATTTTTTATTTTTATTTTTATTTATTTATTTATTTTTGGAGACAGAGTCTTGCTCTCTTGCCCAGGCTGCAGTGCAGTGGCATGATCTCCGCTCACTACAAGTTCTGCCTCCCAGGTTCACACCATTCTGCTGCCTCAGCCTCCCGAGTAGCTGGGACTACAGGCATCCACCACCACGCTCGGCTAATTTTTTTGTATTTTTAGCAGAGACGGGATTCATCGTGTTAGCCAGGATGGTTTCGATCTCCTGACCTCATGATCCGCCTGCCTCGGCCTCCCAAAGTGCTGGGATTACAGGCACGAGCCATGGCACCTAGCCCCATCTCTGTTTTTCTAATTTTCATTAATAAGTCTATTACATCCAGTCATCCAAGCCAGAATCACAGGCGTATTCTAAGTTCCTTCCTCTCTTTCACCCTCCCCATCCAAACACCATGATCTGTCAACACTATATCTAAAGGGCCTTTGAATCTTCTTTTCTCTTTCTATCAGCCGTGACATTTGAGCACACGCCCATCTATCTGACCTGGATTTTTGTTCCTTGTTCCTATTATCATACCTCTCCAATCTATTCCAACACTATGCTGCCTGATAGATATTTCTAATAAGCAAGATCATATAGTTCTGTTGCTAACAAAATCTTTTACTAATTTCCCACCAATTTCCAACACAACGTCCATATCTTTAACTTTTCATATGTATTCAAATAAGTCCTCTCTATTTTTCTTTTATTAGGATGTAAATATAAAATGTGTTTTATTTATTTACTCAATAAACTCATATAACACTGTGTGCCAGGCACTGTTCCAAGTACTTCATACATATTTATTCATTCATAATCTTTAAAATTTTTAATTATTATGAGTATATAATAGGTGAATATATTCATGAGATACATATGATAGTCTGATACCGGCATACAATGTGTAATAATCGCATCAGAGTAATGGGGTATCCTTCACCTCAAGCATTTATCATTTCTTTATGTTAGGAATGTTCCAATTCTACTCTTTCAGTTATTTTTAAATATACAATAAATTATTGCTGGCTATATTCACTCTGTTGTGCTATCATGTGCTAGATCTTATTCATTCTTTCTAACTGTATTTTTGTACCCATTAACCATCACCACTACCCCCCATGCCCTCGCTACCCTTCCCAGCATTGGGTAACTGTCATTTTTCTCTTCTATATTTTCCCCTACACTTCTTTATTGCCTTTCCCCTTTGTCTTTTATGCTCTGGCCAGATGAAGCTATTTTGATTTGATAAACTTGCTTGCCCCTTTCTTCTCCATTGTTTGTACATGTAGCTCCAGTATCTTTCCAGCTATCATCTTCCAGCTATGCTAATTCTTATGTCATATGATTGGACTATTAGAAAACCTGAATAAACTGTTGCCAAATAATTCAATTTTACTGGATAAAGTGGCTTAGAGTATAGGAAATGTCAGCTTAGTTCAGAATTCATTACAATAAAATTTGTTAAGTGCAGTAATAGAGATGTTTATCAAATGACTTCCAGGGGAAAATAGTAGTCAAGACAGATTCCTAAAATGGTGACCTTTGAACTTAGTATAAAAGGATAAAAAGGCGGCATCTGCAAGGCAGAAAAAAGGTGTTGGGGAGGATAAAAGGCCTTCTGTGCAGAGCAATAGAATATGCAGAGGCATGAAGATTTTTCAGAATGGCTAGAAGATCCTCATGTGGTAGTGCGAATTAAGATATAAAATGATTTCAAGAGATATTTAGGAAGCAGAATTAAGAAAACTTGGTGAATAACGGAATGAAAGAAGAATAAAGGGAAGGTGAGATCATGAAAATACAATTTCAAGTTTCGTCTAAAAGGAGGATCATCAGGCCAATCACTGAGACTGGGAATACACCGGTTATTTGAGAGAGCTGAGTCCTAACCACTAGACCACCAAGAAGCCTCTACACAGGTAATTTGAAAATATTAAATTGTAGGAACCCAGTCGAAGATGACCAATACAATGTTAAAATACTGAACTGAGAGCTTTGAGTGAAAAATACAAAGGTAAGGATCATCTAAAAGTAGATATCAGTTGAACTGGATGAGAACCCTTACAGATAATTATGAAGTGAGAGAAGAGGGCAGAAAATGGGTTCCTAAGGAATACCAGCAGACAGAATGGCAGTAGAGGAAAAGGATTTCCTTTTTTTTTTTTTTTTTTGGCCAGGAATACAGAGAGAAGCTAATGAGGTTTTTCAGAAATTTCTCCAATACTCATTAAATGCCTATTAGCCACAGCCCCTTGTTTCTTCAGTCAGGTACTTTTAAGATATTTCTTTACCTAGAAGCATTATTATATAAAAAATTATGACTTACTTCCTGTACATTGCACTAAGAGATTCATCTAGGCTTAGTAGATTATTTTAAATGACAAATATTGTTTAACGGTTTAGCCAAGCTATCCGGGAGTGGTATTCAAAATATTTAACCACTAGTGTGACTGCACCAACAAATCAGAAGAGATAAAGGCAAGGTTAGCCTATAAATTTCATGCTAAGAAGGAAAAGGATGTTTACACCAAACATTGTTCTTTTCGTTGTGGAATCAAGGAACTATGATCACAAAACCTTAGGTCTCTGGAAAGACATTAGGGTGGTGGTGGGGAGAAATATTGGAGGGTTTCAAGCTGCAGATATTTACGATCTGTTATGGTAATATTTCAATACTTTAACAACTATTGTAAGCAATGCTGGTGTATAGCATCTGAATATTGATCAGTCTGTAGAGCTGATATCATTACTCCAGAGTGTGAGTTTGTTCAATTATTATTTTCCTAAAAGTTGCACCTCAATCCGTTGGTAACAATGAAGGAATAGAATTTTAATTAATCAGAGGAATAGCTGCTATAGAGGACACTTTTGCAGGGAAAGGTACTTTAGGGTCATTTGCTCACTCATTTATTAAAAAAGACCAAGTGTCTATTTTATGTCAGAGGTATACATAGTAGTTCTAAAGATCTAATGTACAACACTGTGCCTACAGATAACAATACTATATTGTACATCTAAAAATCTGTTAAGAAGGTCGATCTCATGCTATGTGTTCTTACCAAAATAAAACCAACAATTTCAAGTCTGGAAGAATCTTAGGAGAACTAAATTCCAATTATTTCACATAAAATGAGAAAACTAAAATCAGATACACATAAGAACTTATTAAGGAGAACCAGAATTCTCCACGGTGGCTCTTCCCTGTTCATTGAGTCAGTAATCCACTTTCCTTCTAAACTGGGACACCGTTATCTTCAACACATGACCACTGGATCTGTTGAAGGGAGAAAAATCATGCTATGTCCTGGCCTGGAAGGAACATATGACACTTTCATTCATAGCACATCGGCCAGAACTCAGCTGCATCACTGCTACCTAACTCAAGAGACACCAAGAAACATTGTTCACCACTACGCTTAGGAAAAGGATGAAAAAGGTTTCTGACTAGCTAGTCTCTGCCACTTCTCTGATTGGAAGCGCGAGCCCTGGGCTTTTTTTCCTGTCCTCTGAGTACTGAAAGCCTGCAAACATCAGCACTCAAATTACCTGATTTGGCAAATGTCCTCAAAATGAAAGTCTGATTCAATGCTCCATTTGACTTTAGCCCGGGTGTTTTTATCAGATCATGGAAGTATTTCTGAAGATATTTTCAAAAATGTATATAAAACTGTTAGTTATTTCAAGTGGAAGATCACTCCAGCTACTTGGTATATCATCTTATATGAAATAGGAGGCCAGAATTTTATATTTATTTTGTTAATTTTACCTCCAGTCTTTTTTGAGTCATTGATTTCCATCTATCTTAATAGGTTAGACATTGATTACTATTCAAAGAATATTCAATCACTTTGGGGATCTATTTCCTAATTTCATATTTAGGTTTCCTTTGTTTTCATTAAAGTAACTCATAACAAATGTTAACAGGACATATCAGGACAAAATAACATTATAGGTCTTCCTCCAAGTAAACATTGATAAACATGGACAACCAGGCTGGTTGTTTTGAGCATGTTATTCTTTTTATCTTCCTCAGGATTTTTTTTTAACTGTGCTTTCAAGGTAATATTTATAACTGCTGAACACTTTTGGGCCATTTAATTCCTGGCCATAAATTATATCTTCCCTTTCTCTGAAATATCTAAAACATTTCCTAAACATCTGATTAGACTTTATTACTGTTGCCTTCGAAGTAACAGTTCATCTATCAGAATTAGCCATGCAAAGTAGTTATTAATCTGTTACTATCATGGCTCATGACAATGAAGAGTTGGTATCAAACACCATTTGGTTCCAGAGTCTGGCTTGAAGCAGCAATAAATAGTTTAACAAACTTTAAATATACGATGAACTAACATGCTAACCAGTATGTATCCACCTGTTCAATTTAAGCTGTGGTTAATTATGAATATTTTGTACTTCTTTGATTTCTAGTAAAATTATATCTCAAGTCTATTTCATCTCATGCTTTTCCTGGAAAAGCAATCATGTATTCTTTGTCTTCATCTTTTTAAATCAAGGGTAAACAACCACCTCTGTTTATCATTTTCAGATTGTTTTGAAAGTAGGTTTCTCTCTTTTTATTATTTTTGCTTGCTTATTTTTTTCTTTCTAGATCAGAAAGCAAAATACCAAACCCGATGAAGTCTACTTTAAAATTAGTAAACAAAGAATTAGATAGTCCATAAGCAAAATGCTTTGGTTTAATCTTTGAGATTTAAAATTACATTGTGAAGAGTTAATTATATTATTTTGTATGTATTTTTACTCTAAGTCTGTAAGCTGAAACAAAGAGAATTTGATTGTTTTTTTTGAAGTTCTTTGTGCCCTTCCTTGAATGTTCATTATTCCTTTCATACTTTGGAGATTAGTGTTTATCTGTATACAGTATTTTACCACGTGAAACTAGAACAGGAAAAAATAAACAGCTTGCATTCTATATGAAGACTGCTTACATTGAGGCTGATTCATGTATATTAAAATCTGATGCATACTTTATCAAATTCAAATTAAGAATTTTAGAACTCAAAGACACATTTTTATTTTACTGTGCATTGAGACACACAAAACAAGTTCATTTAATGTGATTATTGGATTAAAATATCATCTTGAGAGATGAAAATTATTTTCTCTCCAGAAACAATATGGTGACCTGGCACTGTTAGCTTCACAATAAAAAAGTGGTCTTCAATGGAACAATGAGATCACTTGGACTTGGGAAGGGCAACATCACACACCGGGGCCTATCATGCGGAGGGGGGAGGGGGGAGGGATTGCATTGGGAGTTATACCTGATGTAAATGACGAGTTGATGGGTGCTGACGAGTTGATGGGTGCAGCACAGCAACATGGCACAAGTATACATATGCAACAACCCTGCACGTTATGCACATGTACCCTAGAACTTAAAGTATAATAATAATAAAAAATAAAAATAAATAAAAATAAAAAATATGCTGAATAAAAAATAAATAAATAAACAAAAAAAACTGGTTTTCACATGTATTAGGAAAAGTGAGATGTTCCTTTATATTTTTAACAGTGGTATATTTCATATGACTCAGATTATGAAATTGTTTATATCACAATTGTTCTAATATTTTCTTCTATTCATAGTTCATAAATGTCATAGCTATAATATTTTGGATATTTTGCTTTAATCTAGTTTTTGTTACCCTTATTAAGAACCAGATCTGGCTGACTTTATCACATAGTTTTAACATAAAGAAGGCGGTGTCCAATTTCTGCCCTTATTGCTGGTTTGAAGTTTGAGCTTGTTGAAGGATATGAGATTAAAGTGAAATGCCTTCATATTTTTCCTTTTGAGGTGCATTTCTGAGGTTAAGGGAGTGGAAAAGGATGGGGAGGCAGATAGAAGCACCTGTTTTTAGTATGTGGGATTTTGAGATTTTCAAGTCGCCCTTTCCAGGCATACCAGATGTTGGATGACAACCTCTAGAAAAAGCTCTACTCACATTTCTTTAACATCAAGCAAGGGATAGTGACACAGAAGGCAGAAATAGAGATGAGCTAGAGGCAGTGCTTCTGTCTGACTGTGTTTCTTTTTTTTTTTTTTTTTTGAGAAGGAGTCTTACTCGGTCACCTAGGCTGCAGTGCAGTGGCGCAATCTTGACTCACTGCAACCTCCAGATCCCATGTCTATTCTCCTGTCTCAGTCTCCCAAGTAGCTAGGATTACAAGTGTGTGCCACCACGCCCGACTAACCTTTTGTATTTTTAGTAGAGATGGGGTTTCACCATGTTAGCCAGGCTGGTCTCGAACTCCTAACTTCAAGTGATCCACCCACCTTGGTCTCCTAAAGTGCTGAGATTAGAGGTGACAGCCACCGCGTCCGACCTCTGACTGTATTTCTATGGGAAATATTCAGGGGTTTGAGAGTTTCTATATGCCCTAGACCAGGATGCAAAGCTTCTGAGAAAGCCAGAGGTCCAGGGTTCAGGACAAAGAGGCTATCACTTGCAGGGATTTCTCAAACAGGGACAAGGAAGCACAAATTTCAGAGAAGATACAGACAGTAAGAAAAATGCAGATGGAACCAGCTGTATCTCTGTGGTTTTTACATGCAGAGTTGGCCAGAACAGACTCTCTGGCCCAATAACTCTCCCCAGCTGCCGAAAGGGGTGAGTAAACTCATGTCCCTACTTGGTGTCCTCCTACGGGTGCCAGTAGGGGCACAGTGAGCACTTATAAGCAAAGAGACTATTTGGGCCAGACCAGATGTAATGGCAAATTTAAAGATACTCACACCCTGTATTCTCCTTATTCCCACGCTACGTGTTGTGCCCACACTATAATTATTGCCTGTTTTGTGTATTATGTATGGTGTGAAATGTTTGTAATCCTATTAATAAATAATAGATATAATGGTTAGGTTAAAGCTGTTCTGTACTATAGTTAGATACTATATTCCTTTTAATAAAATTAATCTTAAATTATCTCCTTAAATTTTCCACTCAGAACAATACATGACATTTAAATGTGTACAGTTCTAGTCTCTCCCAGAAAATCTGAAACTCAGAATTAACTGCCACATTAACTGACCACATGAATTATTCAACTCTGGGGCAACTCTAGTTCTTAAAAAATATTTTTCTAGCACTGAATTGAAACTTTCTTCTTTGGCAATTTTACTTGTAATCATAGTTCTTCCCAGTGCAGAAGTACAAAATCGACCAATGGATACTTCTCTTGACAGGAGTTCAATATTTGAAGACTATTATTGTGGCTATCAAAGTTCTTCTTGGTGGTTGGGTACAGTGGCCCACACCTGTACAGCCTATTGGGAGGTGCCGGCAGGAGGATCACTTGAAGCCAAGGAGTTCAAGACCAGCCTGGTCGACATGGTGAGACCTCATCTCTACAAGAAAATTAAAAAATTAGCCAGGTCGTGTTGCGTGGGCCTATAGTCCCAGCTACTCGGGAGACTGAGGCAGGAGAATCACTTGAGCCTAGAAGTTCCAGGCTACTGTGGGTTATGATTGTGCCACTGCACTCCAGCCTTGGTGACAGAATGAGACTCTGTCTCTAATAAATACATAAATAAAAACTTTTCATGAAGTTAAATATGCAGGTTGTTACTTGTTTTTGTTTTTGTTTTGATGGAGTCTTGCTTTGCTGCACAGGCTAGAGTGCAGTGGTGTGATCTCGGCTCACTGCAATCTCTGCATCCCACATTCAAGAGATTCTCCTGCTTCAGCCTTCCAAGTAGCTGAGACTACAGGTGCGCTCCACCGCACTTGTCTATTTTTTTTTGTATTTTCACTAAGGACAGGGTCTCACCATGTTGGCCAAGCTGATCTGGAACTCCTGATCTCAAGTGATCCACCTGTCTCCGCCTCCCAAAGTGTTGGGATTATAGGCGTGAGTCACCCTTCCTGGCCCCTGGTTGTTACTTATAAGACAGTATTTGAATTCCTTGTTGTCCTAGGTTCCCTTATGGCTGGTTAGCACCTGTGAGAGGAAAATGAAGATTTTGAATTTTATATGCATTGTTGGTCCAGAAGTTTTTTGTAAGTAGTATTTGTATTTCAATGTGTGCTTAGCAATGTCACATGGGATCTGCTGCTGAGGAGTCACAAGCTAGTGGCATAATTTCCTCAGGACTGTGTAGAATTGCTAGTTAAGAGAATGGGGCCCTGAAAATAATGACTGTTTCCTCTCTTTCTTACTGAAACATAAATTGATGATGTCATTTTCCTAAGCAAAAGATATGGGAACCAAACTTCCCTTTGTCATGGGATTACATGAGATCGATTTGTACTAGCAGTGCCAAAATTCTTTTCCAAGCATCTAAATATATACAATGCTTCTATATTATTTGCTTTAGTCAAGAAATATTTATTACAAACCTACCACAATTAGGATATGCCCTAGGCACTAGACAAATAGCCATTATAAAACAGACAAAATCCCTGTCCTTACAGGGCTTGTATTCCAACACTGTTATGGAATTATAAGTAATTTTACTTATAACTGCAGATACTTATAAATAAAACTAGTCCATTTATACATGTTATTATTACATGAATAAACATATTTAAACTAATACCTCCTTGTGCATTTTAAACAATCCTCACTTAAGTCATGCTTCAATAAATATACTGAATTTGGAGATATATATATATATATACACACTATATTTGGAGATATATGTGCTATAATTGAGAATGCAGAATTTACTGTCATAAAATATATAGTGAAGAATTAGGCTTTGAAGTCAATTATTACATATAAAGCATTTTGAATAACTTCTTTTCCTTCACACAAGGTCTCTTCCATTTTTATTTCATGATTAGATTATTTTTGTCTTCTATGTATGGGCTATGTTCTGCCACTCTAAATAATGATACTGATATATAAGATTTCTATTGAGGTCTCATTGTGTGAGTGTCACTGTTTGGTGTGTCATTTGTGAAGTTGGCAGTAGTGTTATTTCTCCTTTGCATTTGAGAAAACATATTTAGAAAAGTTAACTCACTTATTCAGAGGCCTATGGCAGTTGTCAGCTGGGTTTTAAATCATGGTCAGTGTCATTTAAGCATTACGCATTAAATGATTACACTCCTTACGCTGCACGCTGCCTGGTATGCCACACATCATGGTTTCTATCCTTCTGCATTATTCAATTTTGTCACAGACAAAACATAGCAACTACTTATTCATGAAGGTAACACATCTGTGGAACACTTACTATGTACCATGCATTTTCAAAATTCTAGTAATGCATACTGTAGTGAACCAAACTTACATAATCCCTCTATAGAGAAATCCAGTTTCCTGGATTCCTTTCTTTAGGAAGCTATAATTAACATTTATAAGTACAACCCAATAAACATTTAGAAGTAAAACATTTTAAAACGATGTTTCAAGGCAAAATACAAATACCTTCCCAGTTGTTCAGATCGTAAGGAGTATAAATAGTAAAGGGTTAAGTACTAATTTAATGTCTTAGAAAAGAGCACTGGAGTAGAATGGAAATAAGATCCTATAGAGAAGACAATAAATCTGTCTTTATTTCTTTCCTCCCTTCCGCCAGGGCCACCCCCCTTCTGTTCTGTTGTTGGTAGTGAAGCCTGGAGCAGTCAGCTAATGGCTCACAGCATGAAGCAGGCAGTCTTAATGTCCTCTCTCCCCTACTCACACATCCTAGAAGCAGCACCTCGAGAAATGATCAGCATTGTGTCACACATTTCTAGGTTCACTTTTTCTGTTTTTCTATGAGTATTAAATTTCAGAAAAGGTACACTTTCTTTTCCAAAGTTTGAAATTAAAAGGATTGCTTTGAGATTATATTTAATCTGAGTACACATTTTTCTCATAGAAAGTGTCAAGTATCATGTAGGTCAAAGAGAAAATACTTGATTAAATTAAACCCCCCCGCAGATAATCCTTCAGAAATGTTTGTATTTGCTACATCAGCAGAGGGCTTGTGTGTGTGTGTGTGTGTGTGTATACATATATATATTTTAATATGACATCCATTAGTAATTTTTCTAGAATGGTAGGCATTAAGACTACAACTCACTTGTTGATTTTTCCTCCGCAAATAAAAAGTATAGGATTTTTGTTTGTTTTTTGATTTTCTCTGCTGCACTGATAACACTATAGGTTTTAATATAAACGCCTGTAACCTTTGACTACTTTTACTTAAAACTCTATTCTTTATTCTAAGATTGGTATTCAAAATTACTGAAAAAATTCTACTTGATCTCTTATAAGTACTTTTAAAAATTCATCAAATTTCATTACAGTAAAATATTAAACCAAAAAATATGGCATAGACCTTTATGGAATACATTTGTATTCAATCTCATTATATTTTCAATCATTCTACATTCAAAAACAAGTTTCCCTTCTTTTCAGTTTATTCTCTTCTTTTCAGAAAATTATGTGAGAATAAGGAAGTGAAATACTTAGCTGCATTGCCAACACCCAGATTAGAAACCAGCATATGGTAAATAGTCAATATTTTTTAAGTGAGCAAATAAATGAGTTAAAAGCCACAAATGAAACATATTGAATGATGTCTACTTAATACCAGTGAAAATCATAGTAGCTAAACAAGCATTACAAAACCTTTTATTTACACACTAAGTGCACAATATTTATAAGTATATGAATTTTTTTAAAAAAAATCACTTAGGTACCTGTAGTGGCTCTTTTCTTTAACAACCTCTCCCTTCCCCCCTTCTTTCTTTCTTTCTTTCTTTCTTTCTCTCTCTCTGCTTCTTTCTCTCTTCACATGCAAGTGCACCCACACAGAGAATCCAGACAGACTCTTCAGATGCATTATCACTCTTTGTGCACATGGATCCATTCAATTTGAACATAAATTCCATTTTAAGAAGATCACACATGAAAAGCTTTCATTCCTCAAAGAATTTCCAAGTACCATGCATGATAGTTTTCAAAGACTGGGTTTACATTAGAGCTTACAGGATGCTGCTTTCATCATTGACTCAATTTTTATCAAAATTGAATTGCCCTCTTAACTTTATTTTCAAATCCCTTGATTTAAATTCTATACCAAATGAAAGTCCAAATACATTGCCAAATAGAATTAACTCTCGATGTCACTATTAGTTCAAATATAACTTCATGAATAAAATTAGTTTGCCATTAATTACAAGAATATAAATATGTGGTTGGGTTTTAGGTGCTTTCCCTGACATAGGGGAAATGTGGAATTAAAATATTTAGACTTAGGCCTTCTATATAATTCATACTATTTCTGGAGCTGAGTGATTCAATCTAATTTAAAAATTGAACAAATTTTGAACCGGGAATTTGCTTGCAGTTTTCAAAGATATTCTGCATAAATATACACCATTGTCTATTTTAAGCATTGAGGGAAAAGAGAAGGGGCAAAAGTTAGAGAGACTATAATTACATAATTGCATGACATTCGATCATCACCACAGACAATAAAGTGTATATGTGTGTGTGTGTGTGTGTTTATGTGTGCATGTGTGTATGTGTGTGTGCATGAGTAATGGCATGACATTTGATCATCACTACAGACCATAAAGTGTGCGTGTGTGTGTGTGTATGTATGTGTGTACGCGTGCAAATTTGGGGCATGAAAACCCTGTGAATCATCCATTAGGAGTAGGCCAGGTGTGGTGGTTCACACCTGTAATCACGTAATTTTGAGAGGTCCAGGCAGCCAGTTCACCTGGGGTCAGGAGTTCGAGACCAGCCTGGCCAACATGGTGAAACTCCATCTCTACTCAAAAAAAAAAAAAAAAATTAGCTGGGTGGGGTGGCAGGCACTTATAATCCCAGCTACTCAGGAGGCTGAGGCTGGAGAACTACTTGAACCTGGGAGACAGAGGTTGCAGTGAGCCAAGATTGCACCATTGCACTCCAGTCTGGGTGACAAGAGTGAAACTCTGTCTCAAATAAATAAATAAATAAAACAAAACAAAATTTAAAAAAATAAAAGAAAAAAATTTAAGAGTTCAACTACTACAATATCTGTTTCCTTTTTTTCTTCCCTCCTTCATTTATCTAGTCAAAAAAATAATTACTGAATACCTAGTATGTGTTAAGACACCATTCTATGTGCTAGAAATATAGTAGTAAAAAACAGGCAAAAATTCCCTTCTTAACAGAGCTTTCATTGTAGTGGTTGGAGGAAAAGATAATTAACAAATAAGTAACTGAAATACATGGTGCAACATGTGGTGGTAAGTGCTACAAAGTGTAAGTGATCAGAGATGAGTCTCTGAGACTGCAACATTTAAGACCTGAGCAGCAAGAAGGAGCCAGTCATGTGAAAACTAAAATAAAAAGCATTCTGGGAAGAGAAAATAGCTATTGTAATGTCCATAGGTGAGAAGCAAGCTTGGTATGATCAAGGAACAGAAGTAAGGTCAGTAAAGGTAAAGGTAGATGGTTTTGTTTTGGCCTGTGGTTCAGATTTTAAGGCTCATCCACAAAGATCCCACTGTTCCCTGATACTTTGTCTTTGCCCTTGTCTCTGCACGTAGATGATTAATGTTGCTTTTTATGGGTACTCCAGCAAATGTATCATTTTCGACTTTTATTGGGCACAAAGCACAGAGAGTACACCATTTCAGTCTCTAATATTTTGATGAGAAAATATTGTTGTTTACTCTAAGCAACAGAAGCCATTTATTTTTAAATATTAAAACTATGAAGAAACCCTGGTTCTGACCGGATTTGGTGATTATCTTTCCGTTGTCTTTTATGTTTTGCTTCTGGGCTTCTTATGACTTTGGGCTATTTCTGACTTACTAAAGTACTTAGATTTTAAGGTCTAATTCCTACACATGAAAATTCTCGCCCCTTACTAGAAACCACAGGTTGTGCCTGGCTTTCCTGAATCATCTCTCCCACCTGCTTTGTAGAGCCAAAGGCCCTTATAGACAGTAGTTATTTCTACTCTTTGCTAAGCACAGGATTTGGTGTTAGAAAAGCCTCAGCTTAAAGACTAGCTCTTGTGCTTTTCAACTTTTGTGATCTTGGGCAATTTGTCTAACCTCTTTGAGCTTCAGTTTTCTCGTTAAAAATAATCACAACACATAATGAGCTTATGCACATAAAGAATTTAGCAGACTGACAAGCAACAGGACAGCACTTAGCTTGTGTTGGCTGCTACTGTCATCTTCATCAGCTTCATCTCCATCATCTTGAATCTCTTTTATTTAAAATAGTTGTTTGCAAAGTATGGTCCCTAGACCAGCAATATGAGCACCTCCTGGCAACTCGTTAGAAATGTAAATTATCTGGCATGACTGAATGAGAAACTGGGGTGCGGCCCAGAAATCCATGTTTTGCCCAAACCTCCAAGTAATTCAGATGCCTGCTAATTTTGCGTTAGAGGAAATGTATTACATTATAATGTTTGTCTTTAGTTGTTCATAATTACATTCCTAAGAACTGTGCTGGAGTGAGTAGCTTAGAAATTTGTAATGTCCTTTAAGAAAAACTTCTGGCCGGGCGCGGTGGCTCAAGCCTGTAATCCCAGCACTTTGGGAGGCCGAGGCGGGTGGATCACGAGGTCAGGAGATCGAGACTATCCTGGCTAACATGGTGAAACCCTGTCTCTACTAAAAATACAAAAAACTAGCCGGGCGTGGTGGCGGGCGCCTGTAGTCTCAGCTACTTGGGAGGCTGAGGCGGGAGAATGGCGTGGACCCGGGAGGCGGAGCTTGCAGTGAGCCGAGATCACGCCACTGCACTCCAGCCTGGGAGCACAGCGAGACTCCGTCTCAAAAAAAAACAAAAAAACAAAAAAAAAAAAAACCAAAAAACTTCCTAAAATCTATACAGAAAAAAAAAAAAAAAAAAATCACTTAGAACATAGCTCATATGCAATGCAAATAAAAGATAGGCAAACAAAATATATTTTGCTCCCCTCACAGATAGCTATGTTGTATTTAGATGTTAGAATAATCCTCTGAAAACACTTAGAGCAGTCAAGGTAGGTTATAATTGCTCCTAGAAAGTCTTCATACATGTTTCAAGTCTTACATAAATGTAAATTTAGTCATTAAATAAAATAGTTAAGTTTAATGATATATGTGATTTTTTTATAAATTAAGAAATCAGATATACTATTCTAAAGTTGAACGTAATAATGTAATAATCAATCTTATACCAAATTTTCACCTTCATCAAAATTCAAACTTTTTGGCTGAAGAAGCAACTAGGATTTACGAGCACATGAAACATGGTAGAAAACTTCTTTTCTACAATTTTATTGAATATGTGTAGTTTTATCTCCTTTATTCCATGTCACATTGGCCTCCTATATAAAAAAGATGATAACATAAGTGGCATCAATGGAGCATATTCATATTCAGGACTGTCACTAGGATGCCTTGATTTTTATGGAAACTTTGGTGTATTTATGAAGTAATTAACAAGGAACAAGGTGATTAAGAGTAAAATATTTGGTTTTAATGCAGAATAACTTAATCTAAGTAGTGTGTCCTTAAGTCCTGTTTCAACAAGTGGTTTTAACATACATTTATAGTTGTACTTTTTTCTAATGCAATCTCATAAGAAAAATATATAGAATTAACTCAACTAATATTTTCTTAGATAAATTTCTAGAGCAAAAGGCAGATTTGTTTACTGTCTCCTTCTGGAGCAAGACAAGGGTTTTCTTGTAGCCTATTATAAAAGATTTGAGTTTTCTAATCACAGATTTCTCAACTGTGCTGCAAACCTATTGTGTATACAGTATCCATTTGGGCCCTCCACCCTGTCCTCCTGTGTGACCTGGGAAATATGTGAAACCAATGTGAATGCTGACACTATAGATGCTGCCATTGTTACGAGAAATAAAATTCTCTCTCTCTAGCCTAGGAGATGTATGTCTTCTGCCTTTGTATATTAAACAGTATCCAGCAAACTTTTCAGCTTACACATTGAACCTTCACAGTTCTTGATACACATGTGGCAATGACAGTCATTGTTTAGAAACCTCACTGTCCTTTCAGTCTGTTTCTTTACTCTGACATGGTTGAATAGCACAAAAAATAAGTCTTGTTTATGCAAGTACATATCAACCAGAAGTGACTGTGTTATAATTGTACCATGGCAATTAAAAAATATCTTTCTATGATCTGAATGTGTCTTCTCCAATTCCTATGGTGAACTTCTAACCCTCTAGGTGATAATATTAGGAGATGGAAACTTCGGAAGGTGATTACATCAGGAGGGTAGATGCCTCATGATTTGGTGTAGTGTACTTATAACAGAGACTCCAGAGAACTTGTTCACCCCGTCTGCCATATGATGTGACAGCAAAAAGATGAATAGGTCCTCACCAGACACCATTTCTGCCAGCACCTTGATCTTGGACTTTGTAGCATCCACAACCGAGAGAAATAAACCTCTGTTGCTTATAAGTTGGGCAGTTTATGATATTTTGTTATAGCAGCCCAGATAGATTAATACATCTCTCAATGAATCAAGAGGGAAAATTAAAAGAGAAGTAGTAGGTTTTGTTTGTTTGTTTGTTTTGTTTTGTTTTTGAGATAGGGTTCCGCTCCATCAACCAGGCTATAGTGCAGTGGCACCATCTTGGCTGACTGCAACCTCCACTTCCAGGCTCAAGCCATCCTCACACCTCAGCCACCTGGGTGGCTGGGACCACAGGCACACACCACCATGCTCAGCTAATTTTTGTATTTTTATAAAGATAAGTTTTTACCATGTTTCCCTGGTTGGTCTGGCTTCCCAAAGTGCTGGAATTACAGGCATGAGGCACCACACTGCAGCCACGGCATTTTCTTTTAAATATTAAATCACAAGTGGTACTATTTGTACAGATTTTCCAACTGTCCAAATTCCCTGTTATGTGTAAGAAAGTCACACGAGACCACCAGAAACTTGTAATAGGCAGGAACAATATTCATGCTATAGCACAATGCTACAAAAACACCCTGTTAAATCCCTATTGCACAATATTTCTGTTGTGACAGGAGCTTTCACAAGCTATGTTCCAAAGCTAAAACTATCAGTAATTTGAATGTGTCTGGTGTTGGGTAAAAATGTATTTCCTCAGATAAATAAGTCCAGACTATAAATGTGTTTGTTTTAATCAATCTTAAATTAACTTGGCAGCTCTCTATATTGTTTATAAATTTTTGTAATAATTTCAACACATCATTTAAAGACATGTTTGTTTATTTATTTATTTATTTATTTATTTATTTATTTATTTTGCAAAAGCTTTAAAGAATATCCTCTATACCTTAGTTTTCGATTTTGAGTATGCAAAAATCATTGTTTTTGTTTCTTCTTTCATGATGATATCTCAGAGGCTCGAAATTGAATGCTGGCTCATATTTCCTCACTTTTTGAGTCGCGGTAACTGCCAGGATATCAGGATCTAGTTTCCAGGTTATAGCACAAAACCAAACGTATTTGGTTCAGGAGTAGCTCATATGCAACTTGTTTAAATAAATCTTATCTCAAGATTAAACAAGGGAGAAAGACTGCATATGTAATTTGAAATCTAAAATCAGCCTCAGGTGCCTATTAATTAAAACACAATGGAAAATAAAACTAAAATATATAATGATAAGAAATAACACAAAATAAATAGAACTACGAAATATTAAGAAATAACAGAAACATATCAATATAGTCACCTGAATATAAAGCAAAACTTTATATTAAAATAAACTGTATTATGGAAAATGGGAAAACATAAATGTATTTTATCCAGCAGAAGTACTGAAACTTTGTAGATAAAGAAGGCAGATGGTTCTCCAGAGGCTAAAGCAGTTTGTCAAAATGTGACATGGATATAATTTTATATTTGAAGTGAGGTTTTTCTGTGACCCTACTGAAACCTATGACATCTCTAGAATAGGAAGGAGATCCAGTGCAAAAACAGCACTACCTTAATATTTTGTAACATGTGTAGCCATTAAGTTTAATGTATTCTGGGAAACAAGAGCATAATACTGCTGTATTTATGTGAAATGTATTGATTGGCATAGACCTGTCAATATTTTGAAATTTGCTTAACATGCTACAAAGTTAGTATCAAAGAAGACATATTTTATAACACTAAGTTAAGGTGACTATATAAACTTCTATCATATTTATTGTCACTGTATCCCTGACTTATTTGTAATATATCAGTAACATTTCTAATGGCAACTTCAGAATTTCTATGTCAGAGAGTACGTGAAATAAGGGGTACTGTATACATTGGAGGAATAGACGAAGTTGTATTTTTATTGCATTTACATATAATTGAGCAAATGTCAACAGTCCATATAAAAAAGATACCGATTCCGGCAGGGTGCAGTGGCTCATGCCTGTAATCCCAGCACTTTTGGAGGCTGAGGCAGGCGGATCATGAGGTCAAGAGATCAAGACCATCCTGGCTAACATCGTGAAACCCCGTCTCTACTAAAAATACAAAAAATTAGCCAGGCATGGTGGCACGCGCCTGTAGTCCCAGCTACTCGGGAGGCTGAGGCAGGAGAATGGTGTGAACCTGGGAGGTGGAGCTTGCAGTGAGCGGAGATCGCACCACTGCACTCTAGCCTGGGCGACAGAGTGAGACTCGTCTCAAAAAAAAAAAAAAAAAAAAAAAGAGAAAATGACACAGATTCTAATGGAGATTAAGGGATGGCAGAGACGATCAAACCCCTACTTGGCACATCCAAGATACTTTTTTTGTAACTTCTGCTTCATATTTTCTGTTTGTATACATCTATTTCAAGTTTATACTTTATTAGAGAGCAAGGACATGTTGCTTCGTTTTCTTCCTTTATATTCTATATGAAATTACTTGGAATATTGTTACAAACATTCTTCATCACCCCAAGAAGGATCCAGACATATTTTATATACTTTCATTTTCATAACATTAGCTGTTTCTCATAATGTTTAGTTTCCCATCATATAATTAGGTTGTAAAATTTTATCTTCTGTAAGTGACTACAATAATTTAGAGCTGTGTGTGTGTGTGTGTGTGTGTGTTTCAAAAGTACAGCCTAGTTCCTCAGTGAAATAAAAGACAATATTTGATGCTGATTTAAGTTTATTGGAATGGAATAATAAGGGAAAAGTCTTCTGGGGGCCTTAGGATGTGGTACTCCAGAAGGATACAGACCAAGAAAATGTGATTATGAGAAAGCACGAGTGTTATAATAAGACAGTATAGACTATGGAAAAGCAAAGGAGGAAGTTTCTAACTGGACTTGGGGAGAATCTAAAACAGCTTTATTTCAGGAAACTTTCTACTGGCTCTCTAGATCTACCTCCACCTTCCCCGCTAGCTTTCTAACCTGGCAGATTATGTGAGCCCTATGGAAGCCTCTGACTTCAGGAGGTTCAGCCAATGGGGAGAAGAATGTGTTCAGTATATTGATTCCCCTGGCACTCTGCCTGCAAATTTGCTATGTCCTGTGGTCACTGGTCCTCTCCAGTCAGCCTTTACTACAAAGCTGTCTTTCCTTCCAGTTTCAGATATCCACTCTCTCCCCGCACCCCTTTGGATTTAGGATTGTAATACCTCTTACTTTTTTTGTTAGCCTAGATAACTGCATTAACATTTGCGTCTTACTTACACCCTGCCCAAACTTTTTAAAACAGATTCACTGTGGTAAACTCCTCTGGAGACATTGTAATTTGAGTGTGAAATCTGTTTTTGATTGGAGCCTGATTTATACAACCTGAGTCTTGAAGGATAAGTAGGACAGCGTAGAATCTCTCAGAGAACTATAAAATGTTTAGGGTAAATAAAAGAGAATAGCAGATGAAAGTAGAAAGGATTTGTATGCCACTCTGAGGAGTAAGGAGATCACCATAAAGATGATAAACAACTGTGATATGATTTCAGGTAAAGGAGTGATCTAATCTTACCTGCATTTTAGAAAGATTCTTTGGACATTATTTAGGAAGGAACTTAGAAGGGAAGTTAGACTTACAGCAGTTAGCAACCTAAAGTAACAAGCCACACAAAAGAAACTTGGGACTCACAAATACTTTAAGAAAGCTGTTGGCAATGGCAATAGAGATAGGAAGAGAACTGTGAGAACAGTGACGTTATATGAGGCATGAGAAAAGGTGATTGTCTGGCCTGAAAAATTGAATGACTGGAGGTGGAATTAACTGAGGGAGTAGTTAGAGCAGTATCTGAAGATAAGATTTAATGAGTCAATTTGACAATAAGAAGTCAGGGTAACAATTAGATTAGGATATAAGAGGCAAATTCATGTATTAAATATTTTGGCTGGATATGATATAATGTGGCAATACAGAGATTTAATGAAGGTTTAGTGGTACAAACATAAGTAGTAAACATAAGTAATAGAGCACAAGGGGCATAATACAAGCATGTAGCCATAATATTCTTAGGTGTGTAGATTACAACATAAATGTGGTGCAAAAACAAACTCAAATACCTTTATATAGTAAATTAAGAAAAAATTCAGCTGAGTGCAGTGGCTCATGCTTGTAATTCCAACACTTTTTTTTTTTTTTTTTTATACAACCTGAGTCTTGAAGGATAAGTAGGACAGCGTGGAATCTCTCAGAGAACTATAAAATGTTTAGGGTAAATAAAAGAGAATAGCAGGAGATGAAAGTAGAAAGGATTTGTATGCCACTCTGAGGAGTAAGGAGATCACCATAAAGATGATAAACAACTGTGATAGGATTTCAGGTAAAGGAGTGATCTAATCTTACCTGCATTTTAGAAAGATTCTTTGGACATTATTTAGGAAGGAACTTAGAAGGGAAGTTAGACTTATCCACCTGCCAAGGCAGGGGGATCACTGGAGCTCAGGAGTTCAAGACAAGCCTGGGCAACATGGTAAAACCCGTCTCTACCAAAAATACAAAAAACTTAGCCGGGTATGGTGATGCACGCCTGTAGCCTCAGTTACCTGGGGGACTGAGGTAAGAGGATGGTTTGAGCATGGGAGGTGGAAGTTGCAGTGAGCTGAGATTGCACCACTGCACTCCATTCTGGGCAACAGAGCCAGACCCTGTCTCAAAAGAAAAAAAAAAAAAAAAGAAAGAAAAGAAAAAAAAAAAAAAGGAAGAAAAAATTCTTGCTAGACTTTTATGTTCAAAATAAAAAAGCCCAACTTTACGTGAATTACAAAATATGTAGAGTTTCTGAAAGAACACTTAATTTCCTAATTATAATAAACTTGTGTTTTAATTTTTGAAACATCACTCTTGAGGCAGATAAATGTAAAATACAGTGACTCTTCAGTGGTCCCACATGTTTTGGTTTCATGTAAAATGTTATAGAAGATGATATAATTAAAACATCCCCATGATACTTTCAGTTTCATAGAGACGAAACTCATTTCTTTCACGTACAATATACTTTATATCCATTAATATTAAAGCAGTACAAGATAGCCTAAATGGCATGTCCTATTGTCATTTTAAACCACATACAAGGTTTATTTGCTCATCCTTGTACCTTTTCTTTCTATCTTAAAATCCTCTTTCTGTTTACTGGCTTCACTAAATAGATTTGACATTGCTTGTCACCTGCCTAGATGATATTGACAGAGCTGTCCTATAGGATCCTTCTAGGCCTAAAACGTTAGGTCTTTGTGATATATTTGTGTCAAGTCAAGCAGCAGTGGTATAAACTGGTAGTTTGCTTAATATGAAATGCAAATGTATCAAGGGCAATATATTATCCAGCATAGGAATCATAATAATGCCTATACAAATTATTCAAATATTTATTTGATTTTATGTTGTGTTAATTTTTTCCCCCAGAAGTTCAACAGATAAACTCAGGCTGAAGTTTTGCTATAACCATCTGCTTAAGATGAGCAAACTGCAAAATATTGATTTCCTACTAAAATTTGAGAAGGGTTAAGCATGACCTGGCAAATATCAACTGGCTGCAAGACTAACAGTTATAAGCTTAATTTCATCATTTAGAATTTGAAACCACTGACACACAGTCCAAGATTGTAAACAATTATATATTTTGTTTTCTCTATATGTACTTACATTTCTATATTCATTTTTATCTGCCATAATCAACAACTTTAGATTATAAACTATGCAATAGAAGAGGCCACATTTTTCTTGCTTATGAATATATTCTTCAAGGAAATTGAGAGTTTAATATTTTTGGTAACAAGATGAAATAAATTACCTTGGCTTTTGGATGGTATTTTCATACTCTACTGATCATTGTTCCCTTTTTTTTTTTTTTTTTTTTTGAGATGGAGTCTTGCTCTGTCGCCCAGGCTGGAGTGCAGTGGCGCAATCTCGGCTCACTGCAAGCTCTGCCTCCCGGATTCACGCCATTCTCCTGCCTCAGCCTCCTGAGTAGCTGGGACTACAGGCGCCCGCCACCACGCCCAGCTAATTTTTTGTATTTTTAGTAGAGACAGGGTTTCACCGTGTTAGCCAGGATGGTCTCGATCTCCTGACCTCGTGATCCACCTGCCTCGGCCTCCCAAAGTGCTGGGATTACAGGCATGCGCCACAGCGCCCGACTCATTGTTCCTTTTATCTCCCCAATGTCTTGGTCAGTTGTGGAATCACCTTAAATCACAAATTTAAGTCTTATTCACTTAGTACTATAGTTGATCTAAACAATAAAGTATCTTTAAAGAGAGAAATTTGCCTCAACCACAGATTCTTCTATTGTTTCTCCTTTAGAATTCATTTTCTCCTACATATATAATGGGTATATAACATTTATATACAATTTATTGAAATTATTTTTGTTTATGTAAGATAAACAAGATTTACACTATATGCTAATATTTTCAATGATTCCTTTTTATTGAAAGTTTTAAACTTAAAGGTTAAATGAAACAGATGTGGCAGTATGACATTTTCATCTCATTGATCTTCAGGCTTGCCATATCATCTAGTTGCCTCGGAAGGCTCTTTCTATACCCTCTCTTTTGGATATATGTTCCTCAGAAGCTTTGGCCACATTTTCAGTCAAAGAATAACAGGATCACTACTAGAAAGTTCATTGTCTTACCATTAAAACAAGGACTTATTAAGAAATATCCAAGAGATTAGCATTCTTAGGAAAATTTAAAATAACACTTGGAATTTTTAACACAGGATAGTTTAGCAGATAGAAGCACAGATTGTGGAAGCAAATTGCCTGAGTTAAAATCCATGGTGTGACCTTGGAAAGGCTATATAACTTCCTGGACATTAGCTTATTTATCTATAAAATGGGCATAATAATAGTAAAGTAATTATCCTGTGGGGTTATTATGATGTTTAAATGAATCTGCAATTAATTTGAATAGTGGCATATAGTTTGTATTATGTGAGTGTTAAATTTTTACAAAATGGATAAAATGACTGAAATTTTAGCATACCACACAGTTTATAAAAAGCAGTGATAAGTTCATTGTCACTTGATCCACATATAATAAGTATTTTTTTGTTGTCGTTAGCAGGACTTTGATATAAGAATAAAACCCAAACAACATCATGACTGCTCCCTGAAATTCACATCCTAAAATTGGTAAGGTAACTCTTCTTGGTTTGCAACTGAAATAAAAACAAAACAAAATATTTTCCTGATGCTACTATACAAAAACAGGACTAGGGCTTAGTTTATTTTCAAACTCAGATCGTATCTTTCAAAGTGAATGCTCTAGCCAAACAAACAATAGCAACATCTGCTCATGTCGATGAAAACTTTAGGACCAGTTGGGAGCCCTTATTAATTTTCAATTGGAAAGCAGATCATACAGTAGAGGAAGAACACAAACAGTCATAGCAGTCATTAGCATATTAATACATTACAAAATCCCAATTTGGAAAAGATAGTTTTAAATAGTGAAAAAGTATTATATTGTATAACTATCAAATGGCACACATAGATGCTTTCTCAATCGTTTCTTAATCTTGGCCACCAACAACTGAAAACAACAAAAACTTAGTGCTCAATGGAGGACACACATTCAGCTGCTCCCTAATAAGTGTTTTTAAAATAGAATCTCTTTGTAGTAGAAGACTCTGAAAATGTCAGAGCTGATTGCAAACAAGCACCACACACCTCACAGGAGACTGAACCCAAAGCCTCCTATTGTTTAGGAATATTAAAAGCAGTTGTTTTAAGACTTCACCGAACATTTTACTAATGTGTTATTAAATCAAATCTGTTTGCACATCATTATCTAACTAGGTCAAGTGAATACAAAGAGATAATTGTTTAAAACTAATGCAAACCATTTAAATACCTTCCTTAGTTTATGAGAGTAAATGTATCACTTGAATGTATGATTGCACAGTAACCCCCCACTTTAGATATTGCTTTTTGTTATCATAAATATAGGAAAGCTGAATTAGCTTTTACTTTCAGAGAGAGAGCACAGTGAAACTCAGTAAAGGGTAATTTAATAGGCAAGTTTCAATATGCCAAACAGCAAGGGGGCAACGGGGCATACATTTCTCTCTTATTTTACAGCAAAGCAATAACCCGGTATTGCCTCTTATAGCCACTGGGTAGAATTTGTGAAGGGACCTCTACTACCCAACTTCCTTCATTTTGTTCTACAAAAAAGATATTCCTGATTCAATATTATCATTATAAGCTACCCCAAGTTGCTAAAAAATCAAATTTTAATTTCCAGTAAAATGCCTTAATCGTGGCTGAGAATATTTGCATAAAGGTAAAAAAATGATGTTCATTATGTTCATAAAACCGAACATGGCACTTTTGTGAAAACACCACAGAAATTCAATTTAAACTCAAAGAGAAAAATTTAAAACAGAAATTTGACATCCAGCAAGTTTTCTTTAAAGAGGCTTCATGTTGTGATAGTCATTACCTTAGTGAATTCACCACCATCCAAGGTCAGGCCATTAGGACTGCAGACTCAGAAAGTTGCTATTAGGAGAACACTAAGCACCATCTCATTACTCAGTTCAGATTCACATTTACAAAATTCAGATTGCAATTCAAAGCCATGGTACAAATTTCTTCATTTTCAGTGAGATTTGTATCTGTGTCATATATACTGACATATGACTAACTTATTTTCTACACAATATTCATCTGACCAACTCATCCTTTCTCCACAGTAGACCTATATGGAAGCCAATTAAAATCAGAAGGTTTTTGGAGAACCTAAATCAGAACAGGGGCATCAGATGACCTATATTTTCAACGACTTCCAGCCTAAGAAGTCCTAATGTGGCCTTTTCAATGACATGCATTGAAAGGCATTTCTGTCTTAGAATGTGGTTAACTAGGAGATGAGTTAGGCGGCTAATGCATTAATCCTGCATTAGGTGCTAATTAAAATTGCATTTTATTCACCCTAAAAGTGAGACTATGCATTCTTCTTTTTCAGTTGCTATGTGAAGCAAATGGAATTCTACTTTTCTATTTGCCTAAATATTCCTTAACCTTTACTTTGAACAACTTGCCACATCATTATAGAAGATCAACAATTAAACTGAAATAGTCTTTGATAGTTTGTATTTTGAAAGGTAAAGCTTTGGCATGCCTTTTTCTCCATTTATAGGAGCATGTTCCTAAGGCTTTCTTCACCTGTGCATAACTTTCTGTTGGTAATCAGGGAGAATAGGACACAACCGTCCTGTTGTGTGATGCTGTACAATGTGCACAACATCTGCCTAGGAAATAAATTTTGAAGTTATAGGAAAAAAATATCCATTTAAATCTTCATTTTAATTCATGGCATAGTAATTTTTTCCCAAAGTGCATTCTCAAAATATATAGCTCAAATTCAATCTTAAACAGATTAATGAAGTCTTTATTATGTACCAAATTACAGGATTCATCTTTCCAACTTAAAAAAGTAAGATACTAACGAGTTCACCAAAGGTGAAAGTGGACGTTTAGAAACATAGCACAAAATCATGCAGTTTCTTAAACTCAAATTAAAGCTCAAAACTATTTCTGAAGAGCAGGGTTATCAAAATGATGGAAAAGACGCTTGGGAAAAAACAAACCCATGTATCAGGAATAAAAGATATCAGATCAAATAACACGTCTAGTTCTGCTCTTTTAGTTTTCTCAAAATGGCTTCAAACAAAACAATAAAGCTCAGAAATAGTGAGGAGTATAATATAAAATTCTAAGAGAGAGAGCAACAAAGAGAGTGAGAACATGCATGCAAGAGCACGCAAAGAAAAAGCTACAGTTGATGGAATAGTTGATGGTATAATTTCCTTCTCAAAAATAGATACAAATCCCTTAATGTCTCATGGATAGTCCAGGTTTAACCTGAAAACATGAACAGCAAAACTGTTTGTTTAATAGAGAAGTGAACCATATGAAGAGGAAAAGTTAATTAGCATTCAACTAATAGGTACCACAACTTGAGCACTCCCAATTGAGCACTTTTAAAAAGTAAGCGTTCAACTCATTTAAATATGCTGGAAGTTGAGCACCAGTTGAGCGCTTTCACAGCACGCTGAGTACTGATTGAGCTATTTCGAAGCACATCGAGCACGTTTCTGTGTGAATTCTTAGCCAAATTTCCATACCCCCAACCCTCCCTCTGCCTACACAGCTGCTAATCAAGAGATGCCTTCCCGGTATGAAATTCCTTTGCCAATTAGAATTACATTTTAGCCTTTCATCTTTTATGTTTTAAGAGAATTAAGAAATAATAATAATTAGTGAATATGTGTCAGGTTGAAGTTCATTCCTTCTAAAGAGATATGAGGTAAGCCAATTCCATCCCTTAAGGGCCCAAGTTAAAATTTGGAAATTAGCATCCATGCTGAGAACTGTGAGACTGCACCCAAACTTAACTGTGGACAGCACAAAGGATTTTCAATGGTTCATTCCTCCAGGTGTTTAAAATCAGCCAGGAAGTGAAGCAACCTGAGAATGGTACAGTTCCCTAGATCTTTGTAATTGTGTCAAGGTGCTTAAATGGGCATGATCTCACCCATAAAAAGCAAGTGTTTCATGCTACATAAGGCAATCATTTTCTTTCTGCTCTACTTTTTGCATAAGTGAGTAAAATAAAACAAACAAGTAGGTATTGAGTGCCAAATTATATATAGGTTCTATGTCAAATACTGAGGAGAATGTGAAATTTACAAGAGCCCCTGACCTCAAGGTGATTACTGTTGTATTGGGAGAAATAGTGTAACATCCCGGCCTATATTGTGCTATGTGAATTTCTAATATTCTTGTAATTTATCCTTTCCTTAGTCCTGACATTTAAATTATATATTTTTTTATTGCAGATAATGGTTTACAGTCCATTTTTGTTGTTTGTTTGTTTGCTTATGGATTGAGGTGGGCATAAATCATTAAAGAACAAGTTCCTAAAATCAGATCTCAGATATAACAATACTGAGAGATGCTATTCTAGGAGACCCAGTTTAAGCAACTAATAGATATTCCTAGGTAACAGCTCTATGGTGCTAGTTGTATACATAGGAAAAAGAACAAAACAGATCCATTTGTGCAGAGATGAGAACTGAATGTCTCAAATTTTATATCCTGTGAGAACCAGGAATGTTTCCAACACGAAGAAATGATTAATGTTTGAGGTAATGGATATCCCAGTTACCCAGATTTAATCATTACACATTGTAACCTTGTATCAAAATACCATCTACACCCCATAAATATGTGCAACTATTATGCATCTATAAAAATTAAAAATTAAAATGAACCAGGCTAGTTCTCAACCTGGATAATGAAAACAACAATATTACAAATAAATAAATGTGCTCATAATTTACCAGTTATTTTAACCTCGTCTCAATTTAAAAAATAGAGAGATTAGACTGGATTTTTAAAATGTTGTTTTAATTGGCCAGGCGTAGTGGTTCAAGTCTGTAATCCCAGCATTTTGGGAGGCCGAGGCAGGCAGATCACGAGGTCAAGAGATTGAGACCATCCTGGCCAAGATTGGGAAACCCTGTCTCTCCTAAAAGTACAAAAATTAGCTGGGCATGGTGGTGAGTGCCTGTACTCCCAGCTACTCAGGAGGCTGAGGTAGGAGAATCACTTTAACCCAGGAGGCAGAGGTGGCAGTGAGACGAGATGGCTCCACTGCACTCCAGCCTGGTGACATAGTGAGACTCCATCTCACCAAAAGTAAACAAACAAACAAACAAAAAATTATTTAATCTTCTCATTTAAATTCTAGTAATCAGTCCCCAAATACCAAAAGTAGGCAGTCTAGGAAGGGGGTTGGTCATTGCTGAGAAAAAATTATTTACTTTCAGTTATGTTTTAAGAAATTTTTGTTTAGTTAGAATTTAGCCAATGTAAAGATTAAATTCAATGTGAGACACTCTCATAGAAAGATGAAAGGCAGAAAGGATGCAATTCGATAAGAGAGAACTGTTTCAGTCATTCTGGAATATATGGTTTAGTTCTCATTTAAATCAGTTATAAGATGTTTACAACTCTCAAAATCAAGTAGCTGCAATCATCAATCTCCAGAAAAAATTTCACCTCAAAAATTTATCATTTATTTAGAGATTGCAGTCTGCAATAGGCCATATATGGTGTGGGATTTGGACTTGAAAAAATAAAGAGCTCGACCTCATGAAGTTTACAGTCTAATGAAGGAGAACAATAAATTATGGGAATACTGGTGATAGATTTTAAAGATCCAAAATTCACAAAAGTATCTGTCCATTAAGCAAAGCTAGAAAAATAAACTTAATTAGTCTGTAGGGAAATTTAAAGAGCCACTTTGCTCTTTGTTTTCTTAGTTTTTGTTTCTCTGGTAATAATCCAAATTTTTCTATTTCATAGTAAATATAAAGTAATTATTTATATTAGAATGTATTTGCATTTTTTCCCCCGAGACAGGGTTTTGCTCTGTACTCCAGGCTGGATTGCTGTGGTGGTGTGAACATGGCTCACTGTAGCCTTGACCTCCTGGGCTCAAGTAATCCTCTTGTCTCAGCCTCCTGAGCAGGAAGGGCCATAGGCAGGTGTCACCACCATGCCCAGCTAATTTTTAAAACTGTTTTTGGAGACAGGGTCTCATCATGTTGCCCAGGCTGCTCTCAAACTCCTGGGCTCAAGTGATCCACCCACATCAGCCTCCCAAAATGCTGGGATTACAGGCATGAGCCACCACCACACCTGGTCTTTTAAGGTAAAATTTCATTTTGCATTTGGGACTCCCGCTTGTCTAATTCTCAACCTGGATACTTAAAACAACAATATTACAAATAAATAAGTATGCTCATGGTTTCAGCCATCTCAGGTATGTCATTCTATGTCTGGCAGCCTGAAAGGCGAGCAGGGTGGGAAAAGATTGGTCAATTTGCTTAAAGAGCTTAATCATAAGGAAATATACCTGGACATTTGGGGCATGACAGCTAATTGCCCTAGTTAGATCCACTCCCTCTCAGAAGGACACGGTTCAGCCTTCAACCTCACTGGGTACCGTACCGTCTGAAATGGAACATCCCAAATTTGTTGTGAGTTCTAATCTTAAGGTCTAAATGGAGGCATGACTTTGAGATACACCCTGCCAGGTTCCATATGTCTGAATGCTAAACATCATGGAGACAAGGGTTGCAATAAAGAATAGGTAAAATAAATACAAGATCACCAGCTTTTCTAATGGGAAACTGACTTGACAAAGGGAGCAATGATGGTGAATTAAGGTTTAGTGTTGAGACTCCTGGGAGTGTTGTTGGGTTGCAAGAGACATTTTACTGTTGTAAGCAGACCCTGGATTGTGATATTGGCAGCAGCAGAGTATGAGGGTGAATTTTCTCCTAATAGCACTAGTCTCCAGGCCACATTTGAAGCAGATAGAGCATCAACATAAAAATCTCGATGCCAGAATCCTTGCAGAAAGGGGAAAAGAAATGCTAGATTCTGAAAGACTCGAGGGATCCTGCACTATTAGTTTAGAAAACAACAACAAACACAAACAAACAAACAAAACAGTATTCAGCATTTAGCTAGTTGGAGGACATTGCCAGGAAATAAATAATCCTATTCTTCTCATTATTATTATTTTCAACAACAAACGTGTCTCAGGAAGGTTGGCCAAGAAACACGTTACAGTTTAAAATGCAATTAAGTAGATGTACTAATTGCTAAACTTCTCAGTTACTTATAATAAAAAAAAAAGTTATTTATATGGTTAAGCTATATTTGTTGCCAAATTTCTCCACTCTGCTACTGGCAGTTATTCTGAATTTTAGATAGTTTTTAAAAAATATAAATTTAATGTCTAGAGAAGGTTGGCCTGCTAGGTTGGTGAGTTTGTTTGTGGTTTTAGTTTGCTTTCATGGCAATCAATATACCTTGAGTATACAAACCAACACTGGTAGAATAGGGGATGGATAATTTAGAAATACCATGAGGTTTGCAATTCCCAGAACAGTTATAGAAATGCAAAGCATAAGTTCTACTCATGAAAATCGGAGTCTCTTTTGAAATTGTTATTTCATTTCTGCTGAAAGTTTGTGAAATTTTTTTTAGCAACTCTTAAGCTCAGGTCAGGATCACCATGGGAGTTTGAACCAGGATAAACATTTATTTCAGGTCTCCCAGAAAAGGCAAACTTGTGTTTGCTAAGAAATAGTCAGGCTCATGTCCCTTTCTGTACCTCAAGTTTCCCAAGCTTCCATTCCTGCTCCTCTTATTAGCCCTGCTTAGGGCAGTTTAACAATGGGGGAATCATCATTGCCATCTGTTTTCTCTACAAGTCCAATGTAAGGTTGATTGACAAATTGGATCTCTTAGATTACACCACCATTAACATTATTCTTTTGTTCTGAAAGTTCACATTCAGCATATTGAGTGATCTTGTCATATCAATAATTAAGTACTATCTTGTGAGCCACTGGAGTTCCAATAATTCCCATATTTAAAAATTTCTTTATGTCAAAATTTATTTATTCAAGCTAGATCTCTTTCTTCCTCTCTCTTTTTCTCTCTCTAGTATAAGCACATACACTAAAATTGATCCATTTAATCCAAAAGTTCTGTTCTTGTCTATGCTTAAGGGCAAAACATGACAAAACTCCATAATCTTGACCAATTCCTCCATTATATTATGATACCAGGCAATAGATTTTACTTATAAAGTTCACAGTACAAGCTCTCCGTACAAATAATTTAATGGGAGTTAGGCATACCAACTATCTCTTATGTCATGAATAAAAGGTTAAGTTGACTTTTTCACTTTCACTATAAGCTGGAAAAGCAATATAGCAACATACTTTTTTTCCCCCTGGGACAAGGTCTTACTCTACTGCCCAAGCTGCAGTGCAGTGATTCAATCACAGCTCACTATAACCTTGAACCCTGGGGCTCCAACAATCCTCCCACATCAGCCTCCAGAGTACTAGGACTACAGGCATGTACCACCATACCCAGCTATTATAATTTTTATTATTTTTTTTGTAGAGATAGGGTCTCCCTATGTTGCCCAGGCTGGCTTCAATTTCCCAGGCTGATTTCAAACTCTCAACCTCAATTGATTCTCCTGCCTCAGCCTCTCAAGAGCTAGAATTACAGGCGTGAGCCACTATGCCCAGCCTAGCATACTCTTTACTAGTAATCTAAACTTGGTTTTGCTATTACTTGCTGTGTGACCTGGAACTACTTTTACAACCTCTCTGCGTATCAATCTCCTCCGCTGTAAAATGAAGCTAAACTTGCATTTATCCTCTAGGTTTGGTGTGATAAATACATGTGTACATATGTAAAATACACTTACAGCAGTGTATGGAACATAAGGAAAACACAATATATGTTAGCTATTGCCTTCAACAACTACTTTATAGTGTTGAGAATCAACTCATTTCTTGCTGTCAATTAGTTATGCTTTTCAGTTTATGTACATGTTCATTTCTTTTTCATTTATTTTGTTCTAAAAATCGTAAGTCAAAAGGCAATCTAGCACATTCTTGTCCCTCAGATGGTATGTTCAAAGACCACAACATAAACTTACTAATTAAATGCTCTTTTAGGGAGTTAAATGTCACTTGGAAACCAAGTAACTCTAAAAAAAAAAATGCATTTCATCATGAACACGTTAAAAAATAGTACAATAACTTCAAAAGTGATCACTAAGCAAGCAAAAAATAAAATGTAAACGATCTACCTAATTTAGATAGACAAATGCTTGTACATCATTTTTTTTAAAATTTATTTGTGAAATAAAGATACTGTTATATTTATGTCACTGGGTTTTTTGAGGATTATAAGTGTTAACTTACAGGGTGATGAGCAGTGTCACACAAATGAAAGAGCCTAATAAATGCTGGCTAGCTATTATTAGTGGTAAAGTGAAAAGTAATTATCATAGGACAGCAATAAAAAGTTTGTGAGAACAAAATGTTTCAGAATTAAATAGTTATCAATGACTGTCAACCAGGGATAATTTTATCTTCTACCACAGCTGGGGTAGGTATTATTGACATCTAATGGGTACAGGCAGATGATGCTAAACATATTATAATGTATAGGACATCTGCCCACAACAAAAATTATCTGGTTCAAATTGTCAATAGTGCCAAGACCAAGAAACTTTGTTTTAGGTAAACACATTTTTATCTCTAAAGTATTATGCCAACCATGCCTTCTTTTGAACTCTGTAGACTATTATGAATATATACACAAAAATAAAGAGAAAGTTAGGTTTTTTTCCTCTCATTAAAACTGGTAATTTGAAAAAAAATTAAAAATTATCACTGGAAACATTTCCAAATTAGAGAGCATTTAGTCTAACTATAATATACTAATGCTAATTAAATAATAGCAAGTGAAATTTAAAATGCAAACATTTATTAGGTATTAAATGTTTAAAATTGACATTAATTTATATTTTTATTCACTAAGAAGACTAAAAACAGAATGATATATGAAGAGATGTGGATTGAAAAAGTCACCTGCTTGGGTCAGTAGACGAAAGTCTCACAATTCTACATTGCTAGAGGGCTCATGTGATTGGGAATGCTATTCAAAATATTTTTAAAACTCTGTAAAATAGCCACTCAGCAACCAAATAGGACACCTTCCATGAGAAAGGATGCCAGTCATAAGCAGTGAACAGAGTAGGTGCACACCTGCTGGACATCACTCCTATATGTAACAATTTATGGATATTAAACTTATGAATTCTGGTCAGTTCCAAATCCACCCTTCATCTTTCACTTTTTCTTTTTAATAAGGGTTTGCTTATTCATTACAACAATTTTTGAAAATTGAGGTGTTCACCTACTTCTTAACTTTAATACCAGTGTTCTTTACAGGATATTCAAGCTATTAAGGAACAAAACTGTTGCAGGAAGTCAGGGACCCCAAACAGAGGGACCAGCTGAAGCCATGGCAGAAGAACATAAATTGTGAAGATTTCACAGATATTTATCACTTCCCCAATCAATACTCTTGTGATTTCCTATGCCTGCTTTTACTTTAATCTCTTAATCCCATCATCTTCATAAGCTGAGGATGTATATTGCCTCAGGACCCTGTGATGATTGTGTTAACTGCACACATTGTTTGTAGAGCATGTGTGCTTGAAATATATGAAATCTGCACCTTAAGAACAGGATAACAGCGATTTTCAGGGAACAAGGGAGATAAACTTAAAGTCTGGCTGCCTGTGGGCTGGGCGGAATAGAACCAAGATATTGGGGGAAACCAGCCCCCAATATTTCATGTAGGTTCTTTTCTATTTCCCTAAGTGTCGGCCTGTCTGAGAAATAAAGGGAAAAAGTACAAAACAGAGAAATTTTAAAGCTGTGTGTCCGGGGAAGACATCACATGTTAGCAGGTTCCATGATGCCCCCCAAGCCACAAAACCAGCAAGTTTTTATTAGTGAAAATTCAAAAGGGGAGTGAGTGTACAAACAGGGTGTGGGTCACAGAGATCATATGCTTTAAGGGCAACAAAAGATCACAAGGCAGGACGTCAGGGTGAGATCACAAGGTCAGGGCAAAACTAGAATCACTAATGAACTTCTGAGAGGCAACAATGTGTTAGCAGCCCTCACTCTCGGGGCCTCCTCAGCCTCGGTATCCACTCTGGTGGCACTTGAGGAGCCCTTCAGCCTGCCACTGCACTGTGGGAGCCCCTCTCTGGGCTGGCGAAGGTGTGAAGGGAGAGGCACAGGCAGGAACCAGGGCTGTGGTGGTGCTCACAGGCCAGTGGAAGTTCCCGGGGGCACAGGCGCAGGCTCCACGGACCCCACACTCCGGGCGGCCAGCTGGCGCCGCTGACCCAGGGCCGTGAGGGCCTTACCACCAGGGCCAGCAGCTGCAGAGGTTGCGCTGGGTCCCCCAACACTGCCAGCACTGTGCTCAAATTCTCCCCGGACCTCAGCTGCCTCCCTGCAGGGCAGAGCTCAGGACCTGCAGCCCGCCATGCCCAAGCCCCCCACTCCGCTGTGGCTCCCATGTGGTCCTGGTCTGCCTGACCAGCGCTGCTCCCTGCTCCGTGGTGTCCGGTCCTATCAACCGCCCAATGGCTGAGGAGTGCAGGCGCACCTTGGGACTGGTGGGCAGCTCCGCCTGCCGCCCCTGTGTGGGATTCACCGGGTGATGCCAGCTGGGCTCCTGAGTCTGGTAGGGACTTGGGGAACTTTTATGTCTAGCTAAGGGATAATAAATGTACCAATCAGCACTCTCTGTCTTGCTCAGGGTTTGTAAATACACCAATCAGTACTCTGTGTCTAGCTCTAGGTTTGTAAATACACCAATGGGTACTCTGTATCTAGCTTACCTAGTGGGGACTTGGAGAACTTTTCCGTCTAGCGCTCTGTGTCTAGTTCAAGGATTGTAAACATGCCAGTCAGCACCCTGTCAAAATGGACCAATCAGCTCTCTGTAAAATGGACCAATCAGCAGGATGTGGGTGAGGTCAGATAAGGGAATAAAAGCAGGCCACCCAAGCCAGCAGTGGCAACTGACTTGGGTTCCCTTCTACACTGTAGAAGCTTTATTCTTTTGCTCTTAACAATAAATCTTGCTGCTGCTCACTCTTCGGGTCCATACTGCCTTTAAGAGCCGTAACACTCACTGCAAAGGTCTGGAGCTTCACTGCTGACAGCGAGACCACCAACCCACCAGAAGGATGAAGCTCCAGACATGTCTGAAGGAACAAACTCCAGACACACCATCTTTAAGAACTGTAACACTCACCGCAAGGGTCCACAGCTTCATTCTTGAAGTCAGTGAGACCAAGAATCCACCAATTCCGGACACACTTCCATGTCCCACTGTGCATGCACTGTTATAACAGGGTTCAAGAGCAGAGAACCGGTCTGACTAGAATTCGCCAGACTGGAATTTCCTAATCCTAGCAAGCCTGGGGGCGCTGCAGGCGACTAGGGCGTGTTTCATCCTTATGTACATCTGCATAAGGCAGACACTCCTAGGGTGGCCATTTTAGAGGCCCCGCCCTGGGAATGCATTCTTTTCCCGGGGCTGTTATTAATATTCCTTACTGGGAAAAGAGTTCAGCGATATTTCTCTTACCCATTTTCGGTGATAAGAGAAATATGACTCTGTCCTGTCCAGCCCACAGGCAGCCAGACTTTAAGGTTATCTCCCTTGTTCCCTGAAAATTGCTGTTATCCTGTTCTTAAGGTGCCCAGGTTTCATATTGTTCAAACACACATGCTCTACAAACAATGTGTGCAGTTAATACAATCATCACAGGGTCCTGAGGCAAGATACATGCTCAGCTTACGAAGAAGATGGGATTAAGAGATTAAAGTAAAGACAAGTATAGGAAATCTCAAGAGTATTGATTAGGGAAGTGATAAATGTCCATGAAATCTTCACAATTTATGTTCTTCTGTCATGGCTTCAGCTGGTCCCTCCGTTCAGGGTCCCTGACTTCCCACAACACAAAACAAGAATCATGGTTAAGAAAAAAAGTAATTTCTACACAATAAATTTCAAATGGCAATTTATTTTTGCAAGTTTCTCATGATATCTTTCAAAATGAAGTTTTTGGCCAATTGGAAAGTGCTAATAATCTGACTCTGAGTTTGATCAAACAATATCGAAAGTAACAACTTACTAGATTTCAAGTAGCTGTCAATTAATACCTTTTAAATTTAACAGAATGATAAAATACTGCATAGCAGATATTATTTTATAACATATATAAATATTATATATATCAGAGATTCAGTTAATGAACTTGCTTTTTCAAAACTTCTACATTTGTGTATAAAATGCATGTTGTCATATATATACTCTTTCATGCCAATATGCAAAACTTTGCATAGACATGGGTACATTTATATTTAACTTTATAAGGAGGATCTTAGATGGTTTACTAAAAAAGACATACGAACTAAGTGAGAAATATGATTTTAGGCCCCAGGTGAATTTTAACATAATAAGCATTGATAATCTGAGTATCCAGCAACATACTGATATATCAATGTGAAAGATTTAGGTATCTTGGCTATACTCTAGCTCTTACCTCAAAAAACAAAGCAAAACAAAACAAAAAACCCAGACTAAAGTATTTCTAACACTTTTCTACAAGTAGAAACCAAAAAGAAATTTTGGTGTAGTCTACAAGGCACTGAAAATTTAATTAGCCAGAACATTAAAGGATCTCCATGTTCATGAAATTTTACTATGGGATAGACACATATAAGTTTAATTTTTAACCTTCTTATGCTGCAGGGTATTTTTTCATTCTAAAAACAATGGGTTTTGTTAGGAAAAGCAAATTGACCTTCTTAATTTGCTCTGTCAAGACAGTTGATTTCCCTTCTATTTGTATTATAGTGAGAAAAAGTCTGGATAGAATTGTAATCTAGAGAGACTATCTAATTTTTCAACAAAGCCTCATGGGGTGGCATTACCTTAAAATTTGGTTCTCTACAAATCTAAAATATTGATTTTGTCAGTAAGCATTTAAGGAATTGATTAAGTTCTGGGAGACTGACTCATACTAACCCAGATTGGCAAATAGGTTCGGACTCTGGTGCTAACTGAGATCCATTTGCCATAGCTACTCAGTACAGCGGGGCAGAGGGTAGTAATCTATGGTTTTGGTCTAGAAATAGAATTAATGGCACTTGTAGCCTGTATTTGTCATTTATGTACTAAGCAAATAAAATAGAAATCAGCATCTAAATTACATTGCTAGTTTATTTGTTTGCAACAAATACATCTCTCTAATTCTCAGAATGCATGAGCTCACCATTCTCATGGTTTCTTATGTGATAGAGTAGGAGCAGAGTTCAAAAAGGTGCATAATTTTGAAAATCATTTCAATTAAATCTGATGAATTGTGCCTGACATACTACAGAAAATACCTTCATATGTTAGCATGTCCTTGCCTTCCATGACTGGTATCTTCTCTAAGCAGTAATAGACAAACACTGCCAAATTCCCATTGTCAAATTTATCATTAGGTCCAGTCTAACTACTCCCTTTGTTTTTGAATCACCTGTATAATGTCATGGAGTGAAAATTCAATAAAAATTTAATTATTATTGGATTCATTTACATTCTAGACTTGCTTTGAGAAGACTATAGCGAGTTATAGTAAGAATTTTTGAAATGGTCAAGAATTCTCACTTACACCAGAACAATAAGGTTTTGATATGAATAACCTAGGGATATGTAACTCATACATTGCCAATAGACTTTATTTGATTAGGTTTTAGGTAGCAACTTTGCTTTCTTTATTCTCAAGTCCCTTTAGGAGTAGAGAGGAGTAATTTAACTGTGTCTGTTCTTATGATTTTATTATTTTGCACACTTTATGTTTACAGCATTTTCTTTATGAGTCTATATCTCTTGGGGTATGGAATCATATATCATTCATTATTGTATTCTTACAGCTCTTCCCACACTGACTTGCATAGAATAGCTTTAAATATATTGTTTGAATAATTGAATAAGTGAAAAATGGATTAGAGAAGGATTTCAATTTTCTTGTCTTGAAGGTTGAAGCAACCGTGATTTTATATTTAAAATAATGGTACAATCGTCACAAATATTCAGATATTTTCTTGCTTTTTCCACAATTTTTCAAATTATTGCTTGGATAATAATTCAAATGGAATGGAATAAAAATGATTGACTTATTTGAAAACTTAGTATAAAGAAAAAAACAGCAGTAGATGTTGCAAAGTCAAAAATTATTAAATGGACTGTAGGCTGTTAGAAGTTAGTAGCAAACTGTCCACCAATATCAGTGTCCCAAGTCAGTGGTCACAAGAGGGTTAATTTGGATCTGTTTTATTTGGAAGTTTAGACTCATTGGAAACCTGTTATTTGCTTAGTTTCCATGTTCAGAGAAACTTTCTGCAAGTTAAACAGAGCTCCAATCAGAAAAGCAAAACCTGATGCTGTCTCAGGCCTCATTAACAGAAGCAAGAACTGTCATACACAATTTAGGTCAAACGCAAAGTAAAATAAATTTAAGATTTTTTCATTAAAAAAAACCCACGTCTGTGGATTGACTAGTAACAGAGCTGCCTTTCAATACAAGTTTATAAAGCTAAAGTTAAAACTCAGATTTGAGAGTAGTTTAATAATAATTGATAAATATGATACAAGGAAATATAAGCTAAATCAGGGATGAATCAGTGCCTGTTAGAGATTTTGTTTTTGTTTTTTTTTTTAAACCAGTTATTTTTTTTCTTACAATTCCATGCAAACTATATTGATATGGAGCAGTTTGTTTTTGAGTGATTGGCCACTATCTGCTACTTGATGACCCATAACTATTGGGCCCATGGAAAGAGTTACAGCTTTTACTATAGAATCCAGCATCATTAACTTTTGTGATTCTGGGATCACAGGAAGATTCTTATTTCAGTTAATTCACCAATATAACTTTTCCTTTTATTCTAAAGTCATGTACTTCATATTAGAAAATAATATATAGGTCATAGCAATAGGATGCAGTACAGAGATAATACTTTCAAATACACTAATCAACTCCCACTTTATTAATGGGTATTGGAAGTTTCTATTATTCTTTCCATTCAGGCACACTGATCTTGTGTTAAAATGAAGTGTTCACCACACGGAAAATAAAATGTATCTTTACCTCCACTTTACGTTATGCAAAACAATTAATTTCAGATGAACTTCAGATTTAAAATGTAAATGATAAAACAAGTTTCTAGAAAAAACTTATATGTAGATCTTCATAATTTTGGAGTAGGAAGCATTCTTTAAAAAAAGACAAAAAGTATTAACTGCAAACAATTTAATAGTTTGGACTACATTACAAATAAGAACTTCTGTTTATCAAAATTCACTATTTACCGGGTGAAAAGACAAACAGAAGAGATTTAAAATACATTCACTTGACAGGAGACTTTTATCCATTACATTCAAAGGGCTTCTACAAATCATGAGGGGAAAGAAGGGGGGACTATAACTTCAACAAGCACTCCATAAAAGAAAAATATCCTCAAAGCAAATAAATATACAAAATAAATCATCCAACAGAAAAATGCAAATTAAAATCTGAATCTAATATATGTCCAGCAGTTTAAATAAAATGATGAAGACAGAAAATAACAAGTGTTGATGAAGAAATGGAAAATTGGAATGCTTTCAGTTACTACTTGAAATAGTAAAATTGGTATAAACACTTTGGGAAACTGGCAGCATTGGCTAGCGTTAATATGTGACATGCCTTATGCATACTCCTTGAGCTAGCAATTCCATTCCTAAGTATACACTCAACAAAACTACAGACATATCCAAAAAGATGTATATAGAACCCCTATTTTTAATGAGCAAAACTGTAAAAAAATCATCAACAGAAGTATACAAATTCTGTCTTACTCATATAACAAAATATGTTGAGGCAATCAAAATGAATGAATTTTTTCTGCAAACTTCAACATGGATGAATCTCACAGATATAATGCTGAACAACAGAAAGACAAAACAGTATACACTGTATGAGTCTATTATATATAGTTTAAAATGAATCAGAACTAGTTGAATAGTGTTAACAGTCAGGATACCTTTGGGGAGATAGTAACTGGAGGGTTCATGAATGAGGAATATCGGCATGCTAGTTATGTTCTGTTTCTTGACCTGGACGATGGTCACATGCAAATTTGTTGAGTTGTAAACTTATATGCCCTATATTATAATTGCTTCATCTTTAAAATTGTGCATTGTATAATGTCTCTGTATAATTTATTTTAGAAAAAATGTGTCATTTAAATAACTATCACAGCAATTTGAGTACTCAGGGCACCCTTTTAATTATAATTATTGTTTATTATATTTTAAGTTCTGGGATACATGTGCAGAACATGAAGGTTTGTTACATAGGTATACATGTGCCATGGTGGTTTGCTGCACTTATCAACCCATCATCTAGGATGTTTGTTTGTTTGTTTGTTTTTTGAGATGGAATCTCGCTCTGTTGCCCAGGCTGGAGTGCAGTGCCGTGATCTCGGCTCACTGCAAGCTCCGCCTCCCGGGTTCACACCATTCCTCTGCCTCAGCCTCCCTAGTAGATGGGACTACAGATACCCGCCACCACGCCTGGCCAATTTTTTGTATTTTTAGTAGACATGGGGTTTCACTGTGTTAGCTAGGATGGTCTCAATCTCCTGACCCCATCATTTGCCCACCTTGGCCTCCCAAAGTGCTGAGATTACAGGCCTGAGCCACCACACCCAGCCGCCATCATCTAGGTTTTAAGCACTGCATGCATTAGGTATTTGTCCTAATGATCTCTCACCTCTTGCCCCCCACTGCCCGACAGGCCCAAGCGTGTGATGGTCCCCTCCCTGTGTCCATGTGTGCTCATTATGCAACTCCCTCTTATGAGTGAGAACATATGGTATTTGGTTTTCTGTTCCTGTGTTTGTTTACTGAGAATGATGGTTTCCACCTTCATCTATGTCCCTGCAAAGGGCATGAATTCATTCTTTTTTATGGCTGCATAGTATTCCATGGTATATATGTGCCATATTTTCTTTATCCAGTCTATCATTGATGGGAATTTGGGTTGGTTCCAAGTCTTTGCTATTGTGAATAGTGCTGCAATAAACATCTGTGTGCATGTGTCTTTATAGTAGAATGACTTATAATCCTTTGGGTATACACCCAATAATGGAATTGCTGGGTCAAATGGTATTTCTGGTTCTAGATCCTTGAGGAATCGCCACACTGTCTTCCACAATGGTCGAACTAATTTACACTCCTACCAACAGTGTAAAAGTGTTCCTATTTCTCCACATCCTCTCCAGCATCTGTTGTTTCCTGACTTTTTAATGATCGCCATACTAACTGGCATGAGATGGTATGTCACTGTGGTTTTAATTTGCATTTTTCTAATGATCAGTGATGATGAGCTACAGAATGGGAGAACATTTTTGCAATCTGTCCATCTGACAAAGTTCTAATACTCAGAATCTATAAGAAACTTGAACAAATTTACAAGAAAAAAACAACCCCATCAAAAAGTGCATAAAGGCTATGAACAGACACTTCTCAAAAGTGACACTTCCTTTTGATGAATAGGAATCATTCTGTATCTACTGAGACAAGCTACCTTCTCTTGTTTCCTAAACCTTCCCAAAGGCTTATTTTTGGGAAGCCGCATACATATTTGAAATATGTAACTTTGCCTTTTTGTTGTTTGACAGCCTCAAAGTTCTTTTTTTCTCATGAACCTAGGGTATAGTACAATACAATGAAAACTATTTCATAAAGTATGTTTAAGGAATACAAGATAATAATAACCTTCTCTTATTGTTAAATAAAAGGATGTCATGGAACAGTAGGGTTCCTTTCTGAAAATTTGAAGAAAAAATGTAAACCGGAGACAATATCTATTGCTATATAAATAGTAAAACTTCCTGCTTTCAAAGAATTGGTGTATCTTCTCAAACCCAAAAACTAAAGACCATGGGCAAAATGTCTCATTTATATAGAAATTTTTGTATTGTTTCTGGAAAGACTATAATGTACACAGCAACCAAAGCAAAATTACTCCTATATTGAAACTTTTTTTTTCCAAAATATTCCAATCTATATTTAAATAAAACCATGTGAGCACTCCTGTTTCACTATACTCATTTCAAGGACACTTACAGATACACTGTGTAACAATTTTCTGCCAATATCACAGCAGGATGATACACAGCATTTTTCTTAAAGCTTTGAAACTCTTGAATGAGAGGTGGAGCACTAAGTGTAGACATTTAATGTATTAAATTTCTAAGACTTCAAAGGGAGCATAATTAAGTCAATGCTACATAATTTCTCCAGGGACAAAAAAAAAAAAAAAAAAAAAAGATGCAAACAGAATTGATATGCTTATTTTTCCCCTTAGCAATTACATGACAATGCTAAGTGAGCAATTTCTTTGATAAAACTCATTATTCTGACTTTAAAGTTAATACTTTTCTTGAATATTTCAGTGACTTTCCGTGCTAACTTATAAAGTATAGAAAACAGTGAAGTTGAAAGTTCTGCTATTCCCCTCTTTTACTAGAATTTTTCCCCTCAACTTCTCCTTGTTTAAGGCTGAACTTGGTTGTGTCTCTGACCCCATCATAACCTTTAGCTTCTCTGTCTTTCCTAATTTCTCAATCTGTCAGTTTCTCTCTAGCTTCATTTGCCTTTCTGTCTATTGTATAATCCATGGTAAGCCATTTTCAATAAATTCTTGTAGGATCCAAAAATTCTGCACCCCTTTGACCTTCTGACAACCTATTTGACCAGTTTCAAACTCTGGGTGTCCTCTACAATCTGCAGAGGTGCAGAACATAGATGGAGGAAGTTAGAGAAGAACATCAGTTAGATCTAGAGAGGCCTTTAATTTACTCAACTATACATTTGGAATTGGACAAAATATTACATATTTCATTTTTCAAATATGAAATACCATGATTTAATATTATTTCATAAAATCTATAAAAACTGGTCTTAAAAGTCCCTTATCTTTGTTGAGCTTTAATCTCTAAAAATCTGAAAGAATATTCTGGACCTTTCAACTCAAGAAAGTTAAAGGGGATCACTCTCAGATTCTCATGAAAATATGAAAAATTGAATAGGTATATAAACCAACAACAATGAGAAAAGGAACAGAGGCCATCAGAAAAGTGTTTTGCCTAAATTACTGAAACATAAAAAGGAAGCAGTGATATTTGATCAGAGGAAGCAGTGATGTCTGGCAAAGCAGGGTGGCAGGAGCCGTAGACTAGAGACTGTCATAGGGGCAGCAATTAAGCATCAAGACCTCTACCTGCAGAGGCATAGAAGTCTTGATAGTTGAAAAGGTCAAATAGAAGGTAGGTGTGAGATGGAGAGCTCAAAATATGAGAACATAGAGGATTCTTGTCATTCGCAGTAGTGAGGTTCTATAAAATGCTATGAACACTGTGTTTATGAACACTGAATCATTGCTCCTAGGGGAATAGTTTGGTCCCTTGTAAGCCTCTGCCTTTTTTGTATTTATATTTAAAAGCACTTTATGTAATACGCATTGCTGATTCATTAACATTGAACTCAAGGCCAACAGCACTATAACTCTTGCCTGTACACAGTTTATCTAACAGAGGTATTTTCTGTGTGATGCACATCACAGCTTTCTGTTGCTCAGGGACACTAGACCAGCACTTTAGCACCATGTTTGGGTGACATTTTAAACAGGGAAATTACCGATGAAAGCACAAAAAATTGAAAAAGGCGCTAAATAAATAGATTGAGCAAAGGACACATGCTTGCCATAGAGGAGCTGAAACAAGAATGCAGAGAGCAGCTTTATTTGACCTTAATTACTAACAACTCAAGTTTTTGAGCTCTGCAAATATATGATCAGGAAAGTGCCCTGAGGATTGATTTTGGAATTACATATAAAGTTTAGTGAATAGGTGAAATTGCAAAAACTAAATCAGTTAATAAAGCAGACTGATTGTACTTAAATGTATGTTAATTCTCACATGCTGTCACATGCAAAATGTTCTTGAAAGCTGACATTTATCCCTTTTAAAAAAGTAAGAAGCATAGGATTCTCTTCTAAATAAATAGGTGAATTTTCTAGGTGAACTGGGGCAACTAATGTCGCCATGATTATCCAAGAGCAAGGTAACATAAATACACATGCAAAATCTTGTACTATCTCCAGTAAAATGACCATATCCATCTTCTATCTACTCAATCTAAATGATCAAATTACCATTATGTAATGAATTAATGCTATTGATGTTCTGAGGTAAATCATTTTTTAACTTAGGAATTTATAATTAACTACATTATTCATCAAGGGTTAAGTTAGAATGAATACATTTTCTGGACTTAAGTGAAAATAATGACAATGATTGTGGATGCTTGTCATTCACAGTAGTTAGGTTCTATAAAATTCCCATGAACACTGCATTCGTGAATGTCAAATCACTACTCCTAGGGGAAATACAGAGTTTGGTCCCTGCCAGTCTTTGGTTTTATGCATTTCTATTTAAAGGCACTTTATTTAATATTCATTGTTGATTCATTATAATTGAACTTGTGGCCAACAGACTAAAATTCTTGCCTCTACACAGCTTATTACCACAGATGTTTTCTCTGTAAGAAAAAAAAAAAAAAAGCAAAACACTCTTCCTTCAGAAGTTACTTCAAGATATTTCCCAGCAAAGCAGGAAACTAAGAAATTGTAAGACACAGGAACCAGGAATTTGTGGATCTGACCCACTAGAATTTATCTGATTTTTAGGGATACACCAGAAACAGAGCAGGAAGTGGTGGGGGGGGGGGGGGGGGGGGGGGGGCTTTGGGAGGAAAGGCTGCAGTCAGGAAATGGGGATTTTGGAGATTTGTTATTGATAACAAGAATTTAGAATTTTAGTAGCCAAAGATGAAATGAAGAGAAAAGTAAGAAAAGTAATAACTCAAACAAAAAAACCTGAAGCTGAAAACCTAAACATAATCATACCTTAATACTTTGTTGTACAGTCAACAATATTTATAGTGATAAAATATAAGCAAATTACAGATTTTCATCTTATAAAGCCAACTTTTAGTCAAGGTATGAACAATTTATTTCTGGTAACAGAATAGAAAATACATTCTTCCAACACACTCGATATAAAGATAAATCTGTGGATCATGGAAGCTAAGAGGTAGAAGAGTGGAAAAATAGTGAATGAACCTTTACAACTAGTATATTGTCTTTACAGATACTATACTGTCAACAGTAGTTGGTATGGTAATAGAAGTGTAATTGTGTTATATAAAGTTATTTAAAATTATACTATAACTAGTTATATATTGAGAGGACATGCAGGTGTGGGTGAAGTATATGAAATAAATCATTACTTACCATATAAGAAAAGGTAGGTAAGAGATAAACTAATAAATCAACCAATAATATTTACTAGAGTAAGTAAAAATTAAAACAAAAAATTAAAGAGCTAAGAGTCATTTAATCTACTGATATGGTTGGCTGTGTTCCCACTCAAATCTCATCTTAAATTGTAGCTCCCATAGTTCCCATGTATTTTGGGAGGGACCCGGGGGAGGTAATTGAATCATGGGAGCAGTTTCCCTCATACTGTTCTCTTGGTAGTGAATCAGTCTTACGAGATCTGTTGGTTTTATAAGGGGTTTCCCCTTTGGATTGGCTCTCATTCTCTCTTGTCTGCTACCATGTAAGACGTGCCTTTCACCTTCCACCATGGTTCTGAGGCCTCCCCAGCCCCGTGGAACTGTGAGTCCATTAAACCTCTTTTTCTTTATAAATTACCCAGTCTCAGGTATGACCTTATTAGCAGCATGAGAATGGACTAATACATCTACCAAGGGAATATCATATAGCCATTAAATATTATTAGGAACACTTCACAGGTCTCAATACAATGATCTCCTAGAAGTTACTAAGTTAAAAAATCCAAACTCAGAATTTAAACCTAGTATACAACTATTTATGTAAGAAAAATAATAAAAATGTGTGTGTGTGTATACTTGAAATGCCACATAAGAAATATTATTAGTCTCATAAAAAGGAACTCAGGTGTTTGAGGAACAGTGGCAGGATATTGTCTTGTTGAATGTTTTAAATTTTGAACAACGCAAATACACAGGGTATGCTAAAAGTAAACACAAATTAAATTTTAAAATCAAAAATAAATAATTAATTCTGAAAAGAATAACTGGAGGTAGGAAAACATAAACTCTTGTTTTTAATTTTAAAACCCTCATTATAATTTGATTTTTTAATTCTGTTCATGTATCATACACAAACACACACACACACACACACACACACACATTCTGAATTGTTTGCCCACCATTGTTTGCTTGAATAATTCTTATTTATTTTTCAAGATTCTGGTGACACACCTTATCTGCGAAACTTGTCGTGGCCCCGGCTAAGCCCTCTGTAGCATGAGTCAGTTCTCCTACGGTATTCCAGAACACCATTGATCCATCACTATTATAGAATTTTCTTTCACATACTAGTATTTAGTTATATGCTGCCTCCTCCACTAGACTGAGTAAAACTCCAGGTCACACAGAAATGATTCCTCTTTATGTCTTCAGAATTTCAATGCACTCTTTTGAATTCAGTTCTGCCTCTCTTTTGAATGAACTGCTCCCAGCACTAATAGGGTGAGCCTATTCCCTACTCAAGAGAAACAATCCTAGAACCCTTGGAGGAGGTGGGATGTGTCTGAAAACAACTAATTGAGAAACAGGAACCATCTTGCAGGTCAGAGAACAGTGTAATAGAGTGAGCTTAGGTCAGGATAGAGGTGGTGGTAGTTCACATTCTTTCTGCCATTCCTACATCACTGCTTAAGATGCCTGTGGAATAACTTGTCCACAGTTTGGAGAGATAAAATCAGTGATTATAAAAGATAAGTTACTAAAAATAATGCCGGATGAGTGGGGAAAGACAGAAGAGTCTCTAAGGAAAGATCATAGATTGTATGTGTTTGGGGACTAAGACGGAAGGGATACATTATTGTAAGTATAAAGTTCAGGGTCAAGGTTGGGGGACAAGATGAGAAGTTAGGATCATATCAGTTGAAATTGATGATCAGAAATACAAGGATGATCAACGAAAATTCCTTTAATGAAGTCTGAACTAATTCTGTCTACCTCTGAAGCAAAAATTGTCAGTTATTGGTAATGAGTCCCCTGGTAGAGCTTCATGAATTCTAACACTCTGGGATCTTAGCTCATCAATACTCTTTTTCCATTCTACAATCTCCTCTTCATCACTGGTTGCTCTCCCAATACCTGTGTAAAAAGGCTCACCTTGTTTTATCCTAAAAATGAAACAGATTTCCCTGGTTCTGATATCCATCTCATGGGATTTTTAAAAATTTTAAACCATAATTTACCCTTACTTTCATCACCAAACTTCTCAACAGGGTAGTCAACACACCTACCTCTACCCATTCCTTCCCTAGCCCTTTGCCTTCTTGCTGTATGCTTGCCTCTGTGCTTTTGTTTATGGTCTTCCTGCTGCTTAGAATGCCCTTCCCACCCTTTTCTGCCTGATCCAATCCACACGTCCTTTAATGCTCAACTCAAGAAGCACCTCCTTCAAGATGCCATCTGTAGCAAGCTCCTTCCTCAACATTTCACAGCTGTATACTTTACCTCTGGAACCAGACATGGCTGGCTCTGGAGCTCAGCGGAGATGTATGTGTTCTGCCATTACATGCATCTTATAATGTTGATACCCTTTCATTTTCTTTCTCCAACACCAGGCTATAAACTTGAGAAGAGGAATGGGATCTTTGTTGTCATTTTATCACTAGTGCCTAGCATAGTTTCTAGGATGAACTGGAAAACTAATGAACTAGTAAATCAATGTGTATTAAACTGATGAAAAACAAATAAACTACATCTCAAGCACTGACCTTTCTCCTGGTCTCCAGTCATGCATTTATAACCAACCTGTCTGGGAACCAAGGTTAAGCACACAAACTCTAGAGACAAACGTATTGGAATTAATCCCGGATCTGTCTCTTCCTAGTTGTGTCATCTTGACAACTTAAACCTATATGTCTCAGTTTTCTTATCTACAAAACAAGGATGACGTTAGTATCAACTCATAGGCTTTTTTATGAAGACTATGAGTCCATTTTTTAAAAAGGTCTTAGAAAAGAAAGCACTAAGTAGTAAGAAGATAGTAAGTACTATATAGGTGTTGAAACATACTTAAGACCACATGAAGAATCCACTGTTAGCTCAAATTTTACATGATCCAAATTGAACTCTCAAACATACTCCTCTGCCTTATTTGCTCATAACAACTAATGGCACCTGTTATGGGTAAAGTTGTGTCATCATTACCTCCTTCTCAAATTTATATGTTGAATTCCTAATACCCAGTATCTTAGAATATGACCTTATTTGGAGATAAGGTCTTTACAGAGGTAATCAAATTAAAATGAGGTCATTAGGGTGAACCCTCCTCCAAATGACTCATGTCCTTATAGGAAAGGGAAATTTGGATACACAAACATACAGGAAGAGAAGAAAATGTGAATAGACATTGGAAAGAGACAATTCATCTACAAGCCAAGGAGGGAGGCTTAGAACAGTTCCTTCCCTCACACCCCTCAGAATAAATAAACCTTGTCAACATCTTGATTTTAGATTTCTAGTCTCCAGAACTGTGAGATGCAAACTTTCTGTTGTTTAAGCCTATGACAGTTCTAGCAAAGAATACACTAGCATTATCTCTGCTATAATGAACTACCCAAGATGGGCAATTTATAAAGGAAAGCAGTTTAATTTTCTCACAATTCCACATGGCTGAGGAGGCTTCAGGAAACTAACAGTCATGGTGGAAGGAGAAGCAAGCACCTTTTTCACAAGGCAACAGGAGAGAGTGACAGCGCAGGGGAACCTGCCATGTTTAAACAATCAGATCTCCTGAGAACTCCCTCACTATCGTGAGAACGGCATGGGGGAAACCACTCCCATGATCCACTCACCTCCCACCAGGTCCCTCCCTCAACACATGGGGATTACCATTCAAGATGAGATTTGGGTAGGGGCACAGAGCAAAACCATATCAATACCACTTCTCTTTTGCAAATTCCTAACCCATGACACGAAGTCTAGTTCAAATATACCTGCTCAGTGAAGTTTCCTCTCATCTCCTTCAATAAAAATGACTATAGATGCTTCAACCTCATCTATTGCAATTTTAACATCCTAATTTATATTACATTCCCTGTGAACTTGTTTCCACCTTCCAGATTTGTATTTCTTGAAGGCAGGAACCAACTTCTTTAAAACTGGAAATATTTTATATTATGAAAAAAATATAGTAGTTCAATAAGATTCTCTAAGTCATTTGCTGAACTCAAAAAGTAAAATGTTTATATTTGTCTTTAAAATGCATAATGAAGTTTCCTATTAAAATGAAAAAATTGGTATTACTGACGGTTTTACACAAGTTTTACCCTTCTTAGTGATTTATATTCTGCCTTATGTTTTTTGATGCCAACTATATAGTGAGTGTCAAAGAACTTCTAACATGTTCCTAATTTGGAAGATTTATAGCAGTACTTCAGGAGCTAACAGAAGCATAATAGTGAAATAAAGCAAAAAAAAAAAAAAAAAAGTATTAAACAAATAAATTCCCTCCCAAATTTAAAATGTTTTTTAAAATCCCATGTAAAAGTATGTAACGTCATGACCAGTTCTACCACTACGTAACATTAAAAACTTGAAGTAGGGCAAAAAGACTTGACAATAAACTTTTACAAGGCAATAGCAGGCATTTCAGAACATAGAAATGTTACACCAATCACTGAAAAGTCTTAATTGTATTTTTACTAAATTTCAGAGCTTCTAACTAAATGAACAGACACAATTAAAAATTTGAGGATGTAGCATCATAAAATGTACAGTGGTCATCACTTTACGGAGTTTCAGACAATTATTTGTGTTGGTACAAAGTTCACAGGGAAGATATAAATCTGTATATGTTTTTGTAACAGTAATCATGTTTATGAAATAATATCCTGATTCAAGTACATTTCTTTTTTCAGAAGTAAAATTTTAAATTACAAAAAATACTAAGGATTAGTTAGAGAGCTATGCACTTGTGAATTTAATCTTGATCTTACCAGATTCATTCAGGTCAACGGCACTTTTAAACTTCTATAAGACTTCTTAAAATTGTTCTGTCTATGTGCCCAAATATATATAAATACAAATGTTCTCAGCAATTAACTGGACAGTAAGGGGTAAATGAGATGAGCGAGCAAGCACTATGCTACCTCCATTAGTGTTAACAAAAGTTGTGTCATTAATTCCTTCGCACTGCTCTTAATTTTCATCTCCTCTGTAGGGTCTATTCCAAAGCTTTTAATTTTTTTGCACAACTCTCACCCCAAGACAACTCTCACTTACCTCAGTAATGAAGGATTTGGCTGTGGCAGGATTCATAACAAGGATTGCTCGCCTAAGAGTGTCTCGATAGCGATTCAGTTCTTCTATTCTCATGGTGTCAAAGAGAGTGGTGATCATTTTATTGATGTTGTTTTCTACCTTCTGAAGTGCAACATCCATTCCCTGCTGAGAAACTTTGTCCAAGAACTCTTGTATTCCACGGATATCTGGAAACATCAAAAGCCCGTCAAAATACACGTGAATTATTGTACAGAAGGAAGGCATAAGCTATTTCACCTATATCAGAATATTGTTCCACATTGTAGGCTCTCTGAAGATGTGCCAAACCTTAAACATATTTGAGAGTTCCATCAGCTGATGGAAGGTTTGGCACATTTTGATGTGTTCACATGAAAAATGTAGCAACTGTTATTTTTAAAATAGATTTCTTTATATCTACATGGAACCTAAATGATATCCACGCTAGGAATGTTGGGTGAGGGCACAGGGAGGTGGTTGGAGAGATGCCCCATTTCTCTAGAGCCAAACATGAATAAGGGAAAGACATTCCCTATTTTCCTTAGCATTTTAAATGGTAGTATTAACCTCATGTAAGCATGAATATCATTGATGACAGATGAATCTGAATCAAGATTATGAATGTTTCTTAAAATAGGCAACAGTATCACTAAACTTGACTTTTATCAGTTAAACAGAAAGCTTCGAAAGGTTATCTTTGAAGGGCTCAGGTCACTTAGACTACAAATAAAAGCTGCATTTTAATCTATCTAATGAGTATTACCTCCTTAGCTAAATTTGGAAAAGTTGGTAGGAGACACCAAATTTGTCTTAGTAAGGAGAACATATTTAATGTGCAAAACATATTTTTTCAATACTTATTTCAGCATTTTAGAAAATCTTAAGCAACATTTTTGAATTTATGATGATCAGCAAAATATTTACATACTCATTCCAAAATAAGCAGTTCTAGAAATTTATCAAATTAAAACGTTCAGTATCCATGTCACATTTAAATAAGAAAAGTAAAATTTAATCTAAAGAGTTTATCATTTGTACTTTGATGTGTATTTGAGTAACAATGAGTGTCTGAAATATCACAAATATTTCTTCGTGGTATCAGATAGCTTGTTTATAGAAGAAGATATCTGAATTAAGTATCTGGCACAATACAAGCTTAATATAGATTATGTTATAATCTTAATATAGTAGATTTTCTTTTACTATATCATAAACTATGTTTTTCATTACATATCCAAAGAATAAAATATTTAAAGGGCAAATACCAGAGAAACAGGTAAATGGGATCGTAGGGAACTTATGAGTAGACTAGATCTCAAAATCCTTAATAGTGTGTGTTTGCCTGTTTGTCTGCATGTAAAATTTGCCTCTCAATGGCAATAGTTAAATTACATATTTTTCAACATACAAACCAGAAAAAGCAATAAGTAAACCCACAGAACAGGAAAACAAATAGCCAAAAATTTGGAAACTACGTTTACTCTTATAAACATTTATATTTAAAAAGTTACAAATTGACTAAAATAACAATTTTGCTTTCTTCTTCTGATTGCTTTCATTTTAAAATAGTTGTTATAAATATTATATGTTTCATTATCTGATGACTTTCAAAATCTTTACAACATATATACTGTGTAAATTCTATCTTACATTTCTTATCATTAATTATATTGTAAACCCAGGATGTTACTATCAAAGCAGGTTAAAAGAATAAAATCCTCAGCTAAGGCAGAGGATGAAATAAAAGAGCTGGAATAATAAAGGTGTTGTATATTCATTCAATATCCAAGTCAGAATGTACATAAGGGTGTAAGACTCTGAAGCATGAATTAAGCAAATGGTTAAATTTGATGGAATTTGGTTGATACAGGTAGAAGTACAATAACGAGACTATGTACACGCTAAGCAGATGTTCTTAAAGTTTGATATGAATCAGAATCATTTGAGAAATTTATCAAAAATACACAAGCTTGGGCCTCACCCCAGAATCAATACACCTTTAGAATACATGTGAAAGGCCCAGTGTGGTGGCTCACACCTGTAATCCCAGCACTTTGGGAGGCTGAGGCAGCAGATCATGAGATCAGGAGTTTGAGACCAGCCTGGCCAATATGGTGAAACCCTGTCTCTACTAAAAATACAAATATTAGTCAGACGTGGTGGCACACGCCTGTAGTCCCAGCTACTTGGGAGGCTGAGGCAGAAGAATTGCTTGAACCGGGAGTTGGAAGTTGCAGTGAGCCGAGATCATCCCACTGCACTCCAGCCTGGGTGACAGAGTGAGACTCCGTCTCAAAAAAAAAAAAAAAAAAAAAAAAAAAAAAAAAAAAAGAAAAAGAAAAAAAAAATACATGCCAGAGCAGACAGAGCAGATTATTGATTTCAAATTGTAAGTTGTTCTTTGAGTTACTTAAAGTGTACATCTGAATACAAGGCAAACAAAACAAAAGTTACATTGAAATAGATCCAAGATGCTCAGAAAACAGAGCATGACTAGAGAATAAAGTTTCAGATTACTTACCCTCTATGAAATCTTCTGATTACAAAAATAAAATACCAGTGCTAGTTTGCATCCTCACTTTGAGGAAAAAAACTTGTTCTCCAAAAACATTTGTTGAATATTAGACACAATGCTAGGAGCTCAGAGCACATCAATGAATACCCATCCACACATTAAAACAAACAATAAACAAGTAAACAAACTAAAAAACCACAAAGCACACTAAGTGTTTGGAAGAAAACAATGAGTGCATTGGTAGATGATAATAGGGTGAGGAGGAGGATCTATTTTCGTTAGAGGACGGTTTCTCTGCAAAACTCGTATTTAAACTCTGAGGTAAAGGAATAAGAAGACATTATCCAAGCAAAGAGATAAGGAGAAAGGCAACAGCTCAGAAAATACCCAGGATATTAAAGAGCCTGTGGATGAAAAACCTATAGGAGGCCACTGTGGTTGCAGCCTAGCTAGTGAGACATGAAGCTGGATGGAGAGGAAGAGTCAGGTTATGTAGATCTCTGTGAGACACAGGAAGAGGTTTTAATTTTATTCTAAATACAGCTTTAATCTATCAAAAGTTTCAAGCAGAGGATCTGCCTTAAGTGGATGACTGGATACGAGAGCAGAATGAAAAGCAGTTTAAGTCTGGAAGTGACGCGTTTGATTATATGCTTTAAATTGGGGCTGGGCGCGCTGGCTTATGTCTGAAATCCCAGCACTTTGGGAGGCTGAAGTGGGCGGATCACTTGAGGCCAGGAGTTCGTGACCAGCCTGGCTAACATGGTAAACCTCGTCTCTACTAAAAATACATAAAATTACCCAGGCTGAGGCATGAAAATGGCTTGAACCAGGGAAGTGGAGGTTGCAGTGAGCTGAGATCGTGCCACTGCACTCCAACATGGGTGACAGAGTGAGATGCCGCCTCAAAATTTTTTTAAATAAATAAATTGGTATAGTAAATTAATTCTCCTTAATTTGAAACTATATAATGTTTTTTAGCTTTAATTTTTGATCAGAGTGATATACATACTGAAAAGTGATGTGACAAAAGACCACTATAACCCTTCTGTTTCCTTACACTGGAATTCTGGTGGTCACTTCTTAGATATGTAACTAAAATTTTTTGAAAAGTTTTCCTCAACTGTAAATGAATAATTTATTTGTTTATATATATTTTGGAGACAGGGTCCCACTCTATTAACCAGGTTGGAGTATAGTGGCATGATATCAGCTCATTGCAACCTCCACATCCCAGGCTCAAGCAATCCTCCCACCTCAGCCTCCTGAGTAGCTGAGACTACAGGTGCACACCTCCATGCCAGGCTAACTTTTGTATTTTTGGTAAAGATAGGGATTCATCATGTTGGCCAGGCTGGTTTGAACTTCTGAGCTCAGGCAATCCACCTGCCTCGGCCTCCCAAAGCGCTGGGATTACAGGCTTAAGCCATCACTCCCAGCAAAAAATATTTATCTTATAGAAGTCTTCAAAGATTGATTTCGCAAAAGTGTCTGTGTGTGTTTGTTGTATATATACAAAATCTAGTGTAGGGTCTAACATATGGTAATTCTTTTACTGTTAGTAATAGAACATGACTCTTTGTTAAGAGACCACCGTTCTTCCTACCAATAGACCAGATTGCTTCAATTTTACTGATGGCTAGCTACCCAAAATGGCAAGCATAAATTGCAAGGTAGTCTCATGGAATGCAGAAGTTAAGCATAAATAGTTTTGCTTATTTGAGCAAATGACACCAAATACCCATGTTATGTGGCAATTGGTAAGTTCCATGGGAGAAGATTCCGAGTCATGCTGTTTATGAGCTGCTCTGTGTAAAAGAGTCATTAAAAAAGAGAGTAGCCTGGGCGCAGTGACTCATGTCTGTAACCCCAGCACTTTGGGAGGCTGAGGCAGGTGGATTGCCTGAGGTCAGGAGTTTGAGACCAGCCTGGCTAACATGGTGAAATCCCATCTCTACTAAAAATACAAAAAATTAGCCGGGTGTGGTGGCGCATGCCTGTAGTCCCAGTTACTCAGGAGGCTAAAACAGGAGAATCACTTGAACCCAGGAGGCAGAGGTTGCAGTGAGCCGAGATGGCGCCACTGCACTCCAGCCTGGGTGACAGAGAGAGACTCATTTCAAAAAAGTAAAAAATAAAAAATAAAAGAGAGTAGGCCTTTGGTTTTGTTCATTGAACATGAACATCATCACACATCACAATCATTCAGCTATATTATCTGTATAGATAGCTGGAAGTCAATGAGATGAGTTCCCTGTGTTTCAGAAATAAAGAGTATATGGTTCCTGACCTCAAGGTGCTTCCAGGTGAGGGGGTGTGACTAGGTGCTATTTATGGATAACAGAAAGCTAAAAGAAGTTTCCATAGTTTCCAGTAATTAATTCTATTAACCAGACAATTACATAACATCAGGTGGTGGAAGGCTCATTAACTGAGTTATTAAACATAAGATTGGGGGAGGGGGAAGACGTTTTTTCCATGGCACTCTAAAGGAACTTGTGTTAGGTAGAATATTGGTCTCCCCAAAATGCTCACATGTTAATTCCTGTAATCTGTGAATATACTATGTTACACAGCAAAGACAAATTAAGGTTGCAGATAGAATTAAAGCTGTTAATTGTCTGACCTTAAAATAGGGAGATTATCCCATATTATTTGGGTGACTCTAGTGTAATCACAGTCTTTAAAATTGGAAGAGGGAGACAGAACAGGAGCATCAAAGGGAGGTCTAACTCCTGAAGAATGTGTTGAGACTCAGCATCTTCGGAGAGATGCAAGGCTGCTGGCTTTGAAGATGGGGAAAGGGACCTTGAGTGAAGAAAGACGGGTTGTTTCTAGAAGGTGGAAAGGGCAAGGAAATTGACTCTTCCCTAGAACCACCAGAGAACACAGCATTGCTGACACTGATTATAGCCCACTGAGATTCCATTTCAGACTGCTGATCTAAAAAATACTATTAATAACTTGTATTGTTTAAGCCTCTAAATTTGTGGTAATGTGATACACCAGCAATAGAAACTAGCAGAACTATATTTTAATCCATAAGTCTGTATTTTTCCAAATTGTAATCCACCGAGTTTTATTTTGGAGTCATCTGGAAAACTTGTTGAAAATGAAGATTTTTGCTCAATCCCATTTCTATGGAATCAGAAACTCTCAGGAAAAAAAACAAGGGATTTTTTCTCACTTGATGCTTCTTAAGAGACCATCTGGGAACCAGTGCTCCAATTTCTTAACTTTCTTTGTGTTACAGACTCTTTTGAGAAAAATCAAAGATTATGAATTCTGTCTCCTCTCAGTAAATGTATATACTGAAAACATTCTGCACACTGCCAAGATTATAATCTCTTAGTTAACTCTGCTTGCCTCTCTTAAAAGTAGTTATTGGAGAACCTGGATTAGCATATCATCACTGATGTTAGTGATTTTTTTCCCATAGAGACTGCATGAGAGGGTAAGGTATAGACATTTCCATGCTAAAAAGTACTGTGAGGTTTTGTTTAAAAATAGAGGAAAATTTTAGATAAAAAGATAGCAAACACATAAATACTTTCCCTGAAAACCTTTCATTGTTTTACTTACTATTTAATTATCCTTTAGGCCTAAGAAAAGCGTATTAACTGTAGAAGGTTGGGTTCCCAGGAAACAGACTCTGGGGTAGAGATTGGAGATCAGAAAATCTATCAGGGACTGCTCTTGGGAATAACACTGTGCCACAAGGGAAGGGAGCAAGAAGGAGCCAGCAGAGGGAGACCTGGGGCTACAATGTAGTCTCAGCAAAGCCCTGCAGTGAGCTCTGGAAGTGGGATGGTCTTCAGAGTTATCCCAAATTAGCGCTGGTGGAAGGAGGAATTTTACACCCCCCTGTGGCCTTTGGTGAGGTGGTTCTCCTAAGCTGAGGGTAGGTAATTCATAAGGAAGGTAGTCAGCAGCAAGCCCTCTCAGCATTTGGGAGAAGATAGCCTTCAGTTTTGAAGGGGGATTTGGGTGGCACTGGGCAGAGTCCATCCTAATTTTTCCTTATATTTATCAAGTCGAAAGTTACTGTTTTGGTTTTTGGGGCACTTTGATGATATGCAAAGCCTTTATAAGTAATTTGCAGTCAACGTTTCCACCTTTCATTTATAAAACAACTCTTTTATCTAGGGGAAAACACACTGCATTTGGTGTCAGAAAACTAGGTTTAGATTCTTACTTAGCCACCAGTATAATCGTAGTTCCAAGTTAATAGGGTTAGACTGGTGGCTAAGTAGTTGGTGTCTTTTATTTTTAATCTTCCCAATATTTCCTTTCCTTTATTCAAACCACAAGATGCCACTTTTCATTTAAGAAATAAATCTGGATGCATCCCTTGTTTTCCACATGTGCTCAACTCTCTAGGTTGCATTGCTGGATGGTCATGTGTCCTGGGCTGGTTAGTTTGAACTCTCCATGTCCTTGGCCTAAGTAATTTTTTAAAGGCTAGTACTGACTCTAGTTTGGAAACATTAAATCAATGTTTTCAGTATGCAGTGGAGCCCATAAATAACCCTCTGATTCATCCCTAAAGTTGATTTTTTCTTTGTTTTTGTGCATAAGGGTAACAAAAAGTGTACATATCTACCCAGCATACTGGATTTAGTCATTTCCATGCTAAGATATTTTGTCAATACTTATTATGCATATCTAAGTCTCTGATTTCCAGAAACAGTTTAACAAATTACAGTGAAGATTGAAATGTGAATTATGGATAATCTACAAGAAGTGGTCTTTCTTGTGTATCACAAGTTGTCCCAATGTAGTAGTTTTGCGATTGCAGGAGCCAACATGTCTAGTGTGAAAGTAACTAAAGTGAAACAGAGGCAAGGCAGCTGTTCCCTAGACTTTCAGACTACATGAGTCAATTTTAAAAAAGCTATTCTGAAGTAAACTTCTGCTACTTGTAAGAGAAAGGGTCTTGATTAATACATTTTTTAAAGTAAATATCTGATACTTTGATAAGGAAGATCAAGGCTCAGTTCCTGTCCTTGAGTTGCTTCCAGTTCAATGGAAAGAATTAACATTTAAACAGGAAATGATATTTTAATGTGATAATGCTAATAACAACATTTATCTTGATTTTCTTCTGCCATCTTTTTTTTATAGGAAAATGGAATAAAATATTGATGGGAACTAAAGGTTGATGTCTATAACATTCTAGCAACCATCAATTTCTCAGATATCTGTATTGTGTTACTTATTTAGGCCAGCTTCCCACAACAATCCTCCAAGAGGTAGTGGCTGATTGAAGCTTAATGATTCATTATATTAAATCATGTAAAATAATGACTTTACTGTCATCTGTAAAGTAAGATTAATTTTAATCTCTCTACTAAAATGGTTTATATCAAAGTAGATTAGGGTAGAAAAAAATCCTAGGAAATATTAGAATTTAATATATAAGCATATTTCTAAACTGACCCCAAAAAAGACTTTTAATTAGAAATATGACCCACTATTGCTCATTCCATACCCCAAGATATAAAAGTGGAATTCATGAAGATAGAGAGCAGACTGGTGGTGACCAGGGGCCGAGAATGGTAGGGGGGTTAAGGGAATGGAAAGAGGCTTATTAATGGGTAAAATTATACCCTTAGAATAAATAAGACCTGGTGCTCAATAAATCAGTAGGGTGACTATAGTTAAGATCAATTGATTGTACATTTCAAAATAGCTAAAAGAAAACAATTCAAATGTTGCTATTGCAAAGAAAAGATAAATATTTAAGGTGATGGATATCCCAACTATCCTGATTTGATTACATGAATTTATCAAATTATCATATGTACCCTGAAAATATGATATATACATGTCATATGTATCAATGTTAAAAATTTAATAAATAAAACAAATAAATCTCTTTCAAGTCTTTGCTTACCACGTGCCAAGCACTGTGAGAGGTACTTGGAAGAGAATGTTGAGCAAAACAATAAACAATTCTTGCCCTCATGGACTATATTATCTATACCATCTGATGATACCACAAACTGTATTACAGATAGAAGTATCCTGCAATACTAGTCATTTTTCAAAGTACAGGTGCAATTTAACAAAATTTAGTGGCATTCTCTGGAATACATCAAAATAGTAATTCTCAGTCTGATTATTGTTTTGAAATATCACTTTTAAAATAATAAATTCAATAGGAAAAGAGATATGTCACTAAGTTTTTGTGTCTGATTTGTCTCCTCTATTCATTTCTTCCTCCTCTGTGTAGATTAGGCACATTTAATTTTTTTAATCATGTAATACATTTTAAGACCCCACTTGGAGTAGAAAAAGGCTTCAGCACTGTATTCAGCCAGTCTTGGTGTTTCTGAAATTATGACAGAATGCCAAGCATTAAAATTAATATTTGAAACCTCGGACTTTTTTAAAAATAAAGAGTATGTCATACTGCTGGATACATGAGATACATCACTGAACTGAAGAGACTTTTCCCAACATGTGAATAGCAAAACATACTTTATAAATGGCTTGCTTCCTGAGAAAATAAAACTTTTAACCATAAGCCATTTAAAAAATCTTGCTTAGAAAAAACCTCACTTCAAAAAGAATTTGAGTCATTTATGATTTTGTTGGCATTTGTGCTGCATTTTTACTTTGTACTTAAAACATAATGATAATTATATGGTATACTAGATTTTTGAAGTGACAAGTTCTGGCAACAGTGGACCATCACTGAGACTGAATTTCTATTTGATAATAACTTGTGATCTGAGCATGAGATCACAATATTTCACTATAAGAGGCATCTTTACAGTGATACTGATCAATATTTGTTAAGAACATTTTACTGATGAATAAATCCAAAGTGGTAGAATATATAAATTTTACCTGCTTAACATCATATATACTAATGCAAAGGAAATAGTTCAATAAGTTGTTTGGATTAATTATATGCTTATTGATGCACATTGAAGTAAATGAGACAACTGAAAGCTGGAAAGTAGCCAAATGAGTAATAAACAGATTTAAGACTGCCTAGAGAGAAAGTCAGTAATATTATAGTCATCAGACATTTGAAAACACTCTCTGGGTAATCATAAACATTTGCAATCAATTAAGAGGAATGTGTCCATTTCATGGGTCTTGATTAAACCTACAGCAAGACTACACAGAATAAACATTGTGATTCTTAGGAATGCATTCATGAGGATGGTCCTTCAATGTTCATTTCAAAAGGACATGTGGCAATTAAATTGTAAGTAAAGAGTGATACGGTGAAGAGTGGTGCTTAAGTAGCTTAGATCACTAGACTATGTACTGACTCCAGTTTGAAAACATTAAATCAATGTTTTCAGTATGCAGAGGAGCCCATACATAACCCTCTGATTCATTCCTAAAGTTGATTTTTTTCTTTGTTTTTGTGTATATGGGTAACAAAAAGTGTACATATCTACCCAGCATACTGGATTTAGTCATTTCTATGCCCTTTTGTCAATACTTATTATGCATATCTAGGTCTCTGATTTTCAGAAACAGTTTAACAAATTACAGTGAAGATTTATATAAGGTCAACAACCTTGTTGTAGAATAGTAAAGGCTATCCTGAAACTGTAAGAAAATAACAGAAAGGCTAAGACCATAAAATAATTTTTAGCTGACCAAAACTAAATGAAACAAAAAAATATAAACTAAACTTTCAAAGGGTATGTTTTAAAAGTGATTTAAAAATAATGAATTATAATATAACAATTATAATTTTCTTAATTATTCTTGTAAGTAAGATTGCTTTCAAACCAAAAAAGGAAGTACATGTGTCTATGTATGCCTACCCTTCACCTTTCTACCAAAGAGTCATCATGTAAATCAGGGTGGTAACTCGGAGCCCTCCATATACTTGACCAAATTATTTGGTTTAAGAATGGAAAAGGACCCAAACAACATGTAATATTTGATGTATCGATAAAAATCCCTATGTATAATATATCATATATATGTGTGTATATATATACACGCACACACACATACACACACACAGGGAATTATCTTTTCTTTCTTTAATACAATCCTCTGTCAGGATAGGCTTTAAGTCACCAGGGTCTGCTAACTTGATTCAGAATGAACCAACACATGAATAGAAGTAGAGATGAGGATATGGTTAAGAGAATAACTATTTTCATTAAGTTCATGTATCTGCATCATTATCATGATAAACTGTTTAGTTCCCTGTCACTGAAGTATCCCTCCAATCTCTACAACTGAATCCATTCTAATAGATCTACCACTATATCCATCCCAGTATTGGGTTGTTATTGTTACTAGGCAAGGAAACTTAAAGAACTCAAGTAGCTCATTTGATGAGGAGCACATTGTCAACCTTACTGTTTGCTTCATTCTAGTAAATCAGTTCTACTCAGGTTTTCCAGCCCTGAAATTTAATTTTTCCCTCATCAGTACTCTCAAAAGAAAATAATTCCATTAAAACAATTTACCTACTATTTTTCTATTCTAAGGAGCACCTCCTCTTATAACTTTCTGGTTTCTGTATTATTTCTGTTGCAAGACTCTTTTATTATGGCATCTAGCCATTGTCAGATATATCTGTCTTAATTCTTTGCTTAGACCTCTCTGACGGTGAGTCTACCTGGAACGACTGCCAATTGCCTTTTACGAGCCTCTTTCAATACCATAATCCACCTGTTTGACAATGCCTCCTCTTGGAAGGCATTTGGTTGAAATCATGACCAGCATGTTAAGCCAATTGAGAACAATGCAAAACTGGAAGGGTTGGTCAGTATCATTAACACAATGAAGATAAAACATAAAATTGAAATTATGATAAAGAAAGCACAGTACAAGTGTTTTGTATTTATAAAGAGTTAAATATCTCACATCTCTCTACAGCAACAAGACAACACGAGGCATATTTTGTAATCAGTAAATATGTCAGGTCTTATCTTCTTATACAGAGAGATGGAAAAACCAGAATAGCTAGGGATAAAGGCACTCAGAAAGGTGAGGTATCTGAAATTAACATCAAATTCAAAAATGGTAAATTGCTTGCGGTGCTTAAGCAGTAGACATCTAGGGTAAGTTTAGAGAGGTATGATTTTATTGACTTCTTGATAAACGATTATAAGCAAAACAGATTACTTATATTATTCCAGAAAATGACTCATTTTTATCAATGTGTGTGTTTTCAGTTTCATGTAAACTTTTTGACAACTAGAAATGTTCAATGTCTAAAAGTGAAAAAAGCTGCATCAAAAAGTAATGAATTCTGCATTGCTTGGAGTGTTCTGGCAGGGGAAACAGAACTGTCAATCAGAGATGTGGAAGAGGAGACCTGTTGAAATTTATTGTTTCCAGATGCCTTATCAAGGAACAAAGCTGGCTTATCAGAAGCGCCTGTGAAGTTTTAAATATATATATGTTGCCATGCACCCTGCAAAAATTTTGATTGAATGGTTTTGGAATGAGGCCCAGGCATTCCAATTATTAAAAAACTCTCCTAGAGATTCTAATATACTTTAAAATTTGGGTTCTCAGTGGCCACCAAATTAAATTCTCACCTTTTGTTTATGACTCAGTAATCTCTAAGTCATTATGATTCAATTATGTGTTTAGTTTAAAATTATGATATTTGTGTAAATTGCTTTTTTTTCTTTATCCTTTCCTTTACCGTTTTTGTCTTAAAATATTTGATGGGTTGTTCTATATTGTAATTTTTACTGAAGTTTAATTTACATATAATAAATAGATCTCACATGCTTAAAGGATTGTTTATTGTATTCCACTGTTACTGTCACTCAAAACAAGATAATGGATATTTCCATTACCACTAAAAGTTATTTCGTGTCACTTTCCAGACAATCTACCCCAGACAAATAGATGTGACCACTGTCTGATTTTGATCACTATAGCTTAGTTTTGTACTTACTGGACTTAAAATATATGGAATCATACAGTATTACTCATTTTTAAATGTCAGGCTTTTCTCATTTAACACAGTGTTTCTTCATATTTCAAGAGCTCATTACTTATTTTGCTCAATAATATTCTCCTGTACCAAAATTCATTTAACCATCCTCAAAATGATGGGCATTAGAGTTGCTTCCAGTTTTGGATATGAGGAATAATGCTGCTATGAATATTCTTGTACAAGAATTCATGTGGCTATACATTCTCATTTTTCTGGAGTGAAATGGGTGGGGTATACGAGGTAAGTAGATATTTAACTTGGTAAAAAATTGCCAAACAGCTCTCCAAAGCGACTGTAGGTTTTACATTCTAACCAGCAAAGTATCAGAGGTGCAATTGTATTGCCAATCTTTGCCTTCAGCCAATCTAGTGGGTACAGATTGGCATCTCCTTGTAATTTAAATTTGCACTTTTCTATGGACTAATAAAGTTGCACAGTTTATTTGCCACTTATATATCTTCTTATGTGAATGGTCTGGACAAGGCTTTCATCCATTTAAAATTGTTTTTGGTTTCATACTGTTGCTTTGTAAGAGTTTTTAAATATGTGTATTCTCTGAACCCTTTACATATTGCACATATTTATATGTTTTAGAATTTATTGCTCAGTTTGTAGTTTGTCTATTTCTTAATGTTGTATGTCAATGAGCAGAACATTTTAATTTTGCGAAAGTCCAAAATGTTTTTGTACCTGAGAAATCTTTATATATCCTGAAGTCATGAAGATAATCTCTTGTTTTCCTCTAAAAGATTTCTAATTCTAACATTTTAGTTTAAGTCTGTGATCAATCTTGAGTTAATTTTTGTGTGTGGTTAGAGATAAAAGTTATTTTTGTTTTCATTCCATACAGGCACCCAGTTGGTTCAGCAATATTGTTTAAACATTTCACCACTGAATTGATTGGCATGTCGGTTAATAACCAGCCCCACTCTGTGTGGGTTGATTTCTGGACTCCTAATGATGTCCCATGAATCTATTTGTCAATCCTTACGCCAATATCAAAAAAGCCTTGAAGTCAGGTAAAATATTTCATCCAATTTTTTTCTTTGTTCTTTCAATTGTTGTGCCTTTATAAGATCTCTACACAATGTTGGGATCAGCTTATCAATTTCTTCAAAAGGCTCTAAAAACAATTTAAAAATTTAAGATTTTTGATTATTATATTAAATCTATAAATCAATTTATGAAAAATGGATATCTTAAGACTAAAATTTGAAAACCATGAACATATATCTCTCCATTATTTAGTTCTTCTTTAAATACTCTGGGTCAATATTTCATAATTTTTAGTGTAAATGTCTTGTAACATTTTGCAGATTTCTGGGTATTTGATATTATGTTTTATTTCAGGTTTTAATTTTTTATTGCTATTATAAAGAAATATAATTACTTTCAAATATAGGTTATAAGCTTACTAATTAACTTAAAAGTTTTAGATTTCATAGGATTTTCTATGTACATTATTATGTATTGAGAAATAAAGACATTTTTGCTTCTTCCTTTTCAAATTCTTTGTGTTTTATTCTTTGCTTTATTTCAGTGTTAGAATTTCCAGTAGAATATTTTGTGTGTGTGGAGGATATGTATTATTTTTAATTTCTGATACTGGCAAATTTTGTTTTCTATATTTTTTAAAAATAGTCTTCCTGGAGTTGAACAATGAGAATACATGGACACAAGCAGGGGAACATCATAAACCGGGACCTGTCAGGGTGTGGAGGGCTAGGGGAGGGATAGCATTAGGAGAAATACCTGATGTAGATGACAGGTTGATGGGTGCAGCAAACCACCATGGCACATGTATACCTATGTAACAAATCTGCACGTTCTGCACATGTATCCCAGAACTTGAAGTATAATAAAAAAAATTTTTTTAATGGTCTTGCTAGTGGTTTATCAAAATCTTTCCTAAAAATTAATAATTTTAGACTTTGTTAACTTTCTCTGTTTTTCTGTTTTCTGTTTTATTTATCTCTACTTATTTTTTTCTTACACTTTGTGTTTAATATAGTCTCATTTTGCTATATTCTAGAGGTGAAGTTTAGTTTCTTGCTATTTAAGCTTTTCTTTTTTCAAATACCAACATCAATTTGATTAATTAATTTATTTATTTGTAGTTACTAATGCTTAGGGCTCAGTGAATTGATGTCTTTAATTCAATTTTGGCTAATTATCAGTCATTTTCTCTTCACATTTGTCTTTGTTTTCCCATCTTCACTCTTTTCTACATAGATACTAATTAGGTTTAATCTTAGTGTAAGTAGGAGTCCTGTTTCTTATGCATGTAAATGTAACTGTGATGAAGACTGATGTTTAGAATTCCTTCCCACAATCATCTATGCACACACTCTCCAGATACTAATTCAATATAGAACCTTCAGATTGTGGCCTTTCATTAAAATTATATTACCTATTTATGGTATTGATTTTCTTCAGCTGTTAATTTCTCATTATCAGTGAAGAGTTATTCTGGTTACATTAGTAAGACTGCATTAAAACTATGCAGAGAGAATATTGGACTGAGCGCCATAGTTAACAAAACAAAATCAAAATAAAAAGTGACTTTTTTTTAGTCTCTTGGCTTTAATCTCCACATGTATATAAAATGTATTTCAAAATTTTCCAGGTGTCCTTAAAATATTTATTTATTTTTTTCATGGAAAGTTAAAAAGCAGGTAAAAGTAGTATTTAAAACATATTGCACTCCTTGAGAAGGCAGGATGAAAATCAGCTTGCTTTTCAAGTCATGAAGTATAAATTCAACTAGCATTTATTCCAACCAATTTTTAAATAACCTTAATAGAAAGCAAATTAACACCCTTTATTTCCTGAAGCAAGTGCCACTCAAGGTTTTAACACAAACACAATCACTCTTCAACACTTGGAAATATTTGAAGGTTTTTTTTTTTATATATATAATACTCATACAGAGATATTCCTTCAACTATCAAAGTTAGAAAAATAAAAAGTGAAAGAATCAATCTGAGCTGAAATAAACGTGTTACCCATGAAGATATAGAGCTTGGGGTAGACCAAAACCAGATTTGCTTGGTTGAACTTGATAGTAGCTACTTGAAACTGAAAGTGCCTTGCTTATTGCTGTACAGTAGGTCTCTGGATCCACATCCCTTTCTTTTCCTTTCCCCTTTTACCTGGCATCAGCTGCCTTAACAAGAAGGATTCTTGCCATAAGAGAGACTAAACACCCTAGGCACGTATCAATCTTCTGATAAAACTTGGGGAAGGGAGGGACTCAGACTTCTATGGCTTTGTTGGATATAGCACCTATCCAGCCCTGGGGGAAGAGGGGAAAATGCTCAGATTCAACTATTTGGTGGGGGTCTCAGTGCGGGAGGGAAAGATACGTGACATGTAGGTGGCTCCCTTTATAACAACTTAATATACTGTTGTTGCTTCCTACATTGAGTATATAATTGGAATTCATGTGTTATATGTTTCTACTTTCCTACTTCATAAATATTCAAGGAGATTTTCCTTATTGGGAATAATGTCGCATACAGACATGCTTCTTTTCTTCCCAAAAAGAGATGCCTAGCACTGTGTTGGACTCTGGGAATGTCTGACTCTGACTAATGACTATGCCAGTTGGGAGCTCTGCTGAAGAGAGGGATCTCCTCCTAGAGACTCACTTTGGGATTTTGGACTTGGAGCTCCCCAAATATGGCTACCCGGTACATCCATTTTCAAAAGCAGCTATTAGCTTTCTAATGGACTCTTACTGAAACTGAAAGCCTGATCTATGAATGACCTGACATTCCTATCTGGAGGAGGGTCACTTCCAATTCAACAACTAGTAATATGTGCAGGGTCCAACAAGCATGCAAATCAAAATCAAATTCTTCCTTTAGGATACTTTACCTCCTAAAGCTAAGTGCTGGCTGGACAGGGTCTTGAGATGCAGAAGTTCCATAAACAAATGGTGATGGCTTTGCTGAAGTGAAATCTGAAAGCGTTCACTGTAGTTTGCTTAGGTCATTCAAGTTCAGCACCTGCTATGCAGTACTGAAAATGGACATGCTTACTCTGCTAAGTGGGCAGAACCTAAGCCTGTTCTCATAGCCCTGTACAATACTCACCTCCATGGCACTTTCTCTCTCTCTCTCTCTCTATATATATATATATATATACACACACACACACACGTAAACACATACACATATGTGTGTGTGTATATATATGTGTATATATACACATTGTGAGTGCTGATCTGTTGCCAACAGCTTAGTGGTTTGGTATGCCACTTAGAGAACTACAGAGTAGTAACACTATAGACACCACACTTTGGAACTGTGAATTGTGGAATTATATCAAGGCTGCATCAGGGTTACTCATGGAGAAACCCACAGTAAAAGTCCATTAACTGATCAGATCAATTGGACTCGAGCTGATTACTGGAACAGACACAGATTGCCACCATTGCTGCCTGACTTGATCTACCATTTACTGGGTCTACCATCACAGACAGGACACAAAGCAAGTAATTTCTGTTCCCAGGGCCTGCACTGTATGTAATACTTGTGATTCCTGCTAAAAGTTGACTCCTTGTCTCCTAGTAGGGAAAGTCAAAGACGGTTGTCCACTCCCACTGCAAGCACATTGACTATTTTGGCCTCTGATCACTTCCTAGGACTGCCTGAAAATGTTGGAGATACTTTTTTAGGTCATGTTATTATTGTTTCAGTCTGATCCACTGATGTAGGCACTTCTTTAGAAGCTCTTGAAATTAATCTGTATCATGTTTTCAGCTTACTGGACCATTTGCAGCCTGATAAATGTATGCAAAAGATGCTCAACAATGGCCTGGTAATCAAGGAACTTACTGTCCACCATCAACAGACTTCCAGTGTTGTTTAGTATTGAAACAATCTCCTCAAATGCTGACTTCAAAAGATGTCCAGTTTTATCTTCTTCACCTTTTCCTGGTTCATACACCTTAGTGAGGCAGCTTGTTCACTTTATGAATATGTTCCAAGAAAGAAATAATATCATCTTGGGTGATTTCTGTGCAATGATCAACATGAATGTCGTGTGGGATTACCTATACCTACTTCTAATTTCAAAATTTTATTATAACGTTTTCTGGGCAAAACACTTCTTTCTTTTTCCCCAGAGCAGCCTGTGTGGCAGCCTTGCCTAAATGGAGCTTATGGGATTTGGACTCAATTATGTTTCAGTCTCCTGGAGTTTCTTGTTTTATTGATATGATTCTGGATCATAAGGATAATGAGCACTTTGTGAGGACGCAGCTTGTTCATGCAGGCCAAAGTGAGGGACACAATCAGTCTCTGGAAGTTTTATAAAAATGTCCTTGTAGCTCTTGCACCATTTTTTATGAAAAGTCTATGTGCAAACAGGAAATAATTGAGAAAAAAGATGACATCACAGTTATTAGGATGAAATACATCAATTTTCTGGAGGTAGAGGGAGAGCACCAAATGAGAAGGAAACATTCACAGACCCCAACAATTACGGGGAAAGGACAGATATTAATGATATTTGTCTTTCAAAATGACTTCTGGAGTATTCTCCATGAAACAAAACTCCCTGGTACAGAACATCCAAACTAGGATAAGTGTCTTAGACTTCACTGACTGTTGGACTTGCCTTTTCTTACCAGATGGCTCTATTCATGACTTGATCGCCATTCCTTTATTCTTATGAGTAAGTCTACTGGAAATAGCAGACGATGCACCTGCCACCCCTTTGCAGAATGCTTGTAAGTACCTCTAAATACCTTCTCTACCACTATTCTCACCCATTACATTGGATGGTAAGAAAGCTACTAAACTGGTGGCATAAAACAAGGATTGGTAAATAATCCTTAAAAGGCTAGATAATAATATGTCAGGGTTATTTAGGTTATATTGCTTTTGTTACAAGTGCAGGACTCTGCTACTGTAGCTGAAAAGCAACCAAACAACAGGCAAATATATGACCATGGCTGAGTTCCAATGGAATTTTATTTACAAAAAGAGATTTCAAACCCAACAGTAGTTTGCTGACCCCTGGAGTAGACAATGAGGACGGACCTAATCAACTACCCACACAAAGTCTCTCCTAAACAAGAACTGGACTGAATTATTCTACTAATAGAGAACACTGGGCATTACCAGAGGACGAGGAGGTCACATAGGAGGTAGTATTTGTTTGTATTCCACCCCAGGGGTTCCTGAAATTGGGCGTAACCCTTCCCTCCACCAACTCAGGCAAACCAGCCCCACTTCCAGTACTATAATTTTTGTATGGAGATTACCACCCTTCTGAAGACACATGATTGAACATTAGGGTAGGCATGAGAAATTTTCAATTGTTTAAGTAAAGATCAGCAGAAGAACATACAGTACACTAATGAGATCTCTCCAAAGTGAGGCTACCCTTATTTATTTACGGGAGCTACGTGGAGCAACATCTGTGAATCCTGTGGGCAGTTTATCCTACTATGGAATTCATCCATTACAAAGTTTTCCCTGAATTTCACTGAAGCAATCAATGGCACCACTTCAGTTCTGGAATTCATTCAGGTCAGCTTCAACTCACTGGCCAGGGTATTTGCAGATGATAGGTTTTGCCTATGGGCAAAGGTGGAATCTTTGTAACCACAAATAAATCCTTTTGTATCTAAATTAATGCTTCTGGCCAAGTGGAAAGGTTTATGCGGAAATTTAAGGAGAAAGCTACCTGGCTTTTTAAAGTAAACTTCAGTGGTTCATAGGATTTGTTCAACTGGCTGTGTCCAGGACCCTGGTGGGCATGGTTGCGATCAATCCTAATCATTCAAGTCCTGTTTACCATCTCTTTAAATAAATACAGATGAGAAAAGCTGAATGGATTTGATCCCAATTCTTACCTTTCAGATTAACTAGAGGAGTGGCAATCTCATGGGGGAAATTTGCTATTAGCCCACAATGTTGTAGCAAGAACATGAATATTATATTATTGGGAGACAATTCTCCATAGGTCTCCTGTGTTACTACACATTTTGAAAACAGGAGTTCTTATTAGGGAACAGGACACATGGGTTCCCTAAGCTCAGGGTTTCTTAGCTGCCATTTAAGCCCATTACACATACGGTATTCACTTGAAGTGCTCCACGTTGCATTGTGGAACTTGAGGGCAAGAGAAACAGACATTACTATGAGGGTCATGCTGCTTGCTGTACCATGAGTAATAAAGTCTCTCTATGCAATCTGAAAGCCTAGTATTTCCCACCAGCATCCATGAAACGGATGCAGCTAACTTGTTAGCTTGTAAATAGGGTAAAATTCCCAACTTTTCACAATTTCTGACAGCATTACATCACAAAAGTTAGCTGTAAGATATCCCAGGACTATAGTTTTTCAGCCGGGAATGTTGCACTCTCAAGTTTGGTATTCTATTTGCAAAGAAAAAAGAATAGTTATTGAGCCAGGCTGGTAAACGAAGCTTGTGAGCCATCAGAGTTTACCTTAAACAGCCAGGTGGCTTTCTCGAATTTCTGCATAAACCTTTACTGTGCCAGAAGCATTAATCGGACAACGAAAGGATTTATTTGAGGTTGCAACATTTCTACTTTTGCCCACAAGGAGAAGGCAGCTATTTCTGCTACAGAGAGGTCAGCCTATTTTGTCCCAATGACTTTCTCATTTCCATGCTTTCAACAACAAGTAAACCTTCCTAATTGACATACAGTATTTTCCCTTGGTGTTAGTATGCTGGAATTCTGAGGGCTTGAAGTCTCTCTACTGAAAATGATTCTATGTAATTTATACATTTACTTTTTATTTCACAATCTGTTGGAAATTATTCCAACAGATATAGGTTATTTTTATATCTATAATGTTAAAATACTGTCATGGTTGAAAGCAAGGACAGGAAGAGATCTTTCATATTTGAATTGGGGTTTCTCCACTTACTGGAAGTTACCTGACCTCCCACTACCTCAGCTTTTTCATTTGGAAATAATAATAATAATAATAATAATAATAATAACTACTACAGAGGGCTAGTATGAGGATTAAATGAGATAATACATATAAAGCACTTAGAAGAGAGGCTGGATATAGTAAATATTCTCTATTAGATTAGCCCTTATTATATTCTTGGGTGATAGTTTATTGCAACTCCTTTATACTGATAAATGATTAAGGTTATAGGCTCTGTCAGACTTTAAGTCTCAGATCTGATACTTCCTAGTTATGTTTTTTGTGAACAAGTTACCTATCAGTTGTTCCCGTCTCCCCATTTGTAAAATTGTGACAGTAGTGTCCTTACTTCATAGGGCTACCGAGAAGATCCAATGATATGATATCTTGTTCTAGTGTTTGACAAATTAAAGTGCTCAGAGATATTATTTTTAATATGGTAATTGCTGCAATATTTGATCACACTTTCTATTGGTGGGGGGGCTGTTTCTCACATATTTTTGCCTCTTAAAATACTATTAGCTTCCATAATCAAGATTGAAGTCATTCCATAAAGTCTTTAATCACTGGTGCCAAAATTAAACACTTCGTTACACACCAGTAGCCCTGAGTTTACATCATTCATAACACTTAACCCACTATTTTCTCTATTAAGAAAGACACACCTTTTGTTAATTGTAAGCTTGTTAAAGACTAAGACTACGTTTTGAATACTTTTTATCTCATAGGTTGCATTGCACTGAGCAAGTGAGCAATGGATATTTCCCGAAGGACATATTTTTAAAAGCTGAATGCTTCCTAACCTATTTTCAAGCCTTTTAAAAATGTGTCCTGAATCAATCCATTCAAATAAAGTTTCCACATTTTTTTTCATCTTTTCATCCATTGACTTAGAATCAAAGATATCAATTTTCTTTGTTAAGAAATTTAAAGTAGACATTTGTATTTTGCCCTTAATTATAATTAACTGCTTTTGAGAAGGAGGTTTATCTAAGTAACTTGATATAGAAGTCTAAATCTTTTTAAAAAGTATGTACTTTTTCTAAACAAAATACATTTTCAATAACATTTGGCCCCATAAAGCTGCCTAATTCCATGCATAGATGATAGTTAATCTATTTCTTAATGAAAGCAATTCTTGATAACCAACATAAAAGTGACATACAATTCCGATGTTTGAACTTAAAATGATGACATTGATGAATGGATATGTAAATACAAGCAGCCCTCTTCAAAGTACAAGGTATTTGGATAGCTTGATGTTTATTTTGGACTCTATTCCAATGCTTTACTTGCAAGATTAATTGTAAGTATTAAAGGGAATTTTTCTTTCATTAAACAAGGGTATTACTGAAATAATGATAGAAGCAGAAATATTTTTCATAAATCATTAAGCTAAATAAGTGAAAAAGCAAGTTTATCCCAAGAATAAAAGAAAATTCCTAAAGCAAACCTCAGATCTAACAGATGACCTAGTCATATATTACATGATTATTCCATCTTATTTACTCAAATAAAAACTTAGGAGAAAAGAATAAGAAATTTCAAATATGTATAAAAGATTCTGTATATGTATTTATTTAGTATATATTTTCAAAATATAGTTATCTCACCCATAATAAAAATGTCTTCTTTTATACAAATTACCTGACTATAATCTATGTAGGACTTGGAAACAAGCTAACAAGGAATTTTCTTTCTTCATGGTCATTTATAATGAATGAGTAATATCCTTGTTTGAATGTTGATAAAATGCCTTAATCAAAAATCCCTTTTCTGTTCCAAATCCCAGCACTTTGGGAGGCCGAGGTCGGTGGATCATGATGTCAGGAAATCGAGACCATCCTGCCTAACACAGTGAAACCCTGTCTCTACTAAAAATACGAAAAAAAAAAAAAAAAAAAAAAATAGCTGGGTGTGGCAGCATGTGCCTGTAGTCCCAGCTACTCAGGAGGCTGAGGCAGAAGAATCTCTTGAACCCGGGAGGCGGAGGTTGCAGTGAGTCGAAATCGCACCACTGCACTCCAGCCTGGGTGGCAGAGGGAAACTCCCATCAAAAAAAAAAATTAAAAAGTCACTTTCATAGTACTAACTGAAAATTGTTTTCCCCCCTTAAGTAAAGAGTCCCTGTTTTTAAATTTATTATTTCAATATATGTTTGATCAGAGACTATAAGAATACCATTTAAGTTACAAAGGCCACAAATAATCTGACTGTAAGAAAATCAACAAAGTCTTATTCAGCATGTTGATTCCAAAGAGTTTACTATGTTCTCTAAATAATCCTATTAGTGAATTTCAGGCTTGTGTTGAGTTCAATCCTTACTTTAACTGATGAGCCAATTATTTTTAATATCATTTTTGTTTATTTTATTCATTTCGGTCTCTTAGACTTTGGTCTGTGACCCCTCAATAATGTGAATTAAGCAACAAAAATGAGGATTTCCGTCTTGGAGACAAAGGAGTTGTTTCCAGAGAGTGCCACAGACTTTGGCTGAAGCCTACCCACCAAGTTTAATGGGACTCTGGCTGCCAAAACCCCATGCAACCCTTGAATATTCAGGGCTCAATGTAACTGCCACTTGCTCTCCCTCCCTGGGAGTCCACAGGAGCTCTTTCTTATTTGTTGCTTCCTAGATTTCTGCCAACTTGTTTGTTCTCAATTCTATTGATGGCACTTTCTGGCCGACTCTTGTATAACTGTTCTCCAATATTGTTCACATTGCTGGGTAGCTTAGGACAAGAAGGCATTTTAAAGATGTTTATTTACTTATTTGCAAAGAAAAATAAGTTACGCTACAGAGAGTGAAATCCTCTCTGACTTTCTTTTCAGAAAATTGTAAAAACTGAACCCATCCCGATTGAACATAAAATTTTTCCAAGACTCCTTCTCAAGATGTAACCTCTAAGAAAACACATGTTTCAAAATATGCATTCTTTATCAAGATCTGTTCATTTCCCCTCATTTGGTCATACTCATCTCTATTTTATTTCTGCCACAAGTAAGAGGGAATCTATAGGTTAAGATATCTGGGATCAGACAGTTAGAAAAAAGGTAGATAAATTCAGAAAAAATAAATGTAAACAAAAATGTTATTTGTTTAGTTTTTAATGAAGCACCAGTAAGTATACTGAGACAAAGCATTTTATTCTCAAATGATGGTAAATTTAGGGACAATACTTTGTGTTTTACCTTGGAAGATTAAAGAAATTGTTTTTATACTACTTAGTATTTTTGTGAGATTTCCTACTGCAGACAACATATAATATGGAGTGTATGGTGACATAATTTTAGTGACTCCAAGGAGTTAAGTACTGAGTGGGTATTAAAGTCTACACAAGGGTGTAAGCAAGATCTGTCAGATTTCATTTAACCAATTAATAGAAAGGGGTAAATTTTCAGTGTTCTAGGGTTATCCAATATGATCTTCTGCATTATAGGGAGGTATAAATATTTTTTTGAAAGAGAAGAAAGATTGTGTTGTTTTTATGACTAAATTACCATTATTTGAAAAATCAAGATGTGTTGGAGTCAGATTCTCTCTAGAAACATTTGTAAACTCAGCATTAAGTAGGTATAGGTATTTACAATTAAAGTTGACTTTATACCAAACTGTTGGACTTAAATACCTTAACACAATTTTCAGTTGCTGCTAGGTTTATAAGAAGAATATGACAAGACAAGAAAACCCAAATAACAGTGAGTAAGATCCTTGAAACGTTTAAGATTTAATGAAATTGCTTCTCATGCAAATATCAGCTTACAAAACCCACACAAATTATAAACACTTACCATATTCACTGTCATAGAATATAATGAATTTCTGCCAGGCATACTCTGTGACCACTCTTAGGATAACGTCATTCAGGTAGACAGGTGGGCGAACTGAGAGAGTGTAGTCATCATTCCTGTTGCTCCGGGTGAGTCCACAGCCACTCCTTGGGGTCCCAGCTGTTGAGCGCTGAATGAAGAGGTGGGGGATATGCATGGCGTCTGCCAAAGACTGGAGGGATCCTGCTGACGTGCAGCCAATGGAGCTGACCAGGGCCAAGATGCCTTGATTCATAAGTTCACAGGCTGCAAGAAAGCACAGTAATATTCAAAATGTCAATGGGTTTCACATATTTTCCCTTTTTAAGAAGCAGTGGATGGATAAAGCTTACAGATTTTTTTATATAGCTACGCAAATGTTTTAGAAAGGAACATTCTATGTGAGGAGATCCTCAAATTACAAAGCGCTATTGGTATTCCAAGATTTCTGCTCTTATTAGTTATGTGACCTTGTGCAAATCATTTGGCTTCTCTTGGCTCAGTTTCATCATCTGTAACGAGGGTAAAACAGCATGAATATTGCAGGATTATTGCAAGGATTAGAGAAAACACAGTGTCTGTTATTTGCCTCTCACATGATAGATATTCAATTTGTGGTAGATAAACTTTTATAATTATCAATTTATAATTCAGAGAAAAGATAATTCCCCACTGAATGCATAATACAAGGTTTCAAAAAGTAGATAATATGTAAACTGTTGAATAAACAGAAAGATGAAGGTTTGGAGGAAAGCATTTCTGGCCACAGAAAACAGAATGATTCTGGTATCTAAAAACTTGATGACATTTCCCCTTTCCATAAATTGGAGAAACAAAAATGTTTTTGTTATTTTCCTTGACAGTAAGAAAGCTTATTGTCAAATCAAATCAATTCAAATACTACATGGTAGCCAGTGTCTCATTCTGGTTCCCAGATCAACAATTTATAATTCCTACTATATGATAACGATCTATTATTTCACTTTATTCTATGTGCATACCTCAAAAATGTACTTAAAACTACATCAAATATAAATTAGAAGTAATTGTAAAGAAATTGCATACACAGAAAAAAGAGTTAAGAGGTAATATTTCATAATGACAATCTTTGAAGATAAAAAATAAAAATAAATTCAAAAATAAGTGCAGAAGGAGTCAATGAAAAAAAGTTTTCATTTTAGAAGCTCATTTCTTGTAACTGGTTCAGCCTTATTTAGATTTTAGGCATTCTAGGTATGACATTCTTAAGATTCAAAATTTATTATAGATTGTTTTACATAGTTCTTTAAAAACTTAAAGGAAAACTTAATAGTAAGTTCTTGTATATAATGAACTGGCCAGTTAATGAAGGCTGATTTAAAGTGCAAGCTTAAAAGTGCAGTACTAATGATAAGCATATCATCACTAAATAAATTTATTATTATTAATGCTAAGCCAACCAATACATGCAAAATAAATGAACAATTATTAGAGACATATCTGTCAAGCATTGCGTCATTAAAGAGATTATATTGGTTTCCAATAAATGTGAAAGCATCAAGGATTGATTTTTTTTTTCTTTTTTTTTCTGAGATGGAGTCTCCCTCTGTTGCCCAGGCTGGAGTGCAGTGGCACGATCTTGGCTCACTGCAACCACCGCCTCCTGGGTTCAAGTGATTCTCCTGCCTCAGCCTCCTGAATAGCTGGGATTACAGGCCTGTGCCACCACGCCCTGCTGATTTTCTTGTGTGTTTTTAGTAGAGACAGGGTTTCACCATGTGGGTCAGGCTGGTCTCGAACTCCTGACCTTGTTATCTGCCTGCCTCGGCCTCCCACAGTGCTGAGATTACAGGTGTGAGCCAACTCATCTGGCCCAGATGGATGCTTCTTAGACCATAACATTATGAGGTCTAATTTCAGCAAAAATTACATGTTCTAGTCTTGTTCACGAATTCAATTTTCATAGAAAATAATGTAAGTTTATGCTTAGAAGTTCAATGATTAATGCAAAAAGAGTAGTCAAATTTTTATTTCAATACTTTGGTATATATGACCATTAATGATTCATATAAGCAAATAGAAAGTCACTTTTTAGAAGAGATTTTGGTTTGTAGCATTTAAAATCAAATTAAGAAAAGTGCCTTAAGGGGTACACAGTTGGAGACAATCTTTACACTCCTTATAGGTAATTAAGTAAATATAATATTTTACATACTTCTACCACAAAACTTATACAGTTATAAACATTGAAATTTGGGGAAAAATTTACTTTCAGTATTATATTCTGTCACATATAACATGGCAGGAAAATTGTCTGTTTTAATCTTCAGATTTAGAAAGATATATACCAAAATCAAAAGTCATATATGAATCTTGCTTAGTAGATAAATTTGCTTTAGCATAAAATCTTGTTTCTTCCAATCCACTGTTACTTCCTATTAATCCCCATTAGTAAGAACACAAACTAAGCAGATACTAAAACCGGTTGTTTTGTATAAACAAGTTTGTTTTTGGATTACTATTTGGTATTACCTATTGTGCTATTCATATTAGCAAGAATAACTGAAAATGTCCTATAAAATCAAAATCGGAATAATCAAAAATTGCAGCCAGGAAACATATAATGTCAGGCCTAAAAGATAATTTAGTGATCATGCAGTCCAAGGATGGGAAATTGGCTTTACTTGCTGTGCTTTTGATGACTTGTTGGTAAACTGGCATCCTGGAACACTATTTTGAGAGTTTGAGACTCAATAAGAAAAATTACCAAAATCATTTTGTCAGGTTTCTCATAGAAAGAGACTGGGAGAGGGGTGGCCTGCAAGTTATACATGTGCATGCCTCTGATAGGGCCCAACCCTTTATTGTCAAGAAATCACATACGCCCCCACTGAAAAAACAAAACAGATGACCTAGCTCTCTAACCCATCATCCTTTTCACCACAACAAGCAAACAATGGAGAGTCTGGTATTTGTATCCTCAAAATTTTGCATAGCAAAGTAAATATAAAGCTCTAAATAGGGGAAAGCTCAATTTGAGATTGTTTTGTTGTGAAGTTTGTCAAAAGGAGGTAGTCCCACTGAAGAGGAAAGGAAGACCTCACACAGCTACAATGAATTGGGACTGGATGACTCAAAACAAAACCGCAGTTGTGCACATATAAGAACAGGCCTCGGCCGGGCGCGGTGGCTCAAGCCTGTAATCCCAGCACTTTGGGAGACCGAGGCGGGTGGATCACGAGGTCAGGAGATCGAGACTATCCTGGCTAACATGGTGAAACCCCGTCTCTACTAAAAATACAAAAAAACTAGCCGGGCGTGGTGGCGGGCGCCTGTAGTCTCAGCTACTTGGGAGGCTGAGGCGGGAGAATGGCGTGAACCCGGGAGGCGGAGCTTGCAGTGAGCCGAGATCACGCCACTGCACTCCAGCCTGGGAGCACAGCGAGACTCCGTCTCAAAAAAAAAAAAAAAAAAAAAAGAACAGGCCTCCACAGCAACCTGCCATTTCCCCTTCAAGGCTGTATTTGATGCCTGTTTTGCCCCATTTTATCAAAACAAAACGTTGGTTGAAGCATGGAAGATAGAAATTGATTTGCTCTGGATCTATATGGCCCTAGATGAAGGTTAGTATAAAAAATAGACGATAATTCATGGCAGCTGAAGGGAGATTTCAGGGAATAAAAGGCTGCAATAAGAACACAAGCCACGCTTAATAAAGCAGACTACCTTTTGCAAGAATTTCATGTCTTGACAATTCAAATACTTCATTATTATGAGTTGTAGTTTCATAGAATGCATAGCCAGTTCATTTGATATAGTATGAGAACTGAATTTGGAAAATCAGAACGTGTGTGTGTTTATCCACTATTTTAAATTAAAATAATCTAAACCTAGGACATTCCAATGGCATATTTATTATTATTTCGAGCCTTGTGATTTATTTATACTATATATTCACGTATACACAAACATCTATACATACAGACCATATTGAAAAGTTTGCTGGTTTTGTGACTCCAGTTGTTTGAGATTCTATCACTATCAAAGATGTTTGGAGCCTGCACTAACTGCCAAAAGCACAACTATTATTTTTATTATTTTTAATAGCAATTGCAACACTTTTACCATTTGTGGTCACTCTGCAGTTATGGAATTTAATTCTGCTCTATAAATGTATACATTTATGCTAAGATATATTCATGTACACTATCGTTTTCATTTCTTAAGCTAAATATTTTTGAGTCTTTGTTTTTTTACTAAGTAAAATAAAATTTAAAATAAAATGCATAAAGAGTTAAAAAATTTATTACCTCTTACTGAATACTCAATGAGAACTCAGTGAAATATTTTTTGGTAGCATCATCCTTTTTGAACACATATGTTCTTTGTGATTTTTTTTTCTGACTTATTTATATTTACCAGTTTGTCCTCACATAACTTCCTCTGGTGATTTTAAGTCACATCAGGATTTTAGCTCATCACATTCATACACTGCTGTGGTTTGAATTGTCCCCCAAAGTAGAGGTATTGAAAACTCGACCCCCAATGTGGTGGTGTTGGGAGGTGAAACCTAATGGGATATGTTTGGGTCATGGAGGCACTACCTCTTTGAATGAATTAATGCTATTATGGTGGGAGTGGGCTCCTTATCAAAAGACAGTTTAGCCTCCCCTTGCCTTTCTGTTGCCCTCTCTTTGCCCTTCCTCCATAGGATGAGCAAGAAGGCCTTCTCCAGATGCCAGTGTATTGATCTGGACTTCCCAGCCTCTTGAACTGTGAGAAAATAGTTTCTGTTCATTATAAATTACCCAGTCTCAGGTATTCTGTTATAGCAGCACAGAAGTGATTAAGACATATTTATTCATCAATATAAATATCAACTTTCAGTCATATCCCAGGAACTTCTCTGGAGATCAGAGAATGTATATGACAGGTTCTATCCTCAAAGAGCTCCCAGTCTGTCCACCATAGTCTTTCCAAAATCTGCCCTGCATCACAATCAGAAGTGGAGATTAAAAATACATATAGAGATGATTAAGTCTACTCCTAGACTTTCTAGTGTATTCAGTCCAGGGTGGCAGTCATGTATTTGCATTATGAAATGTTACCTGAATAGTTCCGATGTGTAACCCTTTCTGAGAAACATTAGCCTGGCGGATTGTAACTGCAATGCTCTTTGAAGTAATTGTTGCTGAACATCTAATATTTGTTGCTTTTGTACTATTTTTTCAATAATTTTCAGTTATCCTCAACAATGACCATAACTGGGCAGTGGAACTTCACTACTTGTGTATTCTTTCCATGATGACTAAATGTAATCTAATTTCTTTTTTTTCTGTTTATTTTATTAATGAATCACAAATATAGTATTTATGATTGCTTTTTTAATCTTCCACCAAAAAGCTTCAGACATTTGCTTTTATACTTCTAGGAATACAGTAACACAAAACAATTTCAGCTTACCCAGACATTTAGAATTCTTTGCAAATATGAATTTTAGCAACCATCTGAGATGTGACATTTAAAAGATGGTCTATATTCGGGACATCATCAATGTAGTTTGCCAGAAATAAAATCATCTGGAACAAATTCTTCCAAATAAAGCTTGTCTTTATATATAAATAGTGTTACAAGGTCCAAGTTAATCATAATTATCCACTTAGGAAATGAAAATACAGAAACAAATTGTAATTAAAAATTGTTAAGATTTTATTCCTTCTTACAAAATAAAAGTGCTAAAATGGTTGATTACCAGCCACCAAGTGAACTCAGTTGAGTAATTTTCAGTCAATGACTTTTTCACTCATTAAAAGCCAACATGAACCTTTAATTATAATTAGTGATCCAAACCTGAGAAGAATTAAACATTTACCCTGACACATATTATAAGTCACCTTATTTTTCAATTTATATCTCATAACAACCCTGTGTGGAAAAGCTATTATTATTCCAACTTTCAAGTAAGAAAATTCTGACTCAGTGACATTAAATGCATTGTCCATCATACTGCCAGTGAATCCCTAACACTAGTAAATGTCAGAGTTGGGGTTCAAACCTGGCTTAGATTAGAATGTCTGGGCCATGAAGAACTACAAAATAAATCATTGTTTTTAAACATAAAGGCCCATATGAAAAATTTGGAGGGTTTTTAACTCTCTTTTATTATAAAATTCAGAAAAATTCAGCCTCCTAGATATAAAAAAGAAAAAAGAAAAGAAAGGAAAGAAGAAGAATCTTTAATAGTATTCTCTTTAAAAAAAAAAATTAGTTTGGGATTAAAATATTGATTATAGTTTCAGCTCCAAATAATTTCAGCTCCATATGTATATAAAGGGAAGTTTCAACAAGGCTGCAAAATGGGACTGAGAAGAACCTAGAAAGTATTGAGTACACTTTTAATTATACCTAAAGTGATTCTACCATCACTGATGTAATAAAAATGATAATGATGAAATATTACTTTATTTTTATTTTGTTTGGAGTTTACAGAATGGTTTCACATACATTTTATCATGTGATCAGCATGGCTAGAGTGAATATTTTCCTATTCCCCTTTATTCAAAACTAAATTGAGGCTTATTTTTACATTGTTATTAAGTAGTAGAGACAAGGCTGGAACACATATTTTTTGATATTTACTATGTATATTTATATATAATTTATATATTTTCATGTTTTATAAAATTTATACATAAAATTTAAAATACAAGACAAAAATTAGTAAATGTACTAAATATAATTATATAATTACAAAAATTAGTAAATATACTAAATATGATTATTTAGTATATAGAGTATATAAATATGCTTATATTTAGTATATTTACTAAATATAAATATTTTACTAATATAATTATATTTAGTATATTTATAGTTTTTCAATGATATATTTCATGGTTTCTGATTTAAGGAAATTCAGATCAATCTTGTAGCTTTCTATCTTTTTATGTTAGTAACAATTCTTCAAAGAACACACATATATGTGCATATATATATATATATCTTTATATCATATAAGTAAAATGTACTTTTGTATCAGGCAAGTACCAGGTACTTAGGGTGCAAGATGGCCCAAAATAGGCAAGAGTATAATGGGTAAGACAGAAGATATTCATATGAATGTATAATGATGTACTGAGTAGGTCCCAGGCCAAAAGAGAACATTATTCTATGATGGCCCAAAAACAGTTTTCCACTAGAGATTGGGGAAGCCTTTGCTACAGAAGTGAACATAGAGCTGCAATTTGAAGGATAAGTGGGAATTAATTAAGTGGATGGAACTTACCTTGATGAAAAAGAGTAAAGAAAATGTTTCCAAAAGAGGAAATAGAATGTGCAAAGATCCCGTGACACAGAGATAATGAAATACCAGAAAGGCAGAAAGAGGAGCTAAGTGGCTGGAGTTCGAAGAGCATGGTAGAGAGTGGTGCAAGGTGAGACTGGCAGGAGAGGCAAGAAATATGATCTATGATGGAGCTTGTCTTTTTGTTATTAATATGAAGGAGACCTTTACATGCCTTAGTGCCACCATTTATCCACATTTATATAACTGCCTTTAGTCTTGTATTTTATATTTATGAGTTATGTAGCTTTTCATAAATTTTAAAACTATATACAATGAAATTGTCAGTCTTTTGGGATTGTTTTGGTTCACACTGAGTTTAGAAAGGCCTTTTTCCAACGGCCTGCAGATTTATACAATTATCGCTTTATCTAAAACAACACCTTATCTGTCCTATACTTAATAACTGATTGGCAGCTGATAGAAGATATAGCAATTGAACTTTAGGAAACTCGGGGAGTGCAGAATGTCATATTTGGTCATTATAGGTAAAATTTAATCTTCACCTATATGGCCATAATCATAACAAGCAAAGAGTGAGGATTAAACATAATTGTGGCAAGAATGATAATCCAGATATTATATGTCTGTCTTTAAAATATTTTAATCATTTTGTAGAAATTCTATTTATTAAAATTATTGTTCCTTATAATAGAAAACATCTTGGATTTAAAACTGATTATTTCTGGATGAACGACAGAATATTTAATATATTCCAGAAAATTATATCCCATAAAAATAAGAATAAAATCTTGAGAAAGATGTGGGGAAGTGTGTTTATGTTTGTGAAAGACAAAGATAGAGAATGACAAAATAATATTTTACATTGCTTTCTCAGTTACTGCTATCTATCTAGAATATCACAATCCAATCTCAGAAGTCATCTTCAATTATTTCTTCACTTTTGTTTCCCATGTTCCTCCACCTCAACTTGGGTTATCACGTGTTAATTTTACTCCTAATGTTTCTCAAAACTATTCTTTTTTGAAATACCTATTTCCGGTTCCTTAAATCAAATGATATCACCACACACTCAATTACCAAAACTGTCTTTAAGCTGGCTTGATTTTACAGCACTTTCTCTAATCATCTATACTGTAAGCAATCATACCTATTTTTGAATCTCATTATGTCATTCCCATGTTTTGAAGGTCATCAACAAAAGACTGAGGGATGGCTACATACTAGAAGAGACTAAACAGGAATGACACTTTAATGAAATATTGGATCTTAGGCAAAAATCCTGAAACAGATAAAAAACACATTAATAAAGAAGTTGGGCCAAAGCAGGTGGATCACCTGAGGTCAGGAGTTCAAGACCAGCCTGACCAACATGGTGAAACCCTGTCTCTACTAAAAATGCAAAAATTAGCCTGGCGTGGTGGCTCATGCCTGTAATCCCAGCTACTTGGGAGGCTGAGGCAGGAGAATTGCTTGAACACTGGAGGCAGAGGTTGCAGTGAACCGAGATTGCACCACTGCACTCCAGCCTGAGTGACAGAGAAAGACTCTGTCTTTAAAAAAAAAAAAGAGGTTGGTGAATTTTGCTGTTCTTGATAATTTCACTTCCATTATATAAGATATGTTAACGTTAGGAAAAGTGTGAAGAATATAAGGGAATTATTTTTACCACTGTCACATTTTTCTGAAAATTTAAAACCAATTTAAAATAAAAATTTGAAAACATAAAACTTCCAATGTCATCATACAACTTCTGCAAGTGAAAATCAAACTCTTAGCATGGCATACAGAATTCTTTATACCTGACACTGATTCACATTTTCATGCTCATTTCTAGATCCTATTCCTTGCTATTGTATCTTCCTGCCATTCCACACACTCCCCTACCACCATGCTATTTTAATTACCTTATTTCTTCAGCAGCCTATGTGCTTATAAAAAGAGATAACTGCTCACGCCTGTAATCCCAGCACCAGGCCGAGGAGGGCGGATCACGAGGTCAGATCGATACCATCCTGGCTAACACGGTGAAACCCCGTCTCTACTAAAAACACAGAAAATTAGCCGGGCGTGGTGGCGGGCGCCCGTGGTCCCAGCTACACAGGAGACTGAGGCAGAAGAATGGAGTGAACCCGGGAGGCGGAGCTTGCAGTGAGCCGTGATGCACCACTGCACTCCAGCCTGGGCGACAGAGCGAGACTCCAAACAAACAAAAGAGATAACTTTGTCTTCCTAATACTGAGGATTCCAGTTCATAAGCATGGTACACAACTTATTTATTTAGCTTTTTAAATAATTTATTTAAGCAATATCTTGCATTATTCAGTGTACAGATCTCGCACCTTTGTCAATTTATTCCTAAGTATTTTATCCTTTTGTATTCTGGTGTAAGTGGTACTTTTATTTTAGTTTCCACATTTCATTGCCAGAAATTACAGAAATATATAAGATTGTGTGTATTGATCTTATATCATGAAACCTTAAACTCACTTCTTCTAGTTTCCTTTTCTGTAGGCTTTTCTGCAGAGAGAATCATGTCATCTGCAAATAAAGCCCGTTTTACTGCTTCCTTTCCAATCTGTATGCCTTTTATTTCTTTTCCATGCCTTATTGCACTAGCTGGTACCACCAGTCCAATTTTGAATAGATATAGTAATAGCAGCCACCTTTCCCCTTTTCCTCATTTTTAGGGAAAAATTTTCAGTCTTTCACAATTGAAAATAATGTAACCTGAAGGTTTTTGGACTATGCTCTTTATGAGTTTGAGGCAGTCCCCTTTTATTGCTGAGAACAGAGTTTGCTCAGGAATAGAGTTGTTCAGAGTTACCAGGAATGGATGTTAGATTTTATTGTAAGTTTTTTCTGCATCTATTGAGATAACCATATGGTTTTTCTTTTTTAGTCTGCTAATATGGGCAATTACATTGATTGATTTCTGAATGTTAAATTATCCTTGCAAGGATAATGCTGGCCTCAGTAAATGGGTTAGAATGTAGGCACATAGTTTGGATTTTCTGGAAGAGTTTGTGTATAATTAAGTCGTTTTTCCTGAAAAGTTTGGTAGAACTCACCAGTGAAACTTTCTGGGCCTGGAGTTTCACTAGTGAGAGAGTCTATAAAATCAATTTTAAAAACATATACAGGCATATTCAGCTTATCTGTTTCCTCAAGTGAGCTTTGGTAATGTTTATATTTCAAGGAATTTGCCTTTTTCATCTAAGTTGTCAAATTTACTGACATAAAGGTGTTTGTAATATTCCCTTGAAATTTGAAGTAATATCAGCTCTCTCTTTATGTTATTGATAATTTATATGATATCTTCTTTGATCCTGATCAGTCTGACTAAAGGTTGATCATTTGTATTAATTTTCTCAAAGAAACAGCTTTTGGTTTCATTGATTTTTCTCTGTTGCTTTTGTTATCTATCTCATTGATTTCAGCTCTGATCTTCATAATTTCCTTTATTTTGTTTAATTTCAGTTTAGTTTGATATTCTTTTCCTGAGGTAGAAGCTGTGATTGTCAATTTTAGACCATTCTTCTTTTCTAAAAGACATTTAGTCCTATAAATTTCCCTCTGTGTACTGCTTTAGTTTACCTTCTTTCTGCTGAATTTCCCCTGTTATTCATGTATGCTATATTCACCTTTCCTGATAACATATTAACCCTAGTTATTTTTATAGTCACTGTGATAGTTCTAACATCTAGGATATAGCTCAATCTATTTTTGTTGCTTTATACCTTGACAATGGATTGCTTTTTCTTACTAATGTTTCTAATAATTTTAGACAGATTGCTGTAAGAGACTGCAGACTGAGATAAATAGAATATATTGATACAGACTCTTTCCACCTACCAGGCTGTTTTGGTGTATGGCTGTGCCAATCTAGTCAGAAATTGATATAGATATGTGTTTTCTTGTTGTTGCCCTTACTACGTGCAGTGCCCCACAGGCTTCAGATTCCTCTAGCAGCAGGCTGCTATCACTTTGTAGTATTTCGAATAGGACCTGCGTTGCCAGAGATTTTTCCTCAGTTTCTTTTTCTCCCTCAGGTTTTAGTTGTCCCTTCACAGCTGCACCAAGTGGAGGTGCCTCTGTCCTCTGTGAGTCTTGGGACCTCCCGCTGTGGTAGACTTCTGTTGTGTGTATCTGCTGACCTGGTCCAGCCTCTGTTTCACACAGGCCATGGGCACCCTGGGCCTCAGGGTGTTCTCAGTGTTACTGCCCCTCGTCTTTGAAACACCACCTTTCATCTGTGATTGGTCTCTGGAGAGAGTTTCCTGCCTCCCAGAATTTGCCAACCTTGGCTTATATCTGTGAAAGATGCTTGAACCAAGATGGTTTCCTGACTAGCTCCCAGGAGTCTTTACCAATAGCAATAGGTCTTTGCATGTACCCCATGGATAAGGATTTTTCCCCCTTCCCCAAGATCTTAAGGTTTTTACTTTGTAGGGATAAAGGGTGAATAGGTGGGTAAAACATAGTTAACCCTTGAACAATGCAGAGTTTAGAGGTGTCAACCCCCACACAGTCAAAAATCCAACTATAATTTTTGACTACCTCAAAACCTAACGATTAATAGCCTACTGTAGCCTGGAAGTCCTACTAATAATGTGAACAGTTGATTAATGCATATTCCATATGCTAATATATACTGTATCTTGTAATACAGTAAACTAGAGAAAAGAAAATGTTATTATGAAAATCACAAGGGAACATGTATTTATAGTACTATACTGTATTTTCAATACCATAAGTTTACATTATCTGTTTATAATATAAATTGTCTGTCTGAAATGCCAAACTCAGCTGCAGAGCTCAGTCCACAACACACATCAAGCAATTAAACATTTTCTTGTAATGTCATAGCTGTTTTTTTCTGCCTCTTGGACACACTTCCAGCATTACTAGTCACACTTCGTATGGGTCCATGGTGTTATCCAAGGTTTGCAGTATTGCACTAAACTTGGTGAAAAATATGCAAGAACTATGAGAGGTTACTTTTTACTGCATGATACAATTTGCTGGAGAGACAATCTGCTCTCACCATGTTACTTGCAACATTTGAGCTCACACAGTTGCAACTGGAGTTGGCTGTGAAATTATCACAGTAGTACAATATGTACTACAGTTAATTTTATGCAGTTATAATTTAATGCCACATTTAGACATTTGTTTATATTTCTTTAGACTGGGCATGGTGCCACGTAAGGTCTGTAAGTGTGTGTGTAAGTTTTGATACATTTTAACTTTCCATAATAGATCTGTGTAAATTTTATAGTAGTAAATGATAGATTAGTATCTAGTCATAAAATAGACTAGTATCCAGTTTACTTTATGAATTCATGACCTACCTAACCATTTCTTATTTTTAGAAAATATTTCCAGGCTACACCATTCATATGTGGATTTTTTTTCACATAGTTGCAAACCTCCAAGAAAATTGCCAATATATTTATTGAAAAACTCCGCATAAAAATGGGCCGACACAGTTCAAACTCCTATTGCTCAAAGCCCAAGAGTACTATGCCTGGTGTTCTGCAGCCATAGTTCCACTCAGGAGAGCTCTGTTTCATATCCTTCTGATCCCAACTTTCTCAAAAGCACTTGCTGGAAGAGTCCTTCAATAGCTTGCAAATAAGTACAAACTCCCCTTGTGTCTGCTATTCCAAGTAAATACAGTAGTTCACATTTAGCCTTCATGAGTTTATAAAAATTGCAAGTGATTCTTTCTAGCCTATGTGGAAGATAGTAACCTCTTACTCCTAGGTTATCTCTAAGGACAGACTGTTTGTTTGTTTGTTTGTTTGTTTGTTTTGAGATGGAGTCTTGTCTTGCTCTGTCGCCCAGGCTGGAGTGCAGTGGCGTGATCTCTGCTCACTGCAAGCTCCGCCTCCCGGGTTCACACCATTCTCCTGCCTCAGCCTCCCAAGTAGCTGGGACTACAGGTGCCCGCCACCACGCCCGGCTAATTTTTTGTATTTTTAGTAGAGACGGGGTTTCACCATGTTGGCCAGAATGGTCTTGATCTCCTGATCTCGTGATCCTCCCACCTCGGCCTTCCAAAGTTCTGGGATTACAGGCGTGAGCCACTGCGCCTGGCCAGGGGAGACTGTTTTGTGTTCCCTCTCTCCTTGAAAGAACTTGTCCCTCTTTGGATTTCGGGTTATTTGGTTACTTTGAGAAAAGTTACAGCTTGAAAAAATTTAGAGTTTAATAGATTTTTGGCTTTTTCTCCTGTGGGTGGGAAAAAGTGTTTTGTATCTTTTTACATTCAAAGCAGAGGAGGAAGTTTGCCTGCTCCTTGATTATTCCTATAACATAATTAAGTTCTTGTTGCATTGTAATTACCTTTATGTGTCAGTCTTCTGGATTTGACATTTTTTTTTTCCAGTGCTTTTTTTTGAAATCCAGTACCTTGCACCTTATAAACTCAGTCACTGTTTTTAATTACATTTAAACAGACTTTAAGTAGTAACTTTGATTAGAAAGAGTGCACTGCTTCTGTATAGCACCGTGGATAATTTCTTTTTTATGAATATTTTATTTTTTGACAGCTTTGTCATTCAGGCACACACACTACATAAAGAAAAATCATAACTCTTCACAAGAACTCTCTTATCATGGCCCATAGGCCCTTTATAAGCTTCTGCCTGGCCATGAATATAACCTAAACTCCTGTTTCCATCAGCCTTTCTCCCTCTATTTTGGCTCACTCGTCGGTTACACTCTTCCACGAATTCACTCTTCCTTCTATGTCTTCTGTATGGAGTACTCTTCACCTAGATATTCCTTCATCTTATTTCTTCATGTAAATCCTCAGTTCCTGCAGCCCCTCTCATTAGCATCCCTGTTATTCTTTATGTCCTGATCTTACTTAATATTTTCTTTAATAGTCATCATCATTTGACTGTATTTTATATATTTATTTTTCTATTTTTACTCTTTCTTCCTCATTAAAATATAAACTACATAAGAGCAGGAGCTTTGTGTCTTTTGCTCAATGCTTTATGCCCTAAACCTAGAATGCAGATTGGTCTCTTTTAGGCACTTAATGAATATATATGGTAATGAATAATTGAGTAAACAGGAAAGGTGTGGTCTAACCATTAAAGCAGACGTGGTGTAAAGTAGGTTAGTTATGCTATACATGTTCTGTTAGCCCTAGTAGCTCATTTTATGTTACTCAGATTTTACTTTTTTTACAGAAATAATCCACTCCTGCTGAGAAAGAAGATCCCTAAATGGAGTCAACAATTTAGTATGAGGAACAGAGTGGAAAGAATCTGTCCCTCATAAGAAAAGTGTTGTTTAGCATTCCCCATGCACACTATTTGAAAATATTGATATTCTTTTGTAATAAGACTAGAATATATAAGCTCCATGAGAGGAAAGATACTCATTTTTTTTTTTTAAACTCAGATGTGCTTGGCATAAAGAAGAGTTCAGTAAATATTTCTTAAACTGTGAGTATAACATGTAATAAATTAGAACATTTAATTCATAGCTAGAAATTCATAGCTAGTATGCCCCACAAAAGCTTTCACAGCAGTGATATATCAAGTACAGTCTGTTGCCTGTTTATTCTGTAAACATTCATTTCAAAAGTGCCTAATGTTTTATTTGACTAAAATAATCTTGTAATAAGATATATTTTAGATAATTTTAAACTTGGCAGAATAATGTATTTTGGTTTAAAATGAACTAAAATGGCTATTCTATTTATTTTATAGCAACTATCAAAACTCATATGACCGTGTTAAGATAGCATGTCCATCCTAATTCATTGTGATTTCTCTTTTTTTCTTCTATCTTTAATTAATGATTCTATCTTGATCTGATTAAGACATATAGTTGGCAGCAGGAGCTAGATCACAGTTATCCTCATGAACCAATCATTATTATCACAATTTTTTGATAATCACATTTCACTTAGCATAAAATGCATTTGGATTTATTCTCTGCCAGGAAGTAATCTTTTACCATCTGCAGTTTGTTATCATATTCTAATTTCACTAATAATGCCTTTCAACTTAGTAGCAGAAGCATTTCTATTTCTGGGCAAAAAAAACTGTCTATGCACTTTACAAAGCTATGGAACAGTGCATGAGGTCAGAAACACTATTTAATGGTTAGCTTGGCCCCTGCTAGCAGCAATTATGAAGTGAAAGGAGATAATTCATGAAAAATATAGTATAAAATTTGTGGCAACTTTTCAAAAGACAGCTTTTCACTCAGTCATGTGGACTCCTTTCTCTGATATGTTTTTATAAGCAGTATTGTCCAAGTTTAAAAGGATTGTATTTAAATCTTTGACACTAATACATTTGTGTGCAACTTAAATATAAAAAAGTAATGTTTCTTCTAAGTGAAGACATAAAATCAACATACTAGGCTAACATGACAATCTTTCTAACCACTGACATCAGCATGAAAAAATTGAAAACCAAAACAACCAACAAGCAATTAAGCCCCCATTTTTCCACTATTGCCTAGAATCTGCTGCTTTCAGAGAAAAAGCGTGAGTAAATGTGTTTGCTCTATAATCTAGAGGCCAAAGGTGTAAGTAAGGAATCTTGATTTTTAGTTCCAGTTCAGATGTGAATCAGTGTTGTGCCTTGGGTAAAAGTAATTTTTCTCTTTGGGTTTCAGTTTCTTCAGGCATTAAAGGTGGTGATTGACTGACAAGATGGTTTTCAGGTACCTCTCTCAGGAAAAAACACAAACATAATGACATTTCTCTCTTACTCTCTTCTCCTTGCTTCAATTACTGACCAGTCCTTCCTCTAGTTGGCACATTCTAACTTAACTGGTTACCTTTTGATCTGAGAAAATTCTGTTTCTTCAAAGCGGCTTTACATACTCAGGATTCATTATCAGACATTTTTACTTTACTGTTTCTATGTTGGGGTTGGGTGCTACCAGAGAATCGGTATACCCTTGTAAGCTTACAGTGATAGGAGTATGATGAGACCTGTTTATAATATGCCTTTTAAATAATGTCCTGGTGTTTTGGATATTTCTCCCCCCACTGTGTAAGGGTTTATGCACTTTTCAAAGAAAGGCTATCCGTTTACAATGAAACCAATTTCTTCTAAGTACATACACACACACACACACATATAGATATATACACACACATACACATATATATACACACATATACACACATATATAATATATAATTATATATTAATATTATATAGATTGATATAGTTTAGATGTTGTCCCCACCCCAAAATAGTGTTGAAATGTAATCTGGAATGTTGGAGGTGGTGTCTTGTGAGAGGTGATTGGTTCATGGAGGTGGCTTCTCATGAATGGTTTAATACCGCCCCCTTGGTACTGTCCTTGTGATAGTGAGTGAGTTTTGGGAGATCTGGTCACATAAAGTGTGTAGCACCTCCCTCCTCTCTCTCTTGTTTCTGCTCTGGCCATGTGACGTGCCTGCTCCCCCTTCACCTTACACAGTGATTGTAAGTTTCCTGAGGCATCCCCAGAAGCCACGTAGAAGCCAGCATCACGCTTTCTGTGTAGCCTGCAGAACCATGAGCCAATTAAATCCCCCTTCTTTATCAATTACCCAATATCAGGTATTTCTTTAGAGCAATGCAAGAATGAAATAATACATGGATGCATATAAATTACATTTAACACCTTCTCTTCCCCTACACCTCGCCCCAAAATAGAAAAGAGATAAAACTCTAACACAAGATTACTGAAAATTTTCTTTTCTTTTTTTTTTTTTTTTTTTTTTTTGTGAATAGGACAGGCTACTTTGAGTAGGCAATTAGGTTTCTTGTGGATATATATCAAAGAAGCAGTCTCTAGAAATAACATTTCTGATGAAGACATTCTCTTCCCTATGTCTTTACAGGAAACACAGTAATCTGGTATAATTGATTACTTCTACTATGACATACAGCCCTGAACTCTTTTCACAAATGATATCCATAGAAATTGTTTTAACGAGAGTTGGATGTTCCAATTGCACATAAATGTTCTATCTACAGCAATAGCATAATGATATTTTCCATAATTCTGAAAATTTGATTTTGAAGCCTTTTTAATCTCTTTTCACCCCCACAAATGAGGCAAATAGAATACAATGATCACCCTTTACACATACTTGTACACAGTAATCATTGTATTCTATTTGCCTCATAAGGCACAAATTAAAACATGTATCAGAAAGTCCTTTCAACAGCAAAGTTATATTTTTATAATAAAATATAATTTGCATTACCATTATTCACATTTTTTAAACTGAAGGATCCTGAAGTATAGCTTAGCATAAAATGCATTTGAATTTATTTGGAGTTACTGATTACTGAAGATCATAATCACTTGGAGATTAAAGTCTATAACTAGTGATTCAATCAACTGTTAAGGATATGCCCAAAGGAATTTTAAAAAAAAGGTAATACAAGGTCTTCTCACTCTTTAGAAGCTTAGAGTTGCATTGAAGATTCTAGGTTATTCAACATTAATCAAATATAGGTGAAATATTTTAAAAAGTCATATAACTAAATATGTAAATATTAGGTTCAAAGAGGACACATGGTGTAATATGATTTGAAATAATTTAGCCTAAACTAGTTGGATAATCTTTTGCTTAAGAAGCACATTAACTCTTAAGTCCTTTAAAAAGGGTACCAGTTTTTAATTTTTTTTTTTTTTTTTTTTTTTACTGGCACAGTGTCCTTGCTTAATAAATATTTGTTAAATAATAAGGTGGCTCTTGAAAGTTTTTTTCTAACTGAAGAGGAAAACCTTGCTCTTGATCATAGTTTGAGCTAAAATATATAGCTCAAACTATATATTTGAGTCTGAATGTATGTGTTCCCCACAAATTCATATAATAAAATCTCTCTCAAGGTGATGATATTAAGATGTAGGGTCTTTGGGAGGTGATTAGGTCATGAGGGCAGAGCCTTATAACCTGATGAAATGACTACAATGAGATTAGTACCCTTTTAATAGAGGCCCAATGGAACTTCCTTCCCCTTCCCCCATAACAGACATCTTACAAGACCCCAAATCTGCTGGCACTTTGATGTTGGACTTCTCAGACGCCAGAACTGTGAGAGGTACATTTCTATTGTTTATAAATTATACAATCAAAGGTATTTTGTTAGAGCCCCCTGAATTAACTAAGACAATAAGTGTGCTTGGCAAAACAGACAATTTAAGAATTAATGGAAATAGTATCTCAAAAAACATATACTATCTCTAGATTTCTGGACAACCTCACTGCAAATGGCTCAACTTATAATGCAGTCATCAGAGAAGGGCTTGTCATGATTCAGTAATCATCCCTTATTTGCAGTTTTGCTTTCCATGCCTTTAGTTACCTGGAGTCAACCACGGTCTGAAAATACTTTTATTTTTTATTGTTTTATTTTATTTTATTTTATTTGAGATGGAGTCTCACTCTGTTGCCCAGGCTGGAGTGCAGTGGTGTGATCTCAGCTCACTGCAAGCTCTGCCTCCTGGGTTCACACCATTCTCCTGCCTCAGCCTCCCGAGTAGCTGGGACTACAGGTGCCCGCCACCATGCCCGGCTAATTTTTTGTATTTTTAGTAGAGACAGGGTTTCACCATGTTAGCCAGGATGGTCTTGATCTCCTGACCTCGTGATCTGCCCACCTCTGCCACCCAAAGTGCTGGGATTACAGGCGTGAGCCACCGCGCCTGGCCGAAAATACTAAATAGAAAATTCTAAGAATAAGCAATTCATAACTTTTAAATTGCATAACATTCTGAGTAGCATAATGAAATCACACCATCCTGCTTCTTCCCTCCCAGGACGTGAATCATCCCTTTGTCCAGTGTATCCGCAATGTACATACTACCCACCCATTAGCCACATAGTAGCCATCTGGGTAATGAGACAGACTGTATCCATTATTAAGTAAAATAAGTAGTGCCTGTATTCATGTAACTCTTATTTTACTTCATAGTGGCCCCAAAGTGCAAGAATAGCAATGCTGGCCATTTGAATATGCCAAAGACAAACTGTAAGCTGCTTCCTTTAAGTGAAAAGGCAAATTCTTGACTTAATAAGGAATGAAAAAAAAAAAATAATATGCTTAGGTTGCTAAGATCTGTCTATCTTATTACAAGATAAAAATCTTTCTACATAATTCTGAAATTATACAGAAAAAGGAAATTCATACATAGTACATATAGGCTACAGTACTATCTATAGTTTCAGGCATCTACCGGAAGTCTTGGATGTATCCCCCATTAAAAAGGGAGGACTAATGTATTAATTTAAGAGGAAGAATTTAATAAAGCATCAGGAATTATAAATAGCATGGAAGAGTAGTCATTTCTGTGTCAGGCAGAGAGAACTGCTCATTGAATATTAATTTCTGCAGGCAAATCTTTATCCAGGAATAGTAATTATAGTCCCTCTTATCCTCATCAAATAATGTTCTATTTACTGACCAAAGGTTTAATAGTAATGAGATGAACAGATGTAGTGAAATTACCGTGTTACTTTTCTCTATATATCTTAGTACCATCACATTAATTTTCCATGAAATCTTTATAAAAAGGGGGAACAAATACCATTTTGATAATGTATAGGGCAGTGTATAATTTAAACTCCAGTGTGCTGGTTACGTGTGTGCTTTGAAACTAGAATGCCTGAGTATTAATCTGGTTCTATGCTTTTTAGCAGTGTAAATTCAGGAAAGTTACTTAACCTCCCTGAGTTTCATTTTCCTCACCTCTAAAGTGGAAATTATATCAGTACACACCACATACCTCTAAGGATCACTATGGGAACTGAATGAGTTAATATATCTTAGAGCAGTGACTGATACATAGTGAACACTCAGTATATGTTAGCCATTGTTTTTAGATTTGAATTTTTAAGACAATGGAATCCAAAAAGAAAGACTATATGTAAGCCAGTGTATTTAGGAAGGGCAGATGGGATACAGTTAAACAGGTGCTTAAAGAACAGTAAGGAAAAATTGACTGTTACAGTTGTAGATAAAATTCTGAATCACTATCGATACAACAAATGACTATTAGCTACCTGCTACGTGCAAATACGTGTTTGGTGCTGTAATTGAAGAAAATAATGGATTTCATGAAAATTCCTTCTTGCATCCCAAGGTTTAGTTTTGAATTTTAGGTTTTTAACTGTTCTTACAATGTTCATATCTCACATCTCTTGCATATCTTCTTTTAGTAGCATTTTCAGAAAGAGATCAAACTTGTTTTCCAACCTGGAGATGCCTTAGAGCTACACATAAGTTATGACTAGGAGAGATAAAGTAAAGACAGTCACCTCCTTTGGCTTTTCCATGAGTGCAATCAGAGGAATCAGCTAAAATAATTAAAGCTATCAGCTTGAAATTTTCTCTCACTGTGAGTAAATAAACTTGTGCAAACTGTGTATGTCCCTGAAACATCTTGCTGAGACAATGAGATTGTACTGAAAAGAAACCAATGTCAGTGACACACAATGACAGTTTGGTTTTTTAGTCAGAATTTAAATGAGATACACTTTTAAATATAATCTCTAAGTTTATGAAATTTTAAAACTAGGTTAAGATCATCTCATGATTTACGGAACTCGGCTTTTTTTTCTCTACTCACTAATATGCAAAAAATGCAAATAAAATTTACTAGTATGATCTCAAAAATATTTTTAAAATTTTAACATATTTTCCTGCCTATATTCCCCCCATTTTTACTTTGTATTGAAAAACACAAAAATATTATAGCCTCTGTCTTATTTAGTAACTATTCTTAAAATGTTGAATAAGTTTTGAAGAGTATTATTTCCATTTATAAAACAACAGAATGATTGGCCAAATTTATAATGGAAACAAGTAACAATCTACTTAGAATAAGCTTATTCTTCAACCAATTCATTATAGAACTTTTTAAGACAAGGATGAATAGACTGACAACAAACTTATCTAAAGCAATAACATGAAATGTCATTAAACATATGCTAACGTATCTAGAAGAGTGACATCATCTACTTGGGGATGCAGCAGAAAATTATTGGAAAATAAGGCCAATTTCACTTCCTTTCAAGTTTTAGATGTGAAGCACAATAAACTCTGGTTCAAGCAAAAAGATTTGGAAATTTGGTTAAACCCAGTCTTTCAGTTAGTAATTCACAAGCATGCTTTCCACCTTGATGAAATCCATGCAGTGTCACTTACTCTGTCCTTACTTTGTGCTTGCCTATTAAGGAGAAGCAACATGGAAGAAAATAGTCTAGACAAAAGCAGGTAAATGTGGAGGGAGAAACAATGCCCTCTAGTAGAAGCTCTTGAATTTAGTATATGTCCTGGCAAGGAGCTAGTAAATGCTGATATAAATTTATCTTACATTTCTAAAATTATAATTCTATCATAATTAATACAAATTATAAAGTTAGATCTTATTCCCAAAGCCCCAAGCAGCAGCTCACATTACCACTTCAAAGTAGAAAAAGAAAATGAGTAGGAGAGAGTTACACACAAAAAAGGCATTCTTTATTTTATTATCTGTAAGTAATGATGGGAAAAATACAAGATGAAAAATATACAAATAGATAGTATTAGGATAGTGCAAAACTACCAAAACCTGCAATTACTTTTGCACCAAACTAATATTATTTTTTATAGTGTTACATTATATATAATATTTTAATAAATTAATGTTATAAGTTTTACTGTTATATAGTGTATACCATTGTGTGTAATATGTTAAACATGGAATATTATTAAATACATATACACATAAATTTATTTCTTATGTTACTTAACTTTCTGATATTGTGCGACATTGAGAAAAGATAATTCCCTTTAATTTAAACAAAATACATTTAGAAATTACACTGTAGGCTTTGGTGAATAAAATACAATTCTTGAATTTAAATATTTTATAATCAGTATGGAAATCCAGCCTGGATATATAACTTCCTAAATACTTGAAAATTTCAGTTTATTTATCTGCAAAATGGATATATTAATGCTTATGGGTCTATTTAGAAACATTAAAATTTTTGAAAGATTTAAGCTCCAATTCCAGCTATTAAAAAACAATTACTTTTTCATTTCAAAATTCAAAACTATATAAAATCATATTTAGTCCCAAAGATGAAAATACTTATTAGAAAAATGAACACTATCATTCACAATTTTTATATTTGACAGCTAACCATTAGTCACATTCTAAGTATCAGCCAAGATCATTTCTTATGTTTTACTCTATAAATTTGAGTATATCCATGTATAGGCTGTAGAAATGGGAAGAAAATGAGATTTGCTCACAAGGAGTTAGGAGAAATTAACTGTAGATTTTCTGCCCTGAGTAAATACTCCTAAAGTTTATTGTAAAACTTGATTATTATCAAGTACATATCTTCTGCACACAATTCGCTATGCAAAACCCATTAAGGATTGTGCTAAAGATGATCGAATTGTTAAATGAAACAGAATCCTTGGTATACAGAAGTAATTATCAGACGTGAGTGAAAACATACACACCTCTTAGTGTCAATCTCTTTTATTTAAGGGTAAAATGATATCATTATAATTCTAAACTGCAAATGCTTCTCATATGTTGAATTTCATAGTACTATTTATTCAGTTTCTCCTTTCGCACAAGAAAGCTTTTGTATTTCAAAGTAACGGAACTGTAAGAAAGCCCAAACATAACTATTCCAGATAAGAGCCTTGAAACAGAACGCAGCCATCTCACTACAATTAATACCTCACTAAAGTAAGTTTGTTCACTTTAGTAGTAATGTCTTCAACATAACTGATAATTTTATATTAGGATAAAATCTTTTCCAGCAACTTGTTTTATTCACAGATATATGCAACTTTAAATTGTCTTTTTATAGATAGTGAAGATCGAAATAAGCGTAATTAAATCAGAAACAATTCTTATACTATTTGAGTAAGTGGCACTGACATGGAAACTGCCTCCTTTTCTGAATACAGAAAATACTTTTATAGAGTCAAGGCCAAGTTTGTTCCCTTTCAAGAGTTCAAAAATGTTGAATTGACTTTAAAACTATCTAAAGGTTTATTTTAATAATACATAATGGAAATGATCTGTCTTTTAGCCCCGAAGTGACTTTGACAAACTCCAGTTTCACTCTTGAGTGTGAATGAAAAGATTAAGACAAAAAAAAAAAAAAAAATTCAGGAGGAATCAGAGTCAAAGAAAATGTTTGATATTTTCTTACTATTGTATTCACATTATCACAGGGAGTATAACTAGTGCACAACACATGTCTAATGACGCTCTTTGGTAAATGTATCAACAACTATCTTTACTATCTAGCCAGAAAAGACATTATATAAGAGACAAACAAGTACGATTCTCTTCATATCTTTGTATGGATATGACAGTAACTTTTTTTATAATTGCTAGATACTTCTCTTCATCTTCTTCCTCATTCTCCATCTTATTTTGAAATTTTGGTAAATATAAAATGTGAAAAGAAAATAATAACTGAAATTCTTACCACTAATAATATATTATCAAATTATATTCCCAAGTTAATGACAGAGCATATTTTATATTTATATGTATAAGATTTAGAGGTTATTTAAATGAGAAAACCTTAAGCTCAAATCCCTTTAAAAATGATATTTGTTAGAATGAATTATATAGTTCCTGGGAAGAAAATCAATTAACAGCAAGTCTGTAACTGCCTCATTTCCTCCTGAGAGGGGTCAATGTCCACCTTAATCAGACCTCTTATAAATATTCTAATGTATTACCTAGCTAAGCTACAGGACAGGTGTTCTTATCTAAGAATGTTTTTGAGGTTGAGGCTATTCTTAGTATAATTAGACTGCTTAGTGTAGGTAAGCCCTATTTGTAAATTAAACTGGCATTTACAGATTCCTTGAAAGCAGTTGACTGGAGAATAGAAGCTGTCAGGTAGTCTCTACCTCAGTGTGGTAGCCAAATGTCTAAGAAGTCATACACTTTCTGAGTGCTTAGCTGTCATTTAAAAACCAAAATGTGTTCTAGTGCAGAAAAAGATACTTTTGGTAGCTGCACCAGACAGGATGGGGAATATTCTAGAGAAGACTGCTATATCTCTGCTTAGTTTTCACTTGTACCTTTTACCCATCATTACCTAAATGTCGCTGTTTAGTATTATTTGTGAGTTGCTAGTCTGCTTTGATAATTCAGCCCTTTATGGTACAAGCAGTTCCCAAGCCTTCACTTTCGTCAGTAGAATTGTACATCAATACCCTTTGGCATATTAGTTTGCAATGCCCATCATTAGAACTGTTGGAGTTTATTTTTCTATCCATTGATTTAAAGCTTGGTCATATGACTTGCTATAGCCAATGGAATGCCAGTAGCCAGGATTTGACCTTGTCTCTGGTACGTCTACTATCTGTCAGAAAAGCATGTTCTATCTAGTCGCTGGTCCCCAAATAAGAGACATGTGAAGCCCATCTGAGCTGGCCCTTCATAGCCTGAATCAGAAAAATCCCAGCCCACTCACAGATAAGAAAAATAATTCTATTTTAACTCCTTGAAATTTCAAGGTATTTGTTAGGCATTAAAAAACAAAACAAAACAAAACAAAAAAACAGGAAAAACCTGATGAATGTATAAAATTAAAAGAGATATTTCTACAATGGCTATTTATTTATTTATTTATTTTCAGACACAATCTTGCTCTGTTGCCCTGGTTGGAGTGCAGTGGTGCAATTTTGGCTCACTGCAATCTCCGCCTCCTGAGGTCAGGCGATTCTCCTGCCTCAGCCTCCCAAGTAGCTGAGATTACAGGCATGTGCCACCATGTCTAACTAATTTTTGTATTTCTAGGTGAAACGGGATTTTGCCATTTTGGCCAGTCTGGTCTCAAACTCCTGATCTCAAGTGATCCACCTGCCTTGGCCTCCCAGCGTGACGGGATTATAGGCGTGAACCACCACATCCAGCCTTAAATAGCATTTTATTTTACCTGTTGCATAACATACTTTCAAATTTGCATTTAAATTAACTAGACAAATTGGCTTCTGCAAAATTTTGTAAATTTATTTTTGAAAAACAAACTAAAACACAGACATTGGGAAAAAAGTTAGCAAAAGTAAAAATATATGTGTTGAAAAATCACATATTGTAGAACTAAGAATGATCTAATCCTTCCTGCCTTCTTTGGCTATTTCTATGAGCACTTATGGCCCCATGCAACTACAATTATCATCAAGTTAACCTAAACACTATTCCACTTCATTATATAATTATGTTTTCCTACAGAAGTTGATACTAGCACTTAAAATATGTGACTTTTGGAAAAATATATCATTCTAAATATCTAGATAATTGACAAGGAAATACTAATAAGCATTTCCTTCCATGGAAACACAGTACTTTATCAGAATATAGCAGACAGTCAGGAACCTACTATCTGTACATGTGGGAGGACCTGGAGGAGAATACTTCCTTACCATTTGAAAAGTCCAGTTTTCGTTTTTTTTTTAAATTTTCCGATAAAGCATATGAATCAACATAGCTATGACAATCTACATTGAGACAGCATCAGTTTGACTAGGCCCAGAGGATAGAGGCTGCTGCTAACCTCATTAACTGGGGAGTCTAAAATGCTGTCAACTTACATACACAAAGAGGTTTTCAAGTAAACAATACCATTTCATGGCAAAGCAAACTCTCTCCATGAAAATATCTAGCTGAGCTTTGAATAAACATAAACTTTTTTGTTGATCTTAATTTAAACTATAAGCAGACAAAAGAAATCTCTGAGAAAGGAGTAAATTAAAACAATAGTTAGTGGGCATGATGAACTCATGTAAAAAATAGTAAAGATGGCAGTGGTCTAGATAATTTGAAAAAGAAACTATCAATATAATTGGTATCAAGATTATATATTTAATGACCTTGTTTTATCCAGTAAGGTAATAGTTTAGAAACATGCTTCTCAGAACCCTTTTTTTTGTCCTTTTTTTTTTTTTTTTTTTTTCAGAAAGACCATTGTATTTGGAAAATACAATGAGGAAAGTTCAAAGCTTTTTGAGTAATAGAATTATGTTTATTTATCTTTGTATATGGCATAGAACATAGGTTTAATTATAATGTCCTTCTTAACAGAAAAATGTTAAACTAATATTTGGCATATCCATAGAATGAAAAACATAGTACTGTTAACATATTTCATAACAATACATAAATAAAGTGTCCAAATCAATCATCATAAAATTGAAAATAATTTGATTCAACAATTAGTCCAGTGGCTCTTAACTAGGGACAATTTTGCTCCCTCAAGGGACACTTGGCAATATCTGCAGACATTTTTTAATGCATCAGGACTGAGAAGCATGTTACTGGCCACTAGTGAGCATGACAGAGTTGCTGTCAAACATCTTACAATTCACAGGATGCCCACACAACAAAGAAGCATCCAGTCCAAAATGTCAGTCGTGTCGAATTCAGGAATTATCCCTTTGTCTGAAATGAAACAACTCATTTGTCCAAATAATTTGACTTTCTCATTTCAGACTTCAGTAAAAGTTGGAGAAATCTTAAAAAGCTTTTTCTCATCCAGATTGGAATATTAACATTCTATACTCATTTGCCTTAATTATGTTTCTGTATTTCTGCCATGCATTTCAAATGTTATCAAATGGAAGAGTGCTCCTTGCATTAACCTGATTGATACACTTACATTATACGTACTTGCCCCTCAGCAAGCTCAAATTACTAAGAGCTCCTGGTGTTTCTAGAGATAGAATTTACTTTTTGGTGAAATTTTGCAAGACGGCTTCTTTCTACTATGCGATCAAGTGCAGTGCAAATGGTTATACGGTGTCAGAACACATTGAATACACTCCGGTTATGCTGAAGTGAGTATTATTACTAGCATTCTGATACCAAAGTCAATCAAGTAGTAACAATTTCTTTTATAATGCAGTTATTTTAATGTACTGAAATTGCATTACATTTACTGGGTAAAGAAAAGCATTTAGTTGGAATGAGCTAAGTGAAAGATACTTTTAATTAGGATATTTAAAATGATTTTAGAATTATATAACTTAAAAATATTTTTAAAGATTAAAAATGTACATATAGGATGCCTTAAGAAAATTCAGTATGTAGTAGGAAGCAAAGTTAGTTCAACTTACAAATTGAGAGTTTGGAGAACTTTTCTATTTCCTGGAGTAGAACAAGTATTCTACCTTAGTGATTTAAGCAATAATGGCACACAAAGCAGAGAGCTTACTGATGACCAATTTCAATAGTGTGGAAGGACAACTAAAGAAAAGCCACAATTTCTTTGGCAAACTCATTGCCTCTCAGTGGTTGAACTAAGTCCAAATAAAAACAAATGTTGATGAATATAGACATTCCCAATTCTAAAGTGAATGAGTAGGAAAATGGTGAATAAGTAGAAAAATATTTAAAATTTCTCATAAAAGCAATTGCTGATCAAAGTTCAATAAATATAGTCACTTTACTGTAAAGTATAGATATGATCCCTAGTAATTTATTCATACCAGTCAGCAAATATTTAGAAAACTTGGCTTCTGGAAGATTCTTTAAATTAATGCATCCTGTATTAAGAGTGCTTGAGAAAAGATCAAATTAAATCTAGCTTTCATTGTTAGTTTATTACACCAGTTATTCACATTATTAAATTTTAATAATTCACACAGGGTTTTAAGTAAATTTCATTTGAGAAGTTTACTTGAAGCTTCATTGAATCTGGCAATTCAATACACAAGATTCACTGAAGTACACTAACATCCTTCTTTTTTTTGGTAAAAATTGAAGAATAAAACTGAAGGTATAACACACACAATTAAAAAAAAATGTCAGTAAAGTCTGAATTTTACAGCATGACTATATGCATCAACTTGTAGTGTCATTTTACTTCCTAAAAATGGAGGGGAATGACGCATTGAGTAAAAATCATCTTTGAACACACTCATCTTGACAAGAAATAAAATTTTGATGGGATTGCCTAGCAATCCTTCCTGAGCTCACTGCATACCTGAAATATAAACTTAATATTAAATGCAGATAAGAATTCTGGCATATTCTGTTCATTGAATATTATAATGTTTTCCCCTTCCATTCTTTTCCCTCCCCCATTTCCCACTTCTGAGGCTAAAATAAACAAATACTCTTCTTCCCAGACTAGTTTGAGGCTAGGGGAGTTCATTGACACAATTGTAGTCAATGAGACTTAAGGAAGCCCTGCTCAAAGTTAGTGGCCCTGATAAAATCAATAAGGCATATATAGAGATGTTTTACTTCATCTCTTTTTTTATTTTTCCTGGCCACCCTCATATTCTTCTTGCTTTGAAACATAGTCATGTTAGCATGTGAGTTATGATGCTGCTGCAGCCATTTTGTGACCATCAGGGAATGAACAATAACAAAAAAATTCAAAGAATTCTGGAACCAAGGGTCTCTAGACTTTTTGTTCTAAATGATACAAGCTGTTATATTTTATGTGACTGTAGGTCACATCATGTTTCTTTTTGTCAAAAGCTTTACTAACTGAAACAGGGACGCTGAAATATGTACCTGTCAAGCATACGTAATCCCATTTCTATATTAGGAAGTAGTAATTGACATTGACCAAATATACTAAGATGTCTAAGAAATCTCTCTCTTTCTAACACACACACACACGCTCACACACTTCAGTCACTTTTCCAGTTTCCTTCGGTCTCTTCTCAAGTTTCTCTTCAATTATATATAGAGGTGTATCTCCTTTAATTCCTTCTTGTTTTTATTTACATGCTCATTCTCATTATCAATATTTTATAAAATTGAAAAACATTTTTACTTGGGATTTATAAAATTGTGTCCAGAATATTAAACTCATAACAATTTTCTATTATAATGATCCTTGTGGCAGATACTTGTGTTTAATCTGGCAAAATTTAAAAGAAAAGAATGACCTGATTCTAACTATCTTACCTGTAGAATGCATGAATTAAAATTATTGCAAACACAGCAAGATTCAGTAGCTAAGCAATAGATGAGAAATTTGAGGGCAAGAAATTCTGTGCTTTCTTCACTGTCACTCTATTTGACTTCAGGAAAGTAATTTACACAATAGTTTGACATCAGTGAGAAACATGTACTTATCATGCACAAATATAACTGAAAATTAATAGTCTTATTAATGAACAATAAGTTAGAAATTAAAAAAAGATAATTATAATTGAAAAGCGGTAATTAGAAATTAAGGATGGTAGAATCTGGGTTTCCCTCATTGTTTACTTAGAAAGTTCAGATTATGGGGGGCGGAGCAAGATGGCCGAATAGGAACAGCTCCAGTCTCCAACTCCCAGCGCGAGCGACACAGAAGACTGGTGATTTCTGCATTTTCAACTGAGGTACTGGGTTCATCTCACTTGGGAGTGCCGGACAATCGGTGCTGGTCAGCTGCTGCAGCCCGACCAGCGAGAGCTGAAGCAGGGCATGGCATCGCCTCACCTGGGAAGCGCAAGGGGGAAGGGAATCCCTTTTCCTAGCCGGGGGAACTGAGACACACAACACCTGGAAAATCGGGTAACTCCCACCCCAATACTGCGCTTTAAGCAAATGGGCACACCAGGAGACTATATCCCACACCTGGCCGGGAGGGTCCCACACCCACGGAGCCTCCCTCATTGCTAGCACAGCAGTCTGTGATCTACCAGCAAGGCAGCAGCGAGGCTGGGGGAGGGGCACCCGCCATTGCTGAGGCTTAAGTAGGTAAACAAAGCTGCTGGGAAGCTCCAACTGGGTGGAGCTCACAGCAGCTCAAGGAAACCTGCCTGTCTCTGTAGACTCCACCTCTGGGGACAGGGCACAGTAAACAATAAAAAACGCAGCAGAAACCTCTGCAGATGCAAATGACTCTGTCTGACAGCTTTGAAGAGAGCAGTGGATCTCCCAACACGGAGGTTGAGATCTGAGAAGGGACAGACTGCCTGCTCAAGTGGGTCGCTGACCCCTGAGTAGCCTAACTGGGAGACATCCCCTACTAGGGGCAGTCTGACACCCCACACCTCACAGGGTGGAGCACCCCCCTGAGAGGAAGCTTCCAAAGCAAGAATCCGACAGGTACACTCGCTGTTCAGCAATATTCTATCTTCTGCAGCCTCTGCTGCTGACACCCAGGCAAACAGGGTCTGGAGTGGACCCTCAAGCAATCTCCAACAGACCTACAGCTGAGGGTCCTGACTGTTAGAAGGAAAACTATCAAACAGGAAGGACACCTACACCAAAACCCCATCAGTACATCACCATCAACATCAAAGACCAGAGGCAGATAAAACCACAAAGATGGGGAAAAAGCAGGGCAGAAAAGCTGGAAATTCAAAAAATAAGAGCGCATCTCCCCCGGCAAAGGAGCGCAGCTCATCGCCAGCAATGGATCAAAGCTTGACGGAGAATGACTTTGACGAGATGAGAGAAGAAGGCTTCAGTCCATCAAACTTCTCAGAGCTAAAGGAGGAATTACGTACCCAGTGCAAAGAAACTAAAAATCTTGAAAAAAAAGTGGAAGAATTGATGGCCCTAGTAATTAATGCAGAGAAGGTCATAAACGAAATGAAAGAGATGAAAACCATGACACGAGAAATACGTGACAAATGCACAAGCTTCAGTAACCGACTCGATCAACTGGAAAAAAGAGTATCAGCGATTGAGGATCAAATGAATGAAATGAAGCGAGAAGAGAAACCAAAAGAAAAAAGAAGAAAAAGAAATGAACAAAGCCTGCAAGAAGTATGGGACTATGTAAAAAGACCAAATCTATGTCTGATTTGGGTGCCTGAAAGGGAGGGGGAAAATGGAACCAAGTTGGAAAACATTCTTCAGGATATCATCCAGGAGAACTTCCTCAACCTAGTAGGGCAGGCCAACATTCAAATCCAGGAAATACAGAGAACGCCACAAAGATACTCCTCGAGAATATCAATTCCAAGACACATAATTGCCAGATTCACCAAAGTTGAAATGAAGGAAAAAATCTTAAGGGCAGCCAGAGAGAAAGGTTGGGATACCCACAAAGGGAAGCCCATCAGACTAACAGCAGATCTCTCTCTCGGCAGAAACTCTACAAGCCAGAAGAGAGTGGGGGCCAATATTCAACATTCTTCAAGAAAAGAATTTTAAACACAGAATTTCCTATCCAGCCAAACTAAGTTTCATAAGTGAAGGGGAAATAAAATCCTTTACAGATAAGCAAATGCTTAGAGATTTTGTCACCACTAGGCCTGCCTTACAAGAGACCCTGAAGGAAGCACTCAACAGGGAAAGGAACAACCCATACCAGCCATTGCAAAAACATGCCAAAATGTAAAGACCATCGAGGCTAGGAAGAAACTGCATCAACTAACGAGTAAAATAACAAGTTAATATCATAATGGCAGGATCAAGTTCACACATAACAATATTAACCTTAAATGTAAATGGACTAAATGCTCCAGTTAAAAGACATAGACTGGCAAACTGGATAAAGAGTCAAGAACCATCAGTCTGCTGTATTCAGGAGACCCATCTCACACGCAGAGACATACATAGGCTCAAAATAAAGGGATGGAGGAAGATTTACCAAGCAAATGGAGAACAAAAAAAAGCAGGGGTTGCAATCCTAGTATCTGATAAAACAGACTTTAAACCATCAAAGATCAAAAGAGACAAAGAAGGCCATTACATAATGATAAAGGGATCAATTCAACAGGAAGAGCTAACTATCCTAAATATATATGCACCCAATACAGGAGCACCCAGATTCATAAAGCAAGTCCTTAGAGACTTACAAAGAGACTTAGACTCCCATACAATAATAATGGGAGACTTCAACACTCCACTGTCAACATTAGACAGATCAATGAGACAGAAAGTTTACAAGGATATCCAGGAATTGAACTCATCTCTGCAGCAAGCAGACCTAATAGACATCTATAGAATTCTCCACCCCAAATCAACAGAATATACATTCTTCTCAGCACCACATCGCACTTACTCCAAAATTGACCACAGAATTGGAAGTAAAGCACTCCTCCGCAAATGTACAAGAACAGAAATTATAACAAACTGTCTCTCAGACCACAGTGCAATCAAACTAGAACTCAGGACTAATAAACTCAATCAAAACCGCTCAACTACATGAAAACTGAACAACCTGCTCCTGAATGACTACTGGGTACATAAGGAAATGAAGGCAGAAATACAGATGTTCTTTGAAACCAATGAGAACAAAGATACAACATACCAGAATCTCTGGGACACATTTAAAGCAGTGTGTAGAGGGAAATTTATAGCACTAAATGCCCACAAGAGAAAGCAGGAAAGATCTAAAATTGACACTCTAACATTACAATTAAAAGAACTAGAGAAGTAAGAGCAAACACATTCGAAAGCTAGCAGAAGGCAAGAAATAACTAAGATCAGAGCAGAACTGAAGGAGATAGAGACACAAAAAACCCTCCAAAAAATCAATGAATCCAGGAGTTGGTTTTTTGAAAAGATCAACAAAATTGACAGACCGCTAGCAAGACTAATAAAGAAGAAAAGAGAGAAGAATCAAATTGACGCAATAAAAAATGATAAAGGGGATATCACCACCAACCCCACAGAAATACAAACTACCATCAGAGAATACTATAAACACCTCTATGCAAATAAACTGGAAAATCTAGAAGAAATGGATAATTTCCTGGACACTTACACTCTTCCAAGACTAAACCAGGAAGAAGTTGAATCCCTGAATAGACCAATAGCAGGCTCTGAAATTGAGGCAATAATTAATAGACTACCAACCAAAAAAAGTCCAGGACCAGATGGATTCACAGCTGAATTCTACCAGAGGTACAAGGAGGAGTTGGTACCATTCCTTCTGAAACTATTCCAATCAATAGAAAAAGAGGGAATCCTCCCTAACTCATTTTATGAGGCCAACATCATCCTGATACCAAAGCCTGGCAGAGGCACAACAAAAAAAGAGAATTTTAGACCAATATCCCTGATGAACATCAATGCAAAAATCCTCAATAAAATACTGGCAAAGCGGATTCAGCAACACATCAAAAAGCTTATCCACCATGATCAAATGGGCTTCATCCCTGGGATGCAAGGCTGGTTCAACATTTGCAAATCAATAAACATAATCCAGCATATAAACAGAACCAAAGACAAGAACCACATGATTATCTCAATAGATGCAGAAAAGGCTTTTGACAAAATTCAACAGCCCTTCATGCTAAAAACGCTCAATAAATTCGGTATTGATGGAACGTACCTCAAAATAATAAGAGCTATTTATGACAAACGCACAGCCAATATCATACTGAATGGGCAAAAACTGGAAAAATTCCCTTTGAAAACTGGCACAAGACAGGGATGCCCTCTCTCACCACTCCTATTCAACATAGTGTTGGAAGTTCTGGCTAGGGCAATCAGGCAAGAGAAAGAAATCAAAGGTATTCAGTTAGGAAAAGAAGAAGTCAAATTGCCCCTCTTTGCAGATGACATGATTGTATATTTAGAAAACCCCATTGTCTCAGCCCAAAATCTCCTTAAGCTGATAAGCAACTTCAGCAAAGTCTCAGGATACAAAATTAATGTGCAAAAATCACAAACATTCTTATACACCAGTAACAGACAAACAGAGAGACAAATCATGAATGAAATTCCATTCACAATTGCTTCAAAGAGAATAAAATACCTAGGAATCCAACTTACAAGGGATGTAAAGGACCTCTTCAAGGAGAACTACAAACCACTGCTCAGTGAAATAAAAGAGGACACAAACAAATGGAAGAACATACCATGCTCATGGATAGGAAGAATCAATATCGTGAAAATGGCCATACTGCCCAAGGTAATTTATAGATTCAATGCCATCCCCATCAAGCTACCAATGAGTTTCTTCACAGAATTGGAAAAAACTGCTTTAAAGTTCATATGGAACCAAAAAAGAGCCCGCATCTCCAAGACAATCCTAAGTCAAAAGAACAAAGCTGGAGGCATCACGCTACCTGACTTCAAACTATACTACAAGGCTACAGTAACCAA